>NC_143398.1:245246065-245852470 GCF_052110815.1 Crocodylus siamensis | reverse complement strand
TTGGCTGGGAGAGTTGCACTGAACACTAGGGGAAGTGGGGTTTTGGTGATTTAGGGACCCTCTGAAACCGGGGCTAACCTTTATGTAAAAACAAAACTGAAGTTCCCGCTCCTTAAAGATCCCGTGGTGGGGGCATGTTCATAACGCCGGCGTCCTGGCCGGATTCCAACGTAGGCAATTACATCGTCCCTGCCGTTTCCACAGGATGCGACCTTCTTCCTCGGCCCCTCGTCTCCGCTGCCGGCGAAGCGTTGCAGCGGCCTGCTGAACCGTGCCTGGGCTTTCTCCATAACGACAGCAGGGTTGAAGCTGTTTCTGTATTATGTGTCTAATGACTCAGAGGCTGAGTTAATTAATATGTGTAAAGTGCTTAATGTATGACTTCCATCCAAGGGCCCCCGCGGGCACGTGTGAGCACTCACGAGACAAGGGCGACCGTTTGTCAAGGGCAGCAGGATCCCGGCATGAAGGTCACTAAAGAAATATAATAGCGGGGCTGATTCTCTCCTCGCACGGATGCACATCTGGAGGCACGCTTTTGACATCGGTGGAGCGACGCTGCTTGCAAACGGGTGATGATTTCCATATCAGCCCAGGAGTTTACTTTCCTTTCCAGAAGCAAAAAGCAAAGGCCTTGCTTGAATCCCAAGCTACCAGGAGTGTCACCTCCCACATATGCATAGAAAAGAGACTCAATGCCAAACCAGGCACTTCAAGGAAAACCCATGCAACAGGTCATTGGTCATTGCAGGGGTGGAAATGCCCTTTAAAAGGTAGAAACCCACAGCAGTTGGGTGCATGGAAGAGACCTTTGGGAGTCAGGAGGGTATTTTACCCCATGGCCCCGATTGCAGCGGGTGGTGGGGGTTAGGGTTTTATGTCTTGTGTCTTGTGAAGGTGGACAGTCGTTTGACCAAGAGGCTAGCTGATGGTTTTTCTGGGATGATTGGGATAAGGATGATCCTGCCTCAGGCAAGGGTTGGACGCGGTGAGGCCTGGAGGTCCCTTCCAGCCCTGTTTCCCTATGATTTCTGTGACGGTTGGGTTGTGACTTGAGGAATAACATTTGGTCAAAACTTTTTGCTTGAAAATAAGCTCTGCTGTCAGACCATGCATCCAACTCCACCAGATTCTTGGTTACGGTTCCCCAGGGATTGTGCCAGGCAGGGTAAATCAAATAGGAAATACCGTCGTCTTGAGACATTTCCTCTGCTCTTCCAGCGTCCAACGTGGGAGACAGCAACGCCACCCCCCTCCACCTTTTTTGTTTGTTTTTGAAGGGCAAGGGTGAAGCTATTGCTCGTATGAAACACCCGAGACCGTTAAAAGCACTGAGGCTCCTTGCACAGCTTTGCATTTCTTCCCGAGCTCAGAGCAATGCAGCAATTTCAAAGAATAACCTGGGGTATGCCTATAAATGGAAGATGAAATGGTTACGACGAAGCCCGGGCTTTGCCAAGGCAAACAAGTGCAGGGCAGCTGCAGGCAAGCGAAGGGAGCTGAGAAAAGTCTCAGTCGTTTGAATTTCCCCGTCACTTAAAACGACGTAAACGCGTCTTAATAGCCAAACGGTCCCAGCAGGATGAGGTCTGTTTGAGACTCCAAATGGAGAGGAACCGTCTTGTTGCAAAGAACTGCTTTCTGCAACGAGGGTTTGAATTGAACATTGCTCAGAGAGCGGAGACCCCGCAGCGTTGCAGAAACACTGAATGGCACCGGATTTCCTTGACGGTTGACATCCCTGTTGGCTTTTGAGCTCGTCCCCGGGGGTGCAAGGGCCACGGGAGGCCAGGTGGCAGCTGTCACCTGGGCAGGTTAGACATTAGGTCCTCACGAAGGAGGGAAAGTTTGCAGGGACTGCCACGGTCATTTCCCCCCGCACCTTTAAATGAAGCGTGGCCTAAGTCAAGGCACAGGGCTAAGAGTTAGGCTCGCTGGGTTCTGCTCTGGTAGTCATTGAAGGCCCCTTTTTTGAAGCCCAGGTGTGCAAATTGCACACTCACAAATCACCAAATATGATTACTGGTCTGAGAACCTGGCCAAAGAAGGAGGCAAACTCTCCTGATCCAAGGCACATGAGGTTCAGGGCTTTGATGTGACTTGATTTCTGTTTCCCTTCCCAAGAAAAAAAGGTTTTGGGTGTCTGACACTAAAAAGAAGATAATGTTTTGTTCTGTTTTTATCTTTTAAAGTGAAATAGCAAATAATTAAACAACTTCCCAAACGGTGCCCCAGAACTTAACCCCACCTGCTAAAGGTCAGCCCAAAGAAAAAGGCGCTACGATGCTCCCAGGCCGGGCTGCGTTGGGGCTCAAGGGACAGAGGGGTCCAGAGCAGCTACTGAGAGCAGGCTCCTGCATATTTTGCCACATGAACTTGACATGAGGATGGGAGTTGGGTTGGAAGGGACCTCCCGAGGTCACATCTAGCCCAATCCATTGACTGAGGTTGGATCGTCCCTATCCAAACCCCCCTTGCAAATCCTTGCCTAACCTATTAGCAAAAGGACACAGTTGACCTTGACACAGCTGCACCTAGCACCCCAACCTGCCATGGGGGACAATGGTGCCAGTGCTGTGGGAGGTATCAAAATATGCTTGGGAGATTCAAGGAAAAGGGCCACACTTCCTGCTGCAGAGAAAAGCCAAACTCCCCACTGTCCAACCTGGGTACACAAAGCCTCATCAGGGATAATGCAGTTGGGTCTAATCCTGCTTGGAGCAGGGGGCTGGACTAGATGCGACCTCCTGAGGTCCCTTCAACCCTCATTTTCTATGCTGCTAAGAGGTTGCTCTTAGCTGACCCAAGGGATTGCAATGGAGAAGGCGGTACATTGGGGATGTGGTTCCCAGGCCATTTACCCGCACTAGTTGGAAGACAGTCATCCTCAACTCCAAGGACTGCCGAAGAAGACATGCACTAGTATAAGGTAGCGCACAATCTTGAGCTGCTGGACATTTGTGTGCAAACAAGTTGGACTGAGGTGTGTGTTCGGGGTTCTTTTCACACCCTCGGGCCACACAAGTACAAATGAGACATTTAGTGTACATGCACTTGTGAAAATTGCAGCATTTATCCACTGGGGCATGAGTTTCCCTTGCTGTGAACTGGAAAACAATCGTCTTTTATCATGGGGGAAATCATGGAGATGACTGCACTGTGTACGAAGCGCTCTTTGATACTCAGATGGCCAGTAACTGATACGAATGAAATGTTGGGACCAGCCGCTGCTGTCAAGAGGCATTTTGGTGCCAGTACTAGTCTGAGAACCTGGAAAAAGAAAGAAGCAAACTCCCCTGATCATTCTGTATAGGTCAGACCTCTTGTCCTTGCAATGACTTGTCCAAAGCAGCAGTGGGCCAAAACGCTCCCTGTGGTGAAGCTCCACAGATTTCAATGCAGTTACGCTAAGGCTCAAATTGGTCCATCCAAGGAAGTATTTTTGGATTCCCCAACTGAAATCCGCTTCTGAATGCCAGAGGGATTTGAAAAACTCCCAAAGCACTGAAGTGCTGCGTTTGGATTTATGCTCTTGACCACTCAGTGAGATGTTTGTGTAGCCAAAGGAAAGCCAGATCTGCGCTTCTCCTGATTGCGCCTCTACCCGGGAGATGCCTGACAATAAAGACCAGAGCTCACAAGTTTTTTCACCCCCAAGAGATTTTTTTTTGGAGGAATTTTCAAAGTCAGAAATGGGAAAAATATTCCTGAGCATGTGAAATGCTTTGTCTATCTCTAGCCTGGTGATATTCATAACTGAGCCAGAGGCGAAACCAAAAACAGCATCTTCTTATGTATTGGTATTTTAGCAGCACCTCCAGGCTCCAGCTAAAACAGGGCACAGTGCACTAAGCAGTAACCTAAGCCCATCTAGTCTTCGCTGTCAACAGGCTCTCAGCTCCTCAGGTCATTCAAGGAGCCCTTCTCAGACTGGAGCAGGTGCCCAGTGTATCCTGGTTGACTGCAGTCCGGTCTGTTTTACCACCTATCACCCCAGGGTTTGACTGTTGCCTCAGGCAGATCAGACCTGGATGAAAGTCAATCAGAAGAAGCTGAGTGAGGTGGAGCTGATATTCCTCTAAGGAAAAGAACCAATAGTTGGAAGCTCTGTGTCATAACGTGTCTACACATGCGTTAATGTGCTTTAGTTAACGCCCATTAAATCTAGTACCTCTACTGTGAGATACTCGGAAAATGCCCATTAGCCTGTTTTAATACGCATTAACTAAATAGCATGGTGCTCTTATACACGTGCAGGGAGCCTGCTCCAACGTGCTGTAATTCCAGAGCACCAGAGCAGACTCAATTAATAGAGCTCATTAATAAATTAATAAATAACTAGATTAATAAAGCTCACCGGATGAGCTTTAAATCATAGAATCATAGAAATTAAGTGTTTCAAAGCATCCCAATGCTATTTTTCAGTGCAGGGATACTGATACACATGATACCCTGGGTACTTTTAATTAGCACAGCTCTCACAGCTGCACTAATTAAAATGCCTCCCCCCCCCCACACACACACACACACCCACCTCCTAGGGCACATGTATGGGGTTTTTTAATGGGCATTAAAATAGACTAATGAGCATTAAAGTGCACATGGAGATGCATCCTGCATGGTCAGGCGTATGTCTTCGTATTGGTAGGATAATTTCTAGTAATAAGGCCCTACTTTGTTCTCTGCAGGTGTTAGCTGATAGCTCCCAAGAACTGCCTATTGATCACTGTCTGGCTAGGTCACTACTCCAGAAAAAGTTGAAAACCAAATGGAAAATAAGTCGAGAGAAGGCAGAGATGCATGTCTAGGCAGATATTTTGGCTGCCTTCGGGGGAAGGAGGAACTAGGCCACACCAGCGACATCATTCTCTGCGTTTGTCAGCTTGAGAGATGCTAAGATACAACGGTGATTAACCTGTCATAAAAACCTAAAGATTTTCCTCTCCCACAGAATCAGAAGCTCTTCCCAGGCACGGCAGCCTACTTTTCTTCTACGTCGACAGCCACCATTCAGCTAGAAAACTAATGCTGTAAAATGCCTTGCTGGCTAAATCGCTTTGCCAGGACTACAACGGATTTTTGGCCATCATTGATGTTGACCTGAGGCAGATTAAAAGTGCAAAAGGAGACCTAAAGAAGCACCTAGTCCAACCTGTCGTACAGAAGCAGGCCTTGATTTCGTTATATCAGCCAATAATCCCCAAAGCAGCCGCCTTTGGGTGCTCGCTGTGCGGAGACTTTGAGGAGCGTTACCAGCCTTTGGAAACTGGTTCAAACTGAGCATCCAGAAACAGAAGCATTCAAAATCCCTCATCATTGCTGAAAATCTTGGGCAGTATTTTTAGGTCCTGGGATGCCGGCCAGGCTCGGTTGCTATAAACTGAAATGTATTCATCTGTATCCCGAGATGCAGTACCCTGACCCTTCTGGCCAGTCAATAAACACAAGCATGCGGGAACCCAAGCCTAGGAGGGACCCTTTAAGGTCAGAGTTCAATTCCTGCTATTCCTTCATCTAATCGACCGATCCAGCTCCACCTTAAAAAGTTTCTTGCACTTACTCCTCCTAGGGAGAGCCTAGCTCAGACTGCTCCAGAGGTTAGAAATCTTCCTATAATTCCCAGCCTACATGTATTCTGGGTCATTTTTTTTAACTTTTTTTTTTTAATTGCAAAAGCCTGCATACCCACTTCACGGGGCATAAATTGGTCCCTTTTTAAAGCTTTTAGATTCCCGGACTTTGGCAGAGATTAAGTTACAACTAGCTGCATTTCATGGGGGGATTTTTTTATAGTAGGAAAATGGGTTTTGTGGTTCAAAAGGTACGCTGAATTTTATGTTGGAAGATGTATTTTATAAAGCAACCTTTTCATCTGCAGCATTAGTCAGAACAAACTTTGTTGCCTTTATCCTGGGGCTCTAATTTTTTGGCAGCCTCTGACTTCAGACTCCAGGATCACTCAGTATTTTCACAATAATTAACCCACTATAGGCAGGAGTTTGTAGCTCCAACTCCAGAGAGGACTGGAGTTCACAGCCTCCAAAGTGACCGTTTCCAGACAAAAATAAAAATCTGCAGAGCCAACCTTCAGGCCATTGAGCGTTGCTTGGTCAGGCCTGGATAAACACTTGCAAAAGGAACAGCCATGGAGCTCGCTCTCATAGCTTCATTGCACAAGACTTTCAATAAAAGACCGAGAGCTGGGAAAGCGATGAACTTTTTGGTTCACTGGCAATTTGAAAAAATACCAAAAAAAAAATTGGTTTGGGTTGAAAAATAGAGTTCAACTGAATCCAAGTGTTCCACATCGATTCTGAGCATTTTTAAATCTTTTTGGCTGGTTCTGACTTAAACTCAAAGGAGATTTTCAGCCGAAAAGTTACTTTCACCTGAAAAATCCATTTGGAATATGCTGAAGTGCAACGTTTTGACTATTTTCAGAATTTGTTTAGGGTTTGGGGGTTTTTTAAAGCAGCCACAGAGTGTCTAGGGCATCTCTTGAGTGGGATTATACTTCATCCCTTTCTCTCTGACTGCAGCCTCTCTCCTCTCCCAGCCCCATGCAACAGGGTAAAATTTCAAGCAGGTCAAAATTTCTTTGCCTAAGAGTTGCCTGTGGTTAAATGGAGCAAGACAGATCTTGCACCTTGCCTGAAGCCTTCTGCAAATGATGAAGGAAGCTGCGGTTCAAGATCTGAGAATAATTATCTTTGCCCAGTGCTGCTTGCTTTTTGCTATGAGTAGACAATGAGTGCACCTCGCTGGCTTAGTCACTCCATCCAACCAAAAAATACTTCCCAGTTGACCACAGTCCATGCCAGTACCAAGGGATGGAGCCATATGACAAAGGAGAGCTAAAAAGGAGACGTTGCCTGGGAAGAAGACTCTCAGACCAGGAAGAGTTTGCTGAAAAAGAGCAAGATTAGATCAGATGATGGCTCCAACCTTCATGTACCTCATGTACTGTTCTGACCTGGAATTAATCTGTGTTTGGTTTCTGGAGGGCACAAGATGTTTGTAAAGTGGAGGGTGTCCTTTGGAAGTAGAATAAAATGATCTTGTCAGTACTTCTGGCCCAGCTGGCTGTGATGCTCAGAGTATATAAAGTGGTAAGGAAAGCTGAAAGTTCCCCCGTTGCACGGGCCGTCGGGTATCCGCACCCCCAGGACTCTGCAGTTATCCTCATGCAGTCAGTCTCACTTGCTCTCTCTGCTGAATACATTCATCTCTGTACAGAACTGCCAACCCACCCTCACGGTGAGCTCCATGCCAGCACGCACAGACTCACAGGCTCATAGAAAATGAGGCTGGAAGAGAGCTCAGGAGGTCACACTGAGTCCGACCCCCTGCTCCCAGCAGGACCAGCCCCAGCTACATCATCCCAGCCAGGGCTTTATCTACCCGGGTCTTAAACACCTCCAAGGATGGAGATCCACCACCTCTCTGGGTCACCTGCTCCAGTGCTTCGCTGCCCTCCTGGTGAGAGAGCTTTTCCTAATATCCAACCTCAACTTCCCTTGCTGCAGCTTGAGCCCATTGCTCCTTCTGTCATCTGCCACCACTGAGAACAGCCCAGCTCCATCCTCTTTGCAGCCCCCCTGCGGGGAGGTGAAGGCTGCTATTAAGTCCCCTCAATCTTCTCTTCTGCAGATGAAATCAACCCATTTCCCTCAGCCTCTCCTTACAACTCATGACCCCAGCCCCTGAACCATTTTCGTTGCCCTCCGCTGGACTGTCTCCAATGTGTCCACATCCTTTCTGTAGCAGGGGGCCAAAACTGCACTCCAAACATCGGCGCTGGCTTTTATTTTTGCTGACGGGGGTAGGGGAGGGGCTAACATGACTGAGAAGTGACTTCCCCTTCCCGAGGAGGGCCAGGGCCCTCGGTCCCCCACGTACTTGGTTCCCCTGTTCCAGATGTGGCCTCACCAGTACCAAATGCACAGACACGGTTCAGGTAAAGACTCTCTGAGAACTTTTAATGCAGTGGATCATATTAAATGTGTTATGACTTGATCATCTGCTTCCTTAGCAGCTGATAAGAAGAGACAGAAGTGGAGGAGGCAAGGTAGATGAATGAAAAAGTAAGGGGCGGGGAAGGAGAGTGAAGCAAATGAACCTATAAAGTTGCTGGTTGCATAACAACATCTTTCAGCATCTCCCAGATAGAGCTGACAAGGGCTGGGATGTCTCTTCTTGGTGAAAGTAAATGCTAAATCAAATGCCTGTTCTTGGAGGTGCGTGTGGGCATTTCCAGAGTCGTACTTCAGTTCTTTTGTGCTTGGCGAGAACTTGGACGGTGGGACGGCAGAAAGGCCGTCAAGGCTCAGGAAGCAAAATGTATCTGAAAGGGAAAGCAGGTGGTTTATGAGTACAAGATCAGGGAGTGGATGGCTATCCATGCGGGGGGCCTGTTCTGTGGCAGTACTGAAGGCTTGGCGACATAGTAAGGTACATGAGCAGTTAAATCTCCACCGCAGGTGAGGACATATGAGAAGTTGACCCTGCTGTGGAAAAGGAGTGGACACAGGACATGGAGCCTAAACCAGTTTAATTTATTAGAATCTGGTGTAGAGTTACCCTGGGAAAAATCAGACTAAAGCCACAAGGCCATAGCTGACCCTGGTGTAGGTGACATGTATCCTCTTCTATCCCAGGGTAGCCATGCTCTCTCTTCAAACAGGCTATTACCAAATCCTATGCCCCATAGGGTTGAGGCACTGTAACAGCCCTTACTCATGGAGCTACCCCAGGAGTGGTGGTCATCTGTCCATCCTAGACACAGGGAGATTGCACAGTGGACTTAATTTGTTTGAAAGCCCTGGGCGTGCAAACACTGATGTGAAACCCCAAAACAAACAAGTTTAATTTTTATTATCTTATTTAGCTTTATTAGGATTAAACCCCGTGGAGTATACCGGCACCCCCTGGTGTCATTTTCATGGACTTCTGGGTTTCATGAAGTTTGTGTAGGCAGCATTGGCCACTGAAGTGTGGGCTCACGGTTGCTGTTGAGAGACATCAGAGGAGAGCATCCAGTGGTCAGGGGAGCACGTGGCCACGACTTTTCCAGCAGGTTTCAGCTCCAAGCAGAAGCGAATTGTTCTATTTCCATCCACATGCAGACACATTCATCAGGCATTTATACACCTGTCTACTAAGGAGCTGTGCCAGCCAACAACCAACCGAGGACCTGACGCACTGTATTATTTTGTCGGACCTTGTCCCCGACTGTCTGATGAAATAATTAGGTCAGTCAGATTTATCGCAGGGAAGCACGGAGATATCGTAAGGGGAGGCAAATAAACACCTGGAGACACAGATGATATCGGTTGCAAAATACATGTGCAGTTGTATAGACATGCAGCTGGATACCGTGTGCAATTAGCTCCCAGTTTCACACTCTCGTTCAAGAGCCGGCTCCCAGAGCATGCTGCCTGTGTCCTCCCGAGCCTGCAATTTGGGAACGGTTGTCAGCAGGTTTTCTCACACTGAAAGCGTTCCCCTCACTGCACAAGCACGCATTCTCCCTAATTCCCTATCTCCTGACCCCCAGACAGCAGTTCAAGTTGCTGGATGAAAGAATCACTTCTGTATTTTCAGTGTCCATAATTTGTAACAACGCAGGGATCTCTGAGTGTCAGGGCCGTGTCTCCTGGACTATGACTCACTCGTGATGGGAAGAGGAGAGAGCAAGGGTGTCTGCTTGCTGTGGGAAAATGATGACTCCTTCTAAGAAGAAGCTGGGATGGGCCAGGTTATCAAAGATCTCGGTTGTGTGTCTTTTCACACAGTGCAAAGTGCCAGGCTGTGAGAAGCTAATGGGATATTATGGCAACATTGCATTAAGCCTTCAAACGGGCCTGCTTTGAAAAGCAATGTCTTCGTGTGACCCTTCAACTTACTTCTCTTCTTTTCCTTGCTGCCTGGAGCCGTTCCTTAGTCCCAGCCTTTATTCTCTCTCCGGTGTACAGCCCTGGCACACAATCCTACCCTTTAGGGGTCAGACCTCAGCCTTCAGACATAGGAGAACTAAACCGGGATCTTTCTTAAACGCCCATCAGTGCCACTGTTTAAATGCTTAGTATATTAATGGTCCAAATCTCTGATTCTTACAATGACAAGTAGGCAGTCAGCGAGGTGATTACTGCAGAATACTGTTGTGCTATATTAGTGCAAAATGCTGTTGTGCTATATTTGTGTGAATACTGTTGGGCTGTAATAGTGCAAAGTATGGTTGTGCTATATTAGTGCAGAACACTGCTCTGTAATAGTGCAAAATGCTGTTGTGCTATATGTGTGCAAAATACTGTCATGCTGTCATAGTGCAAATGCTGTTGTGCTATACTGGTGTGAATACTGCTGTGCTATAATAATGCAAAGTATGGTTGTGCTATATTGGTGCAGAATACTGTTTTGTAACAGTGCAAAATGCTGTTGTGCTATAATAGTGCAACATGTGGTTGTGCTGTATTGGTGCAAAATACTGTTGTGCTGTAATAGGGCAGCATACTGTTGTGCTGTAACAGTGCAGAATATTGTTGCACTGTATGATTACTTAATAGAAGCAATCAGATGGGAGCTTTTCCTTTAAGAAAGGGGAGATGGGTATAAGAGTGACTGGGAATTATTAGCAACAATAGCTGGCATTTAAACAGCCCTTTCCATTTTTGGTGGCTGTACAAGTGTTGCTCTCTTCGGCTGTAGCTGATCAATATAATCTTCTGTTGATATAACACAACAGCTGCCCACTTGGTGAACACAGCAGGGGAAAAAATAGGCACCTCTAGGGCTAAAAACTGAGGTTGCTGCTTGAGCTAAAATGCCAGTTTTCTGGAACAGAAGTTGTAGCAACTCCGATTCTCTGAAAGCAAGCACGTTTAGGAAACTATACTGTACACTTAGCAGCAGTAAGAGGCCAAAGGGCTTTAAAACCTGTGCATTTTTATATAGGGGCAGCTCCACCTAGCACTGGACTACAGATGCCTCTGTCACATTTGTTTAACTGCATGCAGAAACACTGAAAAACAGTAGAAAAAGGGGGGAAAAAAATGTCACTTCCAAGTCCAGGTAGCGATAAGCCTGTTTCACCAAACCCAAGCACTCAACAGTCACAAGGTGGCAAGAGCCACAAGACTGACTTTAAAATCACCAGAGATGAAAAATTAAAAACAAAGATCTGCTTCTTTTTTTTTATTGGACTTCTAGGGTGTGTCTACACATGTGCTTTAACGTGCATTAGCCTATTTTAATGCACATAAAAGCATCACAAAAAACTGTGTGCTTTTGCTAATGCGCATTAAAATAGGCTAATGTGCTTTTTTCTAGTACCACACAATGGCAGTACTAAATTTAATGCACATTAGCAAGAGTGCATTAATGAACACGTAGATGCACCCCTAGTTTCTAAGGCTCTGGAGTTTAGGTGCTCCAGCTTTTCTCTGCACTCACGAGAATTAGAGACTTTTTTAATAAAACAAACTTGAGAATAGCTCCTAATCACATGACTCTGAGAGGTGGAGCTTTAAAAAAAAAGACCAAATGTAGCTGGGCAGTAACTTTGTGTGAACTAGTAATGCTGTGTGTGTCTTGCGTCTCTCTCATGCATTTGCAGCCCCAAGCACTATAGGCTTAAGATGGAAATGTGATGCTAGATTTGGAATCACAATATCTATGACCAGTAAGGGACTCTCTCACTCAACCCTGATGCTACTTTCCAGAAGTGTTGTGTGTTTCCAGAACAAGGAGAAGTTTTGTCACCTGGAAAGATTCACGCAGGGGCTTGGCCCAGATGTTTTTGGAGGTCCATCCCACCCCTATGATTTTATTATTCTCAGCTTATGCGTTCCACTTCCTCTCACCACGGCCGTCTTTCTTGCTCAGTCAGTCTCTGGAAGGATTTCACTTGTCTCTTTTATATCTGCAACAGTATTTCTCAGACGGTCATACTTCCTCCTGGGCAGTAAATCTGCAAGTTCACCAAATGCTCAGGTACGTATTTCCAGACAGCAATGCCGAACGCTTGATTAGACACTACTGAAGTTGCTAAATTTCCAGTTAACGTCAATGCAGCAGGCCCAAATTGTGTGTCTATTCCAATGCACAATAACATTTGTAATAAAATGTGTAAATCAGCAGCAATCCAGTCAGTCATGTCCTGGTGGAGAAGCAGCGTGTTGTAGTGAATAGACCCCTGGATATGGGGTCTATTCCCAGATGTTCTATTGCCAGCTCTGGTCCTCTTCAGCAAGTCATTCCAGCACTCAGTGCCTCAGTTTTTCCACCTGTAAAATGGGGGTAATGCTTCTGACGGTCTTTGTAAAATGCTTGGAGATGGACAGATGGAAAGAACTGTAGAAAAGCTAGAGTTTGGTACTAAGAAACTTCAGTGTATCTCACCCCTGTCCACTGGAAACCCATAGTAGCCATGGGGGTAGAGCCTGCAGAAAAGAACAGGCCTTCACCACTTGGGCTAAAAGGAAATCCCTGTCAGCAGCACAGAGGCCACAATACCAATCTATGCAAGGGAGATCATGGCCCACATCCACAAACATGAGCCAATTCACTGTTGTTGCAATATTATCGAGTCTACCTTTGTATTTACATGCATGCTAGACAGGTGTGTCCTTGCGAAATGCAAATAGTGAAATAAATTACAAATGCTGTATTTCCTCTGAGACAATATTCCCATATGTCCAGGTTACAACTCACCAGATAACACCCTGAAGATGAACATTATTTTGTCCACCGCAGCAACAAAAAAGGATACTTTCTTGGTTTGCTACCCATTCCAAAAAATAAAGTCAAGGTTCGCGGCTCTGACAGCCTTTTCGGTGGGAATCTGGATGCTTTTCAAGAGTTACCGAGTGCTTTGTTTTCACATGGGTCTTTCCAAGGCAATCATTGCTCCACGGATGTTCCCCTCGGGATGCAGAGAGCTTCAGGCTCCAAGAGCAGCGCAGGAGTACTTCATAGAGTGAATGGCCGAGAAGCTGAAAACAAATACAGGGTATCATGAAAAAAAATGTACACACACTGTAGCTGTCAGTCTTTATAGACAATGAGGGTTGAAGGGACCTCGGGAGGTCACATCTAGTCCAATCCCCTGCTCCAAGCAGGACTAGTCCCAACTACATCATCCCAGCCAGGGCTTTGCTGAGCTGGGACTTAAATACGTCCAAGGATGGAGATTGCACCACCTCTCTGGGTAACCTGCTCCAGTGCTTCACCACCCTCCTCGTGAGAAAGTTTTTCCTAATATCCAGCCTCAACTTCCTTTGCTGCAGCCTGAGCCCATTGCTCCTGGTTCATCATCTGCCCCCACTGAGACCAGCCCAGCCTCATCCTCTTTGCAGCCCCCCTGCAGGGAGATGAAGGCTGCTATTCAATCCCCCTCATATACAAAAGCTTATAAAGCAAGTAACACACAGGGTGCAGCGCTGCAGGGGTTGAAAAGGCCCACTGTTGACCCCCAGGCATTCATAGAGAGTCGGGCTGGAAGGGACCACCAAGATATCATCCAGTCCAGCCCCCTGCCTGAGACAGGGCTGTTCCTGTTCAAACCACCCTATACAAATCTAAAATCTAAGGTCTTAGTGTCAACTGTCACAAACCAAGACCTAGCACACAAATCTGCCATGAGGAAAGCAGGGGGATCACAGCAACCAACATCCTGCTTCTGTAAAACAGTGTTAACATACACTCAGGTAAAGGCTATCACCCCCACTACAGAGGAAAGCAGAGCCCACCCTCCCCCAGTCCGTACCAGTCTGTCCAGGGGGTCAAATCCCTTCCTGACTCCAAATCTGAGGATCGGTCTGACCCCAAGCAGAGGGGCAAGACCCTCCAGCCAGGACCCTCTGGGCTGAAGTCCCAGCAGAAGCACTGGCACAGCCCATCACAATCCTCAGCTTTAGCTGCATCCAACTTGCAATGCCTCTGAGGAAGGCTTAAAAAATAAACTCCTCACACATGTAGTGCAAGAGGGTAGAGGGGGAAGGATTATTATTATTTCAGATATAAATGAAACATGCCGGAGCATTTTTCTGAGATGCCCCACGGTGTTTGGCCCCGGGAGCAGTGGATGTCTGGGACACAGCCTTGCAGGAGGCCTCTGCATAATACCTGAGCTGGCTGTAGAGGCAGGTCGATAATGTTTGACCAGCAATTACATGGAGAGTGACACACATTTGCAGGAGCGATGCCAGCTCGTGTTATAGCAACCACCAGGATTGCAGCAGAGCCTGATTTCTGTATGTTTAGCACCCAGGAGCGGTAGGACTGGGATCTGTAGGTGGTCGCCTGCTGCCCGGGGCCCAGTGATAAGCTCCATCACCTCGAGTCTGCAAAAGCACCACAAAGAGGAATAGATTCATTGCACTTTTTGTCAGGCAGACTGTGCCTCGGAAGGAAGACACACAGCTAGTTCTTCTAATCCTAAAAAGAGGCATTTATTTGGGACTTAAAAAAGAAAACCAGGAGAGTGAAGTTCTGAATGAGACACCCGGAGAAGTACTGAGCACCCAGCCAGCTCAGTCCCTTGGGAAGAAAAGGCCCTGTTTGCATTCCTATAATATAATAATAATAATAGAATAATACTGCAGCAGGTATTTCTATGAAGATTTAAGCTCTCCCTTTTAGGAACAGCTTCTGCTTCCAAAATTTGGCCTGGTTTTCTTTCCCTTTCAAGATGCCTGTTTGTATGTGGGGGCCTACAGAAAAAGAACAAAAACAGTGCTTTGTATTCCCTTCACTGCCTTGCATAGTGCTGGTGTGTAATGTCAGGGCCCCTGCACTGCCAGAAGCAACAGAGATCCTCCCTGGGCTGGGACGCTAACGCTTGGCGAGCCGGACGACCAGAACTGCCTCCCGCTATCGCAGCGGCGTTTGCCGTCGCCTGGGCAAGCAGCAGAGCCAGGACCATGAAGTGGTTTGTTACAGGATTTAAAGACTATCCTGCACTGCACTGCTGCTTTACACTGGCCTTGCTGCCCCGGGACGATGGAGTCGGGGCTGGTCCTGCCTGGAGCAGGGGGTTGCACCAGATGTGACCTCCCGGGCTCCCTTCCACCCTCATTTTCTCTGATTGTCTTCCCCTGAAAACAGAGGGATTTCTTTTCGCCTAGTCACCTTCTCACACACACACAAAAACAGGCTGGAAAAGAAGCCAGATATATCGCCCAGGATCCCATCCAAATGTCTCCTAGAAATAGAAAACAAGCAAGCACTTGCTTGGTGCCACTCTCAAGTGCCCGTGTCTGAGTGCAACCGCGTGCAGCCCACGCCAGCCGCCGCTGTGCCAGGACGTCGGCTCGCATCAGAGACTCCTTCCAGCCCGGGTGCAGGTCGGAGCAGAAACTGGATTCACCTGCCCCGGCGGACACCCAACTCTTTTGTTTGCAAACTTCTCCTCCCCAAACTGGCCCCCGTGTTTCACCAGGACCCGTTGTTTCCGCAGCCTGAGTACATATGTCAGGTTCCTTAAACTCAGTTCAGGCGTTCCTGTGTCTTGGACAAACAAGGCTCTTTGGGTAAATTTTATTGGACAAAATAAATAGTTGGGAAAATGGGTTTTTTACAAGCTGTTGGGCACAAGCACCCTTCTTCAGGCATAGGGGTACTTGTATCTTGGAGGCATCTAGATTTGCTCTGGGATCTGTCATTTGAAGCTAATGTTAAACCAGACCAGCTTGACCACATTAGATCTGTTCCTTCGTTCAGCCTGGAAGACACCCTGCAGCCGTCACCGCTCTGTGGGCTGATGGGAAGCCCTCCTTCGAGTGCCTGGGAATAGAGAGGGGACTTGCCCCGGGAGACAATCGGCCGGTTAATTAGCGCATGCCTGCATGTAGCAGACTGAATATGCAGAGCCTTGCGTAAGTGCTAATGATCAACATTAGCTGATGCCCCAAGGCCTGGGCTTTGATAACCCTTCTCTTAGCAATGACCCGGGAACCACAGAGCAAATGTTCATTGGTTGTAAAATCATCTTAGTTCCCAGTCGATTCAGATGGAGAGCGAAGGGGAAAGGCTGAATGTCAGCTCACTTACACACATCTGGTTGTGGAAGATGGGAGGCCTGAACCATGCTAGCTAGTGGCCTGGGCCATTCGGCTCAGGTGGTCCCTTGGTCTGATGCTTGCCCTTGTTTGAGAGAGTGGAGGGGCTTTGGGTGGAGCTGGACGGTTCTTGGTGGGGGCAGACAGGACAAGGAGCAATGGGCTCAGGTTGCAGCAAGGGAAGGAGGTTGGATATTAGGAAAAGCTCACGAGGAGGGTGGGGAAGCACTGGGACAGGTAACCCAGAGAGGGGGTGCAGTCTCCATCTTTGGAGGTGTTGAAGACCCAACTAGACAAAGCCCTGGCTGGGATGATGTAGTTGGGGCTGGTCCTGCTTTGAGCAGGGGGTTGGACTGGATGTGACCTCCTAAAGTCCCTGCAACCCTCCTTTTCTATGAGTCTATAGTTACTCCCATCCTATAGGGAACAGAGCCTCAAAACACATGGGGCTCTGCACCTCTAAACTGCACCCCAAGTCCCTTTGGCGGTCTTCCACCTTGCTTACCTGTTCCCCAGCTTAACCCATAAATCAGGGCTGCACCGTGTAACCCAGTCTCTATCAGTACTATCTGCTTCACAGAGTGAGTTCGTCCTGGGAGTTCAGGCGTAACCCAGAGTACTGGTGCCTATCAGCTCATCTTCCTTTCCATATGGGCAGGTAAAGCTCCATATTGGCACATTCTCCTCTGGTGCCAATTGAGGGGGAATCATTAAGGCAACAGTTTCTACCCCAATTAAACATCACCCAAAACCCAGTCCAGTAAAACAATCTCTGGCACAGAGCAGCTTGGTGCCTGGGGGCCAACGGCGCTGTGTTAGAAGTAGGACTGGTACAAAGCCAATGTCTCAGTAGCATTCACCCTGACCACTTCTCTTGTGCCCCCTCCCTCCCCCCATGATCTCTGTCCAGGGATTTTTCCAAACCTTTGATTTTTATGGGTACATACATTGCACAGAAATTGTGTTTCTTATGTGCTTCAGTCTCCAGGTTGTAGAGGCAAAAGGAATCAAAACTTGTGGTCTTTATTAGACCAACTAGATTAATTTAATTTTTTTTTGGCCAAATTTGCAAATTTTTGCAAACAAATAAATAAATAAATCGAGTTGGTCTAATAAAAGTTATCACCTCTACCATGGGTTTTGATTCAATCACCCAGGAAACTCAATGTGAAATGAGCACACGCAGACATTCATGCCTTATGAGCCTGTGCTATCGTCCAATCGGGGAAGGAAAAATAACACCAGGCAATTTATGCAATCAGCCACGCTAAGTCAGACGGCAAAAATCTAGAGCATTTGTGATAAACTTGCAGATTATGGAATTTGAAAAGGTATCGATCAGAGGCATCGGTCACCTGAGCACCCATGACCCTATCAAATTCCTGCCATTGCAGCCACGAGGAATTAATGGTGCTCTTGTCTCGCTTGCTCTTGACCTATGGCACCGTGGAGGGCTTTTTTCTGTATAGGCTACTGTGTGCCTGCGGTGTGTGAGCGGGGTCAGAGTGGACAAGCGTGTAGGCTCTTTGACAAATGGTTGCCTGACGACACAGGGGCTTAGACTCGATGGCTCCTTGCAGTCCTCTGTCTCTATTGCTCAGAGGTTCTTATGTAAATAGATGCAAGCAATCTGAGTCACTGGCCTACAGCTATTCCACGGGCAGGGAAGGAAACTATACTGGGCAAATAAACAATAGCGAAATGCTCTGGTTCGCATCTTTAAGAGCATTTAAATGGCCCCGAGTGATGTTTCCATCCTTGTGTGGGCAGCCTCGTTTCAACATGTGACCCCCCTCATTCTCGGCAACATAAAAAGCAGGGCAATAATCACCAAACCTTCCTTAACTGGAAATGCTCCAACTCATGTTGCAGCTTTCCGGGTTAGCACGCCCTGGTGTTTGCTGCTGCTTCTCGTACAGAGCATGTTTGGTAGGATAGATCAAAAGTCCCATGTCAAAGTTTACCCACGATTTAGCAGCATAGCAAAGGTGCACCTGTTTCTGCGGACAGGAGTGATATGGGCAGCACTGGGTCTGCCTACCACTGACTTTCCAGTGCTATTGGCAAGACTTGAACTCGCCATCAGTAGCAAGAGCCCTTCACCACTCTGCCATTGTGCCTTGCTATGGCACATAGTGGGGGGTTATAATTTGATGGACTTCCTTTGTATGGGATTATATGTAGAAAGACTAAGTTAACCAGCAAGGTGGTACAATCTCCATCCTTGGAGGTTTTGAAAGCCCAGCTTGACAAAGCCCTGGCTGGGATGACGTACTTGGGGCTGGTCCTGCTTTGGCAGGGGGTTGGACTGGCTGTGACCTCCTGAGGTCCCTTCAATCCTCGTTTTCTATGAGTCTGTGATTCTACGATGGAGAACACTACGCTCCAGAAATGCACAATAAGAGAGGATGGTACCAAAGGAGAAAAAAAGGTGTTAAGCCAGAAGGTTACAGGGTCTTGGCTCCTGTGCTCGTGGCCTGAACATGACATCCCTCCCCCCATGTAGGTGACATCAGACCCTAGAGATACTTCACTACAAACAAACCAACAAACGAATGTCGGTCGCAAAAGAAAGCAGTAAACATGGCAGGACACCAGCTTCCTGCCCCCGAGCGACTGAACATGACCGGGGATGTGTTTAGCCACTGGGTGCTCTTTGGGTCACAATGCAAAAAAACCACTAGAATTGCAATGGGGCTGAATACAAAGGAAAATAAAATGACTGGAGTTGCGCTACGGCTTTACTGGGCAGTGCCTGCCACAATATTTCAGCAGCAGCAGATCAGAGATAAAGGACCTAGTTCTTCAAAAGCATTTTCAACCAGAAAAAAAACTATCCAACTATCAATCAATGCGTTATATCCATGCAATGCTTGTATTTAAGCAAAGTGTAGAACTGGGGAACACAATTAAAGAATTATTTTCAGTTAGACTGACTTAGTCTTGGACTGCAACAGTCCTTGGATTTTGCTATCATACTGAAAAGATGATTCCAGTAATATTCAACACTGGAAAATTGTACCAAGGGATAATTGGCAGAAATCAATCATTTAGTCAAAGCCACTTTAGGGAAGACACTGAAACATGCACCTAAAAACAGATGAATTGAGGCTAAATTTCTGAACAGAGATTGATGCGCTCATATGTTCTCAGTGGGGGCAGACGACAGGACAAGGAGCAATGGGCTTGAGTTGCAGCAGGGCAAGTTGAGGTTGGATATTAGGAAAAACTTTTTCATGAGGAGGATAGTAAAGCACTGGCACAGGTTACCCTGAGAGGTGGTGGAGTCTCCATCCTTGGAGGTGTTTAAGACCCGGGTGGAAAGAGGTTTGTCTGGGATGATGGAGTTGGGGCTGGTCCTGCTTGGAGCAGGGGGTTGGACTAGGTGTGACCTCCTGAGGTCCCTCCAACCCTCATTGTCTGTGATACTATGATATGTACAGGGAATGGAAACTCGATGTGGATAGTGTATGAATGAATTCAGACTGATATCTGTGTATTTGTGTGCATTTACTGGGTATCACAGAACAGGCAAAACTTAGCAGAGACTGGAAACATTTGGCTTGTGGATCTGAAAGGCTCTGTGATGATCGCTTACCCTGTGCACAGAATTATCCTATCGGCAAGAACATGCTCCTCAAGCCTCCATAAAATCCTGTATCACGGTCTACTTTACCGGCTGGCTTTCCAGTTTGATTGCCTGAAATCAGTAAAGATACCAAATGACCCTGGAGGTCCTTTCCCACTCTGTGATTCTAGTGAGAAATTGGAATTAAATGAAGCAATTAGGAACAGTTTAGCACATTGTCTCTTAACCTTAAAAGACACAAAAGATCCTCATTCCCTGTCATTTTTGGTCTGATGGACTAAGGAAAGATCAAACAGACCCATCCCATCGATGGGTCTGGAAGTCTGTTGAGCTACATAGGAAGACCTGGGAGATGCTTATTTCATTGCCCCTTATGCGTGATCCTACCTGGGCCTCAGCTGTTGCTCCCTTTGAAGTGATAAAGAAATGAGAATGCCAGACTGGTATGGGAATCTCACCATGAACAAAGTATAGGAGTTAAAATGGGTATTCTCATGCAAAAATAGCAGGAATACCTGAAACAAGTGAATTTTCTGGTGTTAAAATCCCAGGAATATTAGAACAAAAATACAAAGATGTGTTCTCATAAAGGGGGACAGGAAAACACCAGGGGAAAAAGGCAAGGCCAGGCTTTGCTCTTAGGCTGTAGCTGAGTTTGGGGGAAAAACAAGTTCCTTTCCATCTGTGTTTGCTGGAAGCCTGTGTCACAAGTGCTTTTTCTATATAATAGAAAAATTGAGCTTGTGTACAAAAAAGTTTTAAAACATACCAGTAAATACAATTTATTACATACAGCCACTTAAGCTACTTAAGGGTATATCGTTCCCTCTTTCTGTCCCAAGACATTTAGCCAATGCTGATAATATGAAACCATACTTTACAAGCTGTCAGTAGACACCTACAGCTACATTTCTCCCATAAACTAGTGGAATAAATTGTGAAAGAGAGCTTTTGCTTGTTTATTACATACAGAATCCCACAGTTCAGGAGTACGGGCCATAGTTCAAGAATATTTCCCAAGGAGCTAGAGAAACAATAGATCAGGACGTTGCCAAACTGTGCAAAATGGCTGACTCATGTCATTATCAAATCTTAAAAACAAAACCCACTAATTTGTGATAGTTTAGTAAAAGCACAAAAGATGGAGGGACTCCAGTGAAAATGCTTGGAGAGCCCAAGCTAATTCTACCATGAGGAAGAAAGAAAGCCAGTGACTAAACTCACATCTGGATGTAGAGCTCGAGTGGAGGCCTGCTTCAAGAAATTGAATAAAAACCAGGAGAAACCGTGAGTGATTATAGCACCATATCTCCAATGGCCTCCCAAAGGCCATGGCTGTGAACAGGCAAGAGCAAATGCAGTAGATGCTGATACCCCACAAATACTAGCATGGTTCAGAGCAGTGGTTTCTAAATGGTCTTTAGACCACTGGGGATCTACAAGGCCACGGTAAGTGGTACCCAACTGATTCACAAATCACACACAGCCTTTATAGTGATGTCATTGAAAAGCTAATGTTATATTGTTGTCCATGGGAAATATGAGGGTAGGCAGGTTCATAGTGGGTCAACGGATCGCAAAACGTGGGACCACTGTTGTAGAAACTAGAAAAGATTTGATCGCATTTCTTCCAAGCCTAACCTATGAGAAGATATCTGAGGTGGCTACTGGAAGAAGGTGGAGTATGGGCTTCAACCTGACTGTGTGGCCATCCTGCGTATAAGGAGTCGGAGCAACTGTCCCGTAAGGAAATGCAATGTGAACAAAAAGGTGACAATATAATGCCAATGAAACGGGACTTTGGGCTCCCACATGTCAAAAAGGAACAGCCGATCCCTTTTATGTCAAGGTTACTGTGAAAGCAGCATTACAATTGAACAGGAACACTCTGCAGTAATGTTTACCTTTGACAAATTCAACCAGCATTTTCAAGGACCATTCACATACCACCCAAGTACAAGCCACAATAAAAATATGGAAAGCGTTTCATGAAAAAAAAAACCCAACCATGATAGCAGGCCCCAAAACGTACGCAGTAATGAAAATGCCATGCTACAGCGTAGAGGCGCACTGCAAGGAAGGGTCTCGGCCCTCTTTTCCAGACCAGCCTGGCAGAACGGGCATCAATAATAGAACTTATGAGATCCTCAACTTGCTAGAATTGCAGAAAACAAGAAAAAAATACCGTAGAAAGCCTGCACCTAAGCAGTCATGTGCCAGCTTCAAAGCGCAGTCTGGAAAGAGTTCAAGAGCAAACCATGCAAGACAAAGATTAACAAGTGTTCGTTTCCATCCTTCTGTCTGGATGGCCAGGCACCTGGGAGAAGGCCCACTTGATTCTCCAGATTACCTAACGAGCCGAGCGTACAATACAGGGCTGTGTCTAAAGAGGGTTGAATCATAATACCCAAACCAGAAAGTCTCCCAAGAATGCATCAAAGCCCTTCTGAAATAAGAAGCCTGTGCCCAGGAACCCAGAGCTGACAAACTGTCAGACACTAATACAATGACCGGCCTTGACAAGGCAATAAAGCCATTCAGCTGGCTCAGTCTCCCAAAACTGAGCCGTTTCAGAAAACGGGCTCATTTACCTGCCAGGAGTTTGTGTAATTTGCCGAGGAACGGGGATGCAGTTACAGCAAACCATCGGCAGACCACGGCCAAGACAAGGGCAAAGTAACACCAGTTATGATTTCTAAAGAGTCTATTAAAGAGCGCAGCTGCAAACAAAGAAATATATGGCAATTCATCCTCGAAAGAAGAAACATTTCCGCAAAATCTTTTGCTAGCCATCCCGTATAATGCTTGAGGTCAAGAAACAGGCATGTGTCAGTGCCCATAACCCTGGCATTACCCCACCAGAAGGGATGGGAGGAGTAGCAGGCAGAAATGGAGAGGTGCAAATGCCAGCTGACACTCTGATGAGACCCGTGAGACCGCCCAGAATCGCAGACTGGAGACGCTTGGGATCTGATGACTTCCTCCAGACAAATCGTGCACTTGGAAGTAATCTAGACGAGTTGAGTAGATCCACCCTTGTCATGGTCGAAGGGAGCAGGGACAAGCCAGACGCTGTATGGCTCGGTTGCACTCTCCTGTCCTTGAACACACAGTAGCCCACCCAAGTCCTGACCAAGCCTGGCCACATTCAGCTTGCACGACTTGCCGGGATCACAGGCCAACGTGCGATAAGATTGCACAAAAGGGAGAACAGACAACGACCGGCCATTTCCTTGTCATCACCTGTACCGGACGACCTGTTCATGTGGCCTACGCAATTTCTCAACAAAAGCAGATTTGTCTGGGGTTTCGTTATTTTTAAGGACACGTACCAACCGCTTGCTCACAAAGCGTCCATTCTTCAATTTTGCAATGAGGGCCATGCTGCAGTGAAAATGCTTTTATGTTTTGAGCATAGCTGAGAGCCTGTATATTTCTCTCTTTGTTTCCAAAGGAAAACCTGGAACGTAGGTGGTGGGAGTATGTCAAAGCTCCTTTTTATTTTTGGTAATCCGCTTGGAGCCGGTCCAATTATATGTCAGTGATTAACTCTTCTCTCTCCGATATGGCTTGGTCTCATTTTCCCCTGATCAATATTCCCTTGCAAAGACCACACGCAATCTGCTAGTGGTTAACCCGATGGCATAAAGAAAAGCATCAGCGTGACCTCTTCCCACCCCACCAGCATGCCTTCGCAAGGAGTTGGAGTCAATGCCTCTGAGAGCCAAAAGGGATGTGGTTGCAAAAGATAGAGCCAGGTGATATTGTAATATCAGATTTCATGATATGATTACCAGGAGTGAAATCATGGCATTTAAGGCCAGAAGGAGCAAGTAGATCCTTTAGTCTGACTTCTTGAATAACACCACCCCCAAAAATCTAGCCATTTATTACTATACTGAACCCAGTTTGTGCTTCCCTATCAGGTATCTTCCAGAATGGGATCCTACCTTCTTTTGAAGGCTTCAACTTCCCTTGAGAGTTCATCCCAAAAGTTAATCCAAAGGCCCTTAATGCTAACGAATGTGTGCCTTGCTTCTAACTTGAAGCTGTCTGGCTTCAGTTTCCAGGCATCGGTGCTTATTATGTCTTCTCCTCTTAAAGAGCTTTTTTGTTCCTGATACTATCTCGCTTTGGAAAGACCGAACTCTCCCCTTGTATTTGCCTTCGGACTTAGTAACCATGACCATGTTAGCTTTTGGCCTTCTTTTTGGCAAGCTCTACATATTGAAGACCTGCCAACTCTCTTCACCTTGGCTATGCTCTTTCTTCACCTAATAAGTTGTTCTTCACACTAAGAATTAGGAGCAAGCCATGCACTCGGGTCCCTTTTCCACCTTCTGCTTAAATACATGCCCTAGCACTGCCATCATTCACTGATGAACAGCTGCCATATATGCCATATAGCACTACTGATGTGGACAACCCTATTTATTCATATAATCATAGACAATGAGGGTGGAAGGGACCTCAGGAGGTCACGTCTAGTCCGACCCCCTGCTCCAAGCAGGACCAGCCCGAACTACAGCATCCTAGCCAAGGCTTTGTCTACCTGGGTCTTAAACACCTCCAAGGATGGAGATCCACCACCTCTCTGGGTGACCTGTTCCAGTGCTTCACCACCCTCCTTGTGAGGAAGTTTTTCCTAATATCCAACTTAAACTTCTCTCTCTTCACCTAATGTCATCACTCACAAAAAATCCTATTCCAGAAAGGTAGTTAACCCACCAGCCAACAGCAAGAGGTTGCAAGACGGTTCCCAAAGCCCTGCTTTCCTGAAGGAATATTTGTCTCTCTGATGGGGAAGCAGCTGTACCAAGTCCCTGAAGATCCTTCTGTTAAAAGCAACATGAAGCCTGACAGATGTTATAGGGATGTACAGTTTCAGTGTGGATCACTGTACTCTGCATATCTACATTTTTCCTTGTCCTTGCGGTTCTGTTTTTGGGTCAAGTCATTCCTACGGCGTAGTTGGCCGAGTGTCTGGTACTAGAACGGTATGCAACTGGTACACGCGACGTTTGCAAACATACTGAGCAAAACAAGAACAAAAGGTACGTCTCCATCTCAGCACACAGCTGAATTCCTACAGAAACTCTGCAAACACACTAGTGCTGAACTCTGTACAAAGAGCAACTTTTGAGGAGTTTAAAAGTGCAGTGCATTGAAACCAAAAGGCACCAAGGTGGACAATGGCTTCTCCGTGTCTTTTGTTCCCCAAAGGTGGTGCAAGCACCTACTCTGGACTCATTCAAAAGGCATTTGGATGCTTATCTTGCTGGGGTCATTAGACATCAGCCTGTGGTGGGGGGCTGGACTCGATGATCTTGCGAGGTCCGTTCCAGCCCCTAATGTCTATGAAATCTTTGAGTTGCCTGTACCTTTTCCATTTCTAGGACATCATTTGGAGAAGGAGTCACCAAAATGGCTCGCAGAACTCAACTCAGAGGCAGACCATAGATTTATGGGGTGATATAAAGATGTTTTCTGATTTGTTTTCAATTCCTTTCGTAATGTTTCTTAGCACTGTGTTTGGCTTTTTTGGCAGCCAATGAACCCTGAATTGATGATTTTAGAAAACTTGCCATGATGACTCCAAAATCTCTTTCCCGAGCGGTAACGGCTACGTTAGACTCCATCATTAAGCACTTCTCCTTAGCACTTATCGACATTAAATTTCATGTACCACTTTGGCGCCCATTTGCTCCATTTGGTGAGGTCTCTCTGTAACTCTTCACCATCTGCTTTGGATTTGGCAGCCCAAAATAATTCTGCTGCCTCTGCAAACTTTTCTGCTTCCCTATTTTCTCCTTTTTCCTGGATCATTTGTCAGTATGTTGAACAGCAACAGTCCCAGCATGGATACCCTGGGGGATCCCACAGTTTACCTTCTTCCAATATGGAAATAAAGACCAGTTAGTCCTACCCCTTGGTTCCTCTCTTTTAACCAGTTTTCAGTCCTTTCCTCTATTCCTTGTGTACTCTAGTCAGGATGGTCCAGTGCTCTCAGGTTGACCTTTTGATCTTTGCTGGTACTTTTGTGCTAGATTAAATCCAGTTTAAAGTGCTAATGTGCTAACCTGGCCGGCTGACACCATGTCTCCACTCTACACTATCACAAAACTAGTTAATACCTTAATAACTTCAGAAACAGCAGTTCTGCTACAGTGCAAAGTTGATAGTAAATATTTTTTGATCGGGCTGTGTTTTCTGATTTACATGGTATGGAGAAGGGGGGAAAAACTGAGTTCACTCCCATGTTGTACGATTTTTGAATACTGACATTGGGCAAATAGGTCCAACATCCTCTGTGCTATGGTTGACTGTTTAGGTAGAGTTTTAATCACTTTAGTCAAATCATTTTTTTTTTAAGTTTATCTTTCTGCCTGTGTAAAGCTTTTAGGACAATGGTCCTGTGTGATGATAATCCCTCTACACACAATGATAAGTACTTTCATATAACACAGCGCAGGAAATATTGTAATAATCTGAATAGCAATGTTTCCATGGAACTTGAGAAAGGAAACTTGAAAATGTAGGTGTTTAATAGAGCTGCTGAGACTTGCATTTTTCATTTTTGCGGGGAATTCCATTAACAGGGTTGTTTGTTTTTTCATTTCAACCAGGGAAAAAAGCAGAAAAAATTAACATTCTTCTGAAACAAAATTCTGAGAAAATGCAACACTCATGTTAGGACAATCAAAGAATTTTATTCTGATACAATCAGAACATTTTGTTCCAGGTTTGACTTTCTTATTTTATACACTGTAACATAGGGGGTTATTTTTGTTTGTTTGTTTTTAAGTGTAACAACATTTTCTAAACTGGAAAATCCAAGCATGTTGTAACAAATGAGACTGTTTTGGCCTTATTAAAAGCCATTTTACCTTTTTTTTCCCCTTTGAAACCACCTTTTAGCAAAATCCACTTGCTTACATGAAATATTTCACTTCCAACAAATGGATGTTTCATAATGGAAAAAGGTTTTGTGGGAAATTTCGGGCCTTGAACTTTCTACTTTAATGATGTGGCCTATCTGTATATTTTTTGAGTACTCTCTTTGTAAGTTCAATAGTAATAACTTTTAGTTTAGGCTTCTCTGCTCATATATTTGAGCTGTATCTGCCTTTATCATAGTCCATGTTGAATCCCACTGAAATCTATGGACTGACAAAAGGGGCAAGGTTACAAGGATTCAGGCGCAGTATTAGAAATATTTCAGACGCACATTCAAATGCAGGGTCCAAAATCTAGCCATGGTCCCAAACTTCATGGTTAGCCACTATCACTGGAGAGGGTTGAACTGAAATCATGGATGGAGCCAAAATCATGAATGCTCCCAGCCTTCGGATCTGAATCAGAGACTGGGCGTATGTCTAGATTGGGAACGTAAGTGCGATCTTTTAATTACTCCTACTTTATGAACCTTCTCGGATGCACTTAGTCCAACTGCTGTTCCTGTCATTCAAATGCAAAATAGAAACCCTTAGGGAAATTAATATAGACTCACAGACAATGAGGGTTGGACGGGACCTCAGGAGGTCACATCGAGTCCAACCCCCTGCTCCAAGCAGGACCAGCCCCAACTACATCACCCCAGCCAGGGCTTTGTCTACCCTGGTCTTAAACACCTCCAAGGATGGAGAGTCTACCACCTCTCTGGATGACCTCTTCCAGCGCTTTACTACCCTCCTAGTAAGGAAGTTTTTCCCCAATATCCAACCTCCACTTCCCTTGCTGTAACTTGAGCCCATTGCTCCTTGTCCTGGCATCTGCCCCCACTGAGAACAGCCCAGCTGCATCCTCTTTGCAGCCCCCCTGCAGGGAGCTGAAGGCTGCCATTCAATCCCCCTTGGTCTTCTCTTCTGCAGATTAAATCAGCCCAATTCACTCAGCCTTGCTATAAATGATTTGCCCCAGCCCCCTCTGTAATTCTGCATTCAGTTTAATACTTCGTTCATCAGAAGTCACTGATGACTTAAATGCAGTGCCTTACCTTCTTAGGCACTTTTAGAAATCTCATTCAACATCTCTCTGCATCTTAAGGAGCCTGAATACCTTTATATAGCACGCTCTTGATGTTCTGCTCTCACAAAAAGTTTGATGCAATGGTATCATCTTCTACATCTCAGCCTTGTAGGTGACACACTATTTCTGTGCAGACAATAGCAGCCAAGCGTCATGCATTTGGCATTAAATCAAAGCCAAAATAAATGAATGATAAAATAAATCAAATGAAAGATTCCCAATGCAATCTGCAGATAATGAGAGGTTGGGCCCTGCTCTTTGGTGTGGCTTGGGTTGGTTTGGCCAAGTCAGGTCATCAGTTTGAAATCCCTGACCATGGGTGCACGTACACTGAACCCAAAGGGGTGGCTGCAGCTCGTGTACACTAGCAGGCTAGCTGAGGTCCCGGTAGCCATGTAACTTCTGAAGAAGGTAGCTCCATGCAAACTAACCCATAGGTACTTACCCCAGGTTTTGGCTGTGTCCTGCAGCCCATGCCGACCTCTACAGGGCTGCCCTGTGCAAGTATCCGAGGAAGCCAGGGTACCCAGTTTGGGTATGTCTATACAAACTGCTCTCGTGCTGCTGACAGCCGTGTACACCAACCCTGTGAGGGAACAGCCTGCAAAACTGTCTCTGAGATCTATGGGATAGCCACATGCGGAGACTTTCAAGGCTCTTCAAGCAAATCTGCCAACTGGTAGTCAATGCCTTTTGGACCACGAAGCATTTAGTGTCACAGTCGGCATCTCATACGATGGGCAGCAGCTCCAGGAGCCCAGCACCTCCCATCCCTGCCTTGCAAACAACTGAGACAAGAGGGCTGCCTACCCCATAGCCAGCACCTGCTGCATCTGGGCTTTCTTTAGCAGGCTTGCATCCAAGCACCAGGCAGGCCCAATCCTGCGCAGCCTGTGAGATCTGACAAGCCTGTGGTCGAGGGTGACATACCAGAGCCACTTTGGTATTTCGCTGTGCGTTCCTTAGCAGGTTGCCCACCACCTGCACGGCTTGAACTGTGAATGCCTGGCCCTCACCCTTCTTTATTCAAGCGAGGTTTCCTTTGAGGTTTTGTTTTGAAGAGCGTGTGCAGACCCACGGCTCACAAAGCTCCCATTCTTTCCTTCTGCCATGAGGGCTGCGCTGGGATGAAAATGCTGTTATATCTTGCACAAAGCCAAGAGCCCATATATTTCTCTCTTTGTTTCCAGAGGAAAACTTGGAGCACAGCGAGCAGAAGTAAATCAAAGCCCCACTTTTTCTGCCAGTCCCCTGAGTAACTATTTCCTTGCTGTCCCTGCAACTCCCCACCAACACTGAGTTTCTATGTGCAGTGCTAATCCGGATATTTGGGTCTTGGAGGTGTAAAGGAGGGTAGTGGAAAAGACAAGTAGGGTGTATCTACACGTGACACTTTAACGTGCATTAGCCTAAGTTAATGCACATGCAGGACATGAGTCTACACGTGCGCACCCTTAATGCACATTAAATATGGCGAATTAGGGCTATTCATGCCTAAATTTGATACCTACAAATAAAAGAGTTAAAGAGCATTAAAGATCATGTAGATGCATTAAAGCGCATTAATGCTGTGTGTGTGGACTGACTTTAGTCCTAAGTTAGTCCCCACACAGCATTAATGTGCTGTATTGCCTGCACATGTAGTCGCCTGCCTAACCCTGCTTAATGCGCATTAAATTAATGAACTTCTGCAAGCCTCTTCCTCTCCCTGTGCCAAAGTATTTCAATCCCAGCCTGCTTTATTCCCAACTAATCCAGCCCTAGGCCCTGCCCCAGCCTTGCCCATGCTCTTCAAGCTAATTTCCCTTTACCTCCAGCCTACCACTGAACCTCAGTCCTGATCTGTGGCATGTCTGCTTGTCCACTTCTGGGCTTTTCTTGTTCTGCCAATGCCTCTCAAGCCAGATCCTCAATTTGCTGAAGCCCTGAGCATATATGCCAAACTCTGGTGAGCCAATGAAGAGGTGTCTGAAGTCTTCTGCATGGGTGGCCTCAATGAAATAGTATCCACAAAACAGAGTCCATGCCCAGTAACAGAAGAGAATTGAATTCAGCAAATTACTAATATCTTGGCATGATCGGTTGAAGCATGAGCCCCTCGCTAGCAGTGTCTGGAGTTCTCATTTACAATCCAGTTGTCTCGTGTAGCATTTGCTCTGGCCCCGCCGCCTTGCCCAGTCCATGACTCATTTTTAAAACAACCGATTCCTAAGATTCTTTGTTTACGAACATCCAAGCAAATAAACGTCAAGTCTTCCTTTCTGATTAATTAAGGATGCCGGCTCACGGCTCGGCCAGCACAAATCCCCCATCCTTATCTAGTGCCTCATCTCAGGCATGAACTGAATGACCGAGATACGCTCTGTGAACCTCCTGTAGTACAGCACCATCAGCAATAGCTAATCACCTCCGGGATCTCCGCCTGCAAGAGACTGATGGGGGCGGATATTGTAATAGGAGCTATAACCTCTTCTTGTCTGAAAACTGTCCCTTGGTACCTGTGAGGAATCCAAAACATAGGCTAAGAAAAAAATTTTTAAGGTGACCCGTCCAAGGACAACTTAGCCCATGGATCAGGTTGTCAACCAGGAAATATGGTAACAAAAGACCTAAGACTTCCTGATTGTCTGCAACACATAACAACTTTTGAAGAATTGAATTCTGGGAAATTTTGCTCAGAGAGAGTGCTGTATTAGTAGAGTTAATTGGGAATTTTTTTAATTCAACTTTTATCTCTTTTTTTTTTTTAGAAAAATGTCCGTTCCACCTCCCCCATCCCCCCCAAAAAAGCTATGCACAGAAAGCGTTGGAAAATAAATTTGAAATGAGTAAAAAATTGAAGCTTCAACATTTGCAAACCAAAATGCCTTTTTTCCCTTCAGTTTGAAGTGACATTCTAATTCCATTGTCCCCAACCTATCTAGAATAAAATAATTGAAAAAACTAAAATAAATGTTTAAAACGTGAAAATGAAACAGGGCTTTTTTGCTCCATTGTTTTTTTTTTCCTAGTTCTTAGTTCACTAATATTGCAGTTTTGTTCCCAATCTAGGACAAGAAGCTCAAAAAATGTCGTTGGACAAAAAATCCATTTCCCACCCCATTCCATGTATTACCGTATTTCCGTGTATATCACACACCAAATAAGACATGCGCTTTGTTTTGGGAAGGCAGAAGGGGAAAAAATAGAGGTTTCTAGTCATGGTGGATCCTGACCGCAATGGCTGTGTCTGTGAGATGGTTAACACTGAAGCTCTGACCCTGGAAGGTGAACTCTGACCCCTCTACCCCTGAGGCCAGTGGAGGAAGAAACACAGCAGCCAGCTTGCAGCAGTGCCTCCCTATTTCTATTCCTCCATGCTTATATTGCAGTGAAGAAAAATCAGCTTCCCCACTTAAGATATGCACGCCCATTTTGAAGGGCTGATTTTTGGGGAAAGCGTGTCTGTGCTACTCAGGTAAAGGTGGTAGCTATCTCCTTTCTGTGACACACCATGGAGCAACTTTGCTTCCAGCTGGCGAGGGACAAGAATAATATGCGTGCTAACTTTGGTGCTACCTCTGATTTTTGTTCAGGTAATCTGGGCTTGTATAGTTCACACCAGTTGTGGGCCTGATCTTTAGTATGGTTCATGCACATGTGCACAAACAAAAAGCATGTGACGTTTCTATGGGTTAGTCCCCAAACAGGTCCAACACAGTTTGCTTAGTCTGTGCATGTTGGGGACAAGGGGAATGGTTTGTTGTTGTTTTTTTTACTTCCCCTCCACTATTTTCTGTAGCCAGGCTCTGTTTAACTTTTGCAAATGTTTATCCCCATTTTAAAGGGATACTGTCACCTTTGGATCATAGGATCAAAGGAAAGTAAGGCTGGAAGAGACCTCATGAAAGTCATTTAGTCCAGCCCCTGCTCAAAGCAGGATCATCACAGACAAGTGTCTGTCCAACCTGCCCTTGAAAACACCCCTATTTCACAACTTCAGTAGACAGCCTATTCCAGTGTTCGACCACCCTCAGGGGCAGAAAATTCCTCCTAATTTCCACCGTTGATTTCCCCTGCTGCAGCTTGAAGCCATTGTTGTTAGTCTGTGGCCTATGAGCAATAGCCTCAACCTGCAGCAGGGGAAATGAGGTTGGAGATCAGGATGCCAATCTTCACTTGGCATTTATAATAGCTGGAAGCATGGATTCCCCTTCAAAGGACTAGTTCTCCCATACCAAGGGGCCACAGAAGCCCTTTGCTCATCACATTTTCAACTCTCCCCTTCTCTTGGAAGTGCCACCTTCTGTTTCAGGTAGTTTTCAGGCCTTATTCCCAAACAAAGCGCCTCTGTATGTTAATCCTCCCATTGCCCTTGTGTAGAGCTATTATCCCTATCCTATAATGGGGGAACATAGGGACTGGACAGACTTCACAGTCTTTTTGTGGGTAGCCAGCAGATCCTGCGAAGACGGGGAAGAGATCTGATGAGTCCTGCTGACTCTAGTGGGACGTGGGCGCCTAAGCACCTTGGAGGATCTGGACCTGAGCTGCCCAGGCTCATATTGCAGCAAATCAGGAACTTGAATCAGGGTCTCCCACAGCGCTGGACCATCCTTTCTTGTGGTATGGCTTCCACACCTGCCCCAGACGGTCCTCACAGCAACCGGCAGAATGTCACTGCTGGCTCACAGCTCACTCGACTTGGGGTTAGGACATCAACGGAGCAGGTGATGCCCTTGGGGTTAGGACATCAACGGAGCAGGTAATGCTGCTGGGGTTAAGACATCAATGGAGCAGGTGATGCCCTTGGGGTTAGGACATCAACAGAGCAGGTGATGCCCTTGGGGCTAGGACATCAATGGAGCAAGTGATGCCCTTGGGGCTAGGACATCAACGGAGCAGGTGATGCCCTTGGGGTTAGGACATCAATGGAGCAGGTGATTGGGGGCTAGGACATCAATGGACCAAGTGATGCCCTTGGGGGCTAGGACATCAATGGAGCAGGTGATGCCCTTGGGAGTTAGGACATCAGCATTCACCATCAGTGAACCTAGCTTTCATTTTAAATCTCAATCCCAATGAAAAGCCTGAATCTCTGGCACACAAGGTCATAGCACCATTGGGCAGTCAAGCAGTTAACGTCCATGTAAACACAGCGTTTTTTTGTCGTTGACAAGTGCTTGGAGAGGATGGTGACTGGCAGTCTGTAATTATGACAGTCAGCCAGACAGATAAGTCCAAAGTCCTTTCCACAAGGAATCTATTTATTTCAGCGTATTTAGATGGGGTAATTTTCTTGGAAGGAAACATCCCTTGGTAAAAGGTCCCTGCGGCATCTGTTTCCACAGACAACTGGAGGGCAGCAACAAACACGCTGCACGGGGACACGAAGAAGGCTCTCGCCACGGGACTGCTTCTAGCGAGTATTTCTGGAGCCAGACTGGAAGGGGGCACGCTCGCCTTGCACGTGCAGGCATGAAGGATGGCACTCCATCTTTCTGAAGGCAAAAAGAAATAATGCATTGCTGACATCTATATAAAGTTTCCGCATGAGACATCCAGAGGCTGCAGCAGGTTCTTGATCTGATCGTTCTTGCATAGTTTGCTTTAACCATTTGCAAAGCCCAGATAAGCCTTTTATATGCCTGGGGTATGACTTCTGGTGTGCTTGCTTGTTTTTGACTGATCCAGAGACCCTGTTTTAAAAGAAAAATTGATGCGAGCAATTGCTCTTCGCTGAAGTACTTGTGTTACTGGGGATAAAAGATCTCGCTTCTGGAAGCAAAGAGCTGGGTGACAGAAGTGCATCCTTATGGCAATACGGGGGGACTCTCTTCGTCCTTCTCTCTGCTTCGCAGGGCACTCATAGATCTTAAATGCTTCCCAAATGTTCCTTAGTCTAGAAGCGCGCCAGCATCTTGCCCTAGATGAAATCAAAACAGCTTGTTCAGCTGGGTTTTCATAGGACCCAGACATTCTCCATTAACTTGCTGGAAAGTCTCTGTGTCCGGAAGACCAGAGTTTCGTAGTTTCGTAGTTGTTTGGGGCTGGCAGGGACCTTACAGATCATCTGCTGCCGCGGCGAGCGGTGTATGGACAGTCGTAAAGCCATCCGTGACTGCAGGTTTGTTACAGTATGATCATACGGAGCTGGCCTACAACGAGTTTCCTAATGTTTCCCAGCCCCCTCACCTTCATGGAGCAGGTTGACCAGAAGCCAAGCCATCTCTGGGACACCGTGACCTGCTTTGTGCCGTCGCTCCTGAAAAGACAAGTCCAGGGAAGGGGATAGCAGTTCTGCCCCGGCGTCCCGTTTATTCCTTGGCTCCAAGACAGCCATCCAACACAAAGCACGATGCTAATTTTGTAACCTGGGTGCACCCCTCCTGCACCCACAGAGCAGTGTGGCATCCTCATAGGGTCAATGGAGGATCCCTATCCGCTCAGAAACCAGCCCAAAACCAGCAGCTAGCCCTGAGATGACCCCAGCTTTCACCAACCATATGAGCTAAATCCAGTCCAGACCTTGAGGTCTCCATGGAGTCCAAACCTTCTGACTCAGTCGCTCAGAGCGAATTGCCAGGCCCACCCGGTGTCGTGGGAGCCTCCTTTCTTCCCCTGTCTCACCCTCAGATTGGCTTTCGGCCGACTTTCCCGTCATCTTGTTCGTACGGGGCCACTCAGGCCTCGAATCCCTTTCGCATGTCATCCATTCCACTCAGTTCCCCATTAAAATTCCTGCCCCGTGCAACCACCAGCAGCCAGTGCTATTGTCAGAAGGGTCATTTCATTCCCAATAAATCATTATTAACGCTAATGTTGTTTGGAAGCTGGGCTATTAATAGCACCTTTCAATGGAAATGCAGCAGCCGGGCCAAGTCGAGGGTGTTGCATGAGCAGCCTTCACCCGAGTGTCAGTGATGGAGGAATCCTCCCGACCCAATTTTAGAGCTGGCTGGAAAGCCGCCGAGCTGTTTAGTGGCGAGGTTTCCAGCATCGGTCTTCCCGCTACGTGCCCGATGGAGGCAAGTCCCAGAGACCGCATGCTATGGAGAGTCCCAAAAAGTAGGGGAAGAAATCAAGAACAGAGACCAGACCTTTTAAAAAGGGCAAGGGAGGGGGGGAAGCCAGAAAATGAAGTGCCAGCTATGAAAATCCAAGCAAGACTACAGCAGCTGTGTCCAGCTGGAGAGGGCTCCCAAATAACCCTTGGCACAAGGGGACCTTTGCAAGCCCCTGCATGAGAATGGCTATTTGTATGCCCCGCGAGGTGCCTGGATACGGCGGCAATGAGATGAGGGCGGCCTGATAGATGGCTGTTTGGATAGCGGTGCAGCTAGAGGGACCGGCTTTGCCCAGCTAGAGACGTCAGAAACAAAAGGGCTTTTTTTATCTCTTCTTTTCTCCCAGGAAGAGGTGTGTAAAACCAGAGCAACTTCACTGAGCTCAGGGAGGGCCCTCTGCACTGACACCCGCTCAGGGTCTGGCCCACCCCGCTCCCCCGCACAGCATTCATTTCTCATGCAACTAGGGCCATCGGATGGGAAAGCGATGGGCTCGGCACAAAGGGTCGTTAATGTGTTTGAGGAGCAGGCAGCTGCCTCGGGAGCACGAAGGCGGCTGGCTGGCAGGAGGTGAGCACACACAGCTGCCCAATTCTTACCCTGCCATCGCGCTCCTCACCGAGGAGTGTAAATCCTCGGGAACAAAGCGGGCTGCAAATGCAGCCCCATCTGCTCGCCTGTTCGTTGGCAGGACCAGGAGCTAAGGAGTGGATGTCTCATATGAACCACACACCTGTCAGGATACAGGAGGCTCACGTGGGTAAGGCACAGCGGGCAGGGGGACGTATTCGGTGCCCATTCTGTTGTCAGGGCCTACGGATCAATCCTCTCACCACTACAAAGCACAGGTGACGTATCTCAGCTTTAGACCGCCTTGAAAATATAGTGAGAAAGGATCGTTGGCCTCTGGCCGTCCCTGCACAAGAGCATCGTGCCCAGCCTTGGAGGCGAGATTGTCGCTCCTGCCTCTCTCTGCCCACCCACGACCCTGAACCTGCCCAGACCTTGCACATAGTTTCATAGTTTGTAGGGTCGGAAGGGACCTGAGCAGATCATCTAGTCCGACCCCCCGCCATGGCAGGAAAGAGTACTGGGTCAAACGACCCCAGCAAGGTGCTCGTCTAACCTCCTCTTGAACACCCCCAGGGTAGGGGCCTGCACCACTTCTCTTGGAATATAAGAGGTGAAGGCACATAAAGAGGTGAAGGTTTTGCTTGGGAAAATGAGGGTTGAAGGGAGCTCAGGAGGTCACATCTAGTCCAACCCCTTCTCCAAGCAGGACCAGCCCCAACTACATCATCCCAGCCAAGGCTTTGTCTAGTCTGATCATCAAAACCTCCAAGGATGGAGACTGCACCACCTCTCTGGGGAGCCTGTTGCAGTGTTTTATTCCCCTCCTGGTGAGAAAGTTGTTCCTAATATCCAACTTCAACTTTTCTTGTTGCAACTTTCAGCCAAAGCTTCATCTAGCTGGGCCTTAAACACTTCCAAGGATGGAGATTGCACCACCTCTCTAGGTAAAGGACTCTGGGGACTGGTTGCAAGCCAGGCCTCGTCCCTGGCTGGGCACGAACCACCAACCTCCTGGTTAAAAGTCGATCGCTACGTGGTCCAACGATGCCAGACAACAGCCCCACCCTCTCTCTTTTGCCTGTGCCCAGATATAGCTCTTTAAATGGTGTGGTTTGCAGTGCAGTCTTGCTTTCTAAGACATTGCAGCAGACACAAAAACACCCAGCCTTAATTGGTGCTGTCAGCTCCAGCTGACAGATCTCCCATTAAACACACCCAGCAATAAAAAACGAAGCTCCCCTCCCCCATAATAAAATAAAGTCCCATTAAACGCAGATGAGAGAGACTCCAGCGGGTAGCTGGAGGCAGACCGCAATTTACTGAACCGATGAAAAATGTCAGGATCCTGCCAATGCTTTGATGGGCACCACTTTAGACTAATGAGCAACTGGGCTGTTTATTCCCTGGAAAACGGTTGAACTATTAGAGGGGTTTTAAAGATGTTCTAGGTATTTCAGCATGAAACCAGTGGGGATTTACTAGTTTATGGCCAGGGCCCTATAGGCTTGACCAAGTCTGAGACTTATCTCTAAGTCCATGAAGTTCGCAGATGTTCCCTGCCGGTCCTTTCCCAACACTGTTGGTTATCTAGTGTTTGCCTCTCTCCAGCCAAAGTCCTCCTAGTTCATATGTTTGCTAGTGCTCAGCAGCACAGGAGGCGGGGAAATGCAGGCGATGGGGAGGCGTCTCATTAGGCAGACAGCTTTACTGTGGTAACGAGCCAAGACAGCATCCTACACTTCTGGGAACTCTCTGAATTAGTCAATCCCAAAACCTTCACATTGCAGATGGTCCTGTATGTCACTGTGCCATATAGCATCATTCAAGACCAATAGCGCTCCATGACGGTCCACAAAACTTTGCTGATGCCCCAGCTCCTGACCTGAAACACCTCCGGCTGTTCTTCTTGTAGCTCCCCAGGCATCTCTATAGGGTAATTAACCCAATTAAAAGAGTGCCTCTTTAGGCTAATGAACCACAGGTCTCTTGTGCAGGGAGGACGTCTCATATGGTGGGTTTGGACAGTGGACAAGGAGGATGGAGGTAGCAGAGTCCCTTCACATGTGACCCAAAAGAGAAGCAACCCAGGGCTCTCAAGATGAAATCAAGCTGCTGTTGCATTTAAAAAGTGGAAGTATTTTCCCTAATGATGCTGCTGTCCCTCGGCTAGAGCAGGGAAAATGGCTTTCCACAAGCACCAGCTGGCTGCCTGAACCCAAGCAATTGCCTTCACCTCTCTGTAGCTCTGGGACCCAAGTAATAAATTAAAGATGATAATATTCACCCAAAGAGATGCTATGAGGTTGGATCGGCCCATGCTGGAAGCACAGTGGGATCGCTGAAGGGGGGGAGAGGAGAAAAGTGCGGCACTGTCTTATCCTCCTGGCCCAATGCTATTTTCACCTCTCAGTTACTGCAAGGATTAAACAAAGACCAGAAACTGTGCAATGCCTGGAGTTATTTCCTCTAATGCAGTCAAGAGGACTGTAACAAAGGAGGGATATCTCTGTGGGTATACCCCAATCTGGTCCCTGTCCCTGCTCATGGAGTCCCAGATGTGCAACCCGCCGATGCAGGGGCTGACAACGCTCGGTCTTCTTGGGGTCTTGGGTTCATCGCGTGGCTCAGAAGCCGCGGTGGCTAACCCCCTGGCTGTCATCAGAGGCCAGGGGAGCAGGGGCTTGCAGGTGGTGGGGACCCCTGGCAGCCGCTGCTCCACTCATGTGCAACGCAGGGCAGTATGGAGGAGAGGACTCAGCACTTTCTTGGCACCCATGAGAGCTCTTTCGCAATGGGAGTATTAATAATGCAGGCGGGGAGGAGGCTGGCTGGATGGGGGGGATGATAGCACAGCACTACCCAGAGCGTTCGCAGGGAAACCACAAACAGATGTGCCTGCGGTGTTCCAGCAGAGACCTCAAGAAGCCAGCGAACAGAGGCTCTTTGATCCTCATCTCCGAGGCCAGGGGAGGCAAGGGCCAGCTTTGTTCAGCTTGCAGGAGGTGGAGGGAAAGCCGGTGAAAACCCTCCTGATGGCAGCACAAGCGAGATGCCTTCCCGGCCTCTGACGGGGGACAGGAACCAGGAGAGCCAAGGCTGCGACAAAGCAGCCAAAGGTGGGGGGTGGGGGGAAGAGGTTGTCCTATTTATTTTTATTTGGGCTTTTCCTGTAAGCAATGCATGTGAGAAGCTGTGGGCCCCGCCAAGGGAACAGGAGGAGCAGGCCCAGAGAGCAGAGAGCTAGTCCATCGTACCTCCGGGGACGGACAGAAGCACGGCATGAGAGTGGGGCGAGCGGCACGGCCTCTGTTCCTCCTGTGGTCATTACCCCCTCGGTAAAATGAGTGTGAAACCAGAAAAGCTCCCTCAGCTCCTTCAGTGCCACTGCTGCCAAGAAACAAGTTGCCACCGGGAGTGTCTACACATGTATTTACTGCACAGTAACTTACTGAGCAATAAGCAGTTTTTAGGCCAGTATCTACACGTGCAGCCATTAAAGCACAATAATGCTGTGTATTTACTGACTTAGTCCCAAGTCGGTCCACACACACAGTGCTACTGCACAGTAAGGTGTCTACACATGCATTACTGTGCACTAATTAATCCGGCATAAATTTGATACCTTCATGATGCAAGTATCAAATTTACACCCGAATCAGCATAAGTCACCATATTTACTGCACAATAAGGGCATGCACGTGTAGTTGTGTGCCTGTACTGCGCGGTAATTTTCAGTTACTGTGCAGTAACCTAAATTGCTGTGCAGTAAATGTGCATGTGTAGACATGCCCAAGGTGTTGTTCTATGTATATGCCAAGCAGTGACAAGGGAAAGGAAAAGCCAGGTCTGTTCTTTGACCACATCTGTACCCTGGCAGGTCCCTGAGGGGCAGGGAGAGACTCTGAATGAGGAAAGGGGCATCTCTTTTCAGAGCAGAGATGCTGGTATCCTGGCTGGCTGGTGCAGTGTATTTCCTGGGTGACAGATCAGCCCAGAAGGCCAGGCCCACAGTGCCTGTGGGGGAAGCCTGTATTGTCTGGCTCAGATTGGATGTTCTCTTTCCTTTGATAGGAAGAACAGTTTTCTCACTTGTTTGACAACAAAAGGGGGCTGCGTGTTCATGAGGGAGCAGATTAAGGGTTGTTCCAGCTACTCCGGAAAGCGAAGAGGCAGCGTTTCCTCTGGAACGTGATGAGCCACCTAGAGATAACAGCAACGATAACTTCACTCAATACAGTGTCATTCTGGTTCCCGGGCCTCTCAAGATGCCTCACACGATGTGCAGCCATTTCCCAAACATAGTCTGCAGGCCAGGAGGAAAGATTAGAAGCAAAGGTGAAGCCCAATGAGTTTCCAGGCAGCCAGGGCCCTGGCATCACTGACTACCAGCGGGAAAGGAGTCAATCAACCTTCTGGCCTACTTATGTCCTGGGTGTCCTGTTACCAGATGTGGGGACATATGTGTGATGTACCTGGGGCAGTAGGCATGCTGTCCTTCACATGGGCTGCCATTTAGGACAGGAAAGGGAAAATCACTTCTTCCTCTAATCTATAGACAGGGATTTAGAGAAGAAGAAATGTGGCCACTGCCCATTGTGCTAACCAATATCCTCTCATTATTTTGCCATGCTCCCCCATTGTCTCTATCCATCTACACCCAGTTTGTAAGCTAGTAGCTACGTCCTGCATTCTTGAAAATAATGAAAGATCCCCACAGACATAAATGGCCTTTTTTTTCCAGACAAGGGTCATTAACACTTATGTGCCAGATAGTTTCCTGTTATCATCATCATCATCATCATCAGTGGCTATTATTATAACACACAGAAGAGCGAGTCATGAACCAAAAGTCTGCTGCGCTTGGCACTGTACAAAGAGAAAAGTTATTTTCTATTTCCTGTCCTTGAGTCCATTGTGGATGCACAGTGAGCGTTGTCTTTGACTTCACACATAGCCGCCTTTCAAAAGTAGACGTGCACTGCCTATATACGTGGTAGGCATGTCTACACGTGCATTTACGCTGGCTTAAATTTACTGCATAGTAAATTACTGCACAATAAGCAGGAATAGGCTGGCATCTATATGTGCTGGTGTTAAAGCACATTAACATTGTGTGTGGACTGACTTGGAACTAAATTTAGTACCACACACTGTGTTACTGTGCAGTAAAGTGTCTATACATGCATTACTGTGAACTGACTAATCAGGCATAAATTTGATACCTGCATGATGCAGGTATCAAATTTATGCTCAAGTTGGCATAAGTTGGCATATTTAGTGTGCAGTACGGGTGTGTATGTGTAGATGCACACCCATACTGTGCAGTAATTTCAAGCCATTTTATGAACTGCAAGAGCATGTGCACAAAATACCCTAATTACTAGTAGATGAGAAGCATTTGGGGCATTACTCCATGCAGGGCTCATAACCTTATCACCGTATACACTACAAACAAAATGAGAAGGGATGTCTCCCTCCATCCCAAAGGGGCAGGGAAGAAGGAACAGCTCTTTCCATGAGGATGGTTCTTCTCCATCTGGCATGGAAATAACAGTAAGAGACTTGGGAGGAAGCACATGGAGTCTGCCTCACTTGGTAGGCTGCAAGGACTTGAAACAGGACCCATAAAGACAGGTGATAATAGGAACAATCCCGGAAGTCCCCAACCCTAAAGGAAAGGAGATGTTTGCACTGGTGGCAGGCCTGGGTGGTCCCAGAGACCTCATCTTTGCCTGGGTTTTTATAAAGATCTGCACCCCCTTCCACCCGCTGAGGTCCATCACGTGTCATATCCCATGTCTCTCACAACTCTCATGCGTTCAGGGCATTGAGCATCAACTCTCAAGCATTCAGGGCATTCAGCATTGCTGCCTCTTGCCTCTTCTCAGGTAGTCCAGTCTCTCACCCCTTACAGGTTCTGCTTTGAAATGGAAATGGAGCTCCCTGCTTTCTTGTATCACTTCAAAGTGTTTAAGCAGCCTGGCCCCTTCCCTGCTATGTCAGGTCATGCACCTAATTTGAGAATCAGTTAAAGCACCAGATGCTATTATGACTGAGTCAGGCCTTTGCCAGCACCCCAATATAGTCTAAAGGATGCCCAGTGTTCAGCCCAGGGTTTCCAGTTCGAGGTTGGTATTGCAGGATTGGCTGTGGGTTTCACTCAAACACACAATGATCACTCTCTGCTCCCCTAATGGATCTGAACCAAGCTGAATCCAAGGAGCAGATCTCTCCAGATCCGTACCCGGGCATTGTAGCTTGAGCACACCTGTGAGAGGAAACAACCAAACCTGCATTTATAGCCAAATTCTGGTATCACACACCTGGTCTCATAGGGCAAGGTCATGCAGCACCTATAGCAATAGTGCTCAGGGGGCCTGTTCGCCTTTTGCATGACAAATGGCTCAAAGCAAATTAATCCCAAAGCCCAAGGATAAGGAGGACAGTTAGTGGGTTTAGTTATGTAAGTCTGGGTATTGGCCAAGGATTTCTTTGTGTGTGGCCTACCATGCACTGCTGCCCTCTGCAATGCTGTTTGTAGGTCATCTTGATAACCAGCCCAAGTGCCAAAGATAGACCGCTCGGCTTAAAAATACCCAGCTCCTTCTTTATCTGCATGAACTGCTGGTATCCGCCTCTGTCGATGTAATCAAGCTTTAAGTCAACCGGGTGTGAAAGGTCTAGAAGAAAGTCTCCCTCTATCTGGAAATCAGCTCCTAATAGGTCTGTAGCAAGGAGAAGTGAAGGATATCCGAGCTGTGATGGGGGCCCAAACTCCATGACCCCAGAAGACAAGAATCCGTGCCAGAGCCAGCTGCTAGAGGGAAACGTGAACTCACAGCATGCACACGCACATGCACACACATGCACATGCACACAAACAGGACCCTAAAGTCAACCCAAAGGCATTTAATTGATTTCAGCTTTGAAGAAGGCCTTAAGCCAGCATATTATATGTGCTGACTGTGAGTAATAACAGTAAGAATAGTAAGAACAGCAGCAACAACAACACCAACAACAATAATAATGGGGAATGCTTAGCCCTGAAGGTCTGGATTTTGGTACTGTAACCCAGATGGGACCTGAATTTCCAAGGCCATGACATGGTGTCAAACACACAGACACCATGCCAGAGATGAGCCCCTGACGCAGGCTGCTAGAGTCCCAGTCCTGTGACTTGCTCCCAGGACGACACCGCGTACGTCACTTGTCAGCTACGTTCACCACCAGAAAAAATCAGCTGTTGATCATCCAGAATGAGGAGCAATGGGCTCAAGTCACAGCAACAGAAGTTGAGGTTGGATATTAGGAAAAAATTTCTCACTCAGAGGGTAGTAATGCACTGGGACGGGTTACCCAGAGAGGTGGTGGAGTCTCCATCTCTGGAGGTGTTTAAGACCCGGGTAGACAAAGCCCTGGCTGGGATGATGTAGTTGGGGCTGGTCCTGCTGGGAGCAGAGGGCTGGACTCGATATGACCTCCCGGGCTCCCTTCAACCCTCATTTTCTACAATTCTGTGATCTTTGCCACCACCCACAGGGAAGCAGACCACAGGCCACATGCCAAAATGTCATGGGCTGATTTCTTTGTCAGGATGTGTTTAAGGCACCCCTGCCTTAAAGACAGACATCTGGCTATAACCACGGGCACAGCACGTTCTCACAGCCGGACTTTCCACCATGCTGGAGTCTCTCCTGAATCCAGTTTGAGTTTTCAAAGCTCTGCCAGGACGTCAGTTCTTGCTCCTTATTGAATGTCACCTTGCCCATTAAACTCCTGCTCTTGCCCTGCTGCCAGTTGCAAAGCCCACCCCACCGATTCAGGACCCTCTGTAACCCAAGGCACCATGTCCCATCCTCCCCCTACCCTCTCCAGGAGCAGAAGAAACGGTGAACAGGTGGAGCACAAACCCCTGGTGCAAAAAGCCAATAAAACGTTGAGCATCCTTGATTTGAAAACAGAAAGGGAAACATCATGAGGTCATTATACAAATCCACATCTTGAATACCGTGTGCTATTCTGGTCCACACATTTCAAATAGGATACAGTAGAAGTAGAAGGGCAATTTAAATGGTCAGGGGCCTGAAGCAGCTGCCATACCAGGAGAGACTAAAAAGCCTCAGACTCTTCATTCTGGAAAGGAGAAGGCTGAAGGGCGAGAGGATAGAGGTCTATAAAACCATGAAGGTTGTGGACCGAGTGAGTGGGGAACCGTTGAATAGCAAACCGGCTGGAGCATCAGAGTCAGAGTAGTAATCCATGGCTCGATGTCTAGTTGGCAGCCGGTAGCAAGCGCAGAGCCCCGGGGGTCGGTCCTGGGGCTGGTTTTGTTAAATGTCTTCATTGACGACCTGGAAGATGGGATGGAGCACGCCCTCAGCAAGTCTGAATTTCCTCACTAGGAGGGTAGTAAAACGCTGGAACAGGTCACCCAGAGAGGCTGCGGACTCTCCATCCTTGGAGGTTTTGAAGACCTATGAATGGCTATTGAACAAATTGGTCGGAGATGATTCCTCTGGCATCTCTAACCCAATAAATGGTAGATGCCAGGTAGGGCATTGAATAGGGAACAGGTTGCTCTAGAGATATCCAGTGTGATGCTCTCCCTTTAAAGCATGCATCCCTGCCATGGTCAGAGACAGGGTATTGGGTTAGGTGGTGTTTTATATGCTCTTCTGCTGCTCCAGCACCAAATGCCATCAACACCACTACCCTGTGCAGTCCCCTATCCATCCCCTCTCCTCCCCCAGCGCCTTGCACCTTCCCTGGAGAGTACTGGCCAGTTGCCTCTGACCTTCTCCGTATAACCCCAAAACCACACTCTTATCCCATCACTTCCCACAGTGCCCCGTGGTTCTCATGCTTCCTGCCTGCCTGGCAGATCCCGAGGGTGGGCATCTCGTAGGAAGACGCGTTGTTGCACAGAAGCTAGCGCCTTGCTGGAGAGGCAGGTGACTGCAGTGCAAATGCATGCACAAACTGTGGTTTAGATTCAGAAATGAAATGCTTTCAGCAATGCCTATGGCCTGCCAGGACCCACTTGCTTGGGGTGCATTAAGAAGCAAATACCCTGAAAGGCATACCATATTTATCCACATACCACACTCTCCTAAAATCAAGGGGTGAGTCTTAAATAAGGGAAGTGAATATGAACAGCTTTGTTACAGGAAAGACTCCCCCCGCCCTCTTCCTTATTCTGCCTCCCCCATACAAGATGCATGTCTTATTTGGGCAGACAAGGTTTTTTGGGTAAATCCGATATCTTTTATTAGACTAACTCAAATAGTTGGAAAAATTCTTCTTTGCAAGGTTTCGGGTACAAACACCCTTCTTCGAGCTATGCCCTTAGACCAATGTGGCTACCGCCTAGTCCCCTGTCTTATTTGGGAGCATGTGGTAGGTGAATAAACACGGTATCTACAGAATAAGCAAAGGGCAGGTGGTCACTTGAGTAATACGTGTCGCCAGCACATTTCACATGTACGATTGCAGGTGTGAGCAAGGCGAACCTGCCTCTGGGCACTGCACCATACCAAAGAGATGGGGAAACTGAGGCAGAGAGGTAAAGTCACCTGTTCACAGCTGCACAGCAAGTCGGCAGCAGAGCTGCATGTCCGGTGACAAGAATCCCACTTTTTAATGCTGAACACTAATAGCGGAGCTCCAGACAAATGAGGCTACAGACCAAAAAATGATTTATTCTCGTCAATCTGGGAGCGATTTGAAATCGCTGTGAACGATGCAGAAGAAGGCTGGAACGGGGGAAAACAGCCACAGCCGTCAGATAGTGACTGTTTCTGTCTTGTTCTGATGTTTGTTCTCGTCCATCCAGCTCAACTGCAGAGCCACAGCCACCGCCTGCGAGGATCCAGCTCAACCCATTTTGGTTGTAAAAGGGCACAGAAACGTCTGCCGGGTTTTTGGACGCGACTGGGGGGAAAAAATAACGTCTCGCTGAAATCCCTGCAGTGCCTGTAATGTTTGCATGGGGAGCTAAGCTGCCCCAAACACACGAGGTCTTGTTTAGATTGTCTGCTGCCATCCCCGAGCGAAGACGCTGCGGCTGAAGGGGACTCTGGGCTGAAATGCCGCAAGCTGTTCCTGAGCCTCTTAGCTCTGTGTCATGGTAAGTAATGAGTTGGGTACTACATCATGGCAATGTTATGACAGCAAGCAAAGCCCTGCTGACCTCGGATTAGTCTTGTCTTCTCTGAGCCTCGTCTCCAGCTCCGCTCGGGACGTGTGTGTGTGTAACTTTAGATTACCCCTGAATGCATTTCAGCTGTCGACTGCAAATGTGTTTTCTATTTGCACGGGGCTGTGTCATGTCCTTCCCTCCAGAGCGGTTCCTGGTCGGGTGCAGGAGGGGACGCTTCAGGTGGAAGGTCCCCGGCGACGTGTTCAGTTCCCCACAACGGCAAATATAAAACAATCATCAAACTGTCGCTCCTGAGCTCTTTGCAATTGCTGACATGTCTGCAGCTGTGCTCGAGTTAGTGCCTTCCACTTAGAGTCAGTTGTGCATCACAGGGAAAACCAGCTTTTTCCAAAGATATAAGGAGGCTTGTGCAACCAGCTCAGAGAATAATAGAAATTAGATGTGAAGAGAGCCAGGAGGTTCGATGTGCCCCTTCGAAGTCAATGCAAAACTCCTTTTTGAATTATAGGACACCAGCTCTGCCCTTGTCTGCCTACAACACCTCTTGTATGTATAGCATACATCACAGTATCTGGGTCTGTCTACACTGTGCCCAGCATAGCATCATAGAAAAGGAGGGCTGAAAGGACCTCAGGGGGTCACATCTAGTCCAACCCCCTGCTCCAAGCAGGACCAGCCCCAACTACATCATCCCAGCCAGGGCTTTGTCTACCTGGGTTTTCAACACCTCCAAGGATGGAGAGTCCCCCACCTCTCCTAGTGCTTCCCCACCCTCCTGGTGAGAGAGCTTTTCCTAATATCCAACCTCAACTTCCCTTGCTGCAAGTTGAGCCCATTGCTCCTTGTCCTGCCATCTGCTCCATCCTTTTTGCAACCACCCTGCTGGGAGGTGAAGGCTGCTATCAAATCCCCCCCCGGTCTTCTCTTCTGCAGACTGAAGTCATCACCTGAGTAGGTAGCTTGAACAATAAAGCAGTTGTGTGGCTCTGTTAATGATGTCTGGTGGGGGGAAATGAGAGACAATCAGCTGAACATTGGAGATGTTACCCTGTATCTGAGCTGGTTTCCATTTTCAGTCTGGTTTCAACTCAGGGGCTTGGAGGGGAGGAAAGCAGGGGGTTTCGGCCAGTTGCCTCGAGCTAGGACAGTGCATTGGTTTTCTGTGGTCAAGCACAGCTCCACAGAGCAGCAGGAAATTCCCAGTTTCCATTTGCAGATCCGGTGCCTGCCACAGCCCAGCACGCTGGTACCGGGCTCACCTGGCTGCTCGCAGCCCGCCACACTGGCTTTCTGGACACTAGAAAGTCACCGACAAAAACAGCGGAGGCCAAAAGGCCACGCTTTTCTCAGCAATGCTCCCAAGTCTGGGAGGCTGGAGTTCAACAACCCCAGGATCAAGACGAGCAAAACCCCAAGAAACATTAACAACTAAGACAGTTGCAGACAATTTCTCCCCAAGACAGACCCTCCTGTGTTCAAACAGGGAGCTGGAAGAGCGTCCAATAAGTGCATTCAGGAAATATTCAGAGTCAGCTTATATCTGGATAATTATTTACCTTGGTCTTTTCCTGTCGCGTCAGCTAGACGCTGTATTTTTCTTTGCTTCCTGTCCTACATAGCTCTGTTGCGTTGCTGTGAGCTGTGAAATAGCTGCTCTGCTGAGTCACACGCACGGCTCAATGCTTGGAAAAGTAGCATCGACAGCCACCAAAATCACCGGACTCGTCAGTCCTGGGGACACGTTCCCTGTTAAGAAAGTGGAGAGTGATCGCGTGAGCCTTTTTGGAATGGCAGACCCTTAATAAGGCCAGATTCAGGAGCAAGACTTTTCCCTTACCTGCCTGCTCAGGTGAAAACGATAGAGAGAGGAAGGGTGCAGAGAGCATCCATTTATTCCAGGCGGGGAAAACTGCATGGGAAGGTGTCTAAGGATAGACGAAGGTTCGCTCCTTGCTGAGATAAGCAGCGGGAAAAGCTTACCGAAGCAACCGTTGCATGGAAGCAAACGATGAAAAGTGACAGAAGATGGCAATCTGCTTGGAAAAACATGAGGTTACAATTTACCATCAAGAGGGATGTGCAGAGGCCCCGACGAAGACTAGGCAACACATCAAATGGTTTTTCAGAAGGGGAGAAATCAGAGATAGCTTCCTCTCCTCCATCTCCCCGCGTGCCTGCAGGGAGGAGGTGCTGGGGAGCGGATAAAGCGGATCTGGGTTTTCACATCTGCTGTGGGAGAAGGGATTATTTCAGATCCTGGGGCCCTGCTTTACCCAAAGGCAGTGCTGAATGACCCAGTGCTGGGGTATGGCTCAGGGTGAAAAGTAATATCTTGACTTAAGGAACCAGACCTCGTGGTAGAGGTGATATCTTTTATTAGACTGACTAGATTTTTGCAAAAAACATAAATCTTTAATTGCAAGCTTTCTTGCAATATTTCTTGCAATATCTTGACTTGGGTTTTCTTTCCACTCTTCTCCCCGCTCCCCTCCAGGGCCAATGAGCTACCATAGCTTTCATTTTCTACCTAAAACATGCCTGTCAGATGCATATATTTCATTGGGGGCTGGTTCCTGTAGTCAAGACCCACATCAACAGACGCAGTATGCATTTATGACACATAGCGACCTCACAGCAAGAGCTATATTGATACCAGCCCCTTATTCTCCAATGTTTTGACTCAAATGCATGACTACTGCTGCCTCTTTTAGGAGAGTACGCTGAACTGTTAGATGTCACTATTCAATAGGTGTCTGCTGATCTTCAGGTTTCATCCTACCCCGTACCACTTCCCCTATTTTTAGAGGTGGGGTGGGAAGCTAGTTACTTTGATTAACAATTATCAAGCCCAAAAAGGGTCATTGTAAAGAGGACGGGGATCAGTTGCTCTGTGTGTCCAAGTGACAAAACAAGAGGTAATAACACTAAATGACAAGGGATATTTAGGAAGAATTAGGTGAGGCCATTAACAACAAGGCTGGTTAAGCACTGGTACAGACTACCTATAGAGGTTGTGGTATCTCCAGCATTAGAAGTCTGTAAAAGCAGGTTAGACAGACAATTGTCTGGGGTGGTTTAGACCTGCCTCGAGCAGGCGGTTGAACTCGATGAGGTCTTTTCCAGTCTGATTTTTCTCAAATTGTCTGAGTGAGGCAACTCTTCCCTGCTGGGTCAGATATGATTCAAAAATCATGAAACAACCCTAAAAACTTAACTAACAAAGAGCAGAAATCAGCACAAGAAGCTTGCAAGAAGTACTTCATTAAGGTCCATTTAACAACCTTGTTGGGAGGATCTGAGAGCACTAAGGAGGAATAAGAAATGAGATCTTCAGCTCCTAGTATCACAAAATCACAGAATCCTAGGAAACGAGGGTTGAAGAGACATCAGGGGGTCACATCCAGTCCGACCCCCTGCTCCAAGCAGGACCAGCCCCAACTACATCATCCCAGATGAGGCTTTGTCTATCTGGGTCTTAAACACCTCTGAGGATGGAAAGTCCACCGCCTCTCTAAGCAACCTGTCCCAGTGCTTCACCACCCTCCTCGTGAGAGAGTTTTTCCTACTATCCCACCTCAACTTCCCTTGCTGCAGCTTGAGCCCACTGCTCCTTGTCCTGCCATCTGCCCCCCACCGAGATCAGTCCAGCTCCATCCTCTTTGCAGCCCCTCCTGCAAGGAGGTGAAGGCTACTGTTCAATCCCCCTCGGTCTTCCCTTCTGCAGACTCAATCAGCCCATTTCCTTCAGCCTCCCCTCACCAGTCCTGTCCCCCAGCCCCAAAACCATTTTCACTGCCCTCCACTGGACTCTCTCCAATTTGCCCACACCCTTTCTGTAACAACGGGCCCAAAACTGGACACAGTATTGGGCCCCCCACTACAGAAAGGATGTGGACAAATAAAGTGCATCTTCAGGTCTGGCTAAAAAGCACCTTGGTTGGCAGAAAATGAATAGGTCAGAAAATCCCACGCTTCCTGCCTGTTGTACGTGTGCTATGGATTAGATGGAGGCTTTCCATCTGTGGTGGTTGTCAAGCTTGCTTCTTCCATCCGGAGTTAAATCCCCTTAAAAAAATGTTAATTTTATTGAGGAAGAGCTTGTCCAACTTTCATTGGCAGCCCACCTCCCCGTTTGGGACGATTCTGTGGTCAGCTCTGAGAGCCAAGAGTTCCCACAGGCAGGAAAGTCAGACGACATCCCAGCAACACGGTTGCACTAGCTGGGGGCAGATTCCAGAACATGGGTGCCGGTGCCACACACGTCCCACGTCTGCAAAGCAGGACAGCAACAAAAATCAGCCAGGAAGCTTCCCAGGACCACAGCCTATTGGGAGGACAGAAATAATTATTTAAGCCAGTCTCAGATTACTCATTGGAGTGCATCTCATTAACAGATTCCATTTATTCCTGTAACTATTGTGCAACAATTAGTGGGTGTTAAATGGAGCTCATCTGCCTGCAATTGCAACAGCCTAGGTTTGCCAAGATGTCTTTCTCTTGCCTGTGGTGCCTGATTCCTGAGTGTCAAGTAGTGCTGATTGGGATATCTCCAACCAAATGGAGCTGTATTGAAATAGGAAGCCCAAAATGTTTTGTGAAGGCCTCACGGTTTGGAACAAGCTTTCCCTTTGGAGGATTGCTGAGATTCGGCTGACTTCTGATGAGATGGACTGAAACAGACACCAGCATCACGCTTGAGATCCTTTTGAGGCAGAAAAGCCATTCTGATGTTGATTTGGTTCTCCAGGCCCCACCAAAAAAAAGTAGCTTTCAGTCTCAGAGGGCATGTCTACATGTGCATTTACTCTGGCTTAAATTTACTGCACAGTAAGTAGGAATAGGCCGGCATCTACACGTGCAGGCATTAAAGTGCATTAACATTGTGTGTGGACTAAAGTTAATCCCAAATCAGTGCACAAACACAGTGTTACTGTGCACTATGCATCTACATGTGCATTATTGCACAGTAATTAATCAGGAGTAAATCTGATACCTGTGTAATGCCAACTATACCAACAACTTGACATGACTGTACCAACAAAACTGAATACCAAAACCTCAGAGGTCTCCATCAGTGAGATTGTTCTTGCTCTAGCAACAGTCGTGTAAGGCAACACCTGAGCTGGTGTGGAACAAGATCACCCCTCCTGGCTTGACAAATGATCAGGCCATGTATTTGGCATGAGGGTCTGCTTTATATTGTCACACATGAGTGCATATACACACACACACACGCACACGATAGATTGATAGTGGGGGTAAATCATATCGCCTCATAGGACTGGGTGAAAAATGGGCTGTTTCTCATGGGCACATCCACCACCACTTGGAAAACAGTTAAAGCTAAGTTGCCATTGCATACCATCTCTTAGGCTGCATGTATCAATGCTACAGCTCCCATAATGTATTTCTGCCTCATGCAAGAAAGATACGTTCAATTAATCTTACTTTAATTGCATAGAATGCAAAAAGCTGCCAGACATTGCCCCATTGGTTAAATACCATATTCCTTCAAATATTAGATGCTCTAGAATTTAAGACACATGCAAGGTTTCTGATTCCCAAATTAAGAAAAATTTTAAAAAACCTGAAATAAAGGTAAATTTACAAGGATACAACCTCTGTGGAGCATATAAGACCTGCATTTATTTATTTTTACTTGAATTTAAGCCGGCAGGCCATTATTAGAAAAAAATGTTTTCAAAAGTGCTTCTTATGTTCAAAGGAATATGGTAGTTGTGCATCTACACTGAAGCCACCGTTGCCATATCTTTTGCTAGCACATGGTACAAATCCAATCAACACTATCCCGTATCTCTGCCTCTCTCCTGATAGAGGCTTTTATAATGCATGCATCATTCTTTCCAACTGGACACCCAAAAGCAGGAAAGTGAGCAAATTTTTGAGTCAAGCCCCTTCCCACTGGCCTATCTTCCCACATCCCTTTCCTACTTTTCACATCTGAGCTGGGGACAGGGAAATAGTGAAACAGATCATGAAGAGAAACAGTGTCCAACTTACCCAGGTTCTAGGATAGTCAAGGCTGCAGTGGGTATGACCCATGCCTTCATTTGCACTAGATAGCTAAGAGGAGGTCCCTGCAGAGACACATGAGTGAATGCTCAGCTCTCCCCTTCCCTCTTGAGAGGTAGGAGGTTGCATGGCCTGGATCAAGGACAGGCAGGAGTCTAGAGATGTGGAGGAGACCAGGCGAACTCTCTTTGGACGGGTAACGTCCTAAGTCCATTTCAGACAAGAAACCCCCTCACCCAAAAGACAGGTATGTCTGTCCTCAGTAATCCAGGAGCAGACATGGATTCAGTAAAAAGCCCGTGGTTTCGAGCAGCCAAGGGAAATGGTGAGCATTGTCCCTGCGAGAGGGAATTGGTGCAACTTCCATCTTGTCCTTGACCCCCCACTGCTCATCATGTCACTTCTTTCTTGGCTGGACTGAGCTTAAACCAGCTGGAGAAGCTGTCCCTCTCGGAGGGCGTGTCTACATGTACATTTACTCCAGCTTAAATTTACTGTGCAGTAAGTGGGACTAGACGTGCAGGCACTAAAGTTCATTAACATTGTGTGTGGACTGACTTGGGACTACAGTTAGTCCCAAGTCCCAAGTCAGTCCACACACACAGTGTTACTGCACAGTAAGGGGTCTGCACATGCATTACTGTGCAGTAATGAATCAGGCATAAATTTGACCCCAGTACTCTTTCCTGCCATGGTGGGGGGGTCGGACTAGATAATCTGCTCAGGTCCCTTCCGACCCTACAAACTATGAAACTATGAAACTATGATACCTGCATGATGTAGGTATCAAACTTACACTCAAGTCAGCAGAAGTTACCATATTTACTGCTCAGTAAAGGGGTGTACATGTAGACACATGCCCATACTGTGCAGTAATTTCTGTTATTGCGCAGTAAATGTGCATGTGTAGACGCACCCAGAGACTAACTCCTGCTGCCATTTTTAACAGTAAGAGGACCATATTCTGCTAAATCCGGTGCACCGTGGAGGCCAGCGGGATTCCTGTGAGCAGAGGGCTGGCAGGATTAAACCCGTATGCCTTTTTCTCTGGGACCCTCACCATCCATCCTCTGCCTGCCTCTTGTTCTGCTGCTTCTAAACATAAGGAGCTAACCAGGATGTCCAAAGTACTGGCGTTGCTGCTTCAAAGAAAAGTGGGGGGACAGGTTTGGGACAGGTGGGAATGTCCCATTATAGAAAAGACCAGGCACCTGGCCTCTCCCCAGCTCACAAAGGCAGGAGCAGTCATGCATTTAAAAGACATCAGTGGGGGAGAGATCAGTAAAGGCTTTGAAGCCAGGGCTTTAGAAAAATCTTCTTAAACACCGGCTAACTTCTAGCATGCTGCAGCTCTGTTGCAGACCTTGATCTCTGCAAGCCATGCTAAGACCTCACTTAGCTTCTTAGGTAGGTGCGCCTTGTATACCAAAAACTGGGTCCAGATCTCGTATCACCTCTGGCAAGTCCCTGTGTGTCTTGGTTTTCAGTTCCCCAACCACAAACTGGGACTAAAAATCTCAACCTAAACCCATAAATCAGACTATAATAGAACGGCAAATCTGGAAGGGACCTCAGGAGGTCACAGCTAATCCAACCACTGTGACCTCTGCAGAAAATTGGGAGCAGACCGAATAAAAAGGATGGACTGGAGACACGAGGAAGGGAGAAGCAGCCAATCCAACCCTTGCTCAAGGCAAGACCATGTCTCAAGCAACCCAGTCAAGTGTCTCTGTACCCTGCTCTTGAAAACACCCAAGGAAAGAGTTTCCACATGTTTCAATGTCTGACCACCTTTCTAGCAAGAATATTCTTCCTAATATCCGTCTAAACTCTTCTTTCTGAGATTTAAGTCTTTGTCCTGTGTCACCATAACAAGAGCTAGAGGGTCACAAAATGAATATATTAGGGAGTATGTTTAAAATGAGCAAAAGGAAGTTCTGTTTCACCCAGCGGGTCATTAAAGTGTGGACCCCGTTGCCACCAGATGTGGTGGAAACTGCGATTTCAGCCAGAGTGAAAAAGGGATTGGACACGTTCTTGGAGGAAAGGGGCATCACTAGCTACTGAGCAGGGGAGTTAAGGACCTGGCCCCTGAACCAGAACTTCCTAGACTTTAAATGCTGGAGGCTGCAAGTGAGAGGAACAGTGGAAAAACCCCTGCTCAGACCCAATTCACACACCCTTTCAGCGTCCACTCGCTGCTGCTATATGAGACACGATGGGCAACTTAGTCATCACGCCAGATGACAAAGCTAACATATTTAACGATTTCTTTGCCTCTGTCTTCCTAAGTAGGGACCAGTTCAGCCACCTCCCTGCTGGGCCCCCCTCGGGCCCCGAGAGAGACACGCCTGGGCCAAGGGTTAGCGAGGAGTTAGTTAGGGTACTTCTGGAGAGGCTGGACGTGTTCAAGTCCGCTGGTCCGGACGATCTTCACCCTAGGGCTCTACAGGAACTGGCCGAGGTCATTGCGGGACCCCTGGCGCGGCTCTATGAGCACTCGTGGTGCTCTGGCGAGGTGCCGGAGGACTGGAAGAGGGCCAATGTGGTCCCTATCTTCAAAAAGGGAAAAAAAGAGGACCCGGGAAATTACAGGCCAGTTAGTCTGACCTCAATCCCGGGTAAGCTCTTTGAAAAAATTATCCTGGCACACATCCAGGAGGGCCTTGCGGGGGAATGCATGCTCAGGGGCAACCAACATGGGTTCATCAGTGGCAGGTCTTGTCAGACCAACCTGGTGGCCTTTTACGATCAGGTCACCAAATCATTAGACGCAGGGGTTGCTGTGGATGTAGTCTTTTTGGACTTCCGGAAGGCTTTCGACACTGTCTCTCACCCTGTCCTCATCAAAAAGCTGGGAGACTGTGGTGTCGATGCCCACACGGTCAAATGGGTCGCCAACTGGTTGGAGGGCCGCACCCAGAGGGTGGTAGTGGATGGGTTCTTCTCGACCTGGAAGGACGTGGGCAGTGGGGTCCCGCAGGGCTCGGTCCTCGGGCCCGCACTGTTCAACATCTTCATCAGTGACTTGGATGAGGGGGTAGAAAGCACCCTGTTCAAGTTTGCTGATGACACTAAGATGTGGGGGGATGTGGGCGCACTAGAAGGGTGCAATAGGCTACAAGCTGACCTTGACAGGTTGCAACGGTGGGCGGATGAGAATAGGATGGGGTTTAACACTGATAAGTGCAAGGTGTTGCACATGGGGAGGAAGAACCGGCACCACACTTACAGGTTGGGGAACTCCCCTCTTGCCAGCACGGAGACGGAAAAGGATCTTGGAGTCGTCATCGACTCCACGATGAACATGGGCCGGCAGTGTGGGGAGGCAGTCAAGAAGGCCAACCGTACCCTGTCATGCATCCACAGATGCATCTCGAGCAGGGCCAGGGAGGTGATCCTCCCCCTCTATGCGGCACTGGTCAGGCCGCAGCTGGAGTCCTGCGTCCAGTTCTGGGCGCCACACTTCAAGAGGGACGTGGACGATATGGAGAGAGTCCAGAGGAGGCCACTCGTATGATCAGGGGTCAGCAGGGCAGGCCTTATGAGGAGAGGCTACGGGACCTGAACCTGTTTAGCCTCCACAAGAGAAGGTTAAGGGGGGACCTTGTGGCCTGCTACAAACTGGTCAGGGGGGATCAGCAGGTATTGGGGGAGTCCCTGTTCCCCCGTGCGCTGCCAGGAGTGACCAGGAATAACGGTCACAAGCTGGCGGAGGGTAGGTTTAGATTAGATATTAGGAGGCGCTACTTCACAGTCAGGGCGGCTAGGGCCTGGAACCGGCTTCCAGGGGAAGTGGTGCAGGCTCCTAGCCTGGGGATTTTTAAAAGGAAGTTAGATGAGCACCTTGCCGGGGTCATCTGACCCCGGTGCTCTTTCCTGCCAAGGCAGGGGGTCGGACTAGATGATCTACCTAGGTCCCTTCCGACTCTAGCTACTACGAAACTATGAAACTATGAGACGGGAGACTGGGCAACGTGGCCCTCTGAACTGACCCAGTAAATGGCAGCTCTTATGTGCTACCACTCTTTTTACAACCATCCTTCTGGCATTTGAAGACTGTTATCAGATCCACACACACACATCAATCAGCTGTCTCTTCTCCAGACGAAATAATCCCAGTTCTTCCAGCCTTTCCCAGGCCTCTCACCATTTTTGTCAAGCAAGTCACCTGCACGCTTTATGGCTCGCTTCACCCTTGACCAAAATCAAGGTTGCAATATCTCCCCTAAAGGGTCACAAAGCTTCCTTTAGTAATGTTTGTCAAATGCTTTAAAGTCCTTGCATGGAAGAAGCTATAGAAATGCCAAATGGTCATCTCATTCATCCTAAAAGGTCCCAAAATAGTTTGCAACCCTCTGCTCTTCACAGGCCTACGACTAAAATGCATCAGCCTCTGGAAGGCAACTGTTGAATAGCCTTCCCGTTATAATAAACCTTAGTAGAGGTTAAAACATTATGCAATGGGTGTAGCTAAGACAGGAGAGGCAAGTTAGAGAATCAGAAGGCAGTTTCCCACCTGGAAATGTGCCAGGAGAGCATAGTCATACATCAGGCTTGCAAAAAAAAAAAAAAGCAACCAAGCAACTTTACTATGAGGTAGTCATCGAGCTCAAAGTGTTTTCTCTCTTATGTGAAAACCTGGCACCTCCAGGAAAATGCTGTCCCTCGCCGCCATGTGGGAGCTGTGGGTCAGAATGAACTCAGAAGCAAACGCACCGTCACCGCGGGGCTCTCCAGGAGTCGCGCATCCGAGCTGGGATTTGCTCAGCGCCGGCCTGGCCCAGGGGATCTGGCAGGATCCCCACACAGCACCACACAGCTCCAAGCGACGGGTTTAAGTAGAGGCATTAAGCACCCTGCTCTTTAACTGGCTTCTAATCCATCTGTTTAAACTACAGAGCAGCTGGAAGGCACCAGTATCAAAGGCAATGGCCATTTACAGCATCCTGCCTTAGCCCTCTGCTTTCCAGCCCTGCTCCAAGCTCTGACCTCCCTGCACAGTCTGGCTGCCTCCAAAAGTGCAGCGGCATAAAAGCACAGTCTGTGGCAAAGCGCCTGGGAAGATTAAACCCTTTCAGAGTGGAAAGGGCTGCTGTCATGGTCCCCCTTCCCATCTAAATGTAGCTGCCAACAAAAAAAAGATGCTCCATCAGGGAGGGGCAATGAACCAGCCCGAGGAGTTTTGGGGAAGAGTTGCTGAAAAGGCTGTAAACTTGTTAAAGGCAAGGGGGGTGGTAATAAAACAGGATTAAAAAGGAATTAGCTACAAGGAATTAGCCAGGGTTATTTTAAAGGCAGGTACAGGAGCTCCAGCGTGCACTGTTTGAGCTGCCTGCCTGTTTCTGGCTCCTCCCTGGACGATGCTTGGGAAATTGTTACCCGATCCCTTCCACCTTTGTTTGCAAATGCAATCTGGGTTGATTAATCCCTGCTTAGTCTCTCCTCCCTCTGTCTGGGTTGTCTCAATGATGTAAGCCGTAACCAAACTCCCAGCCCCTGGAGTCAGACTGTCTTCTTATTTCCTTATTCATTAAGGCAGACACCTTAGAAAGGCCGGAAAATATGACCAAAGCCCCAGAGACGCGGTCTTCAGAATAAGGAACCAGTCTTTCAGCCTTGGAGGCGGCACGAGTCTGGGACATGAGACATCGCTAGGCACGAAATGCATGCCCCTCGGCAGAGGTACAAGCTGTCACCGGACACACCCACTGTCTTTTACCTCTTGCAACAGAGTCTTCTCACCCACGTGCCCCTCTTCTGGGACCCCTTGTCTCCAGTATTATCATCATCATCATCACCATCATTATTATTATTATTGCTGTTATGGTTGCTATTATTATTATTGCCTTATTTTCATTACCATTGCACCTAAGAGCCAAAGTCACTCAGTAAAACCCCCTTGTGCTAGGTGCTGTAAAAACACAGAGCAAAAAGATGCAGGCTTCCCCCCCACCCCACCCCCAGCACCCTTCCTGACAATAAGGCAGCTCTGCTTGAAGAAATGGGCCATCTATAGCACCCAAGAAATTGCAAAATCAAAAAGCTCATGCATTTATGTGCATGCCAAGAGATGGATGGTGGAGGATGAAGAAGCAGTGGGCAACCCATTTAAGCAGTGCTGCTGCTGCTGCTGCTGCATTGGAAGGCCCCATCCCATGTTGCCCCTTGCCGGCTACTTGCAGCCAAGGTCAAAGGAAGGCAAGGGTGAGGGTGCTCCCGGAAGCCCCTTAGCAGCTCTTCAGCTGTGCATGGAGAGCCTGAGCAAAGCCACTGGTTCTGGCTGACTATCGTGAGCTCATGCCGGCTTGCCCCATTTGTGTGCAGCATCTCTAGAAGAGCATCACATCTATGCTATAGCCAGTGGTGCAGTTGCAGGAGGGTGCAGGCATACCTGAGCCAGCTCCTATTCCTGCAGCAAGGTAGCTGGAGCAATATAGAGTATGGCATGGGCTTCAAAACCCACCTGAGAAGGTGGGTAGTTAGCCAGCACCAAGTTGCCAAGGCCGCACAGCTCATTGGACCACATCTACCTAGTTTAATGCAAGGTGGGCATACCTCCATAAGCTGTAGTCGCACCTTCCAGCATGGGGTAGACACCGCCCAAAAGCAGGCAGATCCTGGTGTGGCTACATGACAACGGAGCAGGCCAGGATACCTTCACTAGGGCTTTGAAGTGTGTGAACACAATGGAGAATTGCCTAGTTGTCTACACTCAGGTTGAACCAGCAAAGCTTTAAGTGGAATTAAAACCCTTCTGTTGGCCATCACTACCTGTGGGGATTCAGACGACCATCATGTCGCTGCTTGGCTAATATCGTCACGTCGTTACTTGGCCAACGTAGAGGCAATACAAAAACTAGGACCAAACTTGATCCAAACTTTCCCAACTCTTTGGACGGTTGAGGACCAGCATTGTCACGTGGGCCCCTCTGGTCATGACAACGAAGGCTCTCTCGACCAGCCAACTCACTTGTTTCTCTTGCGCCTCTCCCTTCGGGAACAAAAGAAAGCAAAACAGAGAGAGGCCCGTCGCTGTTTATTTGTGCGGAAGGGAAGTCCGATCCAACGGGCACCAGTGCTGGCAGAATGAAATGAAACGGCGCAGGTGTAATTGTAAACGGCCTTCGAAACCATAATCGTTCGGGAAGAATTCCCAAGGCGCGAGCTCAGAAACTGGGCTGCCTTCATGCGCTGGTTCCCAAGCAGACTTGGAGCGCGGATAAGTAAGCCAAGAACAAGATCACTTACTGGTCCGCCCTCCCGCCCTCCCCTGCCCGCCCTCCCTCCCAGAGCTTACTCGAGCCCCAGTTGAGCCTGTTAACCGACGTATCAGTCTTGCCTCTTTTGTTTGCCTGTTGTTTGGCTAATTCGTCTACGGAAAATGGGACGTATCAGGTGCTATTCAATGGAAACCTGAAACCCAGCATAAGGGCAAGCTGGGAATTGTATCTCTTTGCCACTTTACAGACACAAAAGCCCTCTCCTTCCCTCTTTCTCTCCGTCATCGTCTGCTGGCGGATGATTTGCCGTGTTAACCATTACCAGGCTAGCGACGGAAGAGTCTTGGGGTGCTCTGAATAGTTGCCCAGAAGATACTTTCTGATAGTCATCTTGTTCCCCCCGCCCCCGCGTTTTTTCAGCTCTACCGAGTGGGAAATGTTTGGATGTTTTTTCCACTGAAACTTTGAGATTTCAGCCCCAAAAAAAAAAAAATAGCTGAAAGACGTTACTTCTGATTTGGAATTGCGGCTTCAGTGCCTTGTGGAAGGGAAACTTTAAGGGTTGGATTTGTTTTTTCAACGAAAAGTCAAAATATGTTACCAAAAGCAGAAATGCTCGGGGGAAAAAAAAAAATATAATTTAGTCAGAACAACATTTTTTTCCCATCGAAAACCAGGTTTTCAAATATCCCCTCCATCGTCTGTCTTCACAGCATAGCATGCAACTGTTACGTCATTTTCTTTCTGTTTCTCTGGTTGATCTATGATAAACTTGCAAAGAAGCTGTCCCTTTGCCTGAACAAGGCTGCGGAAGAAAACTTTGGTCGTGACACCTGGAAGACTGCAATATTTCTCCAAAGCAGACAGATTTACTTGTGAAGGTTTAGTCTCTCAGAAGAGAAGATGCCCCTGTTTTTTGTGCGTGTTACGGGTGGGACGCAAATGTTACAGTTTTAAGGTAGAAGGCAGGGCAGGGTGGCGCCCTAGGGCACATCTATACATGCATTAAGATGCTTTAGTTAATGTGCATTAAATCTAGTACCTCCTTTGCAAGGTACTAGGAAAATGGACATTAGCCTGTCTTAATGTAGATTAACTAAAGAGTATGGTTTTAAAGTGATGCTTCATGCACATTAGCCTATTTTAATGCACATAGCACATTTTTAGTGATGCTTTAATGCACATTAAAGGAGGCTAATGCACACTAAAGCACGTGTGTAGATGCACCTCTAGAGACTCACCGATTCATGGAGGCAGAAGCTTTCGTAGGCCACAACCTACTTCTACAGATGCTATGAATGGACTGAGAGAAAGAGAGGGCTTTGTATAAAAGGGGGTGGGGGGACACTTCTAAAAGACCTCTCGTTTCAGTTCTAAATGCTGCTAATAAAGACAGTTCCCATTTTTTCCCAAGGGTTTTGCATTTACATGCTGTTTATTCTTTTGAAGTCGGCTCTAAAAGCATCAGATTTCTCCTCCTCCCCCTGGAGCTCTTTTGGTGGCTAACAGCAGGCGGAGGAAAGACGGACCTCCACAAGACAGCTGGTGCAACCCATTCGGCTTTCACACCCAATGCTGATGCTGCCCTGGACACGTTGCCCCTAACTGAGAATGGAGAAGGCACCGTAAAGGAGCATGATGGGCCCATTTCCTGCCCACTGTCTCTGAAGCGGATCTGGTGCAGCTGCTGTGCGTGGGGACCAGCACCGAGCAACGAGCATCCCCGAGACAATATTGCCAGCCGACAGCTCGTGTACAGGAGGAAACCCATTCACCAGCATCGTGGGTAAGATGTCCCCTAGGCCACCGAAGAGCTAGCCATAGTCATCCTCCCTCTTTGCCCTGGGCTAGATCCGAATGCTAATCTAGAGGTTAAAGGTCTCCTGTCCCATCAGCCGTTCCCAGAGTCATTCAGGCTCTCCCACTACCCTCAACCCTCCTCCGAGATTTCTTGACTCTGCTGCTTGCAGAACTAAGTGCGAGGGGTTAGCATTGTTTTTGTTGTGGTCCCATCGCAACTCACCTGCGTTTCACCCTCGCGAAGGGGCAGGCCCTGTTTATGTGCTTGCAGGTGGGAAAATGCAGTCGACAACATATATTTCTGTGCCAGCCCTGCTATAGAGTTCAGCTCCAGAGCCCGCTGAATCCTGTCCCCTGGGGAGAAGCCTGGCTAGATCCTTAAACCCGACAGAGTTGGCAGCTGCTGAGCCATTTCTGAAGTGGATCCAATCTGGTATGAGTTTGGTACACTTTCGTTCGGCCTTCATCCTCCGAACAGAGAGCGGAGTCCAGAACCCCGAGCTGCGTTTCGCAGTGGACGGGCTTCAGCCTCTGGGAACTGGTTCTGCTGAAGGGGAGAGATGGAGACGGTGCTAGTAACCGTTTCGAGGGCCCGAAGGGAAGGCTGCGAAGGAAGACACGCTTCCGTATTTGTCTTTGTCTCGTAGACTTTTCATAAACGCCTCCAAGCCATGTGTCTCGATTCCTATGCCATGCTCCAAAATAAATAATAAAATAAAAACCCAAAGTTTCACGACAGTCTAGAGGCTGGCTGGGATTGAGTCATCCCAGTTTCTGTAGCCAGATGGCACCCCGATATGCACTGTGGCTAGTGTCTCCTACAGCTACTTTTGCTTCCCCAAGTTAAATAGTTTCAAAGTTTCTTGAAACAGCTGTCGTGAAACAAACGGGTGCAGCTGCACCAGTGGTTCCCAACCTTTTTTTTTGCTGTGACCCTAACTTGGCCACCAATAGGACCTCCCAACCCGGCACCGCAGGGGCAGCTGGGAGCAGAGTGCAGCAACCGAGGGCGGGGGAGCTGTCATTGCCCCCATAGCGCGCAGTGGTCCCTCCTCACCTGCCCATCCGCCCACTGCTCCTGGGCCGTGTGCGCGAGTGTGCATGTGTGTGTATGCACGGGTCCTTCACGACCCTACCGGGGACCCCCTGTGACCCTGATTTGGGTCGTGCCCCGAGGTTGGGAACCAATGGTCTACACATTCGTTGATGCATCATAATTATGGTGCGTTAAGCTTAGTTCTTGTATAGCCAAGTTCTGCGCAGTAGCAGCGGCTCACGGCTTTCTAGTCATGCTAACTGTGCAGTAGCCTAATACTACTGCCCAGTAGCATATTAGCACGGGTTTTGCCTGGCACACTACCACGCAGTGTAATTAGGTCACTGCATAGTAAGCGTCTCGTGTAGACGCACCCGGTGAGTAGGTCCCCATTTACAACCACGTTGGCTAAAGCCATTGGCACTAGCCCAGAGTAGGGCTGGAAAGACATCTCCAGGCCCATAGCAAGACCCCTCAACCTCTCTACAAGGTGAGCCCCCCACAACAAGGGGGACAGTTTTTCTCAGTGGTGTCACAGGAAAACAGGTGTGGAGCAAAGAAAAACCAACGCCATCCTCTGCCTGACGCCGGAAGGGACCGCACCGGGGAGAGAAGCGGGGTGGGAAGCAGGTCTTGGTTTCGAGCTCTGCAAGGCCAGATGGAGGGAGAAGCAGGAAGGGAGAACGAATCCCCCCAGCACTTTCCATCCGAAGACTCCCAGGTCCTCCGCTAGCCCATGTCTGGGTCAGACATCACCTGGCGCTGCAGCATCTGCAGATCCGCCCTCCTATGAATGGAGTATCCTCCAAATTTTACAGCTGGAGAATTTTAATGGACAGCCGGGGGGAAGGCGCTCTCCCGAGTTCACAGGAGGAATTGCTGACGGCGCCAGAAAGCGAACCCGAGTCCCGACGCCTCATCTCCTCCTCTGCTCCCCGCCACAGACACTTCTTTCCTTTACAGACCGCTCCGTTATAAACATTAATAACTTTCCTATTCGCTTTTTGGACCCGCCCCTACCATTTTTATTATGTTCCTCTCGTGGAATTTTTATATGATGAAAAAAAAAAATACAGGAGTTTTGCATGCTGCTAAATTGCATACGTGTCTCCGAACCTGACTGCTTTCTCCTCCGTGGAAAGATGCTCACGTTTGACTCTGAGACGGGCCTGTTCAATTAGGGTGGTCTACCTTTAAACCGAAGTTTGCCCGAATCCAGGCAGAGGAAAGGTCAGCTCGGCTGTAGCATCCTCGTTCGTCCTGCCAGACCAACTTTTGCTTGATTTTCCAGCTGTGCTGACGCCAGTCAAGTGACTTGCTGAAGGTCATGTCTTTAGTCAAGAGCTTAGCGAACAAGGCTTCCTGCTGCCAGCTCGGTGTCCACCGCGTGACCCCTCTCTCAGGGGTCGCCCCCTGCCTTACAGCCACTCAGTTCTTTTCCTTTGAGCCGAACGGGCTGCTTTTTGGATGAAATTTCCAAACAGCTGCAAAGCAGCATGGGAGAAGCCACGGTGGGACGGGGCGGTGGTCTAGTTCATCTTGCAATCTGCAAGCATCTGGAAAGCCGTCGAGGCGGGAGGCTTTTGCTGCAGACACCTTGCACCCTTGCAATAAATACCTGCTCTGCCAGGATCCCAGGTGCCGACCTAGGGCGCGAGGACTGAAAGATGTCGGTGCGTGCCTCCGAGCCAGGATCCCTGCAGAGTTCGCGCCCACTTGGGATTCCCCACTTTCTTATAACCTTCCTCCAAGCATTCACAGGGGCTTGCCACTGCTGCATGATAGCCCCCATTTTACAGCTGGGAAAACTGAGGCACAGAGAGGTGAAATTACTTAGCTGGTCAGTGGCAGGTCATATTTAACATTGCAAACCATGCTTCTTTCTTGGCTGACTACAAGTTAAGACTGTCTCGCAACGCTACGCTGGCTGGTCTGTAGCAAGACAGGTATCCCCAGCAGGATTATTTCAAATCTACATCTCACTTCCCCGGACACCTTCATGTTTAGCCTGTCATTTCCTTCATGTGCATTGCACACCAGTCTGTTTTCTTCATTTTAATTACTGTTTTCTGCCTCGGTTTGTTTCTGGATGCTCTTCGGTTCTCGCTCCGCTTGCTGCCGCTCTCGTTTGGAAAGACCCTGCAAATGTTCGCCGCACCGAGCCAAGCCACGTCCGTGTTTCGGGATAACCTCGCTTTGACCTGCCTGTCCATTGCACGGCAATTTGTTTGCTCTCTAATTAGCACCCGTGCTCTCCGGTTGCAATCCAGGCTGTATGGCGTAGATCTGGCCCAGAGCAGTGAAATAAAGACGCCGGGCAGCCGATTTCCAGCACAGGCTACGTGCTCTCCCTAGAGGCGCTCCTCCAGTCCTGCTGGGATTTGGGGAAGATATTGCACTACCCTTCATGCTACCCCTGGCATAGTCTGCAAATCTTCAGGACCTTGGGCCCTCCACCATGAGCCCAGGTGGCTTGACCATTTTGCAATACCCTTGCCTCCAGCGGTTCCTTGCCAGGCTGCCCCACCCCAAAAGCAAGGCACTTCAGTGGTTTCATTGCCTTCTTTCCTGCCAAGGGTTTTATTTTCTTCCAGCACCACTTTGTGAAAGTGTCATGCAAAGAAGAACAGGCGAGAGAAGCCGGCCGCTCTTTCCTGGCTCCGGTGACTGGAGGGGGGAGCAGGCAAGCATCGAGTCAAAACCAGCTGGCTCGAAGAGACCTAACAAACTCATGCCATGTTGGCTACTTGACGGGTAACGGCGACAGCCAGTTGTATTTTTACCACCCTGACCAGGATTCAAGCCGGCCTAAAACTGAAAGATTTTGTAGTTGAACATCCACCACCCCACCACCCCCTCGGAGAAGACTTCTTACCCCTCTTCTGGCGCAAACTGAGCCAACCCCCACCCTCCCCACCACTCTGGTGGGTGAATTTGATGCCCCTTCCTCTGCTATGAAGCATCCACCCCATTGTGAACGGTCTGGTGCAAAGTCCCTGTTTGGATTTGAGTCTGAACCATCTGAAGAAGACGGGTTTTGATCCAGTTTGGCTTGGGGGGGCTTCTTCAAGCGGGCGAGCGGCAAAGTTTGAGAGGTCCAGATCTGAGGTTGTGGCTTGATGCAGTTTCGTCTGGGAGTGCCAGGATCGACGGGCCTCGCAGGACAGGCAGCACGGGGGGAAGTGGTCACCTCAGGGATGACAGAGCACGGAGCAAGCAGCAACGGTCTCGAGTTGCAGCAAGGGAGGCTTAGCTCGGGTATTAGGAAAAACCACCTCACCAGGAGGGTGGTGCAGCACTGCAGCAGGTTACCCAGAGAGGTGGGGGACTCTCCATCCTTGGAGGGTTTGAACCCCTGGGTGGACAAAGCCTTGGCTGGGATGATGGAGTTGGGGCTGGTCCTGCTTGGAGCAGGGGGTTAAGTCATCCTCCTGAGCTCCCTTCAGCCCTCGTTTTCTATGTTTTTATTATTCTAGACTAAGCATCTAGAGAGAAACCCGGCCGCGGTGCAGCTAGCAGTCCTGGCCACTTCCTCTCCGTGGCGGCCGCGACACTGCCGGGAGCACGGCCGATTACAAGAGGTGGTGATTTGCATCCGACGCCTCAAGAGTTAAAGCCCTTTCTGACCTCTTCTCCCCTTTACAGGAACAGAAAAGCCTATAAGATCAGTAAAAAACGGGTTGCCGTGACGCCAGAAACCACGCTTCTTTGGCTGCGATGTGCCAAAACCTCAAACAGATGTGGCACCACGAACAGAGGGTCCCTTGGGGGTTCGCCAGGAGGGCCGGAAAATGCCTCCGCGTCTAAGCAGGCTCGGGGCCCGCCCGGAGCTGGCACAAAAGTCGTGTCCTGCGTGTCCTGAGCACAGCTGGGCTCCGGGGAGCTGAACAAACAGCCGGGCTGGACAGGTTTGAAAGGAAGCTGCTGAGTCGAGCCCTCTGCTGAAAGAGCACCTGCCTTTTTTCATCTGCCTCTTTCTTGCTCTGCTGCTTTAATTTTTTTTTTTTTGGTTGGTTTCTTTCAAGGGCCGAGTTTACGGTTTCTCCGTTTGCAGAAAGCCAGCCCAGGGGCCTTTTGCTGGAGCGCGTTCTTGGCTCGGACCCTGGTGTAGAGACCCTTTGCGAACAGGCAGATGTCAGCTTGCTTTCCACGGCCTCTGCAGCCGTCACGCTGTCCTGGCCGGCTGTGCCGGGGTGGGGGTGTCTCAGGCGGCCGCAGACACCGGGGGAGCGGGTGGGACGGTCGCGGGGCGCCGAGCGGGTGGGGGTATTGACCTGCCCTGAAGGGGCCGCATCAAGGCATCCGACGGGAGCCTGACGGGGTTTTGTCCACGTTTCTGGTTGGAACGAGGACAGTTTCCCGGCGGGGGGAATCTGCCGTGTCTCTTGTCCAGATCGTTTTTTCAGGATGAAAATCCAAATCATTTCCCCCCTCTCAGGGGAAATTTGGAAATTTTAAACTGGTTTCCCAATGCAGAAGGACTGGGGAGTTCATTGAATCATAGACAATGAGGGTTGGAAGGGATCTCAGGGGCGCACATCTCGTCCGACCCCCTGCTCCAAGCAGGACCAGCCCCAGCTACAGCATCCCAGCCAAGGATGTGTCCACCCGGGTCTTCAAAACCCCCAAGGATGGAGAGTCCCCCACCTGAGGCTGTGCCTAGGCAGGTTGGATGGCTGCCTGTGGTCGACGTCCCAGGTCTTTCCATCCCTGGTCTTCCCTAGACACAGCACAGAGTCCATTCTGCTCTAGTCCCTTCATGTCCCAAGCAAGGTGAGGGCTTATCCTTATATCCAAGGCCCCTGGAAGCCATGGTGAGGGGATGGGATGGATCTAACCATTCAGCAGGGCTCTCCCAAGGGTGGGTAGCATCCCAGACATGATCCAGACGGTCAAGGGGATAGACCCTGAACAACAAGCTAAACCTAAGCCAGTTCAAGCCACTGCACCCTGGACCACAAACCCTCTCCGTGGACCACCACCTGAATGGGGTGGAGAGGCTTGCGTGTACCAATGACCCTAAGAGCAACACCACTGGGAGTCTCGTCCTCCTGGTAGGGTCACCCGTGGAGGTAAGGTCAAAGGTACCAGCACAACACACAAGACCTCAGCGGTGGAGCAGGCAGATGTGGAAGGCCTCCTTCTCGATGTCTGCGAAGGTGGATGAAGACTGAAGTGGAAGAGTTGAGCTGGATCTCCTTGCCACTGGACACAGGTTTCTCCTTCACCAAAATCCATACAGTTGTCGATGAGCAACGGCCTCCCCACGTAAAAACAAGTCTGGCGAAGGCTTCTCGTGCTGGCCCAACAATTTGAACCACCACCGGCGGCATCTGCCGGAGAGCCTGCAGCATCGATGGCCTCATCGACAACCCTTCACTTGCCCCACGGGTACAATCATCCTCAACCACGAGGGATCGCCAGCGCACCACAGCCGTGGCGGGTGTGCTTAGCTAGGCAGGGCAAGTCCAGGGCTAACAAAGGGACCACAGAAAAGCAAAGTTGTCCCCAGGAAACTCACAGCGCTCACCCTACTGCCAGGAGTGACCCTGGGCCTGGCGTCCTGCGCGTGGCTGGTAACGGTACGTGACGCGTGCACATCTCTTAATCTATCATCCGTCAAAAAGGGTCTTTTTTTTTTTTTACCCCCTCCTCCCCTCGCCCTGCTCACTTACATTTATCTAGCTTAAATATTTGCCTGCCTGGCAGGGTTTCCATGCACAGAAGGAGACGACGGAAAGGCTCCAGATGGTTGCACAATGCAATGCCCCCCCCACCAGTCACTTTAAAAAGATTTCCCGGTGCTGGAGTTCAAATCCTCGCAGGGAGCAGGGACAGGGCCAGGCACGCACGCGCTGCGTCTGATCTAATCTCGCCATGCTCCGAGCGCTGCGCCACGCAGGCACCTTGCGGGGTCAGCTCTGAACAAGCCCGCTCGGACGGCTCTGGGCAAGGTGGATGCCAGCTCCCGTCCTCCCACGTCCCCTGCCCCAGGCTGGATCAGGAACTTGTCCGTATGAGGTCTCACCTTCCCTGTCTCTTTGAGCTCAGCTGGATGGTGCATCTTCCTTGACGGCTAGGCGCAGGCCCTGGAGGGTCGTATTGCAGCCGTCTTACAGTAAGGAAGATGCCCAGAAACGATGCCAGCGAGAGAGACCATGAAAAAAGGGGGCAATAAAAAAAAGGGGGGGAGGATTTGAATAGCAGCCATCAACTACCGGAAGGGCTGTTTGAAAGAGGACGGGACTGGACTGTTTTCAGTGGGGGCAGAGGACACCAGGAGCAATGGGCTCCAGCTGCAGCAAGGGAAGTTGAGGTTGGATGTTAGGAAAAACTTTCTCCTGAGGAGGGTGGTGAAGCACTGGGGCGGGTTACCCAGAGAGGTGGTGGCAGGTTTGCGGTTGCAGTGGGCCATCTACAGAGGGGCTCGCAGCCTCCATCCAGAAGCCTTTCCTGTTCTGCTTTTGAGACTGGGAAGCAAAAGGAAAAGAGGCAATTCAGCTGCCATCCCCCTCGTCTCCCCTTTCTGTTTGTCTCAGGCACAGGAAAACCGCTGCTGTTGCAAAGAGGAGAAAGTGGATGAACCAGTCCAGGCTCCTCCACCCTCTTTCTAGCTTATGCACGTCTCTCAGGATCCCTTGTCTTCTCCTTCATTAACCCGGCGTCCCTGACAACGCCGCAACGAGCCTCCAGCTCCTGGCTGGAGCCTGCAGCTCCTTGGCTTTGGAGGACTTGGATGAGAGTTTGTTCAGGTCATGTCAGCATTGCTCCTTAGTCAGCTGAAAGAGGAATGTGAGGCTGTTGCACAGATCCCAAGCGTCCTGCCTTCCCCGAGCTTTCTGGGCCAGCGGAGTGATGATTTAGCACCAGAGATATCAAGTTCGGGGGGGCCCACCGGGCACCGCCTCGTCACGTCACCCTGCGGGCCCGTGCGCCGACCCCAGGAAGGAGTGACCTGGCCCGCGGCCTAGCCGCCGGGGGGGTTCGGACCTCTGCCCTGCCCGCGCACACCTCCCCAAGATAAGACGTCGACACGCAGAGCAGCAGTTTGGCAGCGACATCTGGTTGGCTGGGCCCCAGCTTTTTTTTTTGGTTTGCTGGATTCCTTCCACTCCCTCTCATCGTCCGTGTTTTATATAACGAATTGAAGGTTGGATATTAGCGATTCAGGTCAAAGGTTTGCATTCAAGCGGCGTATCTCGCTTTTTCCCCTGGGTTCCCCGCTAGCTTGCAGAGAGCCCAAAGCTGCGTGCTCGCTCTGCACGAGGGAAAGTGAAGTTGCTGTGATCGTTAAATACCAGAAGAGATGCCCTGGGGAGGGTGGGGGGCTTAGGGCCGGTTACGAGTGGCGTCTTGCAGGAACGGTTTGGTTTATTTGGGGCAAGGGATAGGACTAGGGGACGTCTTGAGGCTCTTTCTGCCCCTGCTTTTTTTTGACTCCAAGATATTCAGGAATTTGTTCACCCTCCAGTGAAGTGTTGTTATCTCGAGGAGGCGCGACGGTTCGGCGCAGGCAGTGCCGGGAAAGATTAAGGCCGCTGAAAGTGGGAGGAAGTTAGTTTAGAGGGTGGCCAGATGCCTCCGAGCTAGGACTGGCCTGGAAGCACTAAGGGAGGAGGTTGTAAAGGCAGTCAGATCATGGCCTGTCCATGGCAGCGTCTGCCCCCGGGAATATCCATGACCTGAGGTTTGGGAGGAAAGCAAAGCATCCTTGTAATGAGAGACCTGCATCATCCCACAGTCACGCCGGGGTGAGGAAATGCCTTCCTGGCCACAGTGACAGCTACCTCGGGCCCTGACCGTGATGGCGGACAGTGCCTGCAATTATTTATTAATTGCTATCGACAGTCCTTCTGCTCATGCAACGATGCAGCCCTGTTTCTGAATGCCTTTCGGGATTGACCTGCAGCGCTGAGCCCCCCCGGGCTGATTAAAAAGTGTGCAGAAATATATTTCCTTTCTCCTGGCCTTTTCATGGCATTGCATATCCCCATCATCTCCCTGCTCCAGGAATGAGAAACCAGATGGTCTCCAGCAGGCCATCAACTCCATGAGAGAGCTGTCTTGGACCTCTTCTTCCTGCTTCTTTTCTCCGCAGTGTTTTCCTGCGGATACTCGTCCCCCTGAAGGCCGGTCAGGCGGTGCTTTCTTTGCCTTGACTGGTGTTTGAACAATAACTTCCCAGTATCCGGGCCCAGGGTCTTGCATTGCTGCAGCTGGGCAAGATTAGCTGCTGCTTCCCGGGCCTCAGTTTGCCTCTCCCCATCTCTCCCGCCCGGTCCCTGCATTGCTCGCCGTGCCTCTGTGCGTCTCACTGAGCTGGATTTTTGTGAGACCTGAGAGGCCTTGTTAAAATATCCCAATAAAATATGATAGCAACTTTATAAAGTGCACAAACATGAACAAGTCAAAGCCACAAACATGTCCCCAGCCGACACGGCTCCGCACTCGAGCGAATGCCTGGAGCTTTCTGCAGGGAGCTGGACTGCGAGGGGCGCTGAGCCAAATTTATTTCCCCAACAGCCCCCATCTCAAGTGGGGACCCTACAGCAAGCAGCCTCGAGGAGACCCCTGGCTAAAATAGCTCCATAGCCCCCATCTTAAGTGGGGACCATAAAGCAAGTAGCCCAGCTAAAATAGCTGCTGTCTGCTCTGCGCAGGCACCTTTGTCCTCAGCTCGGCCCCGTTACACCCAGTCCCTCCCCATATCGGAGCCGTGCAATGATCGTGCCCTCGGACTGTAGCACCAGCAAGCTGGCTGTTGCCTTTTAAACCTTCCCACCCTGTCTCCCTGGCTTCCTCTGCATGTGTGTGCCTGCACATCTCATTAGGATGCCAGAGTTTCTGTTTCTGTTTCCAAAAAAAAAAAATTAAAAAATTGCTTATTAAATATTTGTCCTTTATCTGTTTGTAGCTTGCGGTTGGCCAATTATTTTGTAGGAATCTTAGGCATCCTCCTGGGAATGATCTGGTGAATGTTAAATTCGCTGTCATCCCACGAGAAACATGTGGAGGAGCAGCTGGGACGGAGGTGCTGCGGAGAAGTAGCCGCGGGGTTTTCCCTCCTTCCTCGGGAAATGCAGCAGAAAGGGGCTTTTGAACCACGGAAACGTTAGCACCTCTCTCACTTGCAAGTGCATTCGCTCCCACCGCCCATGTGCACCCCAGGAGAGGAGTAATAACAGCAGAGGGCTGCTGCAATGAAGTCTCATATTATCATGCCTTCCTTTGCTCTACACCGGGTCTGGAGCGGCTCAGACCTGGACCCTGTGGGCAGCTGGAGGAGGACAACCCGTTTGGGGAAAGCCTGAAATGAGATTTGAACCCAGACCCTGGCTGCACAAGTCCGGCCAGCCTCAAATTCCACCACCCGTATCTATAGGGAAGGACACAGCGGGGGCTGGCGATGGGCTTATCTGTTGACGGGTGTAGGGTTACTCCAAGATTGTTTCTGACCCCATCCTCAAGCATGCCAGAGCCCCAGGAGCAGCAAAAATCGCCAACCATGACTATCCGGGGAAGAAAGTGGTGTGAGTTTTACACTGGTCCAAGCATCCAGACCGTCACACCTGGAGGCCAGCAACCTCCCTTTCAAGGTAGACTGAAGACAACCGGGTGTTCATTTCTTTCTTCCTTTCCTCGCACTTGTTTCACTCCATCAGTGCTCTTCAACCTAATCCTAAAAGAGCCATCTCTATGGGTGAGAGGGGAGTTGAGTCCTCGGGGCCCACGTAGTCCTCTATAATGAGACAGGTGGTTTAGTTAATACGGGCGCCTGGGCCATAGGAGGTAAACTCAAGCCATGGACTCATGTCGCAAAACCCATTAGGCAACTTCCAGGTTATTGCTGCTTTCAGGTACTAGACAGGAACTCGATTCAAATCAATGACCCAAAGACAAAATTATTCTATTTTCCAGTCTTGTTCCCCTGCCTGTACCCCATGACAACTTTATTTTGAATACAAGCAATAAGGATCATAGGAAAGCAGGGATGGAAGAGACACCATAAGGTTGTCTACTTCAGCCCCCTGCTCCAAGCAGAATCATCCCTGACCAAACCATCCCAGCCAAGTCCAATCTGCCCTCAAAAACCTCCGGGAATGGAGAATCCAGTTTCTTGAGTTAGCCTATCGCAATGCTTGACCACCCCTCAGCGTCAGACAGTTCCTCCTAGTCTCCAACCTACATTTTCTCTGCTGCAGCTTGAGGCCGTTGCTCCTAGTCCTGTCCCCTATGGTCACAGAGAAAAGCCCACCTCCATCCTCTCTACAAACTTCTTTCAGGTATTTGAAGATTGCTATCAAACCCCTCCTCAGCCTTCTCTTCTCCAGACCTCTTCCTCATCCATTCCCCATCACCAGTCATGCATCCCAGGCCCTTAATCATTCCTGTTGGACTCTTTCCAATCTGTCCACACCCTTCCTGAAGTGTTTGGCCCTCAAACTGGACACAGGACTTCAGGTGGGGGCTAAATACAGTGGAAGAATTACCTCTCTTGATTTGCAAGTGACACTCTTGTTAATACAACCCAGTATGATATTAGCGCTTTTATTTTGCAACAAGAACATGCTGTTGGCTCATATTCTGTTTCTGGTCTACTGTGGCCCCTAGGTCCTTCTCTGCAGGACTTTAGCCTAGCCACACATTCCCCAGTCTGTATTTGTACATGAAATTATTGCATCCCAAGTGCAGGACTTTGCACTTGTCCTTGTTAAATCTTATCTGATTGATTGTGGTCCATTTCTCCTGTCTATTCGCGTCATTCTAGATCCTATCCCTGCTCTCCAGAGTATCTGCAACTCCACCCAACTTGGTGTCATCCACAAATCTGCTAAGCATGCACTCAATCCTATCATCCAAATCATTTATGAAGATATTAAACAATACCAGACCCAGGGCAGACCCCTGGGAAACGCTGCTTGATACCTCCTCCAAACTAGAAATTGAGCCATCCATGACAACTGGTTGAGTACGATGATCCAACCGGTTATGTATCCACATTATTGCACTTTCATCTGGTCTGTAAATCAGAGTCAAAAACTAACAATGGGCACAGGCACTCTTGTTTCATTTGCTTACAGGATTCGTGCTAATTTCAATCAGCCAAAAACGTGCTAAGATTGGTCTCTCTACTTATGAGTTGGTTCTCCAGGGAGAGCTTGGAAGACCATCTCTGAGCTCCAAAAGTACCAGAATCACTAGCCTGACCACAATCACTGCATTCAAGCCCAATAAACACATATCAAATGAGCCCAAAAAAGGTCCCAAAATGTTCTAGGCCCCTGGAGATGCAACCAAAGGACATTCAGAAAGTGATCACAGGAGCTTCAGTTCAACCCAGTTGGTACGAACTGCCTGTGTTACACCAGTCCCGGAGAACATGAGTTTTTGGGGCCAGTTGTCCATTATTTTGCGCTTCAGTGAAATTATTTTTAAAGAACCGCGCTACTCATCCTTACAAGCTGGAGGTGCAGCTCAGTGCTGCAATGCCACATTTCTCTAAGGGAGAGGTCTGGGCAAGAGTACATATCACCACAACTCCAACTAGAAGTCTTCCACGTAGTGTAGCTCTATATGTTTCCCTGTTTTCTATTTTTCTATGCATCACTACCAAGCCTAGGCAGGGAGGATCTACTGCAGAACAACAGATAATTTAAGGAGTAAAATGAGAAGGAAGAAGTCCCATGCACCAAGTTGGACTCTTTGGGAACCCACCAAACGTGGAATATCTGTCAGCAGAGGGTAGCCCCTAAAACTCTTCGCTGCCTCTTCCCTTGAAACTGCAAGCCAACTTGGGGATTCAACCACCCTTTAGCTGTTGGTTTGTGCAGAGGGCAATGAGCCTTATTTTGCATCACCCCTGAATGGGGAGTTCAACACGGAGCTAGGACCGATGCCCTGCAGCGTTTCAGACAGATCAGGAGAGAGAGACGGATGGAAACACTAGAGATGGAGGGAAAGCTGATTTATACGCAGCTGAAATGAAGCCGTAGGGCTGCTGCCAAGCCATATAGATGTGGTGGCAACACAAACAGAGGCTTGCAGAGCAGCTTGTGCAAACATAAACACTGCTGCACGTGATGGGGGTTCACCGAGTTCATGCAAACACCAAGGAAAACAACTGGGGAGGCAAGTGCAAATCTCATGTTGTTTTAACAGGATCCCAGTTAAATAAGGTGATCAAATAAAATACCCGCCTCATTCATGCTTCATTTCTGGTGGTTTAAAGAGTCGCATGCTCCTCTCCACCTGCTCCAGAGATGCTCCTCATGCTTAGCTGTGTAACACTTATTGTTAGCAATCTGGACTTTCTGCTTGGCTTTAAATTAGGAGGTGGGTTGTTCATGGAGTCCTCCAACCTCCATCCTTGGAGGTTTTTAAGGCCTGGGTAATCAAAGCCTTGCCTGGGGTGATGTAGTTGGGGCTGGTCCTGCTTTGAGCAGGGGGTTGGACTCGATGTGACCTCCTGAGGTCCCTTCAACCCTCATTTTCAACGATTCTAAGACATTTGGATCCACGCCTTCCTTTTCCCTGGAAGTGTTTGATTACTCCAGGCTCAGCATTGGAGAATAAACGGCTCAATGGCTGGTTCAGTGCATTGACCTCTCTTCTCTAACCCAGGCCACCCAGGTCTTGGCTCTGTTAGAATGGCCTTACGTGCAATGAATCAGCAGGTCTCAGTGCAGTCCCCAGGGGAACTGGATGGCAAAGGCCACTAGTCCAATGACAGGGGGGGATGATAGACAAACCTCCAGACCTCCACAGCAAAAGCCAAATCCTGAGTGAACGAGGCCATAGTATCTCAGCAAGTGCCCAGGGGGACATCACAACTGATGTCCATAACCACCTACAGGCACTATTCAAACACAGCCGTAAGCGGTAAAGTTATATCGAGAGCAATTAGACACAAGATCCCCTTGTTTCCCATTGCCCAGTGCTCTGGCCCATGTAAGCCACTGTGGTTAGTTGAAATAAGTTAATATATCCCACAGGAGTGACCTTTATGGTTTGAAAAGACCTAGCTCCACAGAAGCTCCTGGTTCTTGGCCTACCATCCATCCAGGAAGAGCACAGACCAGTGTAGACCCTTCCTCCACCTGACAAAGGGTATTTGCACCAAAAAGCTTTCAAAGAAGAATTTTTCCACCTGTTTGAGTTGGTCTAATAAAAGATATTGGATTTACCCAAAGAACCTTGTGGCCTGTCCTGTATGCATATCCTTTGGGCCTCCGCGTAGATCTTGCCTTGTACTGTGATGAAGGGGCTAGGCAAACTTGTGATTTCTTTTATCTCCTAGAGTCACTTCTTCTCCCAAAGAGCCCAAGAAGGAGCTACCACACTTGGGTTGGGTGCACACCACTAACTCCCAGTCCCTTCACTAGCCAGATTATTCTAAGCTGGGGTTTGCAATGTGCCAACTCAACCAGCCTATAATAGTGAACCTTTCCTAGCAGCTGCCTTTGCACTACCTCATCTATCACTGCACCAGTGCAATACCACCGTTTCCAAGCGTCTGTCCTTTTCCTTGAAGGTCTCAGTCCCTCCCACCCTCTTGTAAAGCATCAGCATATGAGCTGAGCGGTGAAAAGCATGTGGCTCTTACTCTGCAGACACATTGAGACATAAGACGTGAGAGGCGTTTCATTTCTCTTTTCATCCCATTTTGATAAGGACCCTTGACCAGGCTCTCTCAAACCTAAAACAAAAGTGATTTGTCTTTTTTTTTTTTAAATGCATTGAAAAATCTCTGGCCCCATTTATATTTCCCAGCTCACTCTCTTCTCTGCAGGGATCAAGCAAGTGGGGTTGGTGTTGAATCTAGTGCTGGAGGCTTTTCAGATTCTTTGGGAAGCCTTGATGACCCCACTGGTGCTACAGACTCTTTCTCAAGCCAAAAACAGGTTTCACTTTCTATGTATTCAGTGCTCTTTATGCTGCAGAAGATGGCCTAGAAATGGAGACAACATAAGCTGTCCTACTCCCAACCACTGGGAGAGAGAGAAGAGAGTTGAGTGCAAGGAGGCCTGACTCCTGATCAGCTTCTGAGTACTAACCACCTCTTTCCACCACGCCCATGACCAGCCTTTCTAAGCATTGTGTGGTGTGCGTGGAGAAGTCCAAGAAATCCAGCAATGGTCTTGTTAGCAATCAGAGCTTCAGATATTGGGAGGGGTGGGAAAGAAGGCTCAGTTGTCCACCAAGACTGGTAATGTAGTTGGATGTTCCCCTGTGTGGATGGAAAATTGTCTTGTCTGCATTTCTGGGATAAAATTGAAATCTGTTTATGAAAGGACCTTATCAGACAAGAAGATGATGGACTGGAAGTGGTGTCAGAGGACTGGAAGAGGGCCAATGTGGTTCCCATTTTCAAAAAAGGGGAGGAAGGAGGACGAGGGAAACTATAGGACCCGTTAGTTTTACCTTGATCCTGGGGAAGCTTTTTGAGAGAATTATCGAGGAGCTCATCTGCGAAGGGCAAGCAGGGGAGATCATGCTTAGGGGCAACCAACACGGGTTCATTAGCAGCAGGTCCTGTCAGACCAACCTGGTGCCTCCTACAACCAGGTCACCAAATCCTTAGCTGCAGGGGGAGCAGTGGACATCGTCTTCCTGGACTTCCAGAAGGCTTTCGACACTGTTTCTCATCAAGAAACTGGGGCCTGTGGTATCGACACCCACACAGTCAGATGTGTCACCAACTGGCTGGAGGGCCGCACCCAGAGGGTGGTGGTGGACGGGGCATGTTTGACCCGGAGGGATGTGGGCAGTGGGGTCCCCCAGGGCTCGGTCCTCGGGGCCGCACTGTTCAACATCTTCATCAGCGATGTGGACGAGGGGGTAAAAAGCACCTGCTCAAATTTGCTGATGACACTAAGATGTGGGGGGACGTGGGCACACTGGAAGGATGCAACAGGCTGCAGTCGGACCTAGACAGGTTACAGGGGTGGGCGGATGAGAACAGGATGGGATTCGGGACCGAGAAGTGCAAGGTGCTGCACCTGGGGAGGAAGAGCCAGCACCATACCTACAGGCTGGGGAACTCTCTTCTCGTCAGGGCAGAGGCAGAAAAGGGTCTTGGAGTCATCATTGATGCTAAGATGAACATGGGCCGGCAGTGTGGGGACGTGGTCAAGAAGGCCAACCGCACCCTGTCCTGCATCCACAGATGCATCTCGAGCAGGTCCAGGGGGGTGATCCTCCCCCTATATGCAGCACTGGTCAGGCCGCAGTTGAAGTACTGCGTCCAGTTCTGGGCGCCGCACTTCAGGAGGGATGTGGACAGCATGGAGAGGGTCCAGAGGAGGCCACTCGCATGGTCAGGGGCAGCAGGGCAGGCCCTACGAGGAGAGGCGATGGGACCTGAACCTGTTCAGTCCCCACAAGAGACGGCTGAGGGGGATCTAGTGGCCTGTTACAGACTAGTCAGGGGGGACCAGCAGGCACTGGGGGAGTCCCTGTCCCCCCGAGCACCGCCAGAAGTGACCAGGAATAACGGTCACAAGCTGGCAGAGGGAGATTCATCAGGAGGCGCTACTTCACAGTCAGGGCGGCTAGGGTCTGGAACCAACTTCCAAGAGAAGTGGTGCTGGTTCCTACCCTGGGGGACTTTAAGAGGAGGCTGGATGTACACCTTGGAGATCGGACTTGATGATCTGCTCAGGTCCCTTCCAACCCGACCAACTATGAAACTATGGATGGTTCCTACTGAAGCTTTACATTGCCCATTGAAAGCCAACCTAGACCAATAGCGATGGAAAGACATTACCAGCTCTAAAATGTTATCAGTGAAATCATAGTTAGTAACATGGCTTTGTAGATATTGAAGATAACGTAGGGCCCTGCACATGGTTCATACTTGGTACGTGTTGATGCAATCTAGAGCATGCAGTTAGTCATGCAGCCTACATTAGCCCCAGTTCAAGGACCAGCGCACAAATCACTGGTAGTCTTCAGCCAGCTCCAAATGTACCAGTGTCTCACTGGGATATCTAGCACTATTATGGGCAAACACATTGAAGATTAACTATGCCACTGTGTCTAGAAAACAGCAACAGCCCTCTGAGCATCTCTCAAAGCCTACCCATCATCACCCACTTATTGTACTTTCAAAGCAAAACTTTTGTACTTTCTCCCAGGCTTGTTTGTACAGCTGAGAGTACAATGAAGCACCTATAAGGCTACCTCATTAGTCTCCTTCAAATGCTTCCTAAAAAATCTTGATAGTTGGTAGAGCTCTTGTATGCTGAGATGGCTATTACCATATTGTTCCAATGATGTTGACCTTGTGTTTTCATGCTAATTTTTAAGAAAAACAGCTCCCCTCCCAAATATAAGTCAATAACGACACGGTCCTTAAACTGCAATTGCCCTTCTCAAATCCTCCAGGAGAATCAAATAACCAAGGCAGTGACCCAAAGTGTTAAATGCACTAAGCATGGTAAAATAATAGCTGCTTTGAAGAACTATGTGATTTGGTATTTTTATTGCATGCAAAAATATACCACAAGTAGAAAAGTCAGGTTTGGCAGAAGCCTGATTATAGGCCAATCCTTGCATGTAAGTCAAGTGCAATTTTTATGGTTCCTCTGAAGGCAAGCGAAAGATCCACTTCTCTTCCGAACAATACAGCACATCTCATTGCTGCCTTGTCCTCTCCCATGTGCTGTTTGCGTCCACCTCTTGTCTCTTCTCTTTACACTTAGGCTATTGGAGCAGGGACCATAATTTTCCCCGCACCTTCCTCAGCACGGCCCCAGATTGTGACTGGATCTCCTACGGGCTGTGATGAGGATGCCGTTAATGGTTAGTAATGTTGTGGGTCCATCCTTGTTCATGGTTGCTGTATACTGCATCCTCCATCCACTGGAAAAGCAGAAACTTACCCTAGGCAACCAGACGAATTTCCATAAACCATGGTCAGAATGGATATGAATCACGAGCAACACTTTCACTCTTAAAAATTGTCTTTGCAGAACAGGGCGTGAAAGGAAACTCGTGTTGCTAAAGCTTACGCTGGTCTGTAGATAAAAAGACAACGTACGGCTCCTGGAATATGCTTATGCGACGGACGCTGAAGTCACCTGCGAGGTGGTTAGACACTTTCGTCTGAAGTCAGGCTGAAGGTGGAGCAGGGTGGCACATTAGGGACTTACCTGGTTCACCACCGCATGAGCTTTCGTAGGCAACACCCTGCTGCCTCGCACGCTTCGTGCGTCTGCCTAAAGCCACTTAAGTGCATGGGGAAATGGTATTTACGGTAGGTAACTTCAGACTGTTTCTGAAACGTCGTCCCAGTCCAGCCCAGTTTTGCCTATGCTGGAAGCTATCAACCCAGCTTAGGCGGCTCACACAACCCCGCTAGAAAGCACAGCATCGCTGTGCCAGGAGAGAGGAGGGGAGGACTGTCGTTGGGGTGTTTATGGCTGTCTGCAATTTAACAATCTGCTGTTAAGATCCCTGCTATGGCAAGATTACTAATGATGTTAAGAATATCAGCCCTATACCGTCACAGGCAGTGTTTTTCAGCAGAAAGTGTCTCTAAAACTTCACAGTCGGGACTCATGGATTGGTTTCCATCATAAAAACCAATAGATTTTAATGAGCACTTGCTTTATGAGCTTAGCTGTTGGCGAAAGGGCATGTCATCATGCTGCAACTTTCCAATGCTTTCCCCTCTGGGGTGCATCAAAGGCGGCTGGATGGTTTATTTATTACAAAGACAGGTGCCGGAGACAGCAATGAAGGTGGGGGGGAGAAAAGGTCCTTCCAGCCAAGAGTAGAAAGAGAAGGAAAGAATTAAAATACAGGAAAACTGAAAGATGCATTTTGGCTGGGCTGTGAGTCAGATATGTACCTGTTTGTCTGCCCGGTATGGGGTTAGTCCTGGTTTTCTACTGGATTGCAGTGGATTCAGGGCCAGTCCAAACCAGTTGAACCAATCCAAACCACTCTTTTCCCAGTTTAAACACCCCAGGAAAAGGGGGGAGGAATAAAGAAACAAAGATTGACTTTGTTTTTTCTCTCTCCCCTGTTGCCAATAAAAATGCAGTCTTCCTATAACAGAGCTGACCGCACCACGCACTAAGACTTTCCCTTGCGTACGCATTTTTGGAGCCCTTTCAGGCGTTGGCTGGGCCAGCTGAAAACTGATTTTAATTAAATAATAAGGCCGAGGGTGTAGCAAAATGTGTCGTTTTAATTAGTTTATCAGTTGTAGAGCAAACGACTTCGGCGCAGGAATTGCATGACGTCAGACCTGGGATATTCAAACAGCTCTACTCGCATTCCCTGTTTTGCATTGTTTCCCTTCGCATCCGCGCTGCCGGCTTTCCCTCCCCGTCCCTGTTCTTCCTGCCAAACTAGTCACATACCTGGGGTCGCCCAGAAGGGTCTGCAGATGGGTTCAGAAAGCAGAAATACGGAGAGATGTTCCTCCTTGGGCTACAGATGGGAGATCCATAGACACTTGATACACCCAGTCTCCCATTAGCAGTTGAACTGCCTTTCTACTGAAAAGCCAAAACTTTCCCTTGGTCATGCAACACATTTCCATATGCTCAAGACACTGAAACACTCCTTTGCTTGCAGGCGTCCTGCAAAAAAAATTCTTTTGTGATTTGTTTTGGATGGTTTAAAAAAGTGATTCGCTCTCCATTGGGCTGCTCTGCACGGGTATATAGTTAGCCTCTGCCAGTTGGATGTGGCTGAATTCTGAATAATGCTTTTTGTCTTAAGTCATAGAGATTGATTGTAGTTAAAACATTCTGCGTCAGGATTCGGTCACTGACAATACCTCATCTCAGCTCCTCGGAGACACCAGAACTTAATCTGCCTGAGCCAGAGCATAATGTTCTTGAAAAACTTGAACATGTCCCTATAAAACCTGAGTGATGGAAAAAAGCTGCCCCACCTCGCCAGTCCTTAGCCCTAACCTGAGCAGGACTGCACAAAAAAAAAAAAAGAAAAGAAGTCTCAGGAGGGGAAACGCTCCATTTGATGCGCATTTTCTGCCAGTCTGTGCTGGAGTAGAAGCAGATTAGGAGTCTTAATTCCTCCTCTACTCAGAATCCCAGCTGTGAGCCCACTTCTGCCAGGGGGGAGACATTCACACAACAGGGCCTAAATGCTCTCATAGGGTGTGAGTACATGTGCATTTACGTCGGCTTAAATTTACCGTGAAGGAAATCACTGTGCAGTAAGCAGGAATAGGCTGGTGTCTACACATGCAGGCATTAAAGCACATTAATGCTGTTTGTGGACTGACTTGGGACTAAAGTTAGTCTCGAGTCAGTTCACACACACACAGTGTTACTGTGCAGTAAGGTGTTTACACGTGCATTTCTGGGCAGTAACTAATCGGGTGTAAATTTGATACTTGCATGATGCAGGTATCAAATCTACTCTCAAATCAGCATAAGTCACCATATTTACTATGCAGTACAGGTGTGCACATGTAGACACACATCCATACTGTGCAGTAATTTTGGTTGCTGCGCAGTAAATGTGCATGTGTAGATGTGCCCATAGAGTCAAATCTCATGGACTAACCTAGGGCTTAGGCAAGCAAACCAAGGCACTGTGAAGAATGGTACAGCTGAGAAAAATAACCTCCCTGTTTTCTGTGCTCTTGAATCCATATCCCAGCACATCGTCAGGGAAGAGACGGCCACACTGTTATCTTTAAGGGGAGTCACTCAGTTGAGATTGCATGCATTCGGGGTCACGGCCTGTGAGGTATTTTGCAAGAGAAGACGTGTTAGCCCCGGTTTGCTGGCCAAGTTAGACCTGAGTCATTGCATTTGTGTCTGAATGCCCTTTACTGTTTCATTTAGATGCACTCTTCCTCTTTTCCTGCAGTAAGCTTTAGACAGTGCTTGCTGAGTGCCAGGTTTTCCCTAGAAGTGCACACATTCGCTGTTTGAAGAGTAGAAGGCGTTCTAGGGGAAACTATGAGGAGCTTTGGATGGAAGATAACACAGACCTGACTAAGAAATGCCACTCGTTAGGAGTGGAAGGCATCTAGAGGCAGAAGCAGAGAAGGAGGTCCCAGTTATTACGGCTTCCACCTGGAGACGGGTGCCTGTGCCCCAAAGCTTGCAAGGAGCAATATTTCCAACCATTCCGTCGGTCTACTAAAAGATACCGCATCTATCCAAAGAACCTCGTCCACCAAATAACAGTGTCACTCTCGCTCTTTTAACAAAAGGTTAGAAGCCAGAGTGAACATGCTATCGCACTACTGTGCAGAATAACATCACTCCCACCCCTTGAATACTACATGTGGGTTTGGTCACCAATTCTCAGGGAAAAAAAATAGCAGACATAAAAAAGCATCCAGAGAAGGGACATGGAAAGACTTCTGCCTAGGAGAGATTGAAAAGCTGTAAAGGCTGGACAAAAAGGATGAGAGAGAGGGATGAAGAACAGTGAATGGTTTATAGCAGGTCATTCGGGAGTTCCTACTTACTTTCTCCTACTCCAAGACTGAAGGGATTTCTCTCTCCTTCCTGCTCCCAGCCAGCTGTTTAAGTACACGTCTACCTCCAAGTATGTGAGTCGTCCTGTTAACATCTTTCTGGAACTTCTTGGGATGACTCCTATGCTTCAAAACCAGGGACTTTCCTAAGTTCCTCATTGCATACATGCCACTTTGGTGCATAAAGCAGAAGTGGATTTAGCCCTTCACTTCCTCACACCCAACTCAGAGGCATTCGTGCTGCATACATCTGACTGGAATGGGTCCCAGCATGTGAAAAATCAGCAGGCCTGTCCTTCAATGAACGCTGTTTTGGTTTCTGTAGAGGAGGAGAGATGGGTAGAAGCACTGTAGTTAAGCAAATCCTACTGTACTATAACAAGGGCACCTAGTAGTCACCTCCCACAAGCCACCCCCAGACTCAGTCATGCTTCCAGTTGTTCATGTAACATCACCAATCCAGTTAAAAGAAGGGTTTCAGGAAAGCTTTTTCCTACCTTGTATCTAGAAGAGCCTGGGGCATTCTCTATGATATACTCATACTGTTTGTTGTGAGCACCAAAGAAGTCACCTTTAAGATGTCCAATCCATAAAAGACCGTAGCTATAGACTTTTAAACTCCTCACATGCTTACATTATAGACCAGCATTCCTGAACATCATTTTTCTCTCTATTACTTGCTAAACCTGGCAAACAAGCCCAGGGATTACTTCATTTAGGTCTGGGACAGAAGTTTTGTAAACCAGTTTGACCCAAACCAGTGAAGTCTGACACTACATTCAACCAGGTTTATCTTAAACCAGTTTCATCCATTTTGAAACTGGTTTATGTGCATTGAACTTCCATTCTGCTACAGGTTTAAACCAGTTTCTGATCACTTAAACCACTTTATGTGCAACTTCTATCCCTAACCTTAAGGTGTACGTAATGCCATTACTTAGCAGAGTTTAAAGACTATGAGATCTACAATTTTGCAAAGTGTCTGATTACCTGATGCTCAGATGCAGAAAGCAACTCGCACATTTTCTCCAAACCTAGGTAAAAAACAAAGTTTATGCAAAAAAAAAATGTAGAATTTAAAAAACTATTGTTTTCATCTAGTCTCACCTCCTACATCTCTTGTCGGCCCCTTTGGGTGACACTTAGGCAAGCTGTAGGCAGTAAGGTCCAGATCTCCAAAGGTAGTTGAGTGCCCAGCTCCAACTGAAATCGCCTTAAAAAGTATAGATGCCGAGATAGGAACTTGGACAGATGGAGACTTAGTTCTTTAAAGCTGTCCTAGTAAAGCAGCCAGAGCCCTGGAGACGAAGGCAACATCCCAGACTCTGCCATGGCGGATCCATATAGAAGAGAGCTGTTATTGCCCTATTCCATGCTGTGACGTCTATACAGCTCGGTGGCCTTTATGTGCTGCACTCCAATAGTGTCATATGTCCCTACTACCCCCAAATATAATGCAACTGCCAAGGCACCAGATGTCATACGTTTCCAGCTCTGATGCACCAAAAATGAATGCCGTAGCACAGCACGGGCAACGAAAGAGTTAAAGCCTGATGCACACTGCAAGTGTCCTCCATCCTTCCAGTCCCCCTTTTCACAGGGCTAATGCTCCGCACGTGTTCTTTGCTAGGCAGGTATGTGAGACGCGATAGCGAACTGCTGATGCAGAAGAATGGCCAACGACCTGGGAGGAATATTGCTTAATACTTCCTCACGCACAGGCTTCGACCAGAAGCCACAGTTTGCTACGTAGACAGCTGAGAGACCCTGTAAGAGCCCAATGCTGGGGTCTTGATTCTTCATTTGAGGCGCAAAGCATGAGAGGGCCACTCTCTTTCAGCTTATGAAGAAGAAAGCGTGTGAACAGCCTAGGTGACCAGGTTGTAACCACACTGGTCTAGAGGAAAAAGCAATCAGGACTCATGGTAGAGGTGATATCTTTTATTAGGCCAACTAGATTTTTGCAACAACAAAAAAAAAGGCTTTCATCGCAAGCTTTCGTGAACAGCTTAGATGCTTCAAAGGTTTCTATCTCCCACCCCTCCCCTCCTCTCCTCTCCCTCACCACCAATTCGGCTAACATGCGAGATAAGCCTCATGCTGAATCACCGAGAAATGAACTGCAGCCAAGGCGGGACCTCGCGTCTTCTTCCTTCCCAATGATCGGAAGAGTAAATAAGCAGAGGGACGGGGAGAAAAGACAAACGAGCGTGTTGCTTCGGCAGCGGTGTCGCGGGAGGCATCGCGCCGCTGCATCGTCAGGCTGCGTCATTCCAGTCTTAGCACCGTGCGTCCACCAGCGAGAAACCCTGACGGGGTGGGGGTGGTTTTTGGGAGCTGCCAAGATCTCCCGAGGCCATTGAATTGAGGAGATGGATGAAACGGCCCCCGGGATCAAGCCCTCTGGCAGTGGAAAGAAATGCTCCACGTTACACCTGACAACGATCTCTGCTGCTGAACGGACCACGATACTGGTGCCGTGGCTCCTCTCTGAACTAAAGATTCATAGAAAGTGGGGCTGGAAGGATCTCCAGAGGTCACATTTAGCCCAACCGCCTGCCTGAGGCCGGATTAGTCCTGTGCTAACCATCCCATACAATGCATCATCCAAAACTACCATCAACCCTGACACAACGCCCGAACCGGCCACAGGAAAAGCAAGGGGACCACAGCAGCCGATGTCCTGCTTCTATAAAATGTTAATATACGCTTAGTAGATCCCAAGTAGAGGCTGTGTCCCCTGCTACAGAGGAAGGCAAACTCCCCCCCGGTCCATACCCATCTGAGCATGGGGTAAAATTCCTTCCTGACCCCAAATGTGGCGATGGGTTTCTCCCTGAGTGGAGGGGCGAGACCCTCTAGCCACGAACCTCCGGCCTTAAGTCCCAGCAGGAGCACTGACACAAGCCAGTCACCACCCCCCAACCTTGGCTGCCACCAAGACCGCGGCTGTTTGTGATTACGGTGCCATAATCCAATCCATCAGACAGCTGGCAAGCCTCGCTTTTTCTCTACATCCAGTCTATCGACGGCAGATGCCAGAGAAAGGAGGGTGGGAGGCAGGGTGGGGAGAGAGAAGGAGGTGACACGCTGTCTGCTGTTGACTTTGGCCAATATTTCTTGGGTTGGAAAGTTTGACAAGCTGGCAATGGACGGAGATTTTTATCAGGTATGTTATTTGAGGGATCTGTCTGGTGTTTTGTAAGGTATAGATATAGATATAGATATAGATGTAGATATAGATCTATATAGATATAGATATAGATAACAAAACTAAAAGTTTCCAAACAGTCACCAAGAGAGAGCTCTGTTCATTAAAACCACCGGCGGGTCTGTGTTGTGCCCTGTTATATAAAATGAGATGTAAAAACTACACGTCTTTCAAAATGTCCTCAGGCGACTCTGGTAACCTCGTTTATTTAATAACACAGCCTCCGTGGTAGCTTAACGAGATGGCCACGTGGGGACTGAAGGGGTCATGGGACTCTCACAACAAGACTTGCACCTCTGAGTCACCGGTCAGGAACGAGTCGGGCAGTGACGGTCCAGGGCCGAGCGGCTGAAAAGCGCGCATCCCCAGACGAGTACCGGTAGTCTCGGCAGATCACGATGGTTATGGTGAAGCCCAGAGGCCTGAGCAGAGATGGGGCGTTGGAGTCCGATATGCCATGCCAGCGCAATCGGGAGCGAGTAAGCTATGGAAACCAAATGTCCCTCTGAGCCCAACCTTATTCTTCAGGTTGGGCAGCATTAAAAAACCTTGCCCTGCCCAAATGTGGAGGTCACTTGTTCTAGACATGGGAGACTTCAGTCTCTAGGACTCACGCTAGCACCTTTCCTAAGCACGAAAGAGAAAAAAAGGCCGAGCAAAGAGCGTGCCTACCTGTTTTCTCCCCCGGGTGACACTCGGGATGCCACGGGCGAGGCAGACTGGTTTGCTACCCCGGACTGAGCCAGCGGCTCCTGGCAAGTGGAAGCGCACTTGGAGGGTTCTCCAAAGACAGCATGTCTCGCTTTCCGACTTAACGTGACGCCTGCAATCCCCGCCGGCACCTTTCAAAGGCAACTAGATTTGATTCTGGCAGATATTCAGCGGGCCACATGTTTGGTTGATCTGGATGATGTGATTGTTTTTGGGAGGACTTTCCAGGAACATTAAAATTGCCTGGAGGATGTGTTTAACTGGCTGCAGCAGTCTGGTCTGAAAGCTTAACGCCATCCAACTGACTAGTTAAGGGTCCCAGGTGCAGCACTTTGGACGCATCATTTCTGGAGACGGGTGCGCCCGCTTCTCCAGCCAGGACAGATACTGTTAATGCACGGCCCGCCCTGCAAATGGCAATATAAAGGAGAAGCTTTCTGGCCCGGTCTCAAGGAGTTTGAGCCCTGATTTCCTTCCACGGCGGTGTGCATGTGCCATCCACCAGAGAAAAGCTGGTGGCGAGAGAACATGACTGCAATGGTCAGCAAAACCTTGGTTGCTCGCAGCTTTCCAGGTGCCTTCCTCCATCCGTTCGCTCTCCCACCACCGGCTTCAAGTCTCTGGTAGTGCTGAGTAGAGGCTCTTCTTCTTTGTTATCTGTACGGTTTCTTTCACCCTGGAGCACTTGGCAAATCGATATAGTATTGGAGCAAGTTGTGCTGAATGCAGACATCCTGGAGGTGACTTTTGCACCCCACCACGGGTTTTTAGAGGTGAAAGAAAGTGGGAAAATACATGGAAATGAATGGATGGGAAGCAGGAGGCAGTTACCCTTTTGGAAACTGGCTGAAGGAGTGAGATTCATAGACCTGTAGAAAACGAGGGCTCACCCTCCCTTAGCTAAAGCATCTTTGGCTGAAGCCTCTCGTCAAGGAAGCAGCATGCTCAGACCTGGTTGCACTCTCAGCCTAAAAACAGTCAACCGGTTTAATGCAGCCCTGATTAGGCCGGGCTATGTCGAGCACCAAGCAAGACACAGCGCAGCCATTTTAGTTGTAAATGGCAATTGAATCCAACTGGATGCAATTGTTCCGAGGCTAAGCGTTCATTCAGCGATACCCCAGATACCTAATGTGGGGCAACGGGCTTGTCAGTCTGCACGGCCGGGGGTTTGCTGCGGGCCCTTTGACACATTTACTCCAGACTAATCTGTGCTGGACGCTGCATTTCAGAAGCGTGATATCCTGGACCGCTGCATGATAGTCTAGCTCTCAGTGGACTCGGGGGCCTGAAGCTTCAGCAGGGCAAACTGAGGTTGGAGATTAGGAAGACCATAGGGTGGCCAAGCCCTGGAACAAACTACCTAGAGAAGTTGTGCACTCTCCATCCTTGGAAGTTTTCAGGAGCAGGTTGGACAGACGCCTGGCTGGGCTGGTTTAGTCAGGGATGATCCTACCTTGAGCAGGGAGCTGAACTAGGTCTCAGGAGGTCCCTTCCAGCCCTGCTTTCCTATAACCCTATAGTCATAGCTGGAAGTTATGACTACAGAAGTGCTGGTGATATTCTCTAAATACACTCCCCAGAGATGGGTGAAGAGCCTGCTGGGTGCCCTGCTGTTTTCCCATGTCTTTGCTTCCCATAACGCAGAGGAGCAAAGCCAGCCCCCATGCACTAGAAATTTAGGAGTCATTGCTTTGCAGTGAGTGCTGCCAGCCTCCCCAGGGGCATCAGCTTCCAGCTTCCCATGCATCTCCGTGTCCGTCTGCAGCGGCAGGTCCATTGCCTGCACTTGGCTTTGGACAACAGGTTTGCAATAAGCTCCAGCTCTATTTTCTACTCAGCTTAGAGATAGGAAAAGCAGTTGGGATGCTGGCTGTTTGGGGGGTGACAAAAAAGCAAGCGTGGAAGGGAGCGGAGCAGACTCCTGGCTTGACTTCCAACTTGGGAAGAAAGCATAACAGAGTGTCCACATAAAACCCCTTTAAAAATATAGCTATATCTTTGTTGTTCTACCAGCAAAGACCATAAAAAACTGCTTCTGCAAAGCTTGTGTGGATTTCACAGCCAAAGTGAAGTTGCTCAGAGACGGCTGCCAGGTCAAGCTTCTTACTTTGAACATTTTCACAGCTCAAGTAGGACACAGGACGCCGAGAGCAAGCCCAGCCCCACACCTCCCATGTGGAACGAGCTGTTGCTGAACGATGAGGAGACAGAGGTATTTGGGAGGGGGGACCGGACAGTGGGTCCTTTATTTGCTCAGGAAATCTCAGCAGCTGGGGGGGAGGGGGGCGGGTTTCGGGAAGGTTCCTATTTATTCCTCACCCAGTTTTGCAGCTGTGCAGAACAAAGCTCAGGCAGGTCAAGCAACTTGCCCTGCATCATGGGATGAGTCATGGACTCTGGAGAGATTAGGACCTGCTTCCTTTTGTCCTCCCGTGCTTTGTAGTCAGAGGAGCTAAACCACAAAGCTCCTTCTGGTTTAAAAGCATGTTTCAACCCAAGGCTCACGAGCAAGGTGAAATGGGACACCTCCCAGGCTAAACCGTTGGCGGAGATTGAAGATGGACACTGTCAAAATGGATTACGACACAATGGCAATAGCTGGCATAGATCTTATTGGATATTTTGCCTCTCATTTCTCCATGTTGTTATTCATAATGGCCCCATTGAACTCACAAAGCTAAAATTAATTTCAGTGCCAAAGCTGTCTTCTCCATTGTATGTACATGGCTAGTTTGCTGCATGTGTATGGCTAGGTGCTCACAGTTGCTGTGAATCATCCAATCATCCAACCTTGTCAGGTTGATTTTGGTTGCTGGACATTTTCTTGGGTACTTAAGTGGGGTTACAGGCAGATAGTGTGCACCATATTGGTTGATCGTCATCATAGGATTGCTCCTTGGCTAGATAATGTAGGGTTGTTTGTGACTGATGGGTACCGTGTGTGTGCTGGTTTGTCCTGGATATTCATAAACGCTGGAATACAAACATAACACAGATGCACTGTTGTGTGTGAGGGGGCGTGCCAGTTTCCTCATATGCACGTGTTTGCACTGGGTACATGTTGGATATACATGCATGTTCGTGTTGGGTATGCATTGGGCATGCACACGTGCTTGCATTGGGTACATGTTGGATATATACAGAGCCAGTCCAGGGGCAACTGGCACCCTGGGTGAACCCCCACCACTTCCAATATAGAGGAAAATAAGACGTCTAGAATTAACTTTTACATGTAATTATTTGATATTCAAAATGAACAATAAAACAATAAAAACAAAAGTTTTTATTGATTGTTTCACACTTTTCATTAACCCTAACACAATTATACTGCAAAAACTCTAATAGAATTTATTGTAATACATGTACAATTAAAAGAAAACCCTCATGAACATTTGTGTAAAAAATTAGAACTTTGCTTTTCGCGCTTTCAGTTTCGGTTATTCAGAATGATGTTCCTGTTATTTTGTTCTGCATATAACAAATGGGGCTGCGGGTGCTCGACCACCCGGGCGACAGCGATCATCGCCTGCTGGGATTCACCATCCGGCGCAAGGTGGCAAAGGCCGGCAGCAAAGCGGCAGCCTGAGATTTCAGGAGGGCGACTTCAATGAGCTAAGGAGGGTAGTCAGGGAAGCACTGAGGTCCCGGAGGGGAGGGGAGCCGGATGAACAAGGAGAGTGGTCGCTCCCTAAGGAGACGATCCTCCACGGCCAAAGGGAGGTAATCCCACCACGGATCAAGGGGGCAGGAGGGCACAACAGCCCCCACGGCTCACCAAAAGCATCCGGGAATGTCTCTTTGCTAAAAGCGGGGCACAGGAATAAGAGTCACAAGCTGGCAGAGGGAGATTCAGACTAGACATCAGGAGGCGCGACTTCGTGGTCAGGGCAGCTAGGGTCTGGGACCAACTTCCAAGGGAAGTGGTGCTGGCTCCCACCCTGGGGGGCTTTAAGACAAGGCTGGACAATCACCTTGCTGCGGTTGTGTGACCCCAGCACTCTTTCCTGCCGTGGCGGGGGGTCGGACTTGATCTGCTCAGGTCCCTTCCGACCCGACCAACTGTGAAACTATGAAACTATAATTTTGCCCCCCCTCCCAAAAAAATGTTGGTTCCCTAGGTGACCACCTAGTTCGCCCAATGGTTGGACCAGCCTTGGATATACTCAGGTATGCATTGGGTATTCACCCGTGTTTGCATTGGGTACATGTTAGATATACATGTACATGTATATTTGTGTTGGGTATGCAGTGGGTGTGCATGTATGTTTGCATCGGGCAGATGTTGGATATACACATGTGCTTGTGTTGGGTATGCATGTGTTGGGTGCATTTAATTTATTTGCAGAGTTGGGGAAGAGAAGCATTGAAACATTTGCTGGGGGGGTGGAAATTTCACCAAAAAATCATCTGAGCTATGAGAACACATATCAGAGGGAAATGAGGTGTCAAGTTTGGGTTCTTACTGGATTCTTAAATAATAAAGCGAAGGATGCAGTAGAATAGGCAGAGCTGCTCTCACCGTGATTTGAGATAATGTGTTCAGTAATGCAGCAGAAACCCATTAAACAAATCATCTTGTTTCCCCGACCTTTCAGTCCACTGACAAATCCTTTCTCCTTTAACAGGATTTGTTTCGGCGAGCTCGACCATGTGGTCTGGCACTCTGGAAATGTCTTCATTTAACAGATCTAAGCCCACATCCTATTTGCTGTCAATCCCATTGCCTTTGGCTGAACTTCACTGAGAACAGAGTATGACCCTTTCCCCTTTCATCTGGTTCTCCTCTCACCTTTCCCTTTGTAGGGCACTGGAAATGTATGCTTTTAACAGTGTGTTTCTTTATCAGCTGTGAGGTTGAGCCCTGTGGGAAATCTGGATATCTTTGGCCCTTTCAATCAGAGTAAATATCTTCTCTTAAATAATCTGTTCCCTTAGCAGACACACATTCATGTTGGCCTCATGGAAGCTACTTGAGCTGGAGGGCAAAGAGCTTATGAATTGTAATTCTACCACTTGTATGTACCATGATGAATTTAAGTCACATACCAGCAGTCTTGAGATTACAACTCATGAGTCATGACTTTCTTTAAAACCACAGCCCAGCCTCAAGCTAAAGTTCAGGCCCTTCTGTCTCTGTGAGAGATACGGTACTTGAGCAACCCTAAAACAGTCCATTCAGTACAGGTCTGTCATCCAGGTACTGGGAAAGCAATGGAGGAACCCAGATATCTATTATCAGACCTTTGCAAATAACAAAGAGCAACAGACCTGGAATTTTAAAAACGTGAGCTGTCAAGATGAGAGGACCGGGCAGTGATAAATGTAGGTCAACTAGACATAGCGATATGTACATTCATTACTTTGAGAGAAGGGGTCAGTTCTAAGGAGAATGGGATGAATGAAACAATTCCTAGCCAGAAGATGGACTGAGGGAAGAAAAGGCCGATGATATAGGAGAAACCATTGCAACTGGTCATTGCAACTGCCATGCAACTGGCCATTGCAACTGCCGTGGGCAACCATTGCAACTGGCCATGCAACTGGCCATTGCAACTGCCGTGGACGACCATTGCAACTGGCCATTGCAACTGGCCATGCAACTGGCCATTGCAACTGCCGTGGGCAACCATTGCAACTGGCCATTGCAACTGCCGTGGGCAACCATTGCAACTGGCCATTGCAACTGCCGTGGGCAACCATTGCAACTGGTCATTGCAACTGCCATGCAACTGGTCATTGCAACTGCCGTGGACAACTACAGCAACTAAAAGGTACGCAGGCTTCTAGGTTGTGTTGGAAGAAGAGCTGAATACAGAACACAAGGTGAGATGCTGTGATGGAGTCCTGTGTCCAGTGCAGGACACCATCCCATGGAGAGGAGCTGCCTGGTTCGCAGCGGGTTCAGGGAATAGCAGTGTGCACGAACCCAGATCTGAAGAAACGCGAGAGAGTTTCAGGAGCTGGTTTTACATTGGAAGTCTGTTGGAACAGGATTGCCAGTAGATCAGGCCAGGTGGAGGAGGATTGAAGGGGCTGGTGAGAACCTAAGAAGAAGGAGGAATGCGCGGTGTGGATGCATTTCTCCATGCCTGAAACAGCATGGGCTTCTGATCAGGTGCTGAGCTAAGGAGAAAGCTAGGTTCTCCACGATGCAACCTACAGCCAAGCAGCCTAATCTCTTGGGGTACCAACTCCACAGTGACCCCCCACCCCGCTCCTGGCAGTTTCACAGCAGAATTGGGGCTGACCTGATTTTTCATCCATTTGTAAGAAAAGGAATCTCGTCTTGAGCCCCTCTCTCCTCTCATCTAACTCTCGCATTGCTTAAGTCTTATTCCACACTCTTGATGGCCTGTGGATCACAGGGCAGTGCGAGATATTGCTCTAGAAAAAATAATAAACCTCCTTTTTTTGCAAAGAGTTTAACTTCATCAACCTTTTGCTTGTTCCTCCACCAGACCAAGGCAGCCCTTCAGGATCATAGACATCCTTTGCCAGTTGAGCAAACTGATGGTTAATTGTTTTCTTGAAGTGCTGCACCTCATAAATCCAAAATTGCCACCTGCCTTGATCATCTGGGGACCAGGTCTCTGGTTTCATCATCACATTCTGCATTCTGCACGATTATTTCAGTGGGTTTAATTTGAAATAACCCCCAAATTTATTTTTTCCCTGTGGAAAACACTTCTGTTGCCTGCCCACGTGGCATCGCAGGGTAAATGTCACATTAAAATCGATGATTTGCCCTATCGTGTTTGTCCTGCCCTGCAGGACGAGTCTCCAAAGTTGCAGTCTCACAGCATCTCAGATAAGGATCGTAGAAAAATGAGGCCTGAAGAGATCTCAGGAAGTGAAATCTAGGCCAAGCACCGCTCAAGACGGGAACAACCCGGTCTGAGCCATCCCAGACACATGTTTGCTCAACCTGTGCTTATAAATTCCAGTGACAGAGACTTCACAACCTCTCCAGGTAATTTATTCCACTGCTTCACCACCCTCCTAGTTAGAAAGTACTTAATAGCTAACCTAAATCTCCCATGTTGCAATTTCAGTCCATTATTTCTAATCCCATCTCCTGTGCTCACAAGGAACAAGTGATTGCTATTCCCTTTTATAAAGACTCTTTTTGTTTGGAGGTTATTACCCTACTCCTCAACCTCCTCCTTGCTAGACTAAAATCATCTCAGCTCTTCTGACTTTCTGTTGCAGAATCTATGGCTTTAATTAGCAAAAACAGAACATTGTTTCTGTCCCACTTTCTCCAAGCAACAGGGTAAGTGAGATGGAAATGCTGTTGGGGATAAAATACCCTCCAAGCATAGAGATCTCCCTGTCCTGCTGGCAAGCAGCACGTTTTGAATTTGTCTAGGAAACTCCTGGCTGAATGTGCAAAATGCAAAACCCTCAATTAATTCTGGAAGAGACTACATTGCATCATGACATGGAGCAAAGATACAAGTCGCTCAACATTGACCCGTCTTTGGGACACAAGAATCATGATAGTTTCATAGAAATCATAGGAAATGAGGGTGGGAAGGGAGCTCAGGAGGTCACGTCTAGTCCAACCCCCTGCTCCAAGCAGGACCAGCCCCGACTACATCATGCCAGCCAGGGCTTTGTCTACCTGGGTCTTAACCACCTCCAAAGATGGAGACTGCACCACCTCTCTGGGTCACCTGTTTCAGTGCTTTACCACCCACCTCATGAGAGTTTTTCCTAATGTCAAACCTCCTTCCCTTGCTGCAGCTTGAGCCCATTGCTCCTGGTCCTGTCGTCTGCCCCCGCTGAGACCAGTCCAGCTTCATCCTCTTTGCAGCCCCCCGGCAGGGAGGTGATGGCTGCTATCAAATCCCCTTGGTCTTCTCTTCTCCGGACAAAATAAGCCCTGTCCCCTCAGCCTTTCTTCATAAAGTTTCCCACTGCCAAATTCAAAAGGTGATAGCTTCAAGGGACAGCACCGTGTCTGTCGACAAAGTCAATGTGAACATGAGGCAAGAGCTTGCCCCCGGTAAGTTTTTCTCATCCTATGGCTGCGAACGCAAACAGGAGGAGAAAGCACCGCATCAGCCTCAGGTTGTGAAACTTTTCTCCTGATGTAAAATAATATATATGTGTATATATAAATATAAAAATATAAAAATAAATAAATAAAAGAAAAAGATGACTTGGAGCCGATTCAGGCCTTTGATGTGAACTCCGAGGCTTGAGACGATTGTGTGTTTGATGCCCTACTGTTCCTGTACTTGGCACAGACTCCTGCTTCTCTCCCAGTTTCTTGGATCACATTTTCATTCAGCACTTCTACCTTTTTGGGGGGAACGTCCAATGAATAATGGGACGTTGGGGGCAACGTTGAGTTTTTGGGTGGGCGCGTTCAAGGGGCTGTGCGATCCGGGTGCTGATTGGGGTGGCTGGGGATCTAGCTGGGGCTGGTCCTGCTTGGAGCAGGGGGTTGGACTAGATGTGACCTCCCGAGCTCCCTCCAACCCTCGTTTTCTATGATCCTATGATTGTAATACTAATTACACTGGGTTTAAGCTGGGGCACGCGTGAACCAATTCAGTCTGCTGCAATGCCTTTCCCAAGTGCTGCTGTGCTCATCTTCCCAGAGGGAGCCAGTGTCAGCCGAAGAGAGCAGGGAATGAGGCTCTGGTTTGGGGCAGAAAGGAGAAAATTCCAGGTGTTGGAGGCAGCATGAGTAAAAAGATGCTTCATCCTGCCTTCCCTGGTATACTTACCGCATCTGGAGACAGGGCTAGATTTTGTACTGACTTAACACCCTGTGACAGGGCTCTGCAGCCAATGGGATTGTGAAGAATATAACAGGGGGTCCTGCTTCAAGCCCTTCTCCTGATGCCGCTCCCCAAAAAACACCAGCACAGCCCAGGGACTGAGTTTCCTAAACTTATCCCCCATCACCCAAGAGACTGAACCCTGCTCATCCACCGCTCACCCCTTCCCTTCGGCTCCTGTGAGTGCACCCACCTACAAGTCAACTCCCCGGAGGCCTTGAGACGTGCAAGGCGCCAGGCCGCTGTGTTAAAATCCAGATGTGGATGTACAGTAAATTGTGCTCATGGCCAGACTGGGAAGTTTACAGTAAAGCAAAGCTGTGGCTGTAAATAGTCTCACGATGGGTTGATACAAGCACCTGGCTCTGAACTGAGTCTCTCCAGGGCCCTGCCAGGAGCTACCAGCCAACACAAAGCCAAACCAAGCAAGCACAGCAGAAATATCAAGCTTCAAACCCATCATGGGCTCAATCGGATCCTCCCAAGCTAACGACGTGCAGATCCTACACACATCATGATAAAGCCCTTGGGCATTATCCCCCAACTGCAGGATGCTACCATCGCAATGCAGGTGTATATAGACAAAGCTTTTAGGATTATGATGCATACTTGCGGGGGGGTCACCCTTGTTGTGCTGTTGGGTCTCTGGGTAAGAAGGAGTTAACTCTGGCAGGTCAAGTCCTCTGGAAGGTAGATAATGGCTTGGCCTCATCAGTGCTTAATTGACAAACCAGGTGTCACCTTTGAAGTCCGTCCTCTGACCAGGTGGGACCCCATGTCCCCAAATGATCTCCCGAGGTCCCTTCCAGCCCTAATGTCTATGAAATCTATGAAATGTCCCCAGCTAGGGGACCAAGAACCAAACCTAACCCTACCCCTACCCCAAACTCTAACCCTATGCCTACCCCTAACCCTAACCTTAACCCCAGAAGAGAGAAAAACATGAACCCTGGGCTTAGGAAAAGGACAGATTGGCAGGGATCTGGTGAAGGGGGGGACACATCGAGCCGGAGACCCGAGGCTGGCCCAGGCAGTGGGAGAGATGCTGAGCTTCAAGTGAGAGATGCACGCAGGCCTTCTGTGGGTGAACTCTGTCTTAGTTCGACTATAAGTTTATTTAGTTAATCTATAAGGTTTAAATCTAGACTAACAGGGCTCATTACCTCTCTTAGCCCTCTTTCCAGATTGCCGTGTCCCTTGTGGAAAAATTTCCAGCCCTTTTTTTTTTTAAAGAAGCTGCTCTGAGTCACTGCATTTACCGATGGGATGGCACACGGCGGGCGTCTGGAGCGGTCACATCCCGTGCACAGGACTGCGGCGCTCTGGAGACAGTCTTGCATGAAGCAAAGCTTTTTGCTTTAGGCGGTGCAGTCAGGAAAGCTCTTAGAGCAGCCAAAGGTACAGCCAGCCCCATCGCTGTAACCAGTGCAGCATCCTAGGTTGGATTTATAGACAACCGGGGCTGGAAGGGACCTCGGGGGTCACATCTAGTCCAACCCCTGCTCCAAGCAGGACCAGCCCCAGCTGCATCATCCCATTATTTATCTATACATTGCCTCGCATGGACAACCCCCTGTGAACACACCATCCAGCTCCTGAAGACATCCCAGCATGCACTGCCGGGGCTCCAGGTGTGTGCTCTCTAGGCCTTCTATCCCACACTGAGGCATGGTGGGATAGTCACCTCATCTTTTACCAAAAGGTATTAAAACAAATGCAAATGAAACTATGAATTCAGCAACGTGCGACAGAGGTGCCCTAAAGCCGGTTGCCTCCCAGGTCCCTGAAGGAAAGTGAGCCGTGTCATGAACTGGGGAATGAAACAACTCGTTCAGATGGAAAAGACAAGCAAATGTGCAGCTGAGTGGGTATAAAGAGGGCCTGTCCATGCAACCGAGCTGTGTTGCCTGTTCGGTGATTGCATTCCCGTCTGCATGAGACTTTCCAAAGAAGCCAGAGAGGCTGACGCAGGGAGCAGACAGCCCCTCCAGGCACTGTATCAGCTGCAAGTCCTGAGCTGTTAATCCGCACAACAAAGCAAACGCTGAGCTATAAAGGCAGGTTTCAAGACCTGGACCTCCTTCTCCAACTTGTCACCAGCCCAACTGGCCAGCAGGCAGCGCTTATTCTGAATTTAATTAATCATAATCTTATCAGATTATAACTCTTTCCCCCCCCGGTTTCTCCTTTTTTGGCACCTGGAAGGCAGTAACTCAGGAGAAAAGATGAAAGGAGCCTGCTATGTCTCAAACAGGGAGAGAGGAGGAAGGCGTGAGAGGAGCGTGGGGGTGACGGCCACTCCTGAAGAAAATGCTGGACACGGGTTCTCCTCTCTCGGAGAGGTGAGAAAGCTGGAAGAGCATTGTTGTTAGAAAATAATATCCCGTAACTTTAAAGTAGAGTTGAGCGAATCCTCCAGAAATTAGCTGAGGGGTATCACCATCCGCCAGGTGCGCGGCATCACCATCCGCCAGGTGCGCGGCATCACCATCCGCCCAGGTGCGCGGCATCACCATCCGCCAGGTGCGCGGCATCACCATCCGCCAGGTGCGCGGCATCACCATCCGCCAGGTGCGCGGCATCACCATCCGCCCAGGTGCGCGGCATCACCATCCGCCAGGTGCGCGGCATCACCATCCGCCAGGTGCGCGGCATCACCATCCGCCCAGGTGCGCGGCATCACCATCCGCCAGGTGCGCGGCATCACCATCCGCCCAGGTGCGCGGCATCACCATCCGCCAGGTGCGCGGCATCACCATCCGCCAGGTGCGCGGCATCACCATCCGCCCAGGTGCGCGGCATCACCATCCGCCAGGTGCGCGGCATCACCATCCGCCAGGTGCGCGGCATCACCATCCGCCCAGGTGCGCGGCATCACCATCCGCCAGGTGCGCGGCATCACCATCCGCCAGGTGAGCAGGGGCCGAAAGGAGCAGGTAGTTGAGTTTTGCCACATCGGAAACAAGTTGGCAGCTCTCGATTCGGTGCCGTATAACTAAAGCCACTCTCTCAATGGGAACAATGACAGCCCTTGTTGACATTCATGTAGCCATGAGTCCCTTCTGTGTTGCCCCAGTGGGTAAGGTGAAGGCGGAGGCACCGTATAGCTATTGCCTTGACTAAAGGAAGGCTTAAGATATGTCGAGAAGTAGCACTGGGATCCTGTGGCACCACGACAACCCTTAAAGGGAAATAATAACTGGGCCAGGACAGAAGGTGAGAAAGCATTTGCAGATGCAAACCATGACCTCAGTTAATATAAAGTGAGAAACATTCCTCCCAATTGACATTTTTATTTAAAAAAAGGCAGATCCACCCTACCTCCATTGCACTCAGCTGCTATTTGCCGCTCACCCGGAGCTGCAGAAGAGTTGGTATCAGAAGCAGCACAAATGAACTAGCCCTGAAGCCATGCAGAGATCACTGATCAACTTGCCAACAGACCAAATATTTGTGTTGCAAACCAAAATGCTCTTTGGACATCACTCAGTGGATGTGGTTTTCTCCATACAGAACCAACCCCATCGCATTTACCCCTCCTGTCTTCAGTGCATCCTTCTTCCCCCATGATGACACCTACCCTTGCTGCCTCCTGTCCTGACACGATGATCTGCTGTATTCCCACATTAGGGGATTGCAATAGAGCAGGTACTAAAAACAGTCTGCATTCAGCCCCAAAAGCTCTTGGCCTCTCAAAGAGTCATAGACAAGCAGGGCTGGAAAGGACCTCTAGCGCAACCCGCATCTCCGTCCATCCATCCCCAACCGTGCTAACATGGAAGCAAAAATGGCAAGTCCTGTTGATTTATCCTTCACGGTTAACCGAGGAAGGAGGGGAAGGATCCAGTGGTGGCAGAAGACAAGCTGGACAAAATAAGAGAAGTTATCTGCAAGCTTCTCAGAGGACGGGGCGGGGAGATTGCAGAAAGATGTTGCACCGCGGGGTATGGAAATCGCAGCCACGGTGGACAACAGAGGTAAAAAGCCTCCTTCGATTCAAGATGGAGCTGGGCTCTTTTTTGGCAAAAGGCAGGAGAACAGCAGGGCCACGGCGAATCCGACGGGGCGCGCAGCATCGCTTCGGGCATCACGAGGCCGTCCCTGCCCGGGGCCTCCCAGCTCGGTCGTCGCCTGAACGGGGGCGGCCGACCTGCGGCACGTGTCCCACGCGCGGCCCCGGCAGCGGTGTGTGCGACGCACGACGGGGTGGAGAGGCAACAGAGGGGCAGACAGGCCACGGAGCAGAAAGCAGACCAGCAGACTGGACAGGGCATGAAGGGCAGGGAGCGGGAAGAAGAGGACCCAATCAGGCAGGGGAAGGGGCAGTGGCACTCGCAGAGGGTGCAGGGCTAATTGGTGCCAAAAAGGTTGGTCCCCCCTGTCCTGACGCACCCTCTGCCACGCGCACTTCTCCAACACGTGCCACGAAATCTGGGCAGGCGCACAGGAGCGGGAAGGAAAATCCAAGCTTGCTTCTTCCCTGTGCCCATGTGCAGGAAACGGACCGCGTCTTTCCGTGCCACCCAGCGCCCCGGTACCCGGCCGCGTAGCCGCGCTGGAAAAGCCCCACCGTCGGCCCGGCGAAGCCCAGCTTTTCATGCCACCGCACGGGCAGTCCTTGCATATCGCCGGCAGAGCACGTCAGGCGCAGGCATCTGCTCCGGCGTCCAGATCCAGGCAGAATTTATACCCCTCCTTTTATTTATTCTCTGTTGCTGGTTATCCCATTTGTTTAATTGGACACAGGTGTTTTCTGCACTTCAGCTGGGAGCACTTTCCCTTTCCAGCCAACTCCGACCCTTCTTCGGAGGCTGGGTTACCTCTTGCATGTGCAGGGGTGGGGGAAGGGGTGGGGGGAGGAGAGAGAGTGCTTTTTGCTGCCTCAGCAAATGTGTGTTAAAGCAGTTTAGCGATTGAGGCCGTGCCTGTGCCTGGGGCCAAAGCTGAAGCATTGTCTGCGTTTAAAACAATCTGCAGGGAAAAAGAAAAGGGGTGGGAGGGAGGGGAAGGGGGGGAGAGAGAGAGATCAGGGGATCTTTGCAGACCTGCAATGTGGCCCTATTTGAAGGTCTCCGAACACTTCACAAAAAGATCCTGGGGAAGTCTCTGGAAAGGAGGAAGCGTATCATCACCCCTGCAGATAAGGAGCAGGACACAGCGAGCTATGCCACAACCTGCCCACGGGCTTCCCCCCCGGCTCCATCCGCCGGCTCGGACGATCCTCCTCCCTCTGTACAGGGAGATCTTCAAGGCCCATATTAAAAAAAAACCAAAACCACCAGAGCCTTTTTGCTATAAAGCAAGTGCAATGTTCCCACCAATTCAAGGCCAAACTCTGCTCACTGAAGGGCCACAACGTTTGACCCCTGAGCAGTTTCTGCCACTGGAACGTACCCAAAACTTGGTTTCTGAAAGGGACAGCGGTTTTGGGGTCCCAGTCTGAGACAGCCGAAGAAGGACCTGATTTCCAGAGGTTTCGTACGTAGCCCCTTCTGCAAAATTAGACCGAATACTCCCATACTCCCATAACCAAAACCACTAGTCACTGAAGAAAATCTCGTCCATCAACTTTTAATCATCCAAAGCAGAGACGACGGTAACTCAAAACACCCATGTATCGATCTCGAGTGGGGGGGGGCGACTCATACAAACGCTTTCAAACCAATTCCCCCAAGAGGCATGTGAGAAAGCAAAATATGAATGCTATCTCCTCTTTAAAACTCCTGGATGGTTTATTTTTTCTTCTTTAATGATACAGAAAGCTGCTGGAGAGGTCATTTCATTCATCCCCGCCTGAAAGTCCTTGGAGGTAGTATGCCACCTAGCCCTCGCTGCCACTACTGCACCCCGGGCTCCGCTGCCTTTGCATGCAGCTGCTCTTAAAGTTGCTTAAACTGCAGCGGTTTCTTAAATTATTGTTATGATTGCAAATAAGAAAAGGACACTGTCAAGAGAAAAATGCTGGATGGGAAGAAAGCATGTTTTGTCCATGATATAGAAACCCGCTCATCTTAAAAGTGAAAATAATTTAGAGATCATAATCCCTTGTTTGTTGCCCATTTCCTTTTTCTTTTTTAGCATTTCTCTCTGATTAGTCAACGAACCTCAGGCAGCGAGTTTCGCTTTTGTTACGGGGTTGGTTTTCTTCCCCTCGCAACTAGAAGGTGTTGCAATGCCGAGGTTTCTAACGGCAAGCGGGCTGATTTCACCGCCCGATTGCATGAAAAAGTTTATCAAACTTGCCGTGTCCCTTTCCTACGTATTGGATCCAAGCCCCATCGACAGTGCTCCTTGAGGACAGCGAGAAAAAAAACCACTCGCCCATATCTGTGAGTCATCTCTCCATCTTTTGAGATGTCTTGAACTTGCTTAGGTTTCCAAATGGCTCTAAAATGCATTGGAGGGGCCAAAGGGATGCTTCTCCATCATCTCTTGTAAAGCCACGGCCTCTTTCCGTGTCGGCAAGGATCGTAACGAGGTGCAACATAGCCGAGAGAGCGGAAAAAAACGTATTTTCCAAGGAATGGGCTTTGTTTCGTTTTCCTAGCAAGGAGTCCACGAGGAAAGCTGGGGATAGGCAGACACGAAGGCTGTGAGGAGATGCTAATAGAAACAGCGTCGAGGTGTCACCTGGATGCTCTCGGCCTGGAGACGAGGGTTACGTAAATGCACAGCATTCTCACGACCCCCTTGGAGAGGCACCAGGCAGGAGAAACCCGATCTTTGGCTGGTGGCAGGGTCCGATGCCGCTAGCGAACAGCCCTGTGCCGCTATCTGCCCGGTTTCTTTTTTCCCCCCCTTCTTTAGTGAAATAGTTTCTGCAGTGCTTGTAAAAGAGGCCGGATTGACAACCTGAGAGAGGAGCTCGAGCTCCAGGGGCCAGGCATTCAACTGGCAACTCCGTCAAACCTCCTGACAAGTCGGCTATTTAATACCCACGGCAGGCACCGGAGCCTGCAGCACAGAGGCTGCTTTTATAATTGGGGAAAGGAGTTTTGAGTCAAGAGGCTACAGGAAGCATCAGCTTATGGCGAAAGTTTCGAGGCCTGGCGGCTACCTCCTGCCACGAGGAGCCGGAGCCGGAGCTGGAGCCGGAGCCGGGCGGGGGGGCAGCGCGGCCCGGCAGAAGGGGAGTTTGCACCCCTGTCCCAGCGCACATCACCCGTCCCCACCCCAAGGGATACGTGGACGGCAGCCTTGCAGGGCAGGAGGCCGCGCTCTAATCCCGCTCCGGCTCTAGCTGTGCATTGTGCAGGGGCTGGAGAGGGGGCTGCACCCCTCTCTGGCCAGATCACGCAGCCTCTTCGATACCTGCATGCCTCAGTTTCCCTGTTTTAACATGGAGAAATGCCCTCCCACCCTCCCCATTCTTCCCTTTGAGATCATTGCTTCAATATCCTCAGGGGAAAAGCACAGGGGATCTGCATAACAGTATTATTCTTCCATGCAATCCCCCCCATTAAAATCCAGAAAAGAGTCTTATACAAATCAAAGGCAGGATGTAGCTAATACACCACAAAAGCAAAAGTATCAGTGCAGAAGCCATTTTAAAATCCCAGTATGCATATGCATAGATGTATACTTATGCACATGCCTGAAAAACCAATGGTCTTTCCAAGCTGCCTATCACTTTGGGACATCACTGTAGCCTAAAGGAAGACGCAGGTCATTTAAAAGGGAACATACACCCAAAAGCTTGCAAAGAACGTTTTTTCCCCCCGACTATTTAGTTGGTCTAATAGAAGATACCACATTTACCCGAAGTACCTTGCCTGCCGGTGCCCTTAGGCCAACACAACTATAACCAGCAATGCTATGAAAACCCTCAACATTTCTACCCAGGAGAACTTTTGCAACCTTTTCTCCGATGCCTGAGGAAGGGTGTTTGTGCCTGAAAGCTTGCAATTAAAATCTTTTTTTTTTTTGGCAAAAAGCTAGTTGGTTTAATAAAGGAGATCACCTCTACCAGGAGTCCCGGCTGCTCTCAGCGCGTGAGGGCTTCGCGGTGCAGAAGGAAGACGAATACGCTCGCCCGCTTAACAGACCGTCCACACCTGGGTACGGACAGGAGGGAGGTTGCGCCGAGGAAGCCCACAGGCCCCTAAGGAGCATTTCAAGGAAAAGTTGGCAGAAAAAGAGTTAAGATTTTTTAAGTGCAGCCGGGTGTTTTACCATAGATAAGGGTGCATTCTAGTGGCAAAATCTGTGCAATGCAGCCCGCTTTCTGAAGGAGCTCAGAAGAAAAAAATCACCCCCTCAGACGTGCAAAGTGTGTGAGTATGGGGCGAGGGGCTGGGGGCAGGACTTTCTTGCACGCCAACCTCCTGCAGAAGGGGTCGGTGCCCCCGTGTCTCCCTCGGCCGGCAGGCAGCCCCCCGGCCTGCGGCGCAGGCGGCGAGAGCGGCGCGCGTCCTCGTCTCTCGGGGGTGCTGCGAGCGGCTCGGGGCCGGAAGATTTGCCTTCCAGCCTGTTGAAACGGCTGCATGTCGTCCTCGCGCGCCGGGGCTGCTCGTCCTGCGCGCTCCCAGGCCGGAGGCCTCTGGGGCAACGGGGATTAGCGTTAGGGTCAGGGGGTTAAAAGGGCAAAGCGGGCCTGAGCTCCACCTGGCACAAGCCCCCCCCATTTTCTGGCAGACGCGGCGGCGAGCTTTTCCCTCCCCGAGGTCACGCCGCCGGGCCCGTCGCACGAGGCGCGCCCCAACCCATCGCCTCGAGGCCGCGCCCGCGGCGTTGCACGAGCACGTGCTGCCTCCCCCGTGCACACGCACGGCTCCGGAGCCCACGAGGCCGAGCCCGCTCTGCCGCCGGGGGCATCGCGGCCTCTGGGGGAGCAGGCCCCGCGCCCCCTGCTCGCCTGCTAAGGCTGGTTTCTGCCCCCGGGGGGGTCTGAAGCCTGGCAGTCAGGAGCCGCTCACCCCACCCCCAGGCCTTGTGCGTGCACCGATATTGCCCTGGTTACTGGCACCCTTTCAGGCTGAGGTGTCACTGGGATCTCAAATTGCAGCGAGGGGCTGGCAGGCGGCCAGGGGCAGGCTATTTAAAAGCCAGCCTGTTCTGCTGTGTTCAGTCTCTTTAGAAACTTCTCCAGGGGAAAAGTGTTGGGAGATCTACAAAGTGGATTTTTCTCTCGCTCTCTCTCCTTTCTCTCTCTCCTTTTTTTTTTCAGCCTTTCCGCTTTTTTTTTTTTGTCCCCTCTCCTCCCACCTTTTTTTTTTTTGACTCTCCTCCTGCAGACTTTGCACCCCACCTCCTCCCTGCCAGCAACTTTAAATCTGGAAGAGAGAGACACAGAGACACAGAGACAGAGGAGGGGAGAGGTAAACTAGCCCCCGGCCCAGCCCCGCAGCCCACCTCTGCGGACCCACCTGCCCGCGGGGGGAGCAGGCTTTGCTCTGCACGCCCCACTCCCAGGAGACTTGGGAAGGGATTTGCCTTTTTCTTTTCTTGTTTTTGTTTTTTGCAAGGGATTTGCCTGCTTTTCTTTTTTTCTTGTCCTTTTTGTGGCTATCCCTTTTGCAAGGAATTTGCCTTTTTTGACTTTCCCTTTTGCTAGGGATCTGCCCTTTTTTCCAGCTACCCCTTTTGCAAAGGCTTCGCCTTTTTTGCGGCTATCCCTTTCGCAAGGGATTTTCCCTTTTTTGCCTAGCCCTTTTGCTAGGGAGCTGCCCTTTTTTTTCCCTTTTTTCTTTTGCAAAGGCTCCGCTCTTTTTGTGACTCCCCCTTTTGCAAGGGATTTGCCTTTTGCTCCCTCTCCCTTTGGCAAGGGAATTGCCCTTTCCCATCCCTTTTGCAAGCAGGTAGCCTTTGCAAGGGATTTGCCTTTTCTTCTGACTCCCCCTTTTGCACGGATTTAGCCTTTTTCCGGCCCTGCCCTTTGCAGGGGACCTGCCCCCCCAGCCCCACGCCCCGTGTGCGTGGCCGTGCCGCGCAGGGATGCTGCGGCGGGTGCTGGTGCTGGCGCTGTGCGCGTGCGTGGGCACGACGCGCGGCCTGGGCTCGCTGGTGCACTGCGAGCCGTGCGACGACAAGGCGCTGTCGCTGTGCCCACCGCACCCGGCGGGCTGCGAGCTGGTGAAGGAGCCGGGCTGCGGCTGCTGCCTGACGTGCGCCCTGCCGGCGGGGCAGCCCTGCGGCGTCTACACGGAGCGCTGCGCCCAGGGGCTGCGTTGCCTGCCGCGCCCCGGCGAGGACAAGCCGCTGCACGCGCTGCTGCACGGCCGCGGCCTCTGCCTGGCCGACAAGGACAGGGACAGGGGCAAGCCCGGTGAGTACCGCCCGGCCCCGGGCACGGGGGGCCCCAGCCTCGCGTGCGGACACACTGCCAGCGCTCCCTGGCCACAGCGTCGCGTGGCAGAGTCGAACCCGGGGGTGGCGGGAGTCCCGCACGACGATTCGGCCACGAAGGCAGCCCCGGGGCGCTGTCCGTGGCCAAATCCTCGCGTGGCGGGACGTCAAAAGGGCTGGAAGGGACCTTGGGAGACGGTCGAGTCCAACCCCCCCCGCGCGGTGCCGAGATCGCTGGACGCCACGAGGGGTCTGTCCGGCCTGGGGCCAAACGCTGGGGTTGCGGGGATCCTAGACAGCGCTGGTAGCACTCTGGCACGGCTGCAGCGCAACGGTTTGGCCGCCAAGACAGCACTGATAGCGCTCGTCGTGGCCAAATCCTTGCGTTGGAGTAGTCGTAGAAATCCTAGACATCGAGGGCTGGAAGGGACCTTGAAAGATCATCGAGTCCAACCCTGCTGCTGTGGCCAGGACTATTGCGGAGATCGAATGAGCCCTGCAAGGTGTCCGGTCCTGGGCCAAACGGTTGTGTTGCCGCAGTCATAGAAATCGAGGGCTGGAAGGGACCTTGAATTAGTTGTGTTGCAGCAGTTGTAGACATCAAGGGCTGGGAGGGACCTCAAAAGATCGAGTCCAACCCGGGCAGGAACATTGCTAGGATCAAATGACCCCTGCAAGGCATCTGTCCAGTCTTTGGCCAAGTTGTGTTGGAGTCATAGAGAGCATTGATATCACTGTTTGTGGCCAAACAGTCGTGCTGGAGCAGACATGCACATCAAGGGCTGGAAGGGACCTCGAAGAGAAGGGACCTTGAAATACTTTGGAGCCATCCTAGACAGCATTGCAACCGCTCTTCGCAGTCGAAGAGTGGTGTTGGAGTAGCTGTAGACAACATAGAAATCATTTTTGGTGGCCAGATAGATGTGTGGAAGCGGTCACAGACATCATAGAAATCACTGTTCAGGGACAAATAGTTGTGTTGGAGCAGTCGCAGACACCAAGGGCTGGAAGGGCCCTCAAAATAGCGAGTCCGGCCCCCCGGCTCCGGGCAGGAGTACTGCTGGGATCAAATGATCCCTGCAAGGCGTCTCTCCAGTCTCCCCTTGAAGACTCCCAAGGCTGGGCACTGCAGCACCGCTTTAGGAAGTCTAATCCAAATTCTGGGCACCTTTACTGTGAAGGGTCATTTTTTGGCTGGTGTGAGGGAATCATAGAAAAGGAGGGTGGCAGGGAGCTCGGGGGTCACGTCGAGTCCAAGCCCTGCTCCAGGCAGCACCAGCCCCAACTCCATCATCCCAGCCGAGGGTTTGTCTACCCGGGTCTTCAGCACCGCCACCTCCTCTCTGGGTAACTTGTTCCAGTGTTTTACTACCCTCCTTGTAAGAAAGTTTTTCCTAGTATCTAACCTCAGTTTTCCTTGCTGCGGCTTGAGCCCATTGCTCCTTGTCCTGTCGTCTGCCCCCACTGAGACCAGCCCAGCGCCGTCCTCTTTGCAGCCCCCGGCGGGGAGGTGAGGGCCGCTCTTCAATCCCCCTCGGTCTCTCTTGACTAAATCAGGCCGGGTCCCTCCGGAGCCGTGTGCCCCAGCCCCCCAGCTCGAACCCCATCCCCGTCCCCAGCTCTGTGCTCCTCTGCCCTGGTTCCTTTCCACCTCCTCTTCCCCCTCCCCTGGTCCCTGCCACTGGCAGCTAGTGCCACAGAACCGAGAGCCCCCGCTGCCCTACACCCCCTACACCCCGGGCCACGAGACGGGAGTCGCGGTCTCTCGCTGGGCCAGGCTCCGAGAGGAGCAGGTGCAAGGGGAAGGGCCAGCCCGGACGCCGGAGGAGCGCGTAACGGAAAGCAAAGCCCAGGTTTGCAGGTGACAGCTGCCCGAGACGTTGCAAATCCCGTAGGACCCGCCGGCCCCTTTCCGCCACGAGAAGGGGAACGAGCTGGCAAGAAGACTCCGGCTTGCCAAAGCAAAAAAACCCCGACAACCCAGCCGTCGTTTGCTCGGTGCCAAGCTGCGCCTGGCATCCGTGCGGCGGAGACCTGCCGGGTCGCAGCGTCTCCTTTCTAACACCCCATAAATCCTGCTGCTTCCATGATGCCCCCTCCCTCTCTGCTGCGTCTTTGCAAAGCACCGGCTGGGGTCCTTTAAGTCTCAGGACATAAAGACCCCGCTGGATTTGCCTGGGAAGGAGGGGAAAAAAGCGGGGCGGTGCGGGGGGGAGAAATGTCCGGTTGCTTTTGGAGTCGTTTGAAGGCAAAGGAGCCTTCCCGGCTCGTTCGGAAACGTGGAGTGGGTCTGGGAAGCGATGACGCTCAGATATGGGCTGATTTCCTGTCTTGGACGCCGGGAACTGTGCGACCGTCCAGTCACCCTGAAAGCATGCGAAATATCCCGCGCTCCGGTCCGGCACGTTGGCGCAGCAGCGGTGCCACTCGCAGGCAGAGGGCACCCGCCGCCGCGCGGCTTCGCCTCTCCTTGGCAGCAGCAAGGCAGCGATGCTCGGCCTTTCTCCACCTCCCCAAAACCCAGCCCCGCGGCAGGTGCGCTGAGGGGAGCCACTCGTCACCTCGCTGCTCCTTTCCCCCTTTGCGCCCAGCCCGGCGGCGGAGAGCAGGAGAGGGGTCGCGTCTTCCTGCCTCACCTTGCAGGGGCCGAGCTCGGCCTGTCGGGCCAAGGGCTCGCTTTGCCAGCGCAGACCGTCGCAGCCTGTGTTTTGGGACGGGACGTGGGCTGATAGCGCGGGGGCGAACCGGCCGGGCGAGGTCTGGGTCTGTGGGAGCGCAAAAAAAAACCAGGACCAAGCAGGGGAGGGAGGGAAGAAAAGCCCCCGCTCTTGGCGCTGAAGTGGCCGAGAGTAGGAGCGCAGAAGGGTATTTTCATAGGCGTGTTCCTAGGCAACTGGCGAGGAAGGAAAACGAAGTTGCACTTGAACTTTTTGGCCAGAAAACCAGGGACGGTATGTCAGGGAAGCTGGCTGGGGCTCCGGTCTATCGATGACCAAAATTGGCCCTGCGCTGGGAACTGCGGAGAAAGCCAGCGCTGTATAAATGAAGTGACAGAGGAGAGGGATGGATCGAGCTGCCTATTTATTTATTCTCGCTCTTCCCGAAATCCACTTCGCAGAAGTATTTGTCTCGTCGTGACGGGGGAGAGGCAGCACGGGATGGAGAGCGGGGCGGGCTGGGATTCGAAGCAGGCTGGGCTGTCAGCCAGCTCTTTGACCGGGGGCCACGACCACTGCTCACCCTTGGCCTCAGTTGGCTTATCTGCAAAGTGGGGATAATGATAGTGGGGGCCTACGGAGCCTCTGTGCAGGCTGCATGAATAAAGACTTCCAAGACGCTTGCCAAAAAAAGCAGCTACAGGCTTGCCCGTGCCCCGGGCGTTATTTATCATTATCTCCCCGGTGCCGAGCTCTTCCCGCAACGAGTATCGTGGCATCGGACGGAGCGAGAGAGCCGCAACCCCAGCCCATCATAGCTTCACACGTGTGTAACTCGCACGCCTGTAAAACTAGACGCAGCATCCTCTTTCTTTTTTTTTTTAAAAATGTGCCTGCTTTTTGCTCTTTTCGTGTCACGTTCCCCCACGTCGGCCGAATCGAGAGAGAGCGCGCGCAGATCCGGAGCCAGGTTCGAGTCTCCTGACTTGAAAAAGTTCATGGAAAAACAAATGTGAACCAATTTTTTTTTTCTTCCTCTCATTCCTTCTTTCTTTCGAGAACGGAAAGGAAAAAAAAAACAGTTGGCAAGTTTCCCTGCGTGACTGCGAGCCAATGATAACCGGAGCCGGGAGGGGGGAGGGTTGCAGCTTGCTTTAAGAAAATGGATTTTGCTGCGTCAGCTGAAACCAGCCAGAGCCAAAATTTCCTGCAGCTCGTAGCGGGTTGAGTCCTTTATCATCCCCTTGACAGATTTTGCCTTTCTCCCTCTTCCCCATACTCGCTGCGGCCTGTTTAGCACAGGGTCGGGCTTAACAGACACATGGCAGCTGGAAATGAGTGACCGGGAGAGGAGCAGGGCAGGTGTGCGGTTGTACGGGGTGAGCTGGGGTTAGACCGGAGGGTGAGGGTTAGGGCAGGGGGCATGAGAGCGGCGAGCTGTGTACACACGGCAGATGCAAACGTGTGCCGTCCGGGGGTTAAGGAGCGAGGGGGGCGGGAGGGGGCTCTGCGCTGAGCGCCGAGTCCTTTGTGTGAAGCTGAGACCACTTCAAACCCTTTAGATGTCAGAGCGAAAGCTAGTAGCAACAGGCTCGCAGCTCCGGGAGCAGAAACAGGAAAAACTCCATTTTTCTTTTTGATCTAAAGTGGAAAAAAAAAAAAAAAAATGGTGAAATCCATCAGGTGCAAGCAGGAAAGCTGGGTTTTGTGGCATGGGGGGAAGGGTGGGGGTGTTCAAACAGGAAGGGAGGGGCCTGGGTTTTGGAAAGCAGAAGCAAATTTACAAAGTCCTGGATTCAAGAGAAATTCCTGGCTAATACCAGCAGGGTTCAGCAGCAGAGAAAAGGCATCTGTGTGTGCGTATGTGTGTGTGTGTGTGTGTGTGTGTGCGCATCTGTGTGTGCATGCACGTTATATGAGCAGGCCCATGTGCACGTGTGTCAGTTCACTGGCCCCGGCCGCACGTGTAAATGGTGCGAACGTGCGTGCCGGCGTGTAAATGGTCTGAACTCAGTTTGATCTCACCAGCACCCTGGCAAATGTGGATGCCTTCCAGTGAACTAGGTGGCACCGCTCCAGATTAAGACCACGATCACCGCGCATGTGAGTAGTTGCACAGGCGCGGCAGCCGGGAGAGTGAAGTCATTCATCAGTGCGAGTGTTTGTGGGATATAGCCGTCCTGATAGAAGAGAGGGTGATGAATCAGCTCCGTGGGCGTGGGGGGGGATCGCCTTCTCTGAAGCCAGGCTCCTTTCTGATAGACAAGGATTTGTACGGGATGGTCTGGATAGGACTGATCCTGCCTCAGGCAGGGGGTTGGACTGGATATGACCTCTGGCGGTCCCTTCCAGCCTGACTTCTCAATGCTTTTGTGTGAGTCACAAAGCACCTGGCAGCCCCCTCATGGTCAACACCAGACTGAACAGATGGAAAAAGGGCAGAGCTCTGCTATTCACGGGCAAGTGTGTGCCCGTATATTATTATTATTACTGATAATGATGCTACGTATAGCACTGCTATCAGGATACCATACACCTGCAGGGGAAGGCTGGCAGGGTTCAGGCTGGCCGGTTTCTGTAGCCAATGGCATGCAAGAGCACGATGTAACTAGCATCACAGCTGGCCACCTTTGACCTTCAGGCCTGAATGGCAAGGGGCCCATTAGCAGTGAGGTTGACCGCAAACAGCCGTGGGCATAAAGCCAGGGGCCTGAATTCTCACCTCTGTGACAATAGCATGATGCCATAAGCACTCTCCACTGTGTCTAGAGACCCATGCATGTCTCCAGGCTGATATCCTGCATGTGTGAAGGATATATGCATGTGCAAATACAGGTAGGTATATATGTGTAGCTAGAGTACACACATGTGCAAATATATACATGCACATGCCTGTTAGGATACGCAGGCGCATATACATATATGTATATATGTGTGTGTGTGTGTGTGTGTGTGTAGCTAATCTATACACATATGCAAATATATGCATGCACATACCTATCAGGATAGGCAAGTGCATATAGCATATGTATACGTGTGTAGCTAGTCTACACTCATATGCAAATATATGCATATACATACCTATCCAGAGGTGCATATTCACATATGTGCATGAAGGTATACATGCAGAGAGCATGTTACCGTTGCTAGTGCGTGTTTGAATGATGGGAACACCCAGCAGCCTAGGACGGATGCTGTGTGCCCTTCCAAAACATGGTGAGCGGAGATGTCAGCCCCAAAACACTCCAGAATAAGACACTGTGAGTGGCTGTTACTAACCACAGATGGGAGAGGGGGCAGATGAGGCCAACGGGGTTTTGCAGGGGCCCTGTCCAGCAGCGCACGCAGCTTGTTGGCTTTGAAATCATTTGCAATTTTTCTATGCATTGAAACGCCAGTGCCTTGCAGGTATTTGTGCCTACTCGGTGGTTTCGTGGAAGTGGGTATCTTCACGAGGCTCATTCAGGGAGCAGGAGGCGTGGGACCAACCACGCCGGAAAGCCAGCTGTGGGAGAGGCAGCCAGATGTTTCATCTTCTGGTCTCCGTAGTGGAGCAGAAGATGGAGCGTGATGCTACCAGAGGCAAGACCGGGTAAATAAGGAAGGGCAGAGCTGCTCACTGCCCCGGAAAGGTAGACAGGAAGCGTGAACTGGCTCTCAGGGAAGCCGGGCAGGGTTTGAAGGATGGGAGACAATGGGAGAAGCAGGCTGAGCCCAGAGATTGAGCTCATCAGATGCCTTTCAGATACGCTGATGGGTGCTAGGGACACCAGGGAAAAGGAGGATGTGACCGTCAGCACAGGATATGATGAATGCCTGGATGAGACACTGAGAAGAGAGAAGAATAAATAGATCTGGGAGCTGCTGGGCAGCAAGATTTGGGGATGGCTGGGGTGAGGGAAATGAGGCAGAGAGGACTCGCCAGTCCTGGGTGACTCGGTGTCCCGGCTGCCAGATGTCTGTGTGGTTTGCAATACCGTTGAAGTGAATTTGATGGAGACTGAACTGGCATCTTTCTCCAGGAGGTACAAGAGGTCCTTCCTGGTCAAATTCAAGAGATCGCCTCTGGGATGCCTTGTCCTTTTGCGTTTCTATCGGCGTGGGCTCCTGACTCGGCCTGGCGTAGACGGGCAGCTTTGAGCCTCACCTGCACCTATAGGCCTAGTGTCACCCCATCAAAGACTCTGCTTTGTTCATGCAAAGCCCTTGTGTCTAGTTAGGATTTTGCACGTGCAAATGAGCGCGCATATTGCCTTTAACCAGTATGTTATGGGCCTTGATGGAAAACGTAGCCCACCCGTGGCTGGGAGTGAGTTATAAATGCAACTGGGGATTCACGTCCCTTCCCGAGATGTGCCTGACCCTTACTGAAGCCGGTGTGAGCGCCACGGGCCAAGGGCCCACAGGATAGGGTCCAGCAGTGCTGCTTAGCACGGCCCTCGCGCTCCTGCTCCCCTTAGGAGTTCAAGGGGCGTCTCAAGCATTACTCCCTTGTGACCCCGACACCTTGCAAGGAGACGCCGCGCAAGTCCTCCGGATCCGGGGAACCCGGCGAGGAACAAGCGACGGGACCCCAAGTCACAAAGACGGGCGACGGCATGCTTTCCTCTTCACGAGTTATTTTCCATTGCTGCAAAACTTGAATCTCTCTCGTTTCCTCGGGGCCGGGGGGCATTTCGAGAGCTGTTTAGCAGGTGGAATTGAGGACAGCTTTTCCCATCCCCTTTAGCCCAGATTGCTCATACTTTTCAGGGTCTCCGTGCTCTGAATAACCACCCGGCGCCTTGCCCTTTCTTCCCACGCCCCCATCTCACCTGTGACCGGCGCCGTCGAACTCCTCCTTTCACTTCACACATGGGGCAGGAACCAGACGGGGCTGACGGCGGATCCGGTCGATCCTGCTCCCACGAGATGCGGCGCTCAGACCATAAGGCCCGGTGACTTCTTCAAGTACCTCGAGGGCTGGAGTAGTCTCCATTGCAAGTGCGTGCAACAGCAGATGAGGGTGCACCCGGTCTCCTGGGTCCGGTTTGCTCGCTTCTTTTAGCTCTGCTGGTCGTGATAGCTCAGCAGTGGGTATTTACGGTGGTCGCGCCAAAGTTGGATTGGGCAACAGCTGTAGCATTATTAGTAGAAACCCCGTAGAAACGTTTCCATCTGTTGTTTGGGTTTTTTTAAATTCAGATTGAATCTATTTTTTAAACCAACAGTTGTCTTGCTGCTGCTCCAATAACTCGAACCATCACGGTCACAGTATGAGCTCCCGGCCGGGGTGGGGGCTGAGTAGAAAATGACTGGAAGCAAATGGGAAACAGGTCGGCCGGTTTTCGTTTTCTAAGCTGGAGGAGACGCGAAAGGGTAAGAAGGAAATTTTGGGGAGAAGGCAGGTCGGTCCCTGCATTTCTAATGGTTTAATACATACAGGTGTCGGGTTAAAACGGTTTTTGATGCGGGTCTTTGTAGGGTGAAAGGGCAAATCGACAGGGCGGATTTTCTCCTTTCCATTTATCTGCCGGAGGGTCTCCATCCACCCAGGTGGGTCGGCATCCACTTGAGTGACCTCTGCAGCCCCAGGAGACTCCCCGAGACACCTGCGACGGGTCCGGCGAAGGAGGAGAGGCCGCCGAGGTGCTGGGAGAGGTGGTGTTGAACCGGGGTGGAGGCGGTGGCCGCGGGCGAGCACAGAGCCAGCTCCCCGGGGCCATGCTGCAGGAGGAGGTGCCGGTCACTCATTAGGTGACTTGGATCCAAACCAGTGTCCTGGAGGCAAAATGACCTGCCCCTAAACTTTATTTTTCCAAACTCTCTAATCAATTCTGAACTTTAGTCTTTACTCTAAACTTTTGCGGCCACCTCTTGAACCAAACGTTTAGCCTCTCGGCTGGGATTGCTCTCGCCCGGGTCCGCCCCAACAAACAGCATCTCTCCAAGCAAAGTTGTGTCCTTCCTTTGCACATCTCCGCTGGAGAAAATACTGCCAAAGTCCCTTGCAATAGCCCAGAAGAGTCCAGAATTGCTTCTGGCGTCGTTATGGCTTAGAAAGATTACCCCTGCCTACTTTTATTTGTATTTATTTTTTGGTAACGATCTCTCCCTTCCCGCAGCACCGGGGCGTGTTCTGGTTATTCCTTGTTGTGAATGGGCTTTATTTATTCAGAGTCTGATTTATGTCCTAACGGCACTGTAATCCAGTCAAACCCACGTGCGCGCTTCTCGCCATCTGGAGCAAAACTGCATCGCGCTCCAAGTGAACTTTGGGAACGGCTCTGTGGGGCCGGGAAGAGCCAAGTTACCGACCGTCCTAAGCTGGCATCTCCTCCCTGCGGCCGAGTCACCTGGCACCGGGCGCGGAGCAAGGCGCTCGGACCCCGGCGGTGTGAAATGTTCGAGGTTTGCTTCGGGTCTTGTTCCGATCTGCCGTCCCTTTGGAGAGCGATGCAGCTGCAACCCTGCCGGGGAGCTCTTGCCGCTGTTCAGGGAGGGTATTTCCCAGCGATAGCTCCAGGAAAGGAGGAGAAGGGTTTGCTCGTTGAAAAAAATGTTCGGATTTTGCTTGTCGCCCGGCCAGGAGGAGAAAGCAGCACTTCGGGTTCCCGCGGGTTCCTCTCCACCGTTTCCATCACCTTTGATTGCAGAAGAGCCGTCAATCAAGCCATTGGCCTCTTTCCCTTCTTTTTTTGCCCCCTGCCTCCCTCCTTGCTATCCTTGACTTCCTGAGGAAAACGTCCATTTCTCCTTCTTCTCGTAGGGCATCTTTGTAGAAGCGGGGGACGGGCCTACCAGCTTCATGCTGCTGAGATCTCCAGCCTCCGACCAGGGCAACAAAATTATGGGTGGAAATCAGTGGAACGGTGCTGCATTTAGTATTGCCGTAGGCAGGGAGCAGACGCCTTGGAGGAAGCCCTCAAGATGCAGTTTGTTCTGTCGGCTCTGCTAGGAGCGTTGGGTGTCCAGCGCCGCAACACTGCTCATAGGACTCAGCAGCGCCTACGAAGTTATTAGCCACCTTCACAATACATATATGTGGTCAAATCAGAGCGTTACTGGACTCTCTCCCTGCCAGGAGAGCGCTGCATGCAGCAAAACTGTATAGAGGGGACCTGTTTACCTCCTCCAAATTGCAAAAAAGCAGTGCTAACCTCACGCTCCGGTCGTCTGTGCACACAGATAAGAGACAGGACCTGCACGTGCAACCCCTGGAGTCCAAATGAACTCATTGCCCTGGATGCTAAAGTAAACTTCTTCCCTCCGCAGCTCAGCACGGGCGCCCCAGGGTCATCGGGGGGACGGTCTGCATCTCAAACCCGTCCCGCGTGCGCCTGCTCGTATCGGCAAGAGAGCACCTTCCCGTGCTTCGCCCCGGCGGCTCGCGCGGCAGGACCCTCTCCCCTGCGGATCTGCTGAGGGGACACTTCCAGACGAGCTATTTTGGGCAAATCTTCCCAGGAAACGTGGCCCTTTCGTGTCCGGTTTTGCAGAGAAAAGCCTCCGCAGGTTGTTTCCTGCCCGCCGGGTTCCCAGGATGCAGGTCCGGAGCCTCTCGTGCACCAGCCCGGTCAGGCTGGGAGAGGGAGAAGGCGTGGGCGATCGTCCCACGCGTGGGGTGTGACTTGAGCGCGGCCCCCGCGCTGTGACCCTACGCGTAGCCGAACCTGACGCAGCCGTCGGCTTGCAGCTCGGCCCTGTCCGCCCCGGGGTCTGCTGTGAGCGTCCTCCACTTGACCACCCTCCTTCCCCCAAGCAGGTGGCGGTGGCCCGAGCGCCCCCGGCGCAGTCCTAGCAGCGTGGGGAGAAAGGGACGCGAGGGCGTCCAGCCTCTAAGTGCTCGCACTGCAGCCGGCCGGCCGGCCCTAGTTTTCCTCGGGTGCCTGCCCCGTAGCGAGTGCCCGTGCTGTTTCACGCGGTGCAGGCGCTTGCTCCGCGGGCTCCCGAAGTGCCCAGCCTCTGCCGCCGGCGCGCGCGTCTCCTCCGAGTTCAGCTGGGTTGGATCCTTACCCCTCCTCGCCCCGCGAAAGGTGGCCTGTAGCTCGTGGCTGGGCTGGGGTGAGGCTCAGGCCCGAGGACCGGAGCCCCAGCGCGCCCCTTGGGCCGTCGCCGGGAAGGGGAAGATCTCGGACAGGCGTCCCTGGCCGCTCCGGCTCTCGTCCGCGCCAAACGGCGCTGAGCGGACGCAGCGGGGCTGAGATCACTGGGTGACATCATTGGGGCGTAGGTCCTGAGCGGGGACCGCGTGCTCGCCGCGTGAGGCCTGGTCCTCCTGCATCCCCGCTCCGTGACGAGCGGGGTCATTCGCTCCCGCTGCTTCTGCGTGGGGGGCCTCTCCTGCCTGGCAGGGTTTCCATAACGAGCCCTTCCTCGTCCAGACCTGTTATCTTGAAGTGAAAAGTTTTCTTGGCTGTCCGGGCTGATCCCCGCGTAGGCTCCCGAGCTCGCTCGAGCCACGTGCTTACACGCAACTGGCAGGCAAAAGGAAGGAGCGACTCTGCTGTGCATTTCTGCGCCCGCCTGCAGGGGAGTAGCTTGGACACAGCAATCGGTGACTGAGATTTGCTCCTTGGGGTGATGGGGTCGACTCCCGCCCGGGGTTAGTGGGCAGAGAAAGCCCTTAGCAGGCAAAGGAGATTTTGGAAAGGGAGAAATAAGAATTAGGTCCCCCCCGCAGAGCTGAATGTCCCTAGCAAAGCAGCCAGGACGTGGTGCTTGTGCAACAGCCGGTCTCGGAGGGCAGGGATGGGATTTGCAACGAGGAGCAACCTCACCGTGCAGGTTGGGGAGCTGGGGAGAGGGGATTGAGGAGCTAGTCACAGAGCGGGGATTGTGTGTCGTGGGGCTGAGTGGAGGGGGTGCAGGCCCAGCTCTGCGCGGTTGTGCCTGGGTGTGTGCATGGCTGGGGCTCAGCCCCGCGTCCGGCAAAGCGGGCAACCAGTGGGCACTGTGGAGATGAGCCGGGGATGGGGGAGGCTGGTGCTTGCCTTCATCCCGCGAGGAGGTGCTGGCATCTTCTTAGTGCCACGGGACAGGGTGATAGCCAGTATTTATCGTGGGTGAGTGAGGCAGGAGGGGCGAAGCGTGCGTCTTTGGGCTGGGGAGACGCAGAGCCAGAGTGGAAAGGGGCTTGGGATCATTTTGAGCAACTAGGACCGTTTACCCAGGTCCCTTAAAATCCAGCGCACGCGCTGGATCCCTTCCCTTGGGAGCTTGCACAAGCAAGGGGCTGATCAGGTGCAGCGCTCCTCCCCAGAAGTGGTTGCATTTCAGTGCTAGGTAATGCGGGGCACTGAACTTGTACCCTCCCTGCCAGGTACAAGTTGTGCTTCTCCCACCCTCCTCCTCCTCATCATCATCATCACATTAACAACAGTAATAGAGGGAACTGTGTTCGCTGACAGTTTACTGGCAAATGGCCTTCTAGGTTGTGCGAATCTGTGGACAGACGATCATCATTCTTGCAGCCCCTCTTCCACGGCCTCCAATCAGCAGCCAGAGAGACTCCCCAAAATCCAGCCCAATCTGTAGGAGCCTCTGAGCGATTCGGACAGGGCTCGCCCTCTGCCCCGCGACAGCCCCCCACGCACACGCGCGTGCTACGGGCCTCCTTTGCACCCGAGCGGTCAGGGAGCTTGCAGCGTAACTTAAGCGAGGAAGAAAAGAGGAGGGCTGGCTTATTCTCAGGGAGGGAAACAGGCCGTTTGCAGCGGCACCTGTCTCCAGCACCAGAATTTGGGCCTGATTCTCAGCTATTTCTTCCTTTCCTTTATGATAGCTGATATTAGCCCCCGAGCAGAACAGCTACCCCAGCTGGGGCACCCCGGTGTACGGGGCAAGCCGGGGTGCACTACACCAGGGGTATCTGCTTCACAAGGCCTGCAGGAGAGGAGGGGAAACAAGGCGTATTTCAGAGCAACTCTGTGGTGGCTCTAACTTCTGGAAGGGACCTGGGCAGGGAGCAGAAAGCAGAGCAGCAGAGCAGACAGGGGAGGGCGTGGAGGACCCGGGCGCCCGCTAGCAGCGGGCTTGCGTCAGGGGCTGCGGAGCGGCTCTCCAGGAGTCCTCCTGCCGGGATCCCAGCTGCAGCCCCGCGTGGCGAACACCGAGTCACGTAGGGGAGGTTTTCCTTGCAGCCGTCGAGGCTGGCGGCGGGAACGAACGCTGGGATCCGGCTGTCCCTGGCCGGGCGCCCGGAGCAGGGCTGGTCCAGTGTCTTGCCAAGCAGCAGATCCACCCGGTGCCTGGGGGCTCCTGCTCTGCTCGCCGGGAGCAAATGCGCGGAGCAGCACGCTCGTGCCCTGGATCCCACCTAGTATCTCCACGGGGAAAAGGCTCAGAAAGTTTAGCTGCAAATCTCCTGGGGGCCGCTGATGGGCGAGGTCTCATTTCCCGATGTGCCCATCGGGGTCTCATTGCGGCTTGCTTTTCATAGACTCGTAGAAAAGGAGGGTGTGAAGGCACCTCGGGGGGTCACATCGAGTCCAACCCCCCGCTCCAAGCAGGACCAGCCCCGACTGCATCATCCCAGCCAGGATTATTTTCCCCACTAAAAAGGAAAGTTGGGGCAAGAGTCAGCTCCTTGCACGGGGGAGGCCAGGGCCCTCTTGCTGCAGGTGCCAGGAGGTGGCTTGCAAGGCAGGTCTGGCCCCCAGCGGCACGCCGACCCCCTTCCCTGATCCCCGAGGGCTGTCGGCTTGCACACCCAGCTCCAGGGGCACCGGGGGAAAAGCAGGCACTTTTCTGGCGGATAAAGACGAGCAGTGCGGGGAGCTGGGCAGCCGCCAGGCACTTCCAGCAGCCTCCTCGGCACGCAAACCCCGGCCCCCGGTGCCTTCCCGGGGCTTCGGCTCTCCCTGCACCCGCTCCGTGGCGCCGGGAGGCCGCGGGGCTTGGCCCAGCCGCTTCCCTGCTCTCCGGGTTTGGTGCGGGGACAAATTCCAGGTCTACCAAATTGCTTCGACTTGCTGTAATTTCTACGGCTGGAGTCAGCCGCGTGCCGCCGGCACCGCCTTCGGAAAGGACAAGGGGTATGTAGCCGCAGCTAACTTGTTTCTCTCGTTTCCCCCCAAAAATTAAAGTAGGCCTCGAAGGGCGCAGAGCGTCGCGTCCTTCCACGGGAGCGGGAGTGACCTCGGCATGGACGGGACCTGGGTTCAACGAGCCACGGGCTCCTCTCTCCTCCGGGCGTGGTTTTCGGCAGAAATGCTCTTTTTGGGACACCGGGTACACCGTCTTCCATTGAAGGGGTCAGGTGTTGGTCCCCGGCGGGGTGCTGGACCAAGCGCCTTGATGGGGCTGCACCTCCTCCCTCCTCTCTGCCGCTGGAGACAGCGGTGTGGGGCTGACCCGGGGCAGATGGGTTGGTTTCCCCAAGAGGACGGTTATTCGGCTGTATGCGCCGCTTTTCCCGCCTGGACTTCGAGTCGGAGCAGCAAAGAGCCCCTAACGTATTATAGCTGGCCAGGGTCTTCATTAAAGGGGCGCGTCTGCACCCCTCGTTTGGGTTTTGGAAATAGGAGCTTGCAGGGCGCGATGCTAAGGACATTTGTGTGCGTAAGAAGAGACGCAGCATCCGCCTCTCCTGGCAGCGCTGGAAACCCGGCTGCCAGCGCCCCGCCGTAGAGATCGGAGAGTCTCTCGCTGGGACTGGCGAGACGCAGGCGGGCTGCAGACGGGCACTGATGCTCAGCACCGTGCGTGAAGGACATTGGGGTCTCCTGGGGGTTGCTGGGGGTCAGCGCGTGGTGGAAACTGGGCCCGGGACGATGCTCCCGAGGTCCCCCGGCCTTCCCGAAACCGGGGCACGTTGGCCATGTGTGGACAAGGGTTCGGCCAAACCCAAGGCGCGTGGTGCCACCTCCTGGTCGGCCCGTGGATTGCTCCGCCATCACCTCGCCCAGGTGCCGATAGCCCAGGGCTTGCAAAAGCCCCTCAATAGAAAATACCCCCCCCCCCCATCAGCTCCCCCCACAGCTGCTAACAGTGGACCCAAACTACTTCTTCACCTCCTGTGCGCCGCCCTCCGGCAGGGTCGCCCGTCCGTCCAGCGCGGCTCCATGCCGGCCGCGCCTGCTTCGGTGCGGTGGTGAAAATACCCACGGGAGCTTCCTTGAGGGGGGTTTTGGGGGGCTTGAGAAGGACCGGGAAATAATTCTTACACTAGAAACAGCCCTTGGGTCTTTCTCGGTACCTTAGCGCAGGCTGGGGGGTGGTTGCCCACTTTCAGTCAGTCCTTTCGATAATGACAGGCGCAGCCTGATAGGCCCGACGCCTTGTCTTTCTGCATGAATTACCCTGGGCCCCGTTTTCCCGAGGTCCCGTGCCCGGGCGGTTTCTCTGTCACCGCCGAAGCATCATCGCTGGCCTTTTGGGAATGTATCGCAGGGGGTCCTCCGGAGGCTAGAACTTTATTCGAATTTAGACCCCAAAATAACTCTTTTACTCCGGTGGCTGCATGAAAGGTCACAAGTCAGCTAAGTATAGGCTGTCACCAACTTGCTCCTATATATAACCGCTCAGGAGACTCGACGACATCCCATCTGCTAAAACCATACCGGCCGAGGGATCACGGCATCCAGAAGGCCTCCCGATATATTTAGGGGCAACTACAATGGGTAAAGCGGCAGCTGACTTAGCGCTGCCTCTGTTCCCGGCGAGGGGAGTTCGTTAGTGCTCAGAGCCATAAATGTCGGTGCTCCGAGGTAGGAATTTGGATAGCGTCGGGTGCCGCGGCGCTGCGGAGGACGTAGATCCCCTGCGCGGGGAGCATGCAGCCACCGCAGACGTGCAGCCGCCTCCGAGCGGGGGCTCAACCCCGCTCGGCGTCAACCGTGCTACCCAGGAGGTCTTAAAAAGACAGCCATCCTCCGGTAGTTGAGCCGTGGTGCTCGGCTCACTGATAGGAGCTGGCATCTCTGCCGAACTCCTTCATCCTCATGGAAGGGCAAAGGCCTGTCCTGAGACCAGGTAGCCGCTCAGCCTAGCGGTGTGGAGGCTCGCATGGCCGATGCCCCAACCTGAACGGCCATTGCCCGTTTACATTAGGGTCAACCCCAAATGCCCTTCGGCGGGTAGGACCTATGGGTAACTCCGCTGCTCTGCGGCAAATAAAATATCCTTGCACGCCACAGAGCCCGTGGGTACAGAGACCATGCATGTTTTTCCACCGTACTAATTGGGGGTGGCCTATATCTGCAGCATGCAATGCAGCGTCCGGAGGGGTTCGCTCTCGTTGGAGCCCTGAGTGGATGCTCCAAGTGATGAGAACAGGGGCTGACCTTTCTAGGAAGGGAAACACAGTCGTATGTGGCCTTACGAAGCGAAGCGGGGTGCGTCAAGCTGGCAAGCGGTGGGTCGACGAGGCCCCGCCTGCTCACGCCGCACCCTGCCTTTCTCCCTCCAGAGAAGGAGTCCCGAGAGCATGAGGAGCCGACCACCTCGGAGATGACGGAGGAGACCTACGCGCCCAAGGGATACAGGCCCAAGCACCCGCGCCTCTCCGAGCAGAAGGCCGAGGCCCTGAAGAAGGACCGCAGGAAGAAGTTGACTTCGAGCAAGTTCGTCGGCGCGGCGGAGAACACGGCGCACCCCCGGGTCGCTGCCCCAGAGCTGAGGCCAGAGTTCGAGCTGGTGAGTCTTGCATGGGCCCTTTCCCCTGCACGCCGCCTTCCCCTTTGCTCTTCCTTTCCTTTCCCCTCTCCCATTTTCCCTGCACCACCAGAGGAGGCTTGGGCTGCTCAGGCGTCTGGTCTACTTGGTGGGAAGAGCAAGCTGGAAAGCACAGAGCTGTGTCCCAGCCTCAGCCCGGAGGGATTCATCCCTCCCGGGCGACCCCGGATGGGACGGGGTGTCTTCGGGCCGGTTGGGTCAGGACGGTGGGGCTCACCCTGGTTGTCACCTCTCGGCAGGGTCCTTGCCGCAGACAAATGGAGGCGTCGCTGCAGGAGCTCAAAACTAGCCAGCGGATGATCCCCAGGGCCGTGCACCTTCCCAACTGCGACAGGAAGGGTTTCTACAAGAGGAAACAGGTAGCGTCTTCACTGGAAGCCAGTGCGGTCCGATTCAGGGGGGATGACCCCCTCTATCTCAGCAGTGTCCTAGCAGGGGGCACAAATCTGCTAGAGCCGGGATCGAGAGCGGCTCCCAGCCCCCTTCGGGCAGCAGCCCGTGGAAAATCATGGCAATACTGCGCCTGTTGTCCAGCGCAGCGGTGCCTGAGATAATCAAAATGTCAGAGACAGGAAGGATTGTTTTCCTCCATTTTCTAGCTGGGAAACTAAGAGCTTTGCCCGCACAGCCCCACTCTGCAACTCTTTGTCCATCTCCGTTAGCAGCCCCTTAGCTCCCCGGCTGCAGTCCAGGCCGCCCTCAAGCAAGTCCCCGCTAGCCTATTCCTCATTGCCGTCTGCTCTCACTTCATTCAGCTGTGGAAACGCACGGCGAATCGAGGCAGGCAAGGTCCTTTGGGTAGATCTGCTATTTTTGATTAGACCCACTCAAATAGTCGGGAAAATTCTTCTTTGCAAGCTTTCGGGTATCAGTGCCCGTGGTCCACAAGCTTGACAGCCTTTCTCTGACGTCTCCCCGCGTCTCTCCGCAGTGCAAGCCGTCCCGAGGTCGGAAGCGCGGACTGTGCTGGTGCGTGGACAAGTATGGCCTGAAGCTGCCAGGGAGCGGGTACGTGTCCGGAGACCTCCAGTGCCACCACTTCGACAGCAGCAACACCGAGTGAACCCCCTGCTGAGACCTCCCCGACCCCCGTGCCTCCCCGCGCCCCGGACTCGGACTCCTTTCATCTCATTTTTAAATAAAAAGAAACAAGCTGAAGAACCTGAGAACCTTGGAATCGACAGTCCGTCCTCGACCTCGGCCACCGCGACGACACAGACTGACAGAGGACAGGAAAGGAGGAGCAGAAAGACGAGCCAGTGGCTTCCTCCGTGCCTCATCCCTGCTCCCCGCGACTCCCCCGGCCACGGCTCCCTGCTCCCCGCCAAGGAGCGGAGCCAGCACGAACCTGTAGGAATTGCTCGAAAGCACTTGAGTTGGTGTTTTGCTCTCGTGGCTTGCTTTGATTTTTACTATTCCTTCCTTTTTTATTTTTCACTTTTTGCCCCGGATTAGCGAGCCGCTTCCCCCGTGGTCTCTGGAGAAGACAGAGGAGCCCTGCCATGAGCAACACGCCCGCTCCTGCCACTCGAGTCCCTTCTTCCATGTCCGATTTTCCCCTTCCCCTCTCCTCTGCTAGGACTTGAGTGGCTTTGATTTTTATCCTCCTCTCTATCGATATATCTATAGCCATAGATATATGCAGATTGCTGGGGGTTCGTAGATAGCCTTTTATATACCCTTTTTTAATGGTTTGCCTTATGCGAGAGAGCGGGTCAACGGCGCAGATGCCAACCAAATGTATTGGTAGACTTTCGGAAAAACAACCCCGCCTTTCCAGTCCCTCGGGGGAAAGGGGTGGTGTCCCTTCAGCAGGAGATCTCGTTTCCTGGCACGTGTGACTCTGTTGAGCTGTTCTCCATCAGCGTGGGGACGTCTGTGGTCTGTCGCCTCCTTGCAAAAGCAGCCCCTGTCCTGAATGGTGGCGCCTTCAACTTCAAGTGCAGAGCCGTTCCCTCGAACCATCTCCTGGGCTTGTCGCAGACAAACATCCCTTGCAAGTCGACCGCGAATGTTCAAGCCCGTGCATTACTTAAGGGGTTGTGGGATCGGGGCATTCCTTGGCCCCCCTGGCACCATATGTGTCACGACGATGATGAAGATGAAGACGGTGATGGAGAGAAACTAATGACATTTTTAATTGCCCATCCAAATATGTGTTTGCCCCAGGCCAAGATGCCGTTTCGAGGCTGGTGAATGCTACACACCCATGCGCACGCAGATACGTGCAAGCCCATATCTATTTTTTTCCCCTAGTCCAGTGTTCAAACACCCCTCTCAAGGCTCCTGCAGATGGTTTCCATTCGCTCCATACAGTCAGAGGCCCCCAAGTCCAACCAGAGCAAACCGGGAGGCCTCAGGGCATGTAAATGGACTCAAGCTGCTTCGCCAGGCTTAGACCGCGACGTCCTTGGGACTCTACTTTTCTTCTTGAGTTTGAGACTGTTTCTTCTCTTATTTCACCATGACAAGGGTCTTGGCTAGGTTTGCTTCTACAGAGACCCTGCAGGAAATAAAACAGCCCTCCAGGGAAAGGAGCAATGGGCTTCATCCTTGCTTTGGAGACCTACTAGTGATTAAGAAGCCTCTCCCTGTTGCTAGACGTCTGCGCGTGCAGACACGCACGTGCACACGAAACAGCAACCGTTCCCTCCCAGACGGGGAGCGATGTGCGTCAAGACGTGTGGGGCAGCAGGCCGGGAGCACGGCCAGACAACATGCTGACTTGAGACACCCGGGAGAGCACACCTGGGAAGAGGGATGCCCACCGCGAGCGCAGGTCAAAGGGAACCGGCGAGCCTCCGGGAGGGACAATAGCTTTGCGCTAAAGGGACGCTGGTCCAGCTCTGTCTCCCTCTCACCCTGGACCTAGGAGGCAGCTTCGGTTCTGGTTTCACTCTGGATTGCATTGGCATGGGAGGTTGGGTGTAGGGGAGCGGAGGAGTGGGCTGCCTGGCGAGTCCCGGGTGTGAAACGGGGCTGCCCGGTGGCCTCAAAAGGCCTCGTTCTCCGGGCTTGGGGCAGAAGGATTGAGGAGGCTTTGAAACATGCTCCTTGTTCCCCGGTGCTACGGAGGGTCCTGCCCTGCCAGGCCTCCAGCAGACCGGTAGAGGAGGCTCTGGGCTGCTCTGCCTCATCCTCTGCAAAAAACCCTTGTGCGCCATGCTCGCCGGCTGGGCGTATTGCACAGCGGCCTTGGGGGTTCACTGAATTGGGGGGGATGCTCGGGGGGAGCTTTTTCTACACCTGCAAAGACCCCTCTTTGCTGCTGCACTTGTGTGAAGGGTCCTTAGTGTCACTGGGATCAGGACCAAGCCGTGTGAATAGCAGAGAGGAGAAAAATGGCAGGAACACCCCCCCTGCAGCCCATCTCCATCACCAGGGATGGGGATTTCCTGAGGGTCTCACTCCTGGCTGTCACATCCACTGGGTTGGATCCAGCAAGGTGCCTAAACCACTGCACCCCAGAGAGGCTGGTCACCATGTACAAAGCCAGGGCCTAGCTCAGCGTCCGCCTCTCCCGCCCTACAAGGTGCGGGGCTGTGCAGATCCAGTCTCACTCGGTGCCACTTTCCCTGTGTGCGTTGCCGCAGGCATCTCCGGGGTCAGAGCAGGAGTTTTTGGGTGGTGACGGAGGGCATTGGAGGGGATCGGGGATGCCCCAGCTTGGCAGTGGTGGGAGAAAGGGTGGGTGGCTTGGAAAGGGTTTGAGTAGTGGGGCAAAGAGGGAGCCCCTCCTTGAGAGAGGGCCGTGCCGCAGGCATGACGGCATCCCATGGGTAGGCCTTCCCTTCTCTCTTCCTCCGGCTGTCCTCAGAAGACTGCTCTCGCCTGCCTATGGCCAGTACCCCCCTCATCCAAGACGCCTCCCTTTCCCCTCTCTCTCTCGTTCTTTTCTCTGTCTATCTGTCTATCTATCTGTCTATCTATCTATCTTTTTTTAAATTTTATTTTATTTCTCGAAACTTGAAAGCCTTTGGCTGCATGGGGAGGGGCATGCCTGGTCTGGCATGGGGTCGGGCTGTGGCTGTGGTCAGGGGAGGGCAGCGGTGTGACTCCCAGCTGTGCTGGGACCCTGTAGCTTTTGTCCCGAGACCGCTCCGGGATGCACTTCTGGGGCCAGTTTGTGGCTGGGCTTGACCCCCAGGCTCTGGGTCAAGCCCTGATCCTGACCCCTGCCTCTGTGGGGTAGACTCTTGCAAGGGGCAGAGAGCAGGACGCGTCCCTCTGACTGATGGGCAATAGGAAGTGGAAATGGAGGCTGGTCCCTAGACCAGAAAACGCAGGCAATAGCCGAGAGAAACCACCCCCGCACCAATGTGCGCGCACGTGGGCGCACGCAGGTGTGTCCCCAGGTAACCAGCGCTCTTTAAGAGGTGGCCGCCACCTTCTAGCCCGTTAGGAGTCTTCTCCCCCTCTGAAATCAGCCCACGAGATCCCGTGCCCTGTGGCTCGGGCTGCAAAGCCCATCTGTTCATGTGGTGCTGCCCGGGGCAGCTTTGGCCCATTGAAAACACCCTGCTGCTTTTCAGACCTGGGAAGGCTCAAATGACCTGTCGTGCCGAGCTCCCGGTGCGTGCCCGGGGAGCGGGGTGGGCTGTGGGGCTGCAGGGGGCTGAGAGCGGGCTGAGACCCCAGGAGAGCCGGTGGACCTGTGCACGCAGCTGTAGGGCTGAAGGAAGACCCTTCCAGGCCTGGCTTTTGCTGGGCGCACTTCCCACGTCGCTCCCTGCGTTCAAGCAGCCTCAGCAGGGTCCTTCCTGCTGGTCCTCTGCCCTCCGGTTTGCTATAGGAGGGATCACAACTCCCCTCGGTCTCATCTGCCTCCTCGAGGAAGGCGTCCTGTGCGCCATCGGGGGTCTTGCATGAGGAAAGCGGTGACCGCGGCTGCCGGTGCCTGCCTTTCCTTCTCCTTCGACCACTGTGCTAGCCAAAGAGCAGCCGGGCAGGAGGCAGCCCCAAGGAAGGGCTCCCTGGGGTTCGGATGCATCGGGAGCAGGGCGTGCAAACAGCTCCTCACCCGCTGGGTTATTCCTTGTCTGTGCTGCAGTGGACACTCTGATTTTATTTTTATTTTTTTATTTTTTTTTTTATTTTTTTTTTTTATAAAAACCACTAGTACAAGAGCGTTTTGCACTATTTCTCCTCCTCCTCTGTCTTGCCCCGCCTCTCTCTTTGGTGTTTTTCCTCAACGGCATGCATATATTTAAACCCTCGACAATTCACCTCGATTCCAGACAGCTGTCCTGGTAACAGCAGCTCGGCTCACCATGTGATGCACTGCGCTGACCCCCACCTGCCCCGCCACCGCCCGGGTACCGTCCTTCCACCATACTGTTATAGCCCATTATAGCACAGTTGTTAACACACCGGATTTGGAGGTTCCTGCCTGGTTTTATCTTTAAGCAATACTCACTACACAATTTTACGGTAGCTCTTTATAACTTTACATACATACAGTAGCTCTGATTTCTTTTTTTTTTTTTTTTTTTCAGTAAATGAGAAATATTCATAATCTTACTGGTGGAGAAAGAAAAAAAACATTTAAAAAAAAAAACAAGTTTGTGAAAAACAGACCATGGAAGAGGAGCGTACTGCTCTGTTTTAGCGTTTTGTACTTTAAAAAAAAAGAAAAAAATGAAAAAAATCTCACATTTTATTAAAAAAAGTGACGATCGCTGTATACTATTTATTCAACTTATAATTTATGTTACTCTTTGATCTTTGTCTTTTCTCATGACGAAGCATTTATTTAATAAAGTTATGCATTCAGTTAGCTTGTGCGCATGTGTGTGTGCATGCTCCCTCCAGACGGGTGGGGAGGGGTCTGGCTGGGCCGGGAATAGAGATTTGGGGAGGGGAGGAAGGAAAGAAATCAGGGAGCCCAAGAGTGAATGTAGGGGAGAGTTTATGGGCCCTTACGCGTTGAGGTGGAAGCCAGAAAGAGCACGTTTCTGGGGGCAGACAACCTCGCAGCTGCGGGGTGGCCTGGTCCTTAGGCAACACATCTGGGGCTGATCTTTCTCAAAGGGTGTCAGGGAAATTGTCCTTTGGAGCTGGTGCCGTTGAGCTGTTTGCGCCAAGCCAACAGGAGCTGGCAAAGCCTTCCTGAAGGTGAGGCCTGGGGAGCTGGGGACAGGACAGATGCATCCTAAACAGCTCAGAAAAACCAGGCTCTGCTCCCAAATACGACCTGCAACCCTACTGCACCCAATGCAACAGCCTTTGCAGGGGCTGGCTGCTTGCTCTTCTTCCATAGCACGATTCCCTGATTCCCTGGGCATCCTTGAGACATGCTCACATCCTCGCTCCCACGCGTCACAGGACAAACACCCTTCCACATTTAGCCCCTCTGTCAGAGACCTGGGGTTCAAGGCATACTGAACTCCTGCTGATTCCCACAGCAGCAGGTCCAGAGACCAGATGTCTGAGCACCGATGTCCCCGCGACCCAGCTCTCCCAACCTCTGCATGCAGACCTCCCTTGGAAATGCCCCCCACACAGCAACAATCCCAGAGCACCGCTTAGCTTTTGCAGAGGGTCATTTTCCCCCAGACACCCGGCACAACCCCGCTGTGGGGCAAGTCAGTGCCATTCCCCTGCGCGCAGCTGGGGAGTCTGCAGTGGATGGATCCGGCCCAGGCTACATGGGCCCGCTGGGCCAAGGCTCAGGTGTGCTGCTGCCGGTTACCTTGTCTCCTTTCATGGTGGAAGCGACCCCAAAGGAGAGTCAATTAGACTGGACCCCCTTTGCTAGAGTCAATTAGACTGGACCGGGCAAAGCACGGAGAGATTAACCAGCCTGGCCTACGGGGAGGAGAGACGCTGCCAGTCTCCAACCGGAGCCTCGGCGCTGGAGAAGCAGAACGTGCTACCCATCGAGCACCAGGGCACGAGGGGATCAAATTCCCGCATTTCCTATGTTGCAAGACATTAGCAAGAGCCAGAGCGGAAGTGCCCCTGACCCAGGTCATTTGGGTAGATGTGATCTCTTTTATTAGACCAACTAAAAAGTTGAGGGAATTGCTCTTTGCAAGCTTTGGGGCACAAACACACTTCTTCAGGCAACAGAGCAACCCTGACCCACCCAGGGAGGAGAGAACAAGGCCCGCGGCCCACGTCTGACCAGCGTGGCGCTGACACGTGCTGCCCACCAGGGGGAGGCTGCGCTCCATGCTTCCATGCTTTACAGCCAGGTTGCAGGCTCCTCCGAGAACAGCGATGGAGGCAAGCAGGGTGTTTTGGCTTTAAATGCACCGGTCCCAGTAATAATTCCCAGTCCTCTGCCAGCTCTCTTCCTAGGCAAGCATTCAGTCCCCACCTCCTACCTGCGCCCATCCAGTACTAAAGAAGTTTGCTCTGCTTCCAGCCAGCTCTGTGCATCCAGTGCCCCCCTCACTTCGGGCAGGCAGTTGCCTAACTCAGGAAGCCAATGTGCAACCTCCCAAACAGGGAGGCTGAGCCCAGATCCCCCACTCCATGACCAGAGCCACCTGGGAGCCTGGCCTTTGAGGGGGCGGGAGCTCAGGAGCCTGGGGGACAAGGAAAAGGCACAGCTGCAGAGCCCTAAGGGTGGCCCAGTTCCCCTTCCCTGTGCACCAGGGAGGGGCCTTATGATGTCTCTGCACCCCATGGTTAGTGCCCCAGGTGTGCAAAGTCTCAGGAGAGTGAGCTGGTGTGTGCATACGAGGGTCGGCACACGTGTGTGGGTTCACGCTTGCAGAACCACGTCATATGCACAGCTCGGAGCGTGCGAGTGAGACCTCCTCGAGCCCAGCAGGGGTTTCCCTTCACCCGTTGCTCTGCCCACCTGGGTGGGGATGAAGCCGCCGTCCCCATCGGGTGAGATCCTCTGGCCTTCCCAACGTCCCTTTGGCGCGCGTGTGAACGTGGACTCTGACCTGGGGGTCCGGACTCGGGGGAGGTGGCTGCCCACCCTCCCCACTTGGACAGGAAACGCCTCACTTGCTTGTCCTTTCTAGAGGGCCGTAGGCTCCTTGTCCCCACTCATTTCACGGGCTTGAGGCGCCTCAAAGCCCAGAGGATCTGGGCCTTGGGGGCATGGGTGGCCGGTTTGAATACGGGCCAAACTGTGAGATGGCACCTCGCCTTCGCGGCACCTCACACCTATGATGAAATCAGTGTCTTGACACCCCCGGTGCCCCCTGCCCCATGGCTCTGTGCCGCGTTTGCAGTGGGCATGCCTTTTCCCTCCCTGGGGAGGGATCTGAATTAATGTGATAGGATGACGTGGGTCTCCCTTCCCCTGAGATGGGCCTTTCATGTGTCAGCTGGTCGAAGGCGACCTGACTGAGCCAGCAGCCTGGCCCCATGCCCCAGGAGGTGCCAGCTATGAGATAAGAGGTGGTCTTGTAGGTACAGGTATTACAAAACCCCAGGGCACGCTCTGCAGGAGTCAGGCTGGCAACCCATCGTCCCAGACAGCATAGTCCACTGTCCTCTATTCCTTGCTTTAGTCTCTCCCAGGTGTGGGGCTTTTCTTCCTCTACTTCCTAAAACACTGCAGGGTTTTTGCCTTCCTATATAATGTGGGGCACAATCCTCCTGCAATCGGCCAAGCAACTAGGTGCCAACTGTTGCCCTGTAGTTGAGGCAATGCCCAAAGCTCCCAGGGCAGATCCAGGTGGAAGCAGTGGTGAAGTCTCACCCCGCACTTTGATTCCTGAAGCAGGAGCATCCATATCCAAACCCTCCCAAACAAATCCGTCATCTAACCTCGTAGTAAAGCTACCCTCTACCCAGTCTTAATCAAGCCATCCTTTCTCCTGCAGTTTCAGTGTCTGCTAACCATTCCTGGCGATCTCTCTCCCCTGTTTCACAGTCTGGTTTTAGCTCTAGCTAAAAAACCTTAAGTGCAGTAACATTAAGTCAGGTGAACATTAACTCAAGTGTGGAAATGACTGATAGTGGAGTGCTGGACATCCTGTCAAGATGCTCAAGAAGGCTAGATGTTGTTTCAAAACTCTGAAGAAGAGACGTGCGTTTAACTGTAGTGACTCTGGGACTGATAAAACGATATCTTTCTTGCCTAGTTTGCTGTGTTTTTTAAACATTATAATCTAGCAAATTAGTGCAAACCCCAATATATTCCTTTTTGCTTTGAGGTCAAACTGAGCAATGCAGTCTTTGGCCCCTAGCATATTAGTAAAGCTTCTAGTTTCTTTTTACCCAGAGAAAAAACGCGTGTTGTGTTATATGTGTTGTTGCAGCACACCATCTGCACCCCGCTTTACAAATCCTAGATCCACCCATGTGCATCTCCCTTGCTGCTACCTGGGGGTGTTACGGGGTGCTCTTGCTTTTGGAGGAGGGTGTGACGTGGTGATTTGGGGATTTCCTTATCAAGAGCTGCCTGTGCACGCTGAGGGTTAGACGTGATGACCAGGGGCCCTCCGCTGTACTCTGCTAGTGGGCCCCTCCTGCTCAGAGCATTGCAGGACCCTCTATTTTCCACACCTCCCTCTCATGGAGGTTGTGAACCTTTAGCAGCGATAGTTAACTGAACGGAGATCTTCAGACAACAGCCACCAAGTGCAGCTGTGTCCTTTCTGTCTGACTTTGGATCCTGGCTATTTATTTGCTGACTTCTAAGCAATGCCAGGACACATATTCTTCTTTTTAAAAAGCAACATGCTTCACTTAACCCACATCAGTGGGAAACAGTGGCTGTTGCACAGGGCGCTGCACATCATTTTAGGATTGGAAGCAATAGAGAATATTAATATCTATCCAGAGAGCATCACAGAGTGACCTTCCCTGAGGTCTGGACCTGTCATTGTTGAGACACCTTTATGGATCCCAAAGACATGGACTTTTGCTTGTTCACCATGGCAGACTGCTCAGACCTGCCAGCCTGTTACCTGGGGGGAAGCCTGATGCACTCCAGCCATAGTCCAGGTGTAGTTACAGGAGAAGAGCCAGCAGCGCGCCCTCAGCGCCAAGAAGGCCAACGGCATCCTGGGCTGCACTGGTAGGAGCACTTCCAGCGGGTGGAGGGCAGTGATTCTTCCCTCTGTTCAGCACTGGGGAGGCCACATCTGGAGTCCTGTGTCCAGCTGTGGGCCCCCCCTGCAGAAAGGTTGTGGACACATTGGAGAGAGTCCAGTGGAGGGCAATGAAAATAGTTGGGGACTGGGGGACAGGACTGCTGAGAACCTGAGGGAAATGGGTTTGTGTTTAGTCTGGAGAAGAGAAGACTGAGGTGGGATTGAATTGCAGCCTTCACCTCCCTGCAGGGGGGCTGCAAAGAGGATGGAGCTGGGCTGGTCTCAGTGGAGCAGATGGCAGGACAAGGGGCAATGGGCTCCAGCTGCAGCAAGGGAAGTTGAGGTTGGATATTAGGAAAAACTTCCTCACTGGGATGGTGGTGAAGCACTGGAACAGGCTCCCCGGAGAGGTGGTGCAGTCTCCATCCTCAGAGGTGTTTAAGACCCAGGTAGACAAAGCCCTGGCTGGGATGATGTAGTTGGGGCTGGTCCTGCTTGGAGCAGGGGGTGGACTAGATGTCACCTCCTGAGCTCCTTTCAACCTTCATTTCCTATGATTCTGTGTTTCTGAGATGGGTAGATCTCCATACACAGGAGCGTACCCAGGGAAGCCAAGGGGAGTCCACCTGTGTACGGTCAGTGGATTTCCCGCGTTAGGACTGCTTGCTCCTTGTTCAACATCTTGTTTAACATCCAGCTTCATTTGTTGGAAAATATGGCCCTGTCTCGGCTATTCTCAGTCTCCCCTTGGTTTCTTGTCCCTTTCTAACCCTGCTGTCCCTCCTGTTCTTACTCTGCTTTGGTCTCTCACTCTCCACCACTGCTTTGCGTATCCTGTCCAGCAGCAATCCCTCATCCCACGTCCTCAGGCTTTCCATCCTGGCCTCTCCTCCATTCCCCCTGCTACAAAACAAGAATTGCTGTCATGCAACATCTTGTTACGTTACGGAGTTGGCAGCTCAGAGACTCCTGGTCTCATGCTTTTCTGGGGCTTAGCTTCTGTCTGTCCTCAGGTCTAATCTCAGGACAGGCAGGTAGGTAGAGGCAGTCTCCACCCAGCTTCCTAGATGTGAAGACATCTGTGCCTTTCCCGAGACAACACAGCAACCTTACAGCTGCCATGCCAGCAAGAGTGTAGCGAGCACTCTGACTGCAGAAGAGGCCAGACAGCCGGCAGAAGGCACAGCCGTGTGTCTACACACACCATCTTCCACCCACCCAAAGGCAGCAAAAGCTTGACTCTGCTTGACAGAAATGCAGGGACTCTGCCAGCAGAAAGGATGCGCCTGCCTCTGCAGAGAGGCTTTTGAGTGTGGATGCTCTGGACTAGACGAGAACCACCAGCAGATGACAGGACAAGGAGCAATGGGGTCAAGTTGCAGCAAGGGAAGTTGAGGTTGGATATTAGGAAAAACTCTCTTACTGAGGGCAGTAAAGCACTGGAACAGGTTACCCAGAGAGGTGGTGGAGTCTCCAGCCTTGGAGGTATTTAATACCTGGGTAGACAAAACCTTGGCTGGGATGCTGTAGTTGGGGCTGGTCCTGCTTAGAGTAGGGGGTTGGACTAGATGTGACCCCCTGAGGTCCCTTCCACCCTCATTGTTGATGATTTTACGATTCCATAACACTGTTGGGGGCTCTGTATGATTCATACATGGAGGACTTCCTTTGCACTCCCCAGAGCCAGAGACTGACTTGTTTCTACTAAAAATAAAGGCTTGCCTTTTGCAGAATCAGAATCTAATGTATGTGCTACATAAACAGAGCTGGCGGACGGGATAACTGACACCCTTGTCCTACACATACGCAACTGGGACCAATAATAATAAAAGGGCCAACTCTGCTCACTACATGCAGAGTCCACTGTGTACAATACCCGTAGGACAAAGCCATGCAATGCATCAGGCAAGGCCACGTGTTCTCTTAATAGAGGGGAAGAAAGATGACCCTTTTTTTTTGGCATCTTTAATTTATTCCAACGTTACACAGTTCAGCTTTTCCAAGAGAGAAAGAGAGGGGGAAAAAAGCATCCTGATTTCTAAACAAAATGAGAAGTACAAACTGCAGAGGAGAGCTGATGCTCGCAAGGTTTACATGGAAAGCAGAAACAAATCCCCGTGGGTGTTAACAGAAAACAGGTAGCACCAATTTTTACAATGCCTAGCTTGTGCACACAAAGTAAAACCTCCAAAACCAAAGCGACTCCCCACTCCCTTTTCAGCTGGATTCATTTAGTCTCACCACTCCGCAGGCTGGGGCTGGATTTCAGACTGCGGCCCCCACGCTGGGGATTTGGTGTGGGTCACTTGCTGCTGCAATCTGAAACCTGGATCCTTCTCCCAAAACAGAAAAAATACTGCATTTTTTCTATTCGTATTAAAAGAAAATGAAACCCCCAGTCTTGGAGATCTTCTTTTCCCTTGATGCTTCCTTTGTCCCTCTGCGCTGACATTTTCTCAGGAGAGTCTGCCATTGGTATTGTTAACTAAGACTATCTTTGTGTGTACGCACATGTGCTTGGTGAGCGTGTGTGCATGTGTTTGAGTGCAGGTGGCATGTTCCAACAGAGGACACACAAGTACTAGTGATTCCCATTAACGCCAAATGAGACCAAGTGAAAGTCCTTTAACTGGGCAGAAAAAGGATGCAGAAGGCGGAAAAAATGGTTAAAAGCCAGGTCTTGTCACTTCCCCAGGATCGCTTGTGGGCTCCTCCGGCCTGGGTTCATCCAGCTGCTGTACTGCAAGGAACAAGCAGACCGTCTAAGCATGGCAGCATGTGACACTGTGAAGGTGGAGTTGGGGTCCCGTGCCTGCCTTTCGCTGCAGTGGCAGTGATGTGCCCATCCTGGTCCAGCTCAAACCCCGCTCTTTCGATTCGGCAGCCAGTGCACGACCCTGTAAGAGATGCTGCAGCTTCCCCAAAGGACTCAGAGCCACCATTGCTTTTACTGCTCGGGCTACCGAGTCACAGCACCGCTGCATGTTTCCCTGGGGAGAAGATGAAAGATCTTCCGAGGCATTAATCCTTGCCAAGCTGCTGGCTCTGCTTTTCAGGCAGCCCACAGGCTTGGCTGTCCTTCTACACCATCCTTTTCCTCCACCATACATCCTGCTCAGAGGCTGCTTCTCCAGGGCTCTACTGGCTGCCCATGTTCCTTGGCCACGGGTAGGAAGAGGGAGATTTTGCTTTCCTCTTTGAATACATTAAGAAATCTCCAAGGATTGCTCTGCAGGCCCTAGGGATTGCTTGGGAAACGATACTGATATAAAAACAACAGTCTTGTTGCTCGTGTGCTTGATTCTCAGCTTCTGCTTGATGCTGCTGGGACCTGATCAACGTGTGAAGGAATGGCGGCTGGGGAGCCGATCTTCCCGTGCAACGTCACCGACAGCTCCTGGGTTGGCTCCGATTTAACTCGAGGCACGTGAGTGTGTGTGCACATTCGCACATGTACATGTGGGTGCGTGTTCAGGGCTTTGTGGAGCACTAGGGATCCGGTGCTTGGCTTACAAAATGTGTGCAAGGTTTCTGGGGGATGGCGACAGCTGCTTGGGAGTGTGGGTTTTAGATGGGTTTTGGTGAGGCGGGAGAAAGGCCCTCTGGATCGTCACCCACCCCCCTGCCCTCACAAGCTTCTTCCTTCCATTACACATGCAAGGCCTGAGCCCAGAAATGTGGAGCACCTACGATGACAGCACAGATGCTCAACAGGACCAGGCCTTTCACTAGAACGTCAGCAGCAAAGGCCTGGCCCAGGAGAATGGAGATGGCTTGGCAGATCAAGGGCCAGGGCCCGTAGCTCTGAGGCTGTAATTCAGGGCCTGGTCCTGAGTGATGGGCTTGATCAGTCTCCAATCCACCACCCTCTAAGGCCTCCCAAGGGAAGGGCGAGTTGAGCGGGCAAGGCAGGACTGCCTCCTCCCCCACAAAATGACCAAACGCACACAGCAGCTTGATGGCAGGGACAGGCTGACGGGACCTGAGCAGCAGGCGATGTCGTATTTACATTCTTTGGTCTTTGGGGGCAGCAATTTTCATCCAGAGTGTTATCGTCTCAGCTCTTTGGAGACGCAGGGGGAGGGAGAGGGGAAAGGACAAGGGGGTTTGGTGCTTTGCGGTCACCGGGGGCGCTGGGCCTTCTCGGGCACCACCAGTGTCCTCCCTCATGCAGAGGGGAGCTCGGGAGTTGTAGGGGAGCCTGGTGGTGGCTGGCAGGGGCCGAGCTGGCAAAGCAGAAGCTGTTTTTCTCTGGCTTGCATTAGGTGAAAGGCTAAAGGAAAGCGGCCCCATCTCCCTCCCCCTCCCCCCGGGCCCTCCTTGAGGGGGCTAAGGGTGAGGGATCGCGAGCCACCTGCTATGCACCCAGCCAGTCTCTCTCAGGAGATAAATAGAGATGTGGAAACCCATATAAAATCCAGCAGTGAGGCCAGGCCGAGCTGTCTCCAGTGAGCAGGAACACGTCCATCTACTGCCCACGCAGGGCGTGTGCTCCTCGATCTTCCTGCTCGTGCACTGTGTAGAAGAGGTGGCACTCGGGGTCGCCCCGGATGGTGGGTGCCCCCTGAATCACCTTCCCATTGTTGGGGTTCACACACCAGCACTCTCCTCGCTGACCGTTCACGGACATCTTGCACTGTGGGGAAAGGAGAGGGGCAGGGTTAGCAGGCAGGAAGGGTCGAGGACTCCAGGCCCCACGCCAGAAGGGCTCAGGCGTCATTGCAGAAGGAAAGCAGAGGCCTGGTAATGAATGGAAATAGACTCTTTTTGCTGGGCTGAGTCTATGCTGCAGTCATGTGTGAGGTGGTAGGCTTGGGCCCACTGCATGCCCGTCACAGTCAAGAAGCAGGAGTGTAGGTCTCAGGCAGCCCTACAAGACCCCACAGGGACTCGAGAGAGCTCCTTTGCTCACAGTGAAGTCCATGCAGCTGCATTTCCCTGGCTGCTGCCCAAATAATCTCTACATAGCCAATGCAGAAGGAAGCCAGCATCCCCAGGCCACCTGAGGAACTTGCTATTCTCCTCTCTGCTCCTGCAACCCTTCCATCCCTGCCTTGCTCACAGAGGACCCTGGGCAGCAGGCTCTGTGAGACAGGCCCCTTCTCCCCTGAGGTAAAAGCAGCACCAGGACTGCAGGGTGCCCAGGGCCAACAAGAGAGCACAGAGGGCCCTGGAGTTTGTGTGATTGTGAGAGCTGAGCTCAAGTCAGTCTGTGCAGCTGAGCTGCAGGTCAGATCACGGGTTCGAACAACATGAACCAGAAAGCTTCCCTCGTGCAAGTGGCTTCCAGGCACCCATGCCTGAGTGCCTGATACGTGAGCACAGGAGGGACTGGAAGTGCTTTTGTTGGCAAGGAGGCTTCCGCTCGCAGGGCGGCAAGCCCCAAGGAGCCGACCCCAGGGCACTTGGCTCTGGAACGGCAGATGAAGGCAGTGGGCTTGAAGGTGACCTTGGAGCGCTTGAGCAGCCCCAGCCCTGGGACAGCCATGAGCAGAGCTTGGGGCAGGGGCTGAGAGGCTCCTCTGGGAAAGCTCAGCTCTTCTTGCAAAGGGCTGGTAGCATCCACCCACTGTGTCTGCCCCCCTTCCACCCAACATTGCAAATGTGAAGGCAAAGAACTCTGTCAAATAGCTGGGGAAACCGAGGCAAGGAGAAGGGCTGGGATGTGCTTGAGGACACAGAACAGGCCTGTGACTGAACCAGGCTGAGATCTGGTGGCCCTCCAGAGCTAAGCCTTCCCTGTTGCAGGGGCCAGGAGCTGTAACCCCCTGGGAGCTGTCATTTCCCTTTCTCCCCATCATAATAAGAGCACTCACAGGCTTTTCAAAGGGACACTGAGGGAGAGAGGTGGGGGAGTCTCCATCCTTGAAGGTTTTGAAGACCCGGGCAGACAAAGCATTGCCTGGGATGATGTAGTTGGGACTGGTCCTGCTTGGAGCAGGGGGTTGGACTGTGACCCCCTGAGGTCCCTTCCAGCCTCATTTTCTGTAATTCTATGGCTGAGCTCTCTGCCCTCCCAGAGCAAAGCTGGGGCCCCACCTCCCTGCAGCCTGCTCCACTGGCTCCATCAACCACTTGCAAAGCTCTCACAGCAGGTTCAAGCCTCAGTTAAGGCTCCAGTCCTGCCAAGGGATGAGCCCCTCCTGCCAGGGGATAAGTGCTCATTTGCCCCATTCATATCACAGCAGAGCTCGTCTCAGAAAGAGATGCTTTCCCTTCCTTTGCACTACAGATCACCACACCAGGCTGCTGGCAGCTCATTCGGCAGCTGGCTCCCTTCAGACAGCTGCTGTGTGTGGGGGGGAATTAGCCAGCTCTCTCAGGCGTGGTCATTCCCAAATAATTGCAGCCCTGGAGGCTCCAGCTGGGCCTTGCACCTCCTCACTGTCCTGAGGCAAGCAGGCAAGACACCTCCCAGCCCCCACACCCTTCTTTCAGGCTCACATCCCAAGGGTCCGATCTCAATCTGCAGTGGAGGGCCGGCCCTCAGAAACATCTTCTCTTGGAGTCATCCCCTTGGCACCGATTATATGAGTTGGAGGGTACTGAGGGAGTGACACTTGCACCCAGGTGCAGTTCAAAGCCCTGTGAGATCTATATCCTGACAGTTCAGAAGAGGCCTCCCCTCCCAGCGCAGCTGAAAAGAACGGGGATGCTCTTGCTGTTTGCTGAGGGCTCTGCTCAGCTTCTGAAGTACCTGAGATAAATATAGTGCTGAGGCTAATACACGATGCAGTGTAGTGAGAGGACTCGTGAATGTAAGCCCCTTCCTTGGACAGTATCAGAACTGCTCAGCTGTGAGTCATAAACCCTGTACTGCTTGCTGGAGAGTCTCCTGGTACCCAGATACTAGGATCTTGCTGATGTGGATCTGAACAGCTCCAGGGAGCCATGACGTGCTGCTTGATGACAGCCACAAAGCTCCCAAGTGATCAGGGACTTAGGGTGTAGCACCAGGAGGCAAAGATTTGTATTGGTGGGTTTTTATCAATGCAAATGTACAATCCCCGGTTTATTTTCAAACATGCACACAAACGTACGTGCTTGTACTTGCCTGCATTTCAAATTTTTTCTCAATGTTTCCCCATGTAAGGATTGCAGAAGTCAGGGTCCATAAGAATTTCCAGGACAGTCACCCTGGAAATAGCCTATTCATGCCTTAACCTTTTATTTTAGGTCTTACTGAAAATCCCAAGTGATACCTCTGGTACTGCAAGGTTGGATCCCTCCTCGTAAGCCTGGGCCCTAAGGCACTCATGCATACTGAAGTACATGTATCCAGGGCAGAGAGACCACAGAATACAGCCAAACATGCCCCCTACAAAGCGTGGGAAGCCAGGGTGACCCATAACCCCTTGCAGGGCATAGCTGGATTCTGCAGAGGCAGAAAGAACACAGAGCCAGTGCCCCTTTTGTTCCCTTCCAGGTACTGTGGGCTCTGGGCAGCCCCCACTGCAGGGAAATGCAGTGTTCCTGATGCTTATAAGTTTTGTCATGCAGCCTGTAATCGTTCTTGCCTTGGGGGACAAGTCTGTGGTTGTAGCAACACAGCTCAGTGAACCAGACACCCTGGAGCCACAGGTTCAGAAACCGGCAGAGCCAGCTTGGAGGCTAATTCAGAGTCCGTGCTGTGGGCAGGAAAGGGCTGGGTGTGCATCAAGATGCAGGGGGGTGTTGGTTGTAGCCATGCTGGTCTAAGGACACAGGCAGGCAAGGTTCTTTAGGTAAATGTGTGGGTTTTTTTATTAGACCAACTAAATAGTTGGAAAACTTGTTCTCCGCGCGCTTTCAGATGCAAACGCCCTTCTTCAGGTAATAGGGGTTCTTCAGACTCTCCCTACTGCCTGAAGAAGGGTGTTTGTACCCAAAAGCTTGCAAAGAACAGTTCTTCCAATTATTTAGTTTATCTAATAAAAGATACCACATTTACTCAAAGAACTTTGTCATCAAGATGCAAGGGCACTTTCTGGTGGTGTCTCCCCTGGCTGCGTTGGTCTGTGTTTCTATTCCCTGAGCTGCTCTGCAACAGGCTGTGGGGCTGACTTGCCACCCCCATCATAGAGCTGCAGTCCCTAAGCTGTTTGTGACAGGTTAGGATAAGAGGCACTATACAAACAAGGCAGAAGACTTCTCAGGCCAAATGCATCTTTTCCCTGCATCCCCATCACCTTCCTCGCTGCACCACAGGGCTTCTGCAGCTTCCCCATCACTAGAGCCAAAGGGTCAAATGGATCCACAGACTGAGTGGAGTTTCATCCCAGCTGGTACAGGGCCTCCAGAAGGGCAAACCCAAGCTCTGGAAGGAGACTGCAGTTCATACTACTCCCTGGCTATTAAGACCTGGCACCAGCCTTGCTTTTATGGAAGAAATTGATACTGATCTTTCTAGGTAAAATCAACAGGATTCCTGCGGAAGGGGTGGGGGGATGTCCTCCTCATAATGAGACATTGCAGCTTACAGCTGCCCCCTTTGTTTGGACTTCAGAGAGACCGGCACAGGCTAAAAAAGGCTTCCTGAGCTTTCATTTCTCTTGCTCTTTTGAAAAATGGAAGGCGTAAAATATTCACCTCCCCACCGCCAAGGCAGGAGTGCAGGTGAGCCAGAAGCTCTGCACAAACACACACCTGAGTAATTATCAAACAATGCCCCTCTGATTGAGAAGCTGGAGGGATTGATTTATGCGGGAAGATCAAAAGGACTTAACCGCTGTAGGTTGTGTAAATGCCAGCTAAGAGGTGGCTAGTAACCTTCTACAAACAGGGGAAGGGCAATCACTCCAAAGACAGGGAGCAATGATCAAGTGTAGCACAAGGGCTGGAAAAAAATGGGACTGGGATGAGAAGAGAAAGGAAACAAAGGTTCAACAAAAGGGCTAAGTACAGACATTCAAAAAAATCAATCTAAGTTATGCTGTTTTCTGTAAGCGGTGTAGTTTAGATTGGTAGAGAACAGAACAAACATTCACCCTTTGGTGGCAGAGGGGGCAAATCTTAAACCAGATGAGTTTGTTCTGTTATGGGTATAGACCAGTTTCCAATCACTTATACAAGTAAAGTATCATGTCTGTACCTGGCGAAGAGAAACTTTCTAGCAGCCAGACTCGGAGGTCCAAGAACAGTCTCCTGGAGGAAGCAGACCCATTGCTCAGGACTTCTCAAACGTGCCTACCCCCAGCATAGTGAATATTCCTGCCCTGGCCTCTATGGAAGAATTAGCCATGGACAGAAAGGGACCTTCCATCTCCTACAAATACAAAGAAGGCCTCCACCCTTGTCATTCCAACCTCTTCAGCCTGTGGCCTGGTTTCTAAAAACATTAAAAGGCACTGCATGCTGAAGCTGCCTTCTCTTAAGCCAGGCCACTGTATGTTGAATTTGCCCATCCACATCCCACCACATAAAATGGTTTAAAAAGGATCTAAAAACCACAACACACATGACCCAGCTGATCTGGCCCAGCACACCTGTGCCCAACTTACCCACTGGCTACTCAACTTGCCTGTTTGAGATTGTAGTTGCCGTGCTTGTCGCAGTTGGGGATATGCAGGGAGTAAAGATGTTCCAGCGGGCCTCGTTCGTCTGGAAGACGCATGGTGGATATGCGCTCCAAGACCTGATCCAATTCCTGCTGGCAGGGGGTCTGGAGAAGGCCAAGAAAGCAGAAAAAGAAATCAGAGAAACAGCAGCCCAAGCAAAGGACGGAATGAATCCTTGCCCCTTCCTGTGACAGCAAGGTCCAGACCAAGGGCATGGCAGGAAGAGGTACTGTCTCACCCCTCCCCACCCCACACTGTAGAAAATGACCTGGCTGATAGAGAAACTGAGTCAGGCCCTGGAAACAAGGCCCTCCAGTCCCCTGATGTCTCCCCTCCCTTCCCACACCCAAAAAAAAAAATCTCTGACAGCATCCAGGGGAAAAGGCTGAAGTCACTGACTCTGGTATGAAACCATGTGGAGCCCCTGGCAGCAAGCCCGCCCCAGGTGATGCTGTGTGGAATAGCACAGCACCGGCAGACTCTGGTGACTGCGTCCAAAAACTTTCAGCAGCTCCAGCTCTGCTTGGAGCAGAGCCAGCCAGAGCAGGCCAGAGCCAGTAGGACTGACATTGTTCATAATTCCAGTCATGCAGACGGGAAGGAGAGCCTGGGTGCCAGGGCTGCTGTGGGATGATCCCAGGGTAAATGAGAAAGGCTTTCATAGAATCGTAGAGATGTGGGGCTAGAAGGGAGCTCCAGAGGTCACATCTAGTCCAACCACTGCCTGTAGCAGGATCAGGCCTGTCCAAACCAGCCCAGACAAATGTATCATCTAAACTCTTTGTAAAACTACCATCAACCCTGACATTACACAACACCCAAACCTGCCACAGGTAAAGCAAATGAACCATGGTGTCCAATGTCCTGCTTCTATAAAATGGTGCTAATAAACGCTGAAGAGATTCCAGGTAGAGGGCCATGCTGCCTGCTACAGAGGAAGGTGAAATCACCCTGTCTGATGATGAGGTAAAACTTCTTCCTGACCCCAAATGCAGCATCTATCTGATCCTGAGCAAGTGGCCAAGACCCTCTAGCCAGGACCCTCCAGCTTTAAGACCCAGCAGGAGCACTGGCACAGCTCAATCACTATCTCCAGCCTGGGCTGCAGCCAACACCTGGTGCCTCCGAGAAAGGCTTTCTTCCCCCTTCCTTTCTGCTGGCTCAACTTTGACAAGAGCGGACTGGGAGCTAGGGTCAGAGAGGGGTGCATCTTCTTTCCTGCATCCAGTTTGGGGCAGGGAGCTGACTGGGACTGGGGACAGGAAGATCAATCATTCCCATGCCCCAGGGCTGGGGTGCAGATGGGGACTGCTGGGGACAGGTATGCCTCTCAGCAGCTCTGCTGGCCCTGTCATCATCTGCCCCCAGGCACTGTCTACGGCCCCCTTCATGGGGGCATGGAGGTCATCTCAGGGGATATGGCATCCAAGGGGAGGAGGGTGCATGTCACCAACTCTGCTAGGCACAGTGCTGTCTTTATCACTCTATGAGGGAACAGGATTTGCCCATCACAAGTGGACTTGGCTGGCCTCAAAGGGAGTGTCTACACAGACATTAATGCACTTTAGTTAATACACGTTAAATCCAGTACCTCCATTGTGAGGTGCTAGGAAAATGTTCGTTAGCCTGGCTTAATTAACTAAAGTGTACGCTTAATTTGCGTTAACTTATTTTAATGCGCATTAAGTAAAAAGCACAGTTTTATGTGACACTTCAATGCACATTAAAATAAGCTAATGTGCATTAAAGTGCACATGTAGACATGCCCAGAGAGACTGGCATAGTGCAGACATCATAATCAAGGGCTTCGTGCCAGCCTCTGCTGCAGCTGAACACATTGGCTTAATCGCAGGTCAAGGACAAGGGAAGGATGCCAAACACCCCCAGCATAGCTGGGTACTAGGGGAGCCTCCAGGCTTGGAAGGGGCACACGAAGGGGAGGGAGGAGAAATGGTTGCAGTGTTTTGCAGTTGGAGCTTTTCTGGGACACCCTGAAGGCTCCACTGGCCCTTGGACTAATCTGGACACCCTGGAATGGAAAGGTGGTATCCAATCTGCAGGGAAGCCCAAATGCCATAGCCCTAAGCCCCTGCATCTGTTAGAGCTATGGTGTGTGGTCAATGCTTCTAGCAAACATTTAAGTCTGCAGGGATCAACTGCTTTGACCCCCAGCCAGGCTGGGGGGCTAGAATGTGCCCCACACACCAGCCTCTGAAGTCCAGGCCCCAAACCAAGGGGATTGCTCACACTGCCTGCACCTTCCAGAGGGACCTTTCTGGGCTCCTCACTGCAGCAAGTTTTTCACTCATCTGGCCTGGAATTGACCCAGCATCCCTGGAAGTAAAAGTACAGGGGTCTTAAAAGGGTGAGCATGGGACTGAGGGAAACCTTGTCCCTGCCCCTGTGTGTGCAATGACTTCCCTTTGAGGAAGTGACTAAAAATTCATGATTCTTTTTAAATCAAAAAATCAGATTTTTTTTATTTAAATCAGATTTTTTGATTTAACCATCTTTTTTTGGTTAAGATGCTTTTTCAAAAAATTAACCTATATAAAGATAGTTTTAATTTATGTTATAGTCCAAAGATATCATCACGGAATAGGGTTTATAACTTCTAATTATATATGTGACGGGCTGGCATTGACCTGGCCCAGGGGTTTTGAAAGGGCAAAAGATGATTGGAAGACTTGGGATTCCCTTTCCTCACCAATCTGGTAATGATTTGGCCCAGGAGTTTTGGAGGGGTAAAAGATGATTGGAGGACTTAGGATTCCCTTTCTGCACCAATCAGGCCCCAGAGACTCACCCCCCCCCGTCCCCTGATTGGCCCCTTGGGTCACCTGGAGGGGGATAAAAGGGGCAGCATAGGCTGACTCAGGAGAAACCAGTGAGGGACCACAAGGAAGGAGCTTCATAGAGCTGAGCCAGTGGGGCAGGAGCAGTGCCTGCAGGCAGCAGTGGGACCCTCAGCAGTGCGGCATGCAGCTAGCAGGAGAGGCTCCCTCAACTCCAGCTAGGATCTGAGTAGTGACCTGAGGAGTTCCCAGCTCTGCTTCCAGCTCCTCCAATCAGAGGCCAGGCAGCTTGACATCAGGCCAGGGTTCTAGGAAGGTTAAGACCCCTAGCAGGCTGGAGCAATGCCACCAGTGGTAGCTGTGTGGCAGCATTCCTGCCTCCTGTGTGGGAGATCTGAGTTTAAGTCCCAGCTGAGTTGACTTGGGGTGAGTGAGCTAACAAGAAACAAATCTTCCTGCAGTGGAAAGGGGCCACTGTGTTTCCCCTCCAGCTACCAAGGCCCTATATTTCCTTGTCATTTGACATCTTGCATTTTGTGCCTTTTTTATATTTCACCAACCAGTATTGTTTGCTCTGCTATTTGTGTTTTATATTTTCTTAACCCTGTCTTTTGTCAATGATTGTAAGTGTCTAACCTTTGTTGAATCCTGCACCCGTGGGGCATTGTAGTGTCCCCTATACCCTCTGATATATGCCTGTTATGTTCCCAGTGTTAAAAGGTATATGGTTAAGTCCCCATTGGTGGTCTGGCTCCGCTCTATAGGGGGAGGAGAGTCCCTACACCTCCCACAGTGCTTGTGCACCTGCTTTGATCCCTTCAGTTGGAGAGGGGGTACCTCTTGGAGTACCACCTGGGTTACATATACTATTTGAGACAATATATTCATGTGACCTAGTTATAAGACTTTTCTAAATAAGTTACAACAGGCCATGGACTACATTAGGGCCCCGATGTTATAGAGTTCCCTGAGGCTCCTCTATAGATTAGTAAAGATTAAAGAAAACCACTCTATGCAACAGCACGCAGTGCTCAGTCTAGAAGAGCCCATTAAGCATCTCTGTGATGCTGAGTTTCAGGTCTCAGACTGTGGATTTGTGCCTCCAGAGAGAACATCTTTGTTAACAGCTGTATATGGAAATGAGAGACAGCAGACCTGATTACCTACCCATAAGCCCTATTGTCTTTCTGCAAGTTTGTCTACACAGAGTCAACTCCTTACCTCTCTCTAAAAATGCAAAGTTTCAAGAAATTAAATGAACAGAGGCTTGTCAGGGGAGCAGTAGATCTGGGCAAGGAGGAGGAGTCTAGAGAAAAATGGAAGGAGGAAGGGGCAGTAGAAACAAAAGAAAAGCATTTTGAGCAGACTATTCCAGAAGTCCTGAAGAATAAGTTTCTGAATATAGCCCCTCCATTGATTTAACTTATGATGGCAGCAGGCTTGCCAGGCCATAAAAGAGACCATGTTTGAGAATATTTTAATAAAGGTTATATTAAACAACAAGAATGCGCTTTTTGTAGAAAACAATGCTTAAATTAAGGCTTCCTGCCCAGTGATTTGAATCATGATTTAAATCAAATCTACCCTGTCTCTTTGCTCCTGCTCCCCCTCAAATCCCCCGAGTTTCCACACTTACCCTTAAGGGCGAGGGCCGTAGTTTCTTCGACTCTTCGTGATTGTGATGGCCTTTGTTGACCTTGCCCATCTGCCTCTGCTGTTCGTTCACTTTCTCTCGTATTACAGCGAGCTCCTTCCCAGTCTTCACAGGCTTTCTCCCCCCGCCTCCACTCATCGCTCCCGTGGTTCCATCCACATGGTTCTCTACAATGACCCCGTCTGAGTTGTCTTCACCATTGTCTGTGTATAACAAGAGAGAGGGAAGAAAAGGATAAAACTCAGCTGGTAATACCATCCTTTGTGCCTTCCCTTCCTGGATGGCCAGTCACCATGGTGCAAAGCCTTAAATCCAAAACCAAAACTCACATTAGCCCTTTAATCTGGAAGGTAAGAATGGATAAGAACATAGCAACAGACATTTACTGGGTCAGACCCTAGGTCCATCTTGCCCAGCCTCACAGGGGCAGAGAGCGGATGCTGAAAGGGTGTGACCAGGGTTTTTTCCACTGTTCCTCTCTCACTTGCAACCTCCAACATTTAAGGTCTATGGATGACTGAAGCCACGCCCCTATTTCTCATGCTCAATAGCTACTAATACACCTCTCTTCCAAGAATCTGTCCAATCTCTTTTTTTTTTGCATCTGGCTAAACTGTCAGCTTCTACCACGTCTGGTGGCAATGAGTTCCACACTTTAATTACACACAGTGTGAAAAAGAACTTCCTTTGGTTAGTTTTAAACTTACTAGTTAGTAGGTAGTCAGCAATGACCATCCTAAAAGAAAGTTTAGAGCCCAGGGAGAAATCGTTTCTGAAGATGCTTTTTACGGTTTTATGGGACCTTTCAGACTGCTTCCGAGGAACAAAATTTACCCATCAGAAGTGCAGTTGGGTTTACAGTGCCAGTTACATTTGGCACCAAAACTAGAAATAATGTTAATTAGTAATGATTCTTTGGGTATTCAGAAGACTTCTACACATACCCGACATTGCATACAGAAAAGTGAATCTGTAAAAGATCAAATCAGACAAGAAGTCGGCAAATACAAACCCTCACTCAAAAGTGTAAGAAGAAAATGCAGTGGATTGCACATACACCAAGGCCTGGCACCCTTACCAACACCAACCTGCAGGGTGCTGTGGATGGATGAAGAAGAAGACAAAGACCTAGGATGAGCTGGACCACCAATATCAAACACTGGATGGGATTAAAAACTGATTGATCACACAAGGACTGCAAAAAAACGGGAAGAATGAAGGAAAGCTTTTGCTATGTTACAGGTGCCCCAACAGTTGGTATGGCCTAAAGACAGACCTGACTGGCCTTGACTTGGGGTCTATCTATCATCATCCAGAGTATCAGGAATTGAATAAGAATGTGTTCAATACACTTTAAGAGCCCTCTCAACATTATTGACTTCACTGCCTCCATAATTTTCATGGTAAAACCTGCTGTGTCAGTGATACTTCTTGGCGAGTCTGGCCTTATTTTACTTTAGATCCCATGTGATGCATTAACTCATGCTTGACTTTTATCCAATATTCTTCTATGTTCTATATTTGCCTACTTCTCTTGGGTCTAACACAACAGCACATGCTTTGGGCCCAAACCTGTTACTGCTTTCAGCTTCCAGGCCCTAAACTGGCTCTCTCAAGTCGGAGACACACACAACAAGAAAGCTCAGGGTAACAGCTGGGCTTTTTTCTCCTGCTCTGCACACTGTTAGCATCCTAGAATCATAGAAAATGAAGGTTAGAAGGGAGCTCAGGGGGTCACATCTAGTCCAACCCCTGCTCAAAGCAGGACCAGCCCCAACTAGATCATCCCAGCCAAGGCTTTGTTTACCTGGGTCTTAAATACCTCCAAGGGTACAGTCTTAAATACCTCCAAGGGTACAGTTTCTTCCACCTTTCTGGGTAACCTGTTCCAGTGCTTCATCACCCTCCTGATGAGAGAGTTTTTTGTAATATCCAACCTAAATTTCCTGTGCTACAACTTGAGACCACTGCTCCTTGTCCTGTCCCAAGTGTCCTAGGACAATCTACCTAATTTTGTGATCAGTCTCCAGACAGCAGCCTCTCAACACTTGGTAGCAACTTTGAGTTAACAGAGAATCCTCGTTAGTCGTTGGAAGTAGAGATTGAACCAAACTGTTCTGATTGCAACTGATTTGAGAGGAGAGGGTGTGCATACACATACCCATTCACTGCAAGAATCTGCTATTTAGTATTTCTTCCCCATAATTTAAGAGCTCTTGATCAGCCTATGAGCTACGAATATGACAGACGCTGGGCCTTGTCTGTCCCTCAGAAGTGACATGCGTAAAGTTTCTTTCAAACACGCAAAGGACATGTCAACATGGCCTGAAGTGATCCAGGATCCGTGTTTACAGTTTGACGTCACGCAGGTTCAGCAATCCGGCCCTTTGCATGTCAGCAGTTTATGAGGAGTGGAATAACCTTAGGACAGTGAGTGGCCAAGTGTGGACACAAGAGCTGTGCCATAGCTTACATAACAGTCCATCTGGAATGGGGTTGGCTGCTCCAAGTTTGCAGAAAAGTCAAAGATTCAAAAGTTTTACTGCAAGCTGGAACCTGCCATGTGATGTCATGTCAGGATAAAAGTCTCCTGTCATCACACAAAGAGGAAAATTCTTCAGATTTACATAGCACTTCTCTTCCACAAACCTCCACCCTTCAGACACTATGATTCCCATATTTCAGATGTGGAAACTGAGGGCAGAGGCTTTTCACAGCCACACAGTGACCAAGCCACAACTGGACCGCTGAACTCCCAGCCCCTTAGCCCCCTGTGCTTTGGTCATTACCAAAATGGCAATTAAAACCAGCAAAAAATTCTTTGGCAAACTCCAGGACTTCACACAGTTGTTACATCTGGACCAGAAGCCAGAACGTTATGGAGTCGATATCCAAATGTTACAACCTACATTCTGGGCTGCGATATGAGTATTCTGCTTTCCCAGTCAGTCTGGGCAAGGATCATTTCACACAAGGAACATTTTTTTTTTACATATCACTGTCCTTTACAATGAGAAACACACAGTGAGAAAGACGATTGAATTAAATTGCCTTTAACAACAGATATAATAGATGAAAATAAAATTCACTCTAAGATGTTGGTAAGTTTTGCCAAACTTCAATTATCAGGGAAAAATTCCAAGATTTTTAAGGTTTTAAAGCACCATCCGGTTTTCTCCATTTTAGCGATATCTTTAAATGTTAGTCCACTATGGATGAAGAACGAGTGGTGTTGCTGCCAGTAACAATCACAGGGCAGGATCTGGAGCAACAGAAACATCAAAATGGCATTGCTTGTGTTGAGTTTCTCATGAGCACTGTGCTGCTTCATTCAGAAAACCAGTGGCATGCACACTAAATGGAAAACAAGTCAATCAGCACCAAGCCCAGCCAGTCCCTTCCTGATCAAAACTTGTTGCTTCCTGTTTCCCATTGATGGATATACAAATTTGCCCAAATGAGCACTGTTCTAGTAAAAAGAGGCCAGCTAGTAACCTTCTTGTCAGCTGATTCATTCACAAACCCTCTCCTGATAATATTTCACACCGGTTTTCCCCCCAAAACGAACGCACACAAAACCAAGGAAGAATGCGGGATGTGAGCAGACAACACAAGTGCGCACGCAGAGATAGGAGAGAATCACTCTTGGAAACGAGGTAGTGGTAAGAGTTTAAATGCAGCAGAGGCCTCCAGCAGGTAGAGACTGAACCTTCTTCTCTGACATGGACCTATCTATGGTGTTTGCTTTCCACACCTCTGGACTGGGCTCCAAGAACAAGCTCCACCTGGAATTGGTCCCAACAGCTATGTGCAAACTTCAGCTATTTTTCTCTTAAGCAAAGCAGATGAGCATATTACAGCAGGGCTGCAAGCTCTGCACTCATTTGCACTTCTCTTTTGCAGCTGAAAGACTAAAAGATAAAGCATTCATCAGCTGGAGATCTGGGGCTGGTCCATTGCCCAGGTTAGGAGAAGTGACAGAGGAGCTAGACATTGCTCCCAGTCCCTAGATCAGTGGTCCTCAGATTGTGCCTGACAGGTCTCCACAGTGCACAGGGCACTTCTGCACAGCGGCTTGGGCACATGGTGTTGGTTCCCCTTGAAACCAGTTACCGTAATGGATTCAAGACAATCACCTTGCTGGGGTCGTTTGACCCCAGTACTCTTTCCTGCCATGGCAGGGGGTCGGACTTGATGATCTGCTCAGGTCCCTTCCGACCTGACCAACTATGAAACCGTAAGACAGCTAAAAAGGCTTTCCTCCTTTACCATGACCAGACAAATCAGCTGAAGGGCCAAGAAAAGCTGGACTGCGCTTGGAAAGCATGGGGACTTCTTTAACTCTTGTGAGACATGTGGAATAGGATTATATTTCAAAGAGAGTTGGGAGGCTGTGAGGGAGAGGTTCAAACCTGGGAGAGCGCTGAGTGGATTGAGAGCCAAATAATTACTGCCAAATACTTGTAATACGGCCTGAAAGAAATAAATCTGTTGGAAAGCCATCACGGCTCCATCCATGAAACTCTCATGCCATCACTGACCCTAATGGGATGGGATGGGATGGGATGGGATGGGATGGGCAGGTATGAGCTGGCCTTTGATATCCATCCCTAACTCATTTGTCATGCCGGCCCATGGCTTTCTGCCAACCAATTTCAATTCAAGCTAAATATATCCCCTGACAAAGGGGTGCCAAGCTTCAAAATTCAATTAGGTTTTATGGTTCTTCCATGCTCTTGTGGCATGTGGAAAACCACTCCCGTCCTGCTTTGGATCACAAGGTAGAAAGTGTCTGTGCCGGGCGGGTCATTTGTGGCAGGAAGCAAAGCAGATAGCCCATGGAACACCTCGCCACGTGCCAAGAACATGTGTTCTCGCAGCCTCTTCTCAGGAAAATTCCCATCGACTTCAGTGGGCCTCGGGTTTGGCTGCAGTTGAAGTGCACTCGGACGCACGCCGGCAAATGACTGCAACGCATTGCGCAGTCTGGCCAAAATTTCTGAAAGCAGCTAATGCTTTGCAGTGCTTTGGTCTTTGGGAGCCCCCTCAGGGTCCAAGGCCGGGCACCTCCCAACTGAGGTGTTCCAAATTAGCAGCCACTCACACAGCGGTGCCCGACCAGAATAATATCTGAGCAGACAATATTAGTAGCAGTTCCTAAGGCTGTGAGAGATGCAGGCTCAGCTTTTGGTAAGATGAGGTGAGCAGGAGCTCACCTGCACTGTGACAAAGTCACCTATTATCTGTCCCTGGTGTTCATGTGGCAGCTACATGCTGACTTATACCCCAAGGCAGCCGTGAGGCTGAAGGACCCCAGCACCCAGGGACACTGTTTTAGAGGTGCTTTGTACTTGCACAAGCCTCTGTTTGTGTGACATCCAGGCAATATTTCCACCCCCCACACAGCTAGAAAGCCATGGCTGAGCCAGACGTAGCAAAACTGAGCCAAGTTTTCTGTCTTGCATTGTTTCTCAGCCCTTTCACGCAGCTCTGTGCAGGCCAAAGTCTTGTCCCTGCCATTCTGAAAATGGACAAGGTCTTTGAACCTGATCTTATGTGTAGAGTTCAAATGAAAGCTGCAGAAAGGGGCTACAGGATGATTACAGGGAAAAGGCCAGGGAATGCACAGACAAACAGCACGCCCACCTCTACAGCTGTCCCCAGTGACCTCTGCCAAACCAGCCTGTTGAGTACTTGAGTAAGAGGCCAGGGCAAAGGTTCCTACCCAGCAGCTCTGATGCAGGATTTGTTGACAGGGGATTCAGAGAGCAGAGAAAGAGCCTGGCACCTGCAAGTCTATCCCGGGTCCAATTTCCTTGGAACAGGATCCACAAAGAACAAAGTCCCCGTAGCCCTAAGCACCCCCTCCCCACCCCCTAATATTAATCATCCTGTTCACGCTCCTTGTTCCAAGGTTACATTTAGAGTCTGCAGTGAGTACATGTCACCTTTCCTAACTGACCTGCTTTTCTCTGCAGGTGATTCCATACATAGGATCACAGGAATCACAGGATCCTAGAGAAGTAAGGTTGGAAGGGACTTTACAAGGTCATCCTTGACTAAACCCTGCTGCTCTAGTGTCTGGCTAACCTACTCTTGAAACTTTGTAGGGATGGAGAGGACACAGGACTCCAGGGGAGGCCTCACCAGTGCTGAAAAGAGCAGAAGAATCACTTGCATTGATTTCCAAGTGATATTCCTATTGATGCAGTATCCTATTGTCTTTTTTTTTTTTTTTGGCAGCAAGTGCCCACTGTTAGCTCATACTGAGCTTATGGCCCACTGTAGCCCTAGGACTTTCACTGCAGTACTGCAGCCCAGCCCATCTTTCCCCAGTCTGTATTTGTGAATGCAATTATTTCATCCCAAGTGCAGGACTCTGCATAAGCAAGCGGGCTTTCTTGCATTCCCTGGCTGTGAAGTGAATGGGTTGAAGCTCAGGCTCCAGTACCATCTCCTTCTCTTCACTACCAAGTTAAAGGGTTGTCTTTACTGGGCTCACGAGAAATACTGTTGCCAAAGGAGTAGAAAGCATTGGTGGGGGTGGGAGAAGGGCCAGGGTGAGCAGGAACAAGGGGGGGAAAGGTGGGCTGGAAGGAGAGGAGGAAAATGAAGGAGGAGACAATACCTCATGTTTGAAATCCTGCTCTCTTGAAGTCAGTGGCAAAGCTTCCAGTGGCTTCAATGGGATCTGGATTTCTCTCTGTGTCCTACTCACTGGCCAGTCCATCTGAACTCCCCTCGCTGGGTTTATAACAGAGATGTATGACGTACCAGCATTTCTCCCCATGCATGCCCACTGCCTTGCACCTCTTAAGCTAACTTGCCTCATCGGCTGCAGGATAAATAATAAACCCCCTCTCATTACTGGCAAAGTTGGGAGACGCAGAGAAGCTCCCTCCTCTCCATATGGGTTTCTGTTGATTTATCCAGTCCCTGGCTTTTCCCCCCCAAGGGGCTCCTGCTCTGTTTTTTTGGTTTCTCCAGCTAAGGTGACCACATAGTGCAGGAAGGATGTGAGTTTAGGTCTGCTTGCACCTTGGGATAGTTAACACCAGTGCCCTGGACACAATCCAGTGTATACAACTGCATCTTCCTAACCCCAAATTTCTTGCCATTTCAATGGAAAATTTCTCACTTCCTGCCCTGCTGTGTTCTGCAAGGTGATAGTGCCACTTTCCCCCTACAGTAATTCCCTCTCTCAACCTCTGCTAGCCGCCGTTTTTAATGCAGTCTTCTGGGGCTCTTCTTTCCCACAATCTATCCCATATCTCTCTGGAATCTGTTCTCAGAGTCTCTTATTTCCCCTTTGTAATCTTGCACGGACTAGCTGCAAAATCCTGTCGTTTCAGCCACAATCTTTATGCCAAAGACCTACAACTCTTTGGTAGCAACCATCGGAACAAGATCTACCCTACATCTGTTTTAGTAGCCATGTGAGCTACTAAACAGGCAGACGCAGTCTCATGTTTCTTCCCCACTACTCAGGAAGGTCCAAGCCTGTGTCCCCATTTTTCTTTCTTCACAGCCAACCTCCTGCCACATCTCATTGCATTTTTTTCTGCTGTCTCTTCTCCCTGCCCGTTACAAATCTCCAACCCACACCCTATGACCCCAGCTGACTTCCTGCCCTTTGGGCAGGGGGCTGGACTCGATGATCTCCCGAGGTCCCTTCCAGCCCTAATGTCTATGAAATCTATGAAACCCTGAGCATCATCAGCCTCAATTACTGCACCTGTCTGTCCATGTCCTCTTCCAGAATCTTATCTTGCTCTGGTCAGGCTTGAACACTGCTCTCACTGCCCCCCACATCTCTGCTGTTTTGTCTATGCTCCACGTGCTCACCCCAAACTGCCCTTCAAAATGCCCTCAGCATCTTCACCTACTCGAGCCTTCCACGGGCTCCTTAGAGCTCCTTCCTGTCTGCTTTGTTTGAGCCGCTCCTTCAAGGCACGTTTCTGGGACAATCCACAGGGAAAATAATCTGTATTGCTGTAAGAGCTCAATCCACTCTTCGGTGTCTTGGACCTGCACTGTTTGTCTAGGTCTATCTGTGAGTTCCCTGGGTTGGTCCTGTATTGCATTCTCTTTTGAGTGGTTCATGTGTTGATGAAACTAAATGATAAAATCACACACGCACACATGCTCACGCATGCAACCTGCTACAGCCATAAACTCCCATGTAATCTCTGAAAATTGGCGGACTGCCCCTTGGTTTGGGACCTTAAGATCCTTCAGCACTAGAGGTGCTGTGTAACCCCCTCCTCCTTTATTGTCACTGCCCAATCTTTTCCACTTATCTGTGCGAGGAGGGAGGGAATAGCTAAGCAGCACGATGGTATGATCTGGCTGGCAATTGCTTAGCAAGCCCCTCTTCTTGTCCTGAACTTCTGCCACAAGGATGAGGCGATGGGCAGTCAGTGCTATTTTGGGTTGCTGCGCTCTCCTCCAGGGATAGCTCCTATGGTTTTACGCAACACGGCTGTTCTTTCAGATGCCTTTTATGGCTGCTGGTGTGAGTTGGCCACTTGCAACCTGTTTTTTAACCTGGGCAGAATAGGTGCTAAGACACATGTTTAGAGCTCCTTTTACAGTGGCACTACTCACACACTGTCAGGTACTGACTTCTTCACAAGGAAGGGAGAGCAGAGATGGTTTTGGAAGAGATCCAGTAGTTGGAGTGAGAAAACCAGGAACTCTGTTGTCCTCTTCCCCTGATCTTTGCTCCAAAGGTCCAGCAGCAGCAGCAATCCCTCGCAGTCGAGGATGACTGTCTTCCATGTTTGCTTTACCTGTGGGTCCAAAGATGGCTGATGAGGCTGATCTGAGATCAACAGACTCGGTCGCAGCTCGGGCATGTATTTCTGTGCAAGGTGGGTGACTCTGGGCTCTTGACTGGGTCCACGACACGCTGTTTCTTCCACTCCCACTTTTATGTGTCCTGCTGTCATCACAAGGTTTCAAAGTACTGAGATCCTTGCAGCGAACCCTTTCTCCATTTGGGGCGGTCCTTGGCGATAGTCACCCACCAGTTAATGCTGAAGCTGCATTTTTTCAAGTTGCCTTGAGGACATCCTTGAAGTGCTTTCTGTGCCCTCCTATTGAACATATGCCTTAACTGGGCTGGGAGAATAAAACTTCCTTCAGGAGTCAAGTCAGACACCCAGATATGGCTGGCCCAGCAAAGTTGATGTTGGGTGATCATTGCTTTAGTGCTCATGGCATTTGCTTGCAAGAGGACGTTAATGTTGGTGCATCTATCTTCTTACTGGAGTCAAAGGATCTTCTGTCCACTTGTGTGCTAGTTGCTGTTTGAACTAGCCACCCCTCAGTACTTCAGAGAGTGTCTAATGAACCCCTCCCCTGCCATTCATGCCATCCTTGTGGTACCTATAGCAATTGCTTAAATTGAAAAATAACACCAGAGGAAGGATTCAGTACATTGCTGCCTGCCGGTAAGAAAGATATGACTGAAGGATACAGAGCAGAGGGCCTGTATCAGCCCTGGGTGGCTCCCTCAGGGACCAGTAGACTGTAAACCAAAGCATGCTGTACCAACCTCTTTCTTTCCAAGGGGAAACCTGAATCCCCAGGTTGCAGTGCCCCAAGTAATTTATTCTTAGAGGATAACAAGTGAACCTATTTCTGATCCCTAGAGCACTTAGCAAATAACTTCCTCTAGCCAAATTCCACCTGAGGTAGCTGTTTTTCCCTCTCTGTTATCCTGTTTCCACTTAGAAGTCACCTGAGTGCATTTCAACCTCTCACATAACTGCTGAGCTAAAATATTAACCTGAGAGTGAACCTTTGTCAAAGGCTTTCTGTAAATCTAAACCCATGGCTGCATGGACTAGTGGACTGACCTGATGACTGGGGAGCAAGAACTCGCTTGCTTTATTGCCAGCTCTGCCATGAGGCCAGTTGTGCTCTCTGCCTCATTTGAACCCTGTGAAATGGGGCCAATACTGCTTATTGCTTTGACCATGCACTGTAAGGGGGAGTGCTCTGTCAATGCAAAATGCTACATAAAGAATGAAAATGCCTGCTGTTAGCTATCTCAGGACAAGATCCAGAGAGGCACCTAGGAAATGGGACACCAGGTTATAGGTGTATCTGACCTTGTGGGGATTCACACCCACCTTTCGCTCCTCCCATTGCCCGAATCCTCAGGTTATAGAGCAGTCTTGAGTGTATGTGGCAGGGTGCTCCAGACTCGCTGTGTTTCCTTGCAGTGTAAAATGCAGACAGTTCTGGAAGCAGAGGCCAGAACCCCGGTGAGCAATGTGCTCAAGTTGCAGCAAGGGAAGTTGAGGATGGATATTAAGTAAAACTCTCTCACAAGAAAGGTAGTAAAGCACTGGAACAGGCTACCCAGAGAGGCTGTAAACTCTCCATGCTTGGCAGTTGTTAAGACCCAAACAGACAAAGCCTTGGCTGGGATGATGTAGTTGGGGCCAGTCCTGCTGTGAGCAAGGTGTTGGACTAGATGTGACCTCCTGAGGTCCCTCCCAACCTCATTTTCTATGATTCAAAGTAGGGCTGAAAGGGACCTCTCTACACTGAGGTGCTCTTGTGGTCCCCAGTGCAGGTGCCAAGTGACTTTAGGTGCTTCCAGGGTTGGACAGCCTCTGTGAAGGGGGTTCCTGGCTTGCTTTTTCAGACAAGTACCATTTTAGATGGCCAGCATGCCACTCTAGATCCTGCTCTAAGCCTCCAGCTCAGCAATGCACCTCAGCATATATTGAACTTTTATTCACTTCACTGACTAGGGAACAACTTAAGTGTGACTGAATCAGAGCCTGAGTCCCCAGCGTGCTCCCTGGCACGGACACCATCAAAGAATTCCACCTCATTGTGGAAGCATGTCTTGTGCTTCCTATTTTGATTAGCCTTCACCGCACTGCAATCACCCAAGCCCAAAAGAAACCGAGGTCTTCTAAGACACTTCCTTGCTTAAATGAATTGGACTGCAACTTCACTACCTGGCCCTTAACCCAGAACATAAAACCCTCAAATAGACTGACCATATTTTCAGTCCTCAGGGGGTTTGCTTGAACTATAAAAGCAATTCATTTTATAAGGGTAAGCTCCAATCCCTGCTTCCCCGGTTGTTCATATGCATGTGTGTGGCCCCTGATATTTCAGAAGCACAAAGGAACCATGTGATATTTCCAATATTATCTCTATTTTTTAACCCTCTGTCCCTGTGAGTTGCCAAAAGCCAGCCAGACCTTTCATAAAGTCCACAAAATAACCTCACTCCTTTCTCTTCAACTCTACTGCCTTGTTCAAATGCATTTTGCCTATGTTAGAAAATGTACGTGTGTCCCTGGGACTGAGGACACGTAACCTTATCTCCACCTCGTCTACACAATGTATGTGCGTGGCATGGACAGGCTGTCTTTAAAGCAAGTTCCAGGGAAGGCCCCAAGGTATTTTCATTATAAAGATGGCCTTTGCCAGGCAACAGGCTTTTGCATCTCTCTCACAGTACTGAAGAAGGGAGGAAAGCAAACTGTTCATTGGAAGGGTGATGCCTTTCAGATTTGATATCTTGCAACCTGTCAGGACTTGAAAACTCAACCTGTCCAGGCCAAAATGTTTTGGGTAACAGTCAGCTTGCAGGAACACAAGAAACCCTGATAATGGAGTAGTAATGAGGTGCTATGTTTCCAGTCCCAGGCATGCTTGTACATAAGAAACGTTGCTTTACAGTTGTGTTGAAGTTTTACACCCTACTGTCTGAATCTGTGGGTAACAAAGTACTGTATGTTTTGCTGCTGTTTTGAGCTGGGGATGCTCAACCCCTGGCTTGTAGGCCAGATCCAGTCCATGAAGCCATGTCATCTGGCCAGGAGGGCTCTCACAGGACTGAAAATGTGGTGGTGTGGGAATGATGGCAGTATTAATGACCACTGCTGCCAAATTTCCAGACTGGTCTGGAGCCCACAAGCTAGATAAGGTGGCCCTACATGCTAGAGCTGGGGTGCATGGCAGGGCTGACACCTGGCCAGATGTGGGCATGCAGGGCTGGACTAAGGGAGTGAGTGGCCCAGACTGAGGCAACACAAGCCCTGATCCAGGCATGTGGGGCCAAAAAGAGGTGGCACAGGGCCCAACCCCATGTAAGATCAGGCATACAAATTGGCGCTGCACCACTCATCCAACCTGTGGAGTCAAGAGGTTGAGCACCACTGATTTAGAGTATTGCCCTGTACGACTTAGCACGGCTTTGCTACAAGCAGATCTCTGTTAATAAGATGATCCATCCCAAACCACAATCCCAAAGTGGTACATTTTCCATCAATCCCTTGATGCCTCCAAATCAAGACCGGATGACTTCTGGACTATGCGTGTGAGTCAGACCCAAGTAAAAAGGTACAGTACTGGGAACACTAGGTGAAGCTACATGGACTGGGCCAGACAGGAGCTCAGACAAGAGAACATAATGGTCACTTCTGACCATTAAATCTGTGAGTCTCCAAATCCATCCTGTGCTGACTCCTGAGCTTTTCAAAGAGGTTTTCTGCAGCTTTGCCTAGAGGTCCAGCTGTGTGTTTAGATACTTGGGCACGACTGCCATGGAAGCTCAGGGCTGCTGTACACAGGTCTCAGGACAAAACTGGACCATTGGAAATTATGACAAACTCCTTTCATATACATTCGGGGCTGCCAAAAGTCTGACCTTCCACTCTGAGATCTGCCATAAGGTATAAATGACTGCAAATAGGGAGGAAAAATATTACAAGTCAAGTTAGGAAAACATAAAAGGTCAGAGTGGGGCTCCACCCTGCCTGCTCGAGCACTCTTCCACTCATCCTCGATGTGGCTCCATTCTCCCTTTTCAGCCACATTGGCTCCTATTGTTGTTATGACTGTTGCATGCAAATGGAATGAACTTCAGCCATTTGTATTATTAGCTTTAAATAACAACATACTTTTCCACCGCCGATTTTCCAGACAGTGGTGTGGTCCAGGGTTCCCCACCACCTCTCTGCGCGTTTCCTCAAAGTCTGCCCTTTAAACATTCCTAGGATCATTCCTTTTCTACCTTCTCCTCAAAAACCTCTTCAGGCTCCATGTTCAATTGCCAACCGTGTCATTTCCAGGGCAGCATTCACTTGCTAGACCTAACACGCCCTCAAGCCCCTTAGCTGAGCAATAGTTTCTTTCTCGCTAGAAAGATGTGCTTCTTTTATCCATCCTACTTTACCCTAACAAAATGAATTGACCACTCAAACTAAAATTCCAGATTGATGGCGATAACCTATGTGCTACATTGAATTTTTATGCTGCGTTCTGTCTACCCACATCTCCTGACAGTTTCAAGTGGAGGTAGATATTATTTTTTCCACTTCTGCTCTGAGCTATTAAACAATTGACACATTCCACCCTAAAAGTAATTAGTCTGCTTCCAGAGGAGGCCACTCATATGATCAGGGTGCAGCAGGGCAGGCCTTACAAGGAGAGGCTATGGGACCTGAACCTGTTCAGCCTCCACAAGAGAAGGCCAAGGGGGGATCTAGTGGCCTGTTACAAACTAGTCAGGGGGGATCAGCAGGCACTGGGGGAGTTCCTGTTCCCCCGAGCACTGCCAGGAGTGACCAGGAATAACGGTCACAAGCTGGCAGAGGGTAGATTTAGGCTAGATACCAGGAGGCGCGACTTCATGGTCAGGGCGGCTAGGATCTGGAACCAACTTCCAAGAGAAGTGATGCTGGCTCCTACCCTGGAGGTTTTCAAGAGGAGGTTAGATGAACACCTTGCTGGGGTCGTTTGACGCCCGTACTCTTTCCTGCCATGGCAGGGGGTCGGACTTGATGATCTGCTCAGGTCCCTTCCGACCCTAGAAACTATGAAACTATGACACCTGAGACCAAGCCTTGAGTAGGGTTGTGGATACTAGGTTGAATGTTCTGTTTTAATGTTCTGGCTTGGTGGCTGAACTGGTTGACATCAAATAAAAAATAAATGCTTCAGCTGACTCAAAATGTTTTTTGTTCAACTTGAAATTAAGCATACAGATCAACACTTTAATTTAGCATTGGGCTATTTCTCCCATTTTGTTTTCAAGGAGGCCAATTTTTTCTTTTGAAAACAGGGATTTAACATTCATAATGAGAATATAATTACCAAACTAAAAAAGTCAACAATCTTTTTAAAGTTCTTCCCTCCTGTTTTCAGCCAAAGCTGATCCCAAATTTGGCCTGAATTCATCAAAGAATTCCACTGTTCCAAAAACTGCATTTTTGGTGAATTTGCTATTAACTGAGAAAAATCTGACCAACACCAGTCTTGAGGTCCTTATCCACACTGAACTGCTACTTTAAGTCAACAAGAGCTTGAGTTAAGTAAGGCACAGTTCTTTGGGTGGATGTGATATCTTTTATTAGGCCAACTAAGTAGTTGGAAAAAAGTTCTTAGCAAGCTTTCGGGTGCAGTCACCCTTTGTCAAGCATTGGGAGTCTATGCTGGTCTGAGACTTCAAGGAATGAGAGAAGCTAAAAGTAGAACAGAGTAGAGTAAGTAGTAAATAGAGTAAAGCTTTCCAGATTTGTCCTATAAATTTAGGACTTGCCTACATGGAAAGGTCTCATCGGGTTAACTAGTTATATAGGTTAAAAAAGGTTTAGGTAAACCATTGCAGAAGCCTTTGGGAGGAGTCTCTGGTTAAAACCAGGCTTACTTTAGTTAAGTTGTAAAACAATCAGAAATCAGTTTAAACGGCACTAAAATAGGGTGGCCTTAAACCACCCTAAGAACCTCCATACAGTGGTTTGTACTGGTTTTCCCCAGTCGAAAGCAAGTATTCCAGTTTAACTGGAACAGTTCTCTTTTGTAGGCATGTGTGAAACAGCTTGGAAAACCTGGAGACAAAAAATGCTCTATGAACATGGGGTATTATCACTCAATGAATCTAGCTCAAATGTGAAGACGGCTTTGTTCTCACTCCGGCAGTCTGGAGCATATCTCACTGCAAGCTCCAGTGACAGAGGAAAGAGTGACCAGCCAGCAAATGTTATCCATCTCAAAGCTTCCCTCTCTGAGACAGTACAGACACATTGCTTCTTTATATTACAGCCTTAATATATGGAGACTTAATGCCCCAAGTCCTGCATCATGGAGGTGTCAAGATCATTCACCCTTCTAGATGAGAGGTTTCCTTCCAAGCAGGGGGAGTGTGAGACTCCAGGACAGCTTTCAACTGCAGTTCCCCTCGGCTGTTACTTCAGCCTCTTGCCTTTGAAGAGAAAGAAGCTGTTTCATGTTGTTTCCAATTTTCCTCTTCCCTAGGCCACTCACAGAGTCACCCCAAGTCATACGGAGCTTCCTGCTGAGCTGCAGGCAGGAGGGAAGGGAAAACATAAAACAATGGGAAACACGGACCAAAGAGAAGGAAAGATTTGGGGCTAGATTCAAGAGGGGAACTCAGGTGTGGCAAAGTCAAACTGTTGCTCAGAGCAAGCCTATCACACCACGGTCCATAAGTAAGATACCTGAGGGATGGAGACCTAAGACAGGGTGCAGGCACTTCAGTGCTACCCAAGCCATGGAGGGCTGTGCAGAAATATAAGTGTCTGGGATGCCTGAAGAAAGGCGTTTATACCCGAAAGCTTACAAGCAACAATTTTTCCAGCTATTTAGTTGGTCTAATAAAAGATATCACATTCACCCAAAGAAACATGTCTGCCCGGGAGAAATGTAGGTGCCCAGAGACTATAGCTTTGAAGGTGTAGGTGCTGGGTGAGGGTTTGGGGAGGGCAGTAGCCCCCAAAGAATGGACTTTGGCACCCAAAAGGACAGTAGCTTTCCCTCATGAATCTATTCCTTGGAGGAAAGAGAGAACGGAGGCAGGAAAAATAGTGGCATAATGTGCATAAAATATACCTGTCTGCCCTACTTCATAGGCATCCTGCCTAGCTTTCCTTATGCACCCAATGGGCTGACTACTGTAGAAGCCAACATCTCTGCTGCATCCTCTCATAACTGCCTAGAGTAACCTCCATTTTCTACTGGTTTGTGGAAAAATGTTGGTGTTATTTAAAGAAAGAGTGGGCTGCAACGTAGGGCACAAGGGCTTACACCTGCCCACAGGGGCAGACGGGATGTCATGGGGCGAGGTATCACAATGCATTGGAAGGGGGAAAGTTAACCTAAGGTAACTAACAGACCACTCATGAGCACTGACCACTGGGCCCAGCTGAAAATTATCTGATGGAACTGTTTTGCACTAAAAACAATTGGATTTGATTCAGTTTGAGTCCATAAGCAGATATTCCTAGGGCCGCAGAGCAACTGAGCATCTAGTCTGGGGATTAGGGAACAAGCCCAGAGTGTGGAAGACAAAAGTAAAAGCCTCTTCTCTGAATCAACCTGTGCGAAGGCTGAGCCACTGATCTCCCAAGTCCTAGGCCAGTATCCCAAATGCCAGATCTTTAGCTCTTCTGAGCTAGTCATTGTACGTTCAAGGGGGAGACAAAACCTTCAAAATGTCTTGAGTGGGAAAATATACTCAGGAAAATCATGTCCCATCTAATTCTGCAAGACACACTCATGTGATGTGGGACCCACAGGGAGATTTTAAGGTGGCAGGCTGTATTCAGCCTAATTAGGACTGGGCTGGAGCACTGTAATTATTCCCCTTGCCTCTTTCAGGAAGCGCTGTGGGATCTTTAATGACCACAGAATGACCTCCTTGGCTGAAGAGCGCAGACCTTTATCTGCAGAGTGATACCAACTCCTCACAGGTCAGTAAATACTAGCTAGGAAAGGAAAGTTGGAGCCTGGGCACCTGCAGCTGCTATGTTCAGCCTCATAACTCCTAAAAATAAAATCCTTGCTCCACTGCCTCTGATGAACACAGACACACAAGCGCGCGCGTACACGTGTCGCCTTGAGTCCATAAAACTTCACTTCATTAAGACCGCTGCTGCCGCCACATCTGCTAGTGCTTTCAGAGCAGATTTGTCTGGTTCCACGGGACTCTGGGGTTTATTGCTGCTTTATCTCTGTCTCTTGGAAGGGCTTTCTTTTTTTTTCCACAGAGACTCCACCCGAGGCAGGAATGAGTACTCCCGTCACGACCACTCGTGCGTGCTGAGTCTGCCATCGAGACAGCCTTCCCATTTGGTGCTGAAGCCAATCTGAAATATCCTGGCAGTGCGTGTTCTGAAGCTGTAGTGCATTAACACGCTGCCTCCCACTCACCCTCCAGCCCCCTGGAAAAAATCAGAGCTGTTGGCTAAAGGTATCGCAGCCAATGCCAGGAAAAAAAAAGGAGCCTGCTGCCCCTGCACTGTCTGCAAGCTCACGTTTGCCAAGTTACAACAAACAGGAAAAGCAAAATCAAAACACAGCCCCCACATGCCCCTCCACCAATCCATCAGGCTGGTGCCGCTGCCAGCTATGGCTCACAAACAACTCCATCAACAGACTTCTCCTACACGTCCTCCCAGGTGGCCAAAGTGAAAATCCAGGAAGTCTGCATCCAACGCCCCATGGGGTGTTTTAAGTCCCTTCCAGTAAGGCAAAGGTTTGTTGTGTGCTGGCCGAGGAAAGGGTTAACCAGTGTCGGCTTCCGGCACCTGATGCTATAGCTGCCTCTACCTATAGGTGCTTGTGCACTTCCTGTGAAGGGTCCCGACCAGGCAGAGAAGGGTGAAGGATGGAGAAGAGCATCAAGAACAGGAAATGCTCTGGTCTTTCCCTTCCGTTACGCGAGCAGTCATCAGCCTTTAGGAGCAGAACCTTCTCTCCACACCACCCCAGCCTAGTCGGCTACTGGTGCTCCACCCTGCAGAAGTAATCAAAATGCTTGGGGAGGTAATATCTTTTATTAGATTAACTAGATAGTTGCAAAAAAAGTTCTTTATTTGTACCCTGTGGAGGAACTCAGGCCTCTCACAAATGTGACATGGGGGGTTTCAAGCAGCTCTGGGGAGCGCTCACCAGTGAACTGGACGCAGGTGGTCCTGGAAGTTAGTGCTGCAGTTTAAGTTTGCTAAACTTGCACTGCTGACTGGAAAGCCCAGTGGTGAACTGATAACGGTGCTCATCGGACAGTCAGGGACCACAAGCCTGTCTGAGAACCCCACCTTAGCCTTGTAAATCAATTTGTTCTCTTTCACAACAGAGCAAGCACATGTCTACACTGCAACTGGAGATGTGACTGCAGCACAGATCAAGCTCTCGCCTTGCTGGGGCAGGTGCCAACAGCACTGAAGCCGCAGCAGCGAGAATCTCAGCATGGAAAAGCGACCACCGCATGTCCCAGGGGTCCTGGGAAGACTTGAAAGGCCTACACTGAGGCCAGTGCTGCCAGGGTCAGGCTACTATTAGCAGCCCAAATAGCCAGAGGAAAGCCAGCTCAGGTAGGTCTGTCCATGCTGAAATCACAACACCGTTGCTGTACAGATAATCCCTGAAAGCCACCATCCATGCTTGGAAGTACACTGCTCAGGGAAAGATATTACAAGCATCATTTCCAATGGACGTTTTCCAACACTGACCCTGACAAGCCATTCCCCATGACAGCACACAACATAAACCGGAGGGAATCCTGTTCGGAAAGCATACATATACGCTCTGCTCCAATGCTTATGGCTCTTTTGCTTTCCAACAGAAAACTCAAGTGGATGGCCCCATCGTACCCTTTGCTAGGAGCCCAAGAAAGCATCAACTTTACAAATGCCATGTTTTAACTTGATTTCATGCTGCGGTGCTTCGTTTGACAATCTTTTATGTCCCCTGCCAAACATCTTTCGGATGGCTGATGCAGTACGTGCACTGAACGTCGCAGCAACTGGCCCTCACACACAGACATCAGTGAAACAAGCTGGAAAGCAAAAGCAGCTCGTGTTTGCAACAAAATTGTAAAAGACGTTTGCCGGAAGAAGAGGGAGGCATGCCCCAGCTCCAACAGGCCCCACGGTTTTCAGAGGGTTTAAGAGGTGCATTCACTGACAGATGGGCGAGCAGGTGCATTTAAAGGACTTTGAATACATTCTGCATGCTGGTGTTTCCTCTGAAATTTCAGCTGGACCCAGAATCTTTCACTTCCTGCCTTAAAATGTTATTCAGCACTGCTGTGCACTGATGAAAATGAATATACTGCATCCATTTTGATAGTGGGAAAGTAGCCTCTAGCTTTGCAATGTGTTTTAAGTTCTGGATGGAAGTGCTGCATTCATGTAATACCAGTACCTAATTTTCTTCCTTCTACCTGGCCCTGTAAGATTGGCATCTTGGCGTTATTTGGTGATATATTTGCCATAAAAAAGAGAGAGAGTTCTCATCCTTCCAAGTGTATCTTTTGGGGATCTGCTGCATGCCTGGAAAAAGCAATGGAGACACCCACAACGGAGAAACCCACCCTTTGGTTTCCAAAGGACGGTTCCAAGAACCAGAAAATAGAAGCTCTGTTGAACAAAAGTCAAAATCGAAAGCCTCAAATTAGCAGCTTCTCAAGTCTTCAGCCCCCTGGGCAAACTGGGAAGAGGTCACCTGGAAGCTCAGCACAGAATAGCCCTATCCCTTCACAAGGAAGTGGGGGAAAGGGTCCGAGACACTCTATAAAAAAGTGGCAGAGACCCTTGTTGCCAAACTAAGGGGACAGGGGTGTGAGGATAATCAACCCGGAAAACAAAGGGGGAAATATATAAGCAGGTATTTAGCCATGGTTGCAACCAAAATAGAAGTGAACAAAGACCAAGAGAAGGGTAAATGGGGCCTAGATGTAAAATGAAGGCCTTAATCATACAGGCATCAGAAGATCCCATAGATCATTTAACAGGAGGAGGGCTGGCAAATGCCAGGCAGGCTTATCTCTGTGTGTAGGACTACATCCGACTGCTGGCTCAGCGAGGCAGGGGCAGGACTGCACGTGGTAAGTGTGGCTTCATTCTACAGGAAACATGGTCCTTGTGCAGTCTGGGTGGTGCAAAGGCGTGAGAGCCTGGCAAGAGCTATATCCAGCTTTAGCACAGCTGCACACCTACACAGCGCTGCATCACAGCAGGACCCAGACTCCTAGGATTGGAGACTGGGGAACTCCCTTGCTGTTAGCAGCGTAGGGCCTGTGAGGCAGTGGAATAGGTGCCATGGGAAGCCATGGACTCTTCATCACTGGAAGTGTTCAAGGAGAGGGGGAGCAAACACTGGTCGGGGATGATCTAGGCCTATGTTCTACTATCAGGATTTGCTATGCATCTGGGCTTTGCTGATGGCCTGCATCCCCCTCTTTCTACTACACATGGCAGGGTGTTTCTAAGCCTCCCTCAGAGGCATTGGGTGCTGGCTGCAGCCCAGGCTTGGGACTTTGACTGGGCTGTGCCAATGCTACCGCTGGGACTTACAGACAAAGGTTCCTGGCTAGGGGGGTCCTGGCCTGCTCAGAGGCAGCTTGGTTGCCATATCTGGGGTCCGGAAGGAATTTTACCCCTGGTCAGATTGAAATAACTGAGTAGTGAGGACATGGCCTCTACCTAGGATCTCCTGAGTGTATATGAACAACCTTTTACAGAAGCAGGATGTTGTCCACTATGGTTCCCCTGCTTTACCTGTGGCAGTTTCAGAAGTTACGTGTTGAGTTGCGTCAGGGTTGGTGGTAATTTTACGGAGTTTAGATTATGGATTTGTATAGGATGGTTTGGATAGGGCTGATCCTGCCTCAGGCAGGGGGTTGGACTAGATGACCTCTGAAGGTACCTTCCAGCCCTATTTCTCTATGATACTATGACACACAGTTAAGTGTGCATGATTCAGCCTGGTAGAGATCCTAGTGACACGTATTCTAGCTCTCCCAGATGTGACAGTAACTTTAATGTCAAAGATAAGTGAAAAATGAGGATTTAAAATATGTGTTAGAGAGAAAAACTGGTGTGTTGTCTCAGGAGAAGGGGGTCCAATACAAACAAGGGCAGCCCCTGTGAGGCGTGGACCCCATGAAAGACTCCCTCTCCAAAGAGGCAAAGGGACCAAGTCCTAAAGAGCACTCTGGTGGAGGGTGATGTTGATAGGGATGGAATGGGAAATCCAGATGCTCTGCTCAGAGGCTTACAGCATAAAAGGCTTTTCAACATGTGCATGACCTAAAATACAGGAATGCACCTGCAGCATGTGATGGCGGTGAACGGGACCTCGTGCCTGTCTCCAGCATGCCTCTGCAAACTACTGCTAACCTACTTCCAGGCTTCAAGCCAAGACACCTTTTTCTTTTAAGGAAAAGCATTCTTCAAAGCGACCAACCCTTTCACAAGTAGACTGACAGGGCATAGAGAGATGCCAAAGCATGCAGAGAACAGCTAGAGTTGAGTCTTGGTGCTGAGAGTCCAGTTCAAGAGCCTGGGCTTTTGACCAGTCAGTGATACTGCAGGGGATATACTGGACACCCCATTGCCTCCTCCAAGAGCTCCAGTGATGAGAGCTCTTTCTGCTGTTTCTGCAATGCATGTTGGCTGTTCACCAACAAAAGCACCTACTAATGGGATTTTTCAGGTTTCAAGGATATCAGTGTCTGGCACAGGCTGAAGTAGTTAACAGGGTGTCCAGCAGACAATCTGGCATTTATTAGTGAGCCCTTTACTATTGTTAACACCACAAATCCAGCTTGAAAATCCAGCTGCAAAGCCATTGCTTTTTGGTAACTGCTTCTCCCCCCACCCCCCGCTGCAGCCCTAGCCCTTTGTCAGCTTTTCCTTTCCTCTCACAATACTTTATACTGGGGTGCTCAAGCCCCGGCCCACAGAGCCATGTCTGTGGGGCTCTCCCAAGGTCTGGAAATTTGGTGGCAGGAGGGTGGTGGCAATGTTAATTGTTAGTGCCCTGTTGCCAAATTTCTGGATCAACAGGGAGCCCTACAGGCCAGATAACATGGTCCTGCCTGCCAGATCACACCAGCATGCAGCTGGATCAGGGCAGGGTACAGCCAGACCAGGGCAGTAGGCGGCTCGATTACAGAGGTGTGGGATTGGGCCCACAAACCGACCCCACATAGGATCTGGCCCATGGGGCCAGAAGGTTCAGTACTACTGCTTTGTACCACTAAATTGTACAACAGGAACTATGCCAGCATTGGCAACAGGTGGCCATCGAAGGAAGGTAACCCTCTCCGATGGCAAAGAGCACAGATATCATTAGCAACTACATAACAACCATATAACCTTGCAGTAACTGTTGTGCAAATTCTGCATGGGGTGCTCTAGTATAAAGTTTGTCCCTGATGGCTCAGAAATAAGGACTCTGTTCCCTCCTCCAAGGGGGTTCTGCCTCCTTCCCTGTCTTCAGCTGAAGGGAAACAATAGGGTTATGAACTGAGCAAACCCTACAAAGTTCACCGGATGGCTCTCCTCGTTCAACAGCACAAAACACTGTGAACAAAAGCTTGGCATGGTACTGAATGTAAATGTTAGCAGTTTCCATGCATACATTAAACATAATCAGACTTTATAATATGCTGCACGGGTAATTTCTTATTGAAATGTCAAATACTGAGTGAATTATCAAAGCATTTTTATTCCTTCCATATGAAATAACATGAGTTGGCAAGTCCACCCCTCGCTGGCTGAGAAGCAGATCCTCTATAAAGATGCAACAGTCCCTCCCAAGACACTGTGTCGCCTCAACACTTATCAAAGTCTACAGCAGGTAAGGGTGCCCAGTGCCTCACCAAATCATGCCCTAAATGCCCAGATGTAGACAGTACCCCAACTGGTATGTCATGATAATTTAAAGGAGGGATACTGAGCCTCTTAAATCTTTGGGGTACAACTGTGTCATATTTGAATTCTGACCAGGGCTAGCGTCAGGGTTAGGTCCGACCAGAGCTAGGGTTATTTAGTCTGGAGAAAAGAAGACTGAGGGGGGATTTGATAACAGTCTTCAAATACCTGAAGCGTGATTATGGAGAGGATAGAGATGAGCTTTTCTCTGTGGCTGTGAGGGACAGGACAAGAAGCAGTGGCCTCAAGCTGCAGCAAGGGAAATTGAGGTTGGAGATTAATTGGCACTCTCTAACTATGGGGTGGTCAAGCACGGGAGCAGACTGTGTAGAGAGGTTGTGAAATCTCCATCCCTGGAAGTTTTCAAGAGCAGGTTGGCTGGGATAGTTTAGCCAGGGATGACTGTGCCTTGATCAGGGGACTGGAATGGATGACTTTGTGAGGTCCCTTCCAATCCTATGCATTGATCCTATGATCCTAAGTTACAGTGCTCTAGAAAAGTTTATGAATGGGGGGTGGAGGATACGGGGGGAAAGGTAGTTGTTAATTAATAACAAAAAGTACCAGAGATGGAAAATTGCAGAGAAGTATCCCAGGAAATTCTTGTTCAACCCCAGAGTCCTCCCATGATGACTACGACGGAAGGAATTGGGGGAAGCTCTTCCAACATGATAAAAAAAGCAACAGCAACAAGCAAAATGCCTTCTTCACCTATGCTTCAGCACGACCTTTGTAAATGCACAACTGTTTCCAATAAGAACTATTTACCAAATGAGTCAGTAAACAGAAAGGCATGAACAGTGAGAGCAATTAATCACTGGAAACAACTCGCAAAGGCTTGCGGTAGATTCTCCATCACTGGAAAATTTTAAATGAAGACTGAATGTTTTTCTAGTGCACTACTTCAAGCAGAAACTAATTCAGAGACATCCTGCAGCCTACTTCACATGAGCCCTGATGCGGTGATCGTGACAGTCCCTTACTGCATGTATTTAGGAAAAGTTAACCTCCAAATGAATGAGGCAGGTGTGCAGAGAAAAAGATATGACCTTGTACTCACCAAACTATGAGCGGAGTAAACCCACGGCCTGTGTAAATGATGGTCCCTAAACTGATGTGTCAGCACAAAGCAAGGACATGTGGGACACAGGTTTCAGGATGCTGATTCCATGCAAACCGTGCCCTGATTGGACGTTTTCTCTGGTTGTGTCAAGAGATGGCGGTGCTGAAATGATAAGGTCATCCAACACAAGAGCAGGGGAATTTTCACATAACTGAATGCCAAGATGTGAAAGACTGCCTGTATCATTTGAGAGCTCCTCCAGACAAATTAAATGGAAAATGGATGCTGAGTTTTGGGGCTCAAGGAGTGGCTAACTTCCTACAAGATCTACAAAGTAAAATGTCAGGGTTTCCAAAGCAAACAGTCTTAAAGGCATCTTTTCTCCTTCCCCAAAGACTGCAAGAGTCTCTGGGAATGGGAACTGGGGGCTCCCAAGGTCTTTTTAAATTGACCTGCAAGGATTTTTTTAAAACCTAGGGTGAACCTTTTAGAGGCCTGAAAGAAACCTCTCCACTCTGATCTGTCTTGGTGTTGCTAAAGACCTTTTGGGTCTCATAGGATGCCTACTAGCAGCTGTCATATCTCAACTAAGCAATGAGGTGCTGAAGATTTATCAGAAACTTCCTTTCTTCAACCTGTTAATTAGTTATTGAAACCTATGGGTAACAGGGACTGAGGAAATTAAACCAAAAAAAGAAGACCTGGTTCATGTTCCTACCCTTCTGCAAACAGCTCAGTTTCCACTCCCTCAGATCACAATTCATTAGTTCTCCTGTCATCAGACCGCTGCCAAAGTCACAAAGTCCAGATCATTCAGCTGAAATTACCCCAAAGCTTGGAAGCATCAGTACATTTGGTTTAGTCTTGAGGCAACTCTACAGCCCAGAAAGCCAAGGTGAATCCTGAAAAGCTATGATCAGCCTAACTTTGAAAGCTGGGCAGTTAAATCTCAAAAAGCCCAAAACAATTCAAAATGCTTGTTGGATTAGGCATGTCCCATTGTTCCATTTCTTTAAGGTAACAGAGCTTTTTAAACAAATCAAATATAGGAAAAAGAGGTGTCACTGCTACACAGGATACAGCCATAAAAGACTAAACTTGAAAATCTCTGCAACAGGTGAATAACCTATTGCAAATGTAGGACAGGCTGGTTTTTTAGAGACTTAACTGGTTCAGAGGCATGACCTTTCACAGGCCTAGTTCCTCAAAAGTCATTTGAGGAGGTAACCTCTAAGAGGCCACCCTGCCTCTTCTTCCTGATTTCAGATAAGCACAGATAACCACCTCCGTCTTCTGTTGCAAAACATCAACATTGCTTCAGCTTTAACAACATCACTGCACGGAGGAGGCTCTAAACACTGATAGCACAATTTCATTTTTACTCTAGTGGACAAATACGGATCTCTGAATTTTTTTGCAAAGCAGAGATGATAGGGATGCAACAGGGCTCACACTACTTTCACTTAGAACTCGAGAAACCAGAGGGGCACAAAAGAGACTAAAAAAAAATGGCTGTGTTGAAGAAAACATCCTGGTGTTACTAATAACTGACAGGTAAACCAGAAAGAATTTTAAAAGCCCAGTCAGCTCCATTTTCCCCATCTGTGTGGTCACTCCTTCGCGTTTCTCTGTGCTGTAAGCACAGAGCTGATATCTGCATTCACAACACTACAGGAAAATCTTGTTTACGAAACTGTTTCCAACAAGTTATTTAAACAATAATAGGAGCAGGGGATACTCACAGGTCACTGAGTCCTGTTCCCCACTGTCACAGGCAACCAAAGCTTATAATTCCTTTCCTAAACAGATCAAGTATCTCTTAAAATGAGTCAGAGTCCCCCCACTCCCCTGCCACCCCACAACTATCCTTAGTGAAAGGTTCTGCCACAACATTACTCTTCTGTTGGTTAGAAACTTCCTAATTTCCAGTCTACATCTATTCAGGGCCAGTGTATGCCCTGTGCAAAGGCATTAAATACCTCCCTGTCTCTACTGGAAAAACCCCAGCTGATAAAATTGCACTGTTGTTTTCACACACACATCACACTGGTAGCTCAGTCATCTAGTGACTGACTAATACAACTATATCTGTCTTCTCTTCTGCTGTTTCCAAAGGATGAACTCCCAGATGATGAAGGAAATTCTTCTTGTGGGTCCCTAAATATATGAACCAGCATTTTGTATCATTACTGTTCATCCCACTTCTATTACTCCACTCCTCAGGGTCATTCCTCCTGCATAATATTCCAACCTCTCTCTATACTGAGAACACCTCCTGACTTCGGGTCATCAGCAAATGATGTTAGCGCATGCCTACTTTGCTTGGACAGGTCACAAAGGAAAATATGAAACAGTCCCAAAACTAATCTCTAAGGAACTCCACAATTAACTCCCCACTACCACCCAATTCTTTCCCTTGAAACACAAACCCTTGTCATCTGTCCTATAAGAAGATTTGAACCCAACCTACAATACTCATATTGCTTCCCTTTGTTCACATTTTAACCAATAACCCTATCAAATATTTTACTGAAGACCTCATAGATCAGATCTCTTTCATTTCCCTTCCCTATAAAATCAGTTATCCAAAAGACATCGAGTTAGCTGGCATGCTCAATTTTAGGTAGACCTGTGTTGCATTTTATCCTGTTCTTCATTTACCTCCATGCCTATAATTATTCTTCCTTCCAGAATCTGTTCTAAAACCTTGTGTTCTTTTGAAGTCAGACCTAAAGGCCTTCTTCTTACCTACAGGCACTGCAGTCACTATTCTCTAGGCAAGTAGTACCCCTCCTGATTTGGTAGATTTATTTAAAATCCTGTTACTCGGCCTGCAATTCCATGATTCTTCCAGAGGACTGGGATGAAGACTATCCATCTCCCCCTGATTTCAGTGAAAGTTGCTCTTTTGAGTTATGCTTCCACCACTGATGTAGCCATTTCCATGACCTTAGTTCCATCAGCCTCCCTGCCTTCGCTTCCCTTTCCAGCATCACTGTCCTCACTGAAAACAGAGGCAAAGTTTTTGTGCAGCTTTAAGGCCACTACCTAGATTATCTTTGATCTTCACCCTATCCTCATAATGTAGCAGCCCCATTTCTCTTTTTATTTATATAGCTGAAGAACTTTTTCTATTTGTTTTAATTTCTTTTGCAAGGTCTAGCTCAGCTTGATTTCTGGCAATCCTCATTTTATCCCTACACTTCCTGACCTCAAAGATGTAGCTTTCTTTCCTGACGACTCATTTTTTCCACTCTTTGTAGACTCTCCATTTACTTCTAATATCCTTTTGAAGGTGATTATTCATCAAGTTTAATGTGAAGCCCTTCTCTGAATTTTCCCCCTTGTTTGGCATACAGTTTCCAGAAAGTTTTTGCACCTTTGATTTAAGGAAAATCCAGGCCTGCTCCACATTTAAGTTCTTGGGCTCTTCCATCTAGTTGACTTCACTTAATTTCTTCAAGTTTATCTCTTTTGAAATCTAAACCTGCTTTTGTTTATCTTACTATTTACTTTAAACTCATGGATCACCCAATTCAAGGTTACATTTTACAACCACATCTTCTATAATGTCCTTTCAACTTATGAAAACAAAGCCTAACACAATATCTCCTCTTGTTGGTTCAGTGACCGTCCAGTCCAGAAATGTGTTGACTGCCACGGCCAGCAGTATCTGGGCTTGACCATTATTGGTAGTACTTATTCTTCAATCTGTTTCCAAGAAGCAAGGGTCTTCTATTTCTTCCATTTCCAAGGGTCTTACAATGGCAGAACTTCCAGCGGTATTTCCAGACTGTGGCAGTCCCTTGGAGACTCTCAAAACTCATCCACTGATTCTCTTTTAACAGCCATCAATGATGTGATTTTGACCCAGACATATTTAATGTGTATCCATGCTGTCCTTCTGTAATTCTTCAAAGGCTACTTAATCAATTTATGATCCTACCCTCCACCCCCAAACTTCTGCCTTTATCTCTATGTTTCTTTGAACAAAACATGTCCTTCCATACCTGCTGTCCAGCCAAGGTGCTGCATTTATGGTATTCATCTAATATTTAGCTACAAATCCTGCATTAGAGCTCAAGCTGCTTTGGGTTGCAGCCCAATTTCCTTCCGTTCCAATATAAACATTCGATTGTTTCTTTCAGACTACACCCAGTTTCCTAGCAGGACACTAAGATAGCACATTCCTATCATTGACTGTATCACCTACGTGACTGCTGTTCTCACTGAGACTAATCATAGAAATCACAGAAAATTAGGGCCTACGGAGGTCATCTAGTCCAACCCCATGCAAGGGAGACTAACATCTCCCTTGCCCTTTCTGTCTATCTTCCTGCATTCAGGTATTCCTGTAACCCCTTCTATATCTTCATTTGTCTGATTGTCCTTGTCCTGTGCACTAAAACCAGGTACAGAGATCACAAGTCTCTCATAATCTTTCCCTATCATTTTGTGAGGGAGAGGAGGCGCCAGGAGGCTCCGGGACTCTCCGCCGGAGCGGAGGGGCGCTGGTCACGTGCGCACGGGCTCAAGGGGCTAGGCAGGAATCCACCTTTCCCAGGTGCGTGGGGAAGGGAGGGGCCGGTACTCACGGAGCCGGCATAAAAGAGAGGCCGGAGCCGACAAGCGGGAGCAACGCAGAACCGGAGGGAAGTGGCGGAGGTGATGGAGCCGGCCGGAGGACGTTGCTGAGGCTGCGAGCAGCGCTACAGTGCGGTAGGAACCTCTGGAAGAGGGGTAAGCCCCAGCAGTTTTTGAGCCCAGTCGGCTGACCCTTGCAGGGCATCAGACTGTTTGTTTACCTGCTGGGAGCGGATGGAGCCCGGCTGGGGCTTGATACTGTAAAGAACCTAATAGAAGGGCACCATCTAACTGTGGACACCGTAGTTCCTGTAATAGGGGCGCAGCTCTATAGTGAGCTTTAACTGGGGAAAAGGAGAGTGGAGCAAGCTCTCCCAGGAGACTCTCTCAGAGCCAAAAAGGGGTTCTACCCCACAGAAGGCAAGTTGGAATTGAAGGATGGTTGCAAACAGCTGAAGCAGCCTCTTCTATCAAGGGAGTCCCTTGGCCATAGTAGTTGTGTTGATTTTTGTACTTTCTTTGATGGACAATCTGAGCGACCGACGGATACGTGGCTGGACCAGATAGACGGCCACCTCCCAGTGGAATGGGCGAGGGTGTAGGGGTGGCGGAGCCCTCAAACGCGGGACCCGCGGGACGCCGAGGAGTCTCACATTTGGACCACACGTGTCGGACTTCTGAACTAACTCCATTAATATCAAAGTCATGGCAGGCAAGGCAGGTGTGTGTGACACGCCCAATCAAAGGTGAGCTGACACTCGGCAACCAGCAGGCAGCCCTGACACAGGGACACAGGGCGTGTAACCCTGACACATTTCTTAGTCAAAAGCTCTGTCTCCCAGTTGTGCTAGCTTTAATCCCCATGTGCTCATCTGGAGGCCATCTTTAACAAGTTCCCTTTCCATAAATGCCTTTGAATAGTGGAATATCCCAAGGCATTTCTCACAGCACCTATCCTTCAGCCATCTGTTGTGTTGCATTACCTTCTTCCTCCTTTTTCCTGGCACTGAAAAAAAATTGAGCTAGAAGTCTACTAGACTGCCCACTTCTTTCAACATCTTTCCTAGCTTGGCACAGTTGTCTTTGGTCCAGCAGAAATCTTTTATTGTTTTCTGTCCTCACATGGAAGTCAGTCATCAGGATGCTTTTCAGACTCTCATACCTCATATTTTTACTCTTGGTACACCTTTTCTACAGAGCAACAATTACCCATAAGTTCAATGAAACACCAACTACCATTTTCTGTTGTCATTGTTTCTCTGTCCCTTCTCAACATATGAAGGTCCAGAGGAAGTGTTATGAAAATATTTTATTATGGTTTGTGGGTTACACATAGCCTCCCTAAACAAGATCACAAACTAAACCATAATGAGAATCTATAATGACAACTGGAGAGGGAAAAGTGGTAGCAGCAGAAACAGCGTGTCACAGACTGAATCAAGAATCTGGAGCTATTCACCCTACAAAGAAACATGTGCCTGAGTTGCAGTTGCAACAACTGTTGATCCTGGATCGGCCTCATTAGCCATCTTTGGACCCACAGATAAGACACTCGTGGAAGACAATCACCCCGGACACGAGGGCTTGCCGAAGAAAAACGAGAATCACTCCTATGAAGGTAAGACTGCAACAGGAACAAACTTAGAAGAGGTACTCTATAGAGATAAAGCAACTCAAATGATATGTGGGCTTCAGCAGTAGCAACTGTGAGGGCAGGTCTCAAAGACTTTCCTAAGGGAAGGGAAAGAAGGCCCTGATTCAGGAAAGTGTGTACATCAGACTTCAACATCTAAGCAGTTAAGCATGCACCCAGTTTTAAATGTGTAAGTGATTTGCCTAACCAGACCCTAAATGATCAAGAAGGGAAAAATGTGGCTGAATAAATGAGTGTGGGCAAGATGAAGACCAAGAGAAAGGTGCATCCTTGCACCCTCAAGCATGGCCTGTGGTAGCCTCCCTACCCCATGATGCGTTCTAGTCCATCCACCTTGAGAAGCTGGATACCTTCAAGTCAGCTGGCCCTGACAACCTGCACCCCAGGGTACTCAAGGAGCTGGCAAGCGTCATAGCCCAGCCCCTGGCACGGGTCTTCGAGAGCTCCTGGCGCTCTGGTGTAGTGCCCGAAGACTGGAAGAAGGCCAATGTGGTGCCGATCTTCAAGAAAGGGAGGAGAGTGGATCCGGCTAACTACAGGCCCACTAGCCTGACTTCTATCCTGGGGAAGATCTTAGAAAAGTTTATTAAGGAGGTCTCCTTGATGGACTGGCCCAGGTTAACATCCTAAGGGAGGGACAGCCAGCACGGGTAGGTCTTGTTTGACCAATCTCATTTCCTTCTATGACCAGGTGACCTATCACCTGGACAAGGGAGAAGAGATTGATGTCATATATCTTGACTTCAAAAAAGCTTTTGATCTGGTATCCCACGATCACCTCTTGGCCAAACTGCCCAGTTGTGGCTTTGGCTCCACCACGATCTGCTGGCTGGGAAATTGGCTTCGTGGTCAGACCCAGAGGGTTGTAATCAATGGCAGTCACTCATCATGGTGCCCTGTGACCAGTGGGGTCCCTCAAGGCTCTGTCCTGGGACCCATACTGTTCAACATCTTCATTAACGATGTGGACATTGGAGTCAGGAGTGGACTGGTGAAGTTCGCCGATGACACCAAACTTTGGGGCAAAGCATCCATGCCAGAAGATAGGCGGGTGATCCAGGCTGACCTGGACAAGCTCAGCAAATGGGCAGACGAGAACCTCATGGTGTTTAACACCGAAAAATGCAAGGTTCTCCACCTTGGGAGGAAAAACCTGCAGCACCCTTATAGGCTCGGCAGTGCTACGTTGGTTAGAACTACGGAAGAAAAAGACTTGGGGGTCATCATTGACCACAAGATGGACGTGAGCCTGCAATGTGATGCTGCGGCTAGTAAAGCGACCAAAATGCTGGCGTGCATCCATAGGTGCTTCCCAAGCAAATCCCGGGACGTCATTCTCCCCTTGTACTCGGCCTTGGTGAGGCCGCAGCTGGAGTACTGTGTCCAGTTTTGGGCTCCACAATTCAAAAAGGATGTGGAGAAGCTTGAGAGAGTCCAGAGGAGAGCCACACACATGATCAGAGGTCAGGAAAACAGATCTTACGATGACAGGCTGAGAGCCACGGGACTCTTTAGCCTGGAAAAGCGCAGGCTCAGGGGTGATCTGATGGCCACCTACAAGTTTATCAGGGGTGACCACCAGGATCTGGGGGAACATCTGTTCACCAGAGCGCCCCATGGGATGACGAGGTCGAACGGTCACCAACTCCTGCAAGACCGTTTCAGGCTGGACATAAGGAAGAATTTCTTTCCTGTCCGAGCCCCCAAGGTCTGGAGCAGTCTGCCAGCGGAGGTGGTTCAAGCGCCTACATTGAACACCTTCAAGAGTAAATTGGATGCTTATCTTGCTGGGATCCTATGACCCCAGCTGACTTGCTGCTCTTTGGGCGGGGGGCTGGACTCGATGATCTCCCGAGGTCCCTTCCAGCCCTAATGTCTATGAAATCTATGTGCCCAATGGACTAGACTCCTCAATGCCAGGATTTTGCTTATTGCTCCTTCCTTTTTTTCTCAGGCTTGAATCCCATCCCCTTTCACTGGAACTTTTGCCTGCTTGGGATCCCCAGAGCAGGGAGCCTGGTCCTGATTCAGATTTCATTAAACCCCTTTTACACTGAGGGAAATCAGTCTTGTGAGGCAGAATTCAAAAGAACTGGATTTTATTCCCTGTTCTGCCTTTACATACAACCCTCAAAGAAGTCATAATCTCTTTGCACCACAGTCCCCCATCTATAAAACCCCAGGGATAAAAATACTCCCCTACTTGACAGAGAGCCTATCAGGATATATCCATAAATACTCTGGATGTACCTGGATACTATGGTGAGGAGAGGTAGATGGATCTAATCTAGACCCACTAAGTCTTGTCATTTGACAGACACCAAGCACATTCTTGGATTCAGTCATTTCGATACAGTAATTGCTACCACCCCTGCAGTAAAACTTCAAGGGTGACTAGACAGAGCTCTTCCCCTTGAGACAGCCAAACAAAGCAACCTACAGCTGGGCACAAAGGCTGGGTTGAATATCTGGTTGATCCTCCCGTAATGGGGTCTGATGAGCAAATACAAGAAGAGCTTTGAAGTCATCACCTCACCTGGCATATTCAGGGAAATGCATCTTCTCTGAACTCAGAGAAGGAAAGCCCACAAACGGGCCTCATCTATGCTTGAAAGTTAATTTGAATTAAAGCAGGTGAATGTAAAGTGTAATTCCTGCCTACCTGCAGATATGGGTGCTCTTATTCTGGAATAAAAGTACTTTTGAGTTTAGTTTCAAACCATAATATGCATGGGCTATTGCAAGGTACAAGCACACTGAAGACAAAACCAGTTCTATTTTAGCAGGGCATAAACTTTCCCTGTGTTTGTATGATGGAAGAGCACATATGATAGGGTAAATAGCTCAAGTAAAAAAAATGTAGCCTCTTTAACAACAAAAATAAGCTTCCCTGTTCTAACCACATTGATAACTCTACAGCTGGAGCAGCATCTAGCACTATAGTCACCAAACTTAATGGCAGTCACAGCTCCAATAAACTTGGGTGTAACTTTTCTTCATTTAGCAAGAATCAGCATTTCAGCAAAAAACAGTTTGCCTTTTAACAATCCTACAGTTTTACCTATGGACAATGCCTGCATCTTGAAAGATGCCCATCACCGCAACATTCACACAACAATGCTATCCCCATGCCATAAGACTACCCAAAAAGAAAAATAAGCCAGCCAGGCAATAAACTGTTGATTCATTGAGTTTCATAAGGTGGAAGGCAAAGGAAATTTTGCTACTAACTTCATGAAACCAGGGTTGGGTCCTGAGGCCTCTTCAAAAATAGAGAATTTGAGCCAAAAAGTTTAAACTTTGCTTTTCAGATTCGGGCTGTGGGCACACAACAGGGTCATGGTGGGTAATTTACCCCAAACTGTACCCTGTGCTAGGTAGCAAATGCACATGTTGGCTGTCTCCAGTAGGTGCTTTACAGTACCTAGCTAATAGGTGGCTGGGGAGCTGGCTTGCATGGAGCAAACTGGGATTAAATTGATCTGGGCAATGGACCCTGTTATATTTGTCCCACAAATGAATGACTCCAGCCACAAGCATGGGAAAGAGTGCTGCCCAGACTGGCAGGCACAGACTATATTAGAAACAAAGTAAAACTGTACTTGCATTGTCATTGGCAGGTTCAGCAGAAAGCAACTTTGGATTCACATGTGCAGGTTCAACACATTCATATACCTCACACCCCAACTGGCACACCAATGTCAGGTTATGTGACCACACCTCTGGGGACCTAAATCCATATCTGACCAGCTAAATAGAAGTATCAACATTAGTACTTAATGTTTCTGTACTGCCCAAAAGACCCAATTAGGTCTGGGACCCCACTGTACTCAAACCTAGTTGAGTCCCTGGCCCAAAGAACTTCCATTAGAAGGGAAAAAGTGGCCTGGTTTTCAGGGGTGCTGAATATTACAGCTCCCACTGATTTGGGACTGGATTCTCTAGCTTTGGTTATTCTACCAGGTCCATGAGTCTGCGGATTCCAGACCAGTGGCCAAAACTTGGTGCACAAAGATGGAAGATGGAGTGCTCATCTTATGTGCAAGGTAATGGCTTCAACTGCAATGAGTTTGTAGGGCATACAGGACAAATAAAAAGTAGCAGTGCACCTGTACCTGAAGGGATCCTGTCCTCCATGCTGGAATACCACTTTGCTATCACATCCCACATTCAAGGGAAAGAAAACTGAACCGGGCACCTAGTAACTGGAAATCATGAATTACACCAGGGATCAGCAACCCCCAGCAGGTGTGCTGAGCACAGCACGCAAGGCTGTTCTTCTCAGCACACCACCACCAGCCTGGGCTCTAGGGAGCTACTGCCAGCCTCGAAGCCCAGGCTGCTCCCAGCCAGCAGCTGGGCGGCTGCAAGCCCTGCTGCAAGCAGACCGAGCTCCGTGGTTGGCAGCAGCTACCCAAAGCCTGGGCCGGTTGCAGCCAGGAGGCTGCAAACATCTGCTCTGGGCTCTGGCATTAGCTCCATACTGGCAGGTACACATGCGCCTCAGAGCGGACGGTGGCGGGGAAGAGGGCCTGAGGCAGTGCAACCCCAGCCTCTCCCCTGCTGCTGGCACAGAGCCGATGACTGAGGTCTGGAGCCTGGTGCAGCTATTTGTAGCCAGTCTGGGCTCTGGGCAGCTGCATCAGGCAGCAGGAAAGCTCCAAACAGCTACGCTGGGCTCCACAGCCCCGGCATCAGTTCCATGCTGGCAGCAACTGCACATGCACCTCAGACCGGATAGCGGGAGGCCTGTGCTGCCTCAGGCCCCATCCCCACCATCTGCTCCAAGGAGCACATGCACCCGCCAGTGTGGAGCTGATGCTAGAGCCCGGAGCAGATGTTTGCAGCCCCCTGGCTGCAACCAGCCCAGGCTCTGGATAGCTGCTGCCAACCACGGAGCCTAGTCTGCTTGCAGCAGTGTTTATCTGCCTCAGTCTAGTTTCTGTGTCTGTGTGCTCACACATCTAGTTGAGGATGTTTGTGTGCATGTGTCAGTTCTGGTTCTCTGTGTTTGTGCACGTGGTTCTCTGTGTGCGTGTGTCTGGTTCTCTCTCTGCTCTCCTTTTTCTTTCTCTCTCTCTCTCTCCTCTTTCTCTTGTTTGTCTCTTTTTTTCTCTCTCTCTCATTGCAACATGCTCAACAAAAAAGGAATACAGAACAACAAAGGCAACATTTACGATTATTAAATATACTAATATGCAGTGTGTCCTGCCAAGTACCCCCTCACCCTCATTTTGTTTTTCTGGCATTCTGGCACTCCAGCACCTTCCTAGGTAGACACTGTAGTTTTTTCGGCACTCCAGCCAAAAAACGTTGCCTACCCCTGAACTACACGATCGGGCTAAAGCCATGTCATGGAGCAATGGTCTCTTGCCATTTGCACTTTTGCAATGGAGCATCTTAGGTCATTGCCTCTGTGTAGATTGCAGAGTTGTTACCAGGTCCTTCATTAAGTGGCCACAATAGAAGGCAGCCCTCTTCCTCTTCCAAAGAAAAGGAGATTGGATAGTCACCTTTCCAGCATCATAGCTGCTGCAAGACCGGTTACATTTAACAAATAAGCTAGGATTATGTTTCTCTACTACTGGCATCTTCCCATCCACACTGGATGGCTGGATCATCCGGTTCCAGCTAATGGCTTTTCCCCTCAGACTCGCCACGCTTTCCACTTCTCCTGCCTACCATCTCTATCTCATCAGAGCCTCGCTATGTCCCCAGGGGATGCTCTATGGGTTCCTGCCACAGGTGGCTAGATACAAATCCTTTCCGAGCTGGTTAAAGCACTCATAGTTTCATAGTAGCTAGAGTCGGAAGGGACCTAGGTAGATCATCCAGTCCGACCCCCTGCCTTAGCAGGAAAGAGCACCGGAGTCAAATGACCCCGGCAAGGTGCTCATCTAACTTCCTTTTAAAAATCCCCAGGCTAGGAGCCTGCACCACTTCCCCTGGAAGCTGGTTCCAGGCCCTAGCCACCCTGACTGTGAAGTAGCGCCTCCTAATATCTAATCTAAACTTACCCTCCGCCAGTTTGTGACCGTTATTCCTGGTCACTCCTGGCAGCGCACGGGGGAACAGGGACTCCCCCAATACCTGCTGATCCCCCCTGACCAGTTTGTAGCAGGCCACAAGGTCCCCCCTTAACCTTCTCTTGTGGAGGCTAAACAGGTTCAGGTCCCGTAGCCTCTCCTCATAAGGCCTGCCCTGCTGACCCCTGATCATACGAGTGGCCCTCCTCTGAACTCTTTCCATATTGTCCACGTCCCTCTTGAAGTGTGGCGCCCAGAACTGGACGCAGTACTCCAGCTGCGGCCTGACCAGTGCCGCATAGAGGGGGAGGATCACCTCCCTGGACCTGCTCGAGATGCATCTGTGGATGCATGACAGGGTACGATTGGCCTTCTTGACTGCCTCCCCACACTGCCGGCCCATGTTCATCGTGGAGTCAATGACGACTCCAAGATCCTTTTCCGTCTCCGTGCTGGCAAGAGGGGAGTTCCCCAACCTGTAAGTGTGGTGCCGGTTCTTCCTCCCCATGTGCAACACCTTGCACTTATCAGTGTTAAACCCCATCCTATTCTCATCCGCCCACCGTTGCAACCTGTCAAGGTCAGCTTGTAGCCTATTGCACCCTTCTAGTGCGCCCACATCCCCCCACATCTTAGTGTCATCAGCAAACTTGAACAGGGTGCTTTCTACCCCCTCATCCAAGTCACTGATGAAGATGTTGAACAGTGCGGGCCCGAGGACCGAGCTCTGCGGAACCCCACTGCCCACGTCCTTCCAGGTCGAGAAGAACCCATCCACTACCACCCTCTGGGTGCGGCCCTCCAACCAGTTGGCGACCCATTTGACCGTGTGGGCATCGACACCACAGTCTCCCAGCTTTTTGATGAGGACAGGGTGAGAGACAGTGTCGAAAGCCTTCCGGAAGTCCAAAAAGACTACATCCACAGCAACCCCTGCGTCTAATGATTTGGTGACCTGATCGTAAAAGGCCACCAGGTTGGTCTGACAAGACCTGCCACTGATGAACCCATGTTGGTTGCCCCTGAGCATGCATTCCCCCGCAAGGCCCTCCTGGATGTGTGCCAGGATAATTTTTTCAAAGAGCTTACCCGGGATTGAGGTCAGACTAACTGGCCTGTAATTTCCCGGGTCCTCTTTTTTTCCCTTTTTGAAGATAGGGACCACATTGGCCCTCTTCCAGTCCTCCGGCACCTCGCCAGAGCACCACGAGTGCTCATAGAGCCGCGCCAGGGGTCCCGCAATGACCTCGGCCAGTTCCTGTAGAACCCTAGGGTGAAGATCGTCCGGACCAGCGGACTTGAACATGTCCAGCCTCTCCAGAAGTACCCTAACTAACTCCTCGCTAACCCTTGGCCCAGGCGTGTCTCTCTCGGGGCCCGAGGGGGGCCCAGCAGGGAGGTGGCTGAACTGGTCCCTACTTAGGAAGACAGAGGCAAAGAAATCGTTAAATATGTTAGCTTTGTCATCTGGCGTGATGACTAAGTTGCCCATCGTGTCCTGCAGGGGCCCCACATTACCCGGGACCCTCTTTTTACCCCCTATGTATTTGAAGAAGGACTTCTTATTGTCCTTAATCCGGGAAGCTAGTCCTATCTCCAACTCTGCCTTGGCCCTCCTGACTGCCCCCCTACATCCTCGGGCAACTGTAACATAGTCCTTCTTGGCGATGACCCCATCTCTCCATTGGGTATATGCCTCCCTTTTAGCAAGGAGACATTCCCGGATGCTCTTAGTGAGCCATGGGGGTTTATGTGCCCTCCTGCTCCCTTTGACCCTTGTTGGGATTACCTCCCTTTGGGCATGGAGGATCGTCTCCTTAAGGAGCAACCACTCACCTTTGACATCCGATTCCCTTCCCCTCTGGGTCCTCAGCGCTTCCTCAACGATCCTCCTTAGCTTGGTGAAGTCAGCCCTCCTAAAGTCTAGGGCTGTTGCCTTGCTGCAGCCCTTTGCCACTCTTAGGAGTTGCTGGAAGCATTTCCTACCTAAACATGCTGTCTCTCTAGCACTCTCTGCCCGAGGAGAGAGGCACTAGGGGCATCTCCGGCACGGCAGCGTAAAGGATATAGCCCCTAGTGAATGCTGTTTGCATTGCAGTGGCACATTGGGCTCTGTCCTCTCCATGGCTCCTAGCCATGCATGGATCTGTCAAGCACTGTATGGCCACAGGCCACAGAGATGACCCCAGTCCAAAAAGCTAACAAAAGTACAAGATGCAGCTGTCAGCCGGGCCCCATCTCTCCAAATGAAGCCAGGCAGTCATAATACAAAGTAATTCGTTCCCAGCCCAGTTAAATGCTGCTCAGGGAATGATCTCCCTTCCGTCTCCAGGGCCAAGGCTAGCTGCTCAGCCCACTCTTCCCCTTTATTTCAATGCCAGATAAACACCAGTCCAAACTCATTTGCTAACAAGGATTTGTGCCTGAAAGAACAAGCAGGGATTATGACACTGTTCCCATCAGTCATTGGCTCCAAGCATCAGGGTGTACTATATCGAACAAGATCAAGGGGTTGGAGGAAGAAAAGAAGGGAATTAAGTATTAAGAGTTCATTAAGAATTAAGTTCCCCGAGACAGGGAACAGGATGACCTGATAAAGGTCTACATACACCTAAGAAAGAGCTGCCATCAAAAAAAGAGGCAGAGCTGCCCTGCCGGTATGCAGGGAAGGGGAAATAAAGAGCTCTGGTTAGAAAATGCAGGAAGGGACAAGGTTCAAGAGGAAGGTTTTCTTTAAAAAACACCACTGATGGGGGAGGTCAGCATGAGCAGCTCCTTCACTGAACGCAGTACAAATCAACCACGTATGTTCTTAGGACAGGACTTGGCACGGTAGAGGACCTTTCAGACCAGGCCCCCAAAAGGCATCAACAATGAGTCAAGCTGCTGTGGAGGGGGAAACAGAGTAATACTTTATTTTCTCATTCAAAAATGAGGGTTAGAAGGGACCTCAGAAGGTCACACCTAGTCCATTCCCCAGCCCCAAAAACATCATCCCAGCCAATGCTTTGTTTAGCCGGGTCTTAAATACCTCCAAGGATGGAGATTTGCCACCTCTCTGGGTAACCTGCTCCAGTGCTTCACCACCCTCCTCAGGAGAAAGTTTTTCCTAATATCCAACCTCAACTTCCCTTGCTGCAGCTGGAGCCCATTGCTCCTTGTCCTGTCATCTGCCCCCACTGAGAACAGTCCAGTTCCATCCTCTTTGCAACCCCCTGCAGGGAGCTGAAGGCTGCTATCCAAACTCCCTCAGTCTTCTCTTCTCCAGAAACCCCACAAACCAGGCCAGGGAAACTGAAGTGTGCATTACATGTCAGCAATATGGAACCTCACAGGACCAGAAATATAGAAGCAGGGCACTGTCAGTATGCCCTAGCCTATATGGGAAGGACAGGTAGCAACCCTATTCCATGTGCTCACATGCACAGCTAAACCTAAGACAAACAGGTCCCATTGCCTTGGCTCCGATGTTCACCTGAGGTCCATGCTTACTCATAGCTGCTTTCTTTATTAAATCCGCTGCCCAGTTTGCCACCTTCAAAATGCCATGTCCTACAGAAACCCTAATGACTGAGCACCCATAGTGGTGCTCTGAAGATAAAGCAGTTCATGGTTTGTGATGCCATAAAAGACACAAGGATTGGTCACAGCAGCTGGACTCAGGAGGCAACAGAAGACAGTGGTTCACGTAATATGAGGGCGGAGAGTCTAAGCTGTTTTCCCCAAAAGACCCTGCCTTTGAGCACCAGAGCACTTAGTAAACCTTAAAACAGTAACACAAGGCTCCTGGAAAAACCTCGTCCTCCTTTTCATACCAAGGACTGCATACCTGAATGCTTTTGCACTTAAAGGACCTGACTCAAAGTCAGCAAAACACAAGTTATCTCACAGTCTCCATTACTAATCTATGTCTTCAAACAATTGCTCCCTTTCTAGTGTAGTGTAGTGTAGAGAAAAGAGAAGGCTGAGGGGGGATTTGATAACAGTCTTCAACTACCTGAAGGGTGATTATGGAGACGATTGCGGACAGAACTAGGAACAACGGCCTCAAGCTGCAGCAGAGACAATTGGAGGTTAGGAGGAACTTTCTGACTATAAGGGTGCTCCAGCATTGGAACAGGCTGCTCAGAAAATTTCTAAACCAGCGGTTTTCAACATGTGGTCTGCGGACCCCAGACTATGTTGAAGGGTTCCAAGCAAGATAACTATGATCAATCAAAAGTATGTGAATACACACACTTAAAATTCAAAGGCGTCTACACCTCCACTCGAAATTTCCAAAGGGGTCCGCACCTCCGTTCAGAATTTTTTAGGGGCCCACAAATGGAAAAAAGATTGAAAACCACTGAGCTAGACTCTCCATCCCTGGAAATTGTCAAGAGGAGGCTGGACAGACACTTGGCTGGGATAGTTCATCAAGGATGATCCTGCCTTGAGCCTGGGGCTGGACGAGATGACCTTGCAAGGTCCCTTTCAGTCCTGTTTCTTATGATTTATCTTTGCCTCAGTCTCTCTGTCTTCAAAATGAGGATTATACCATCTGCCACATGGGCTTTGGATCACAGAAAAACAAGAAGTCTTTCAAGGTGGTTTAATCAGTCCACTTTCAGCATAAATGCCCACTTAGGTCTATACTGTGATCTATCTAAGAGCTGTGCCCAGTATCAAGTGCACTTTACATACAGGTGCCAGCTAGTCCTAAAAAGTGAACTTTGTTGATCTTGGGGGGGAAAAAATGTAACCACTGATCTGGTCAGTTATTCTCATGAAAAACAAATCTCTACCAACTGCCTGAGGGAGCAAGGTCTGGTTTCATTCCAGAGTGCCATTTGCTTCCTTGTTGGATCTGGGTAAAGAGTTAATTAAAAAAAAGAAAAGAAAGAAAAGCACTGTGAGAGCTTAGTGGCCATGGACTACAGAAGTTCAAGCAGCAAAGGAAGGACTGAAGGGCCCGAGATGCCCCAGTGGAATGAACAAGCCCCTGTGGGAAAAATAAACGGTTCTCTTTGTCAAGGGCTCCGTTTTCAGCTGCCTGTAAATGCTGCCAAAAGTGCTTTGATAAATGAAGTGTGCGGGTGCAGGAGGGGCTGCGGGAGGAGAGGCCCATTGCTTAGGATCTAAATGGGAAATTAAGTGATTTTCAAAGGGGGGTAGGGGGGAAAGAGTGCGGTACAAGGAACCTGGCCTCTAAAAACATACAGGGAATTGCTTGCCTGGGTTCACTAGAGCAGCAGAAAGCAACTTCCATGGTGTGTTTGTGGGCAAGGGGAATGGGCAGAAGCAGATGTATAGCAGAAGATTCATGACGTGCTAAAATGGGCCAAGCTGGTTGTTTGCTTTGCAAACCCTTTAGTGCAGGCTTGTCTACCACCTGCCCTCAGCTGCTGCCCGTGCCGGTGGAACAAGGAGGCATTGTCCAGGCATGTCTGTTAGATTAAAGCTGCATCTGAAAAACAGAAATAGCATGGTCCAGACTGCTCCCTCTGCAGGAGGAATCTGCCCCTCCCCCCCCCCAACCTTCGTACATAATAGGCAACTACACCAAGTCCTAAAGAGCCCCACAGGGAGCTAAGGAGGACTCTTCTTTATCCACATGCAGAACAAAGCCTCTCAAAGCTTCAGACTGGCAGCCAGGACACTATATCTACGTTTTCTGCTAGCAAGGGCCAGCCCTTGCTCCCCTACAAATTCCTTAGCACATTGTGCCCCATTGATCATTACTGCCTCTTGTCCTGGGAACTCATCCCACAAAGGTGGGTGGGGAGGGGAAGTGAAATGAGTCTGAATCAACCTGAAAGTTTGCAAAGAACAATTTTTCCAACTATTTAGTTTGTCTAACAAAAGAATCAACCTGAAGCACTTTCATTAGCAAGCCCAAAGAGAAATTTGCTCCAGGCCGGAGCCCTAATGAAACTCAGCCCCATCTCGCTTCATGCCTAGCATACTGATGGGGCTACATGGCAAACCAGGCATTCTGGGGATAGTTTCCACATTCAGGGGCCTGCTAGGAAGAGCAATATTTGCCTTGCCACGTTGGCCCAAGAGGCCATCAAACCAGTCAGCAAATCAAAAGCTCCAACGAATTTTCCATTCTCTTACCTCTGGGGCTTACAGCCAAGAGATGCTGTCAAGGCTGACAAGCCTGAAATCTGTCATGCCTCTGACCTGAATCCTTAAAAAGAAGTTGGGGAGAAATGGAAGGTGGGGTGGGAAAAAAAAGGGAGAGCTGCATCAGAGCTGAGGATAAATGCAAAACCTACAAATGCAGGCACATCAGCAGACCCTGTGCAGAGGAGGGGATGGTTTAAAACCCAGCCCAAGCCAGGTGCCTGGGGGTGGAGGAACAGGATACTGAGAGAGGATATGGAGGGCTGGGCATTGGATCTGGAGCCAGCTACCTACCATGCCAGAGCTTCTCTGCAACGGGGGCATTTTTAGGTTGTCTCTTTCTTTTTTTTTTTAAGTTACATAACACTCCCCGAGTCCCCAGCTGGATTTTACACCTCACGTCCCACTCTTTCCACCTGGAGGCAAAGTTACAATCCTGATTGCAAGATAAGGAGAAGAACAGACTCACTTTCTGTTACTAGGCTGCACTTTCTGTTACTAGGTACCTTTGGGTACCATCGAGGCAAAAGAACCCAGAGTTTTCCTCTTGAATGCTGGAGAGAATGTACACTAACATTTTAGCAAAGGAAAATGACTGCTATCATTAACAACCACCTCCAAGTCATCAGTTAACCTCCCACCCTGCATTCAAATTGCTCCTTCAAACACACACCTCCTCTGCAAAGGTTTCTGGAGTGCTGACTCCACTGTTTATGGAGTGGAGAACCCCCCAAGCATCTCAGGGAAGTTCACTGTTCCAGCTGCAGAACAGATGCCTGTATAATAAGAGAATGCACTAGCTAGCATTCATGGGTCTCTCTGGAACAGCCACGGTGCTGCTCAACTGTGTTTCAGAAGCTTTATAGTGATTGCAGCCTCCAGAATCCACTCCAGCTCAGGTGCTAAGAATCTGTATTTTGGCACAACAGCATAAATAAATAAATACTGTTCCCAACCCAAATCAGACCAGGTTGGCTGGGATAAGAGAAAGAAATCAGATGCATCCCAAACCCCCTTCCCTTCCATTCCCAAATGCCAAACCCCTGAGTCAATGGATGCAGTAGACAGAGGAGACAAGGAAGTGGAGAGATTAGAATTCACTGAAATAGTAAAATAGTGAAAAGGGCAAGCTAAGTGTGGCAGATGTGGGAAATGTGCTCTGTGATAGCAAAGGTTGTCAGCAGCAGGTGTAGCTGTCAGAGATAAAAGCAGGTTAGCTTTGTCCAAATGATTATACATCAGTTAAACATTCTGTCCAGCACTAAGAACAGACAGGGTTCGGAGCCCTGGCTCGGGTAGCACTTGCAGGCAGCGGGTTCAGTTTTGGTCCTGCTACCCTACTGCAGGCAGGGAGAATGTTACACTTATTCTAAAACTCCCTGAACCAAACAGAAATCCACCACATGTGCTTTGCCAGTTTTTAAACCAACATTATTACTGAAGTGAAAACTCCAAAGGGTTTTCTAATGTCCTTTCCTTTGCAGTGTGTTTGATTTATATCTCCTGAGGATCACATGGTTCTCATTTTCTGAGATTTCCTCTTGCCAGGAACAAGAATTACTTATAAATGCTAGTGGCTTCTCCACACGGATCCAAGGAGAGAGACAAGCTGAGATACCAAGCAACCACATGCTTCAGAAAAAGAATCTGTGATGAAAAATGATTTCTCTTCCCTAATATGCCTTGCAGTTGCTTTCTAAAAGACCTAGGATCTGTGTTGTCATCCGAGCTGTTCCTCCCAGAGGCCCAAAAGCATGCACAGGTAGCAGGATTGGGCCCATTGTGTTGCTGCTGTTTCTAAAGCATGTCAGTCAGTGAAGCAATTCATGAAGAGCCTTGTCAAGCTGGCAGACAAAAGGGAGGTGGGGGAAACTGACAAACTGAAAACTCAACATGGATTGCATAACGACATGAATAATTCCTTTCAAACCCAAAGCTAAGGAGCTGAGGTCTGCCACAATCCCCGGCTCCAGCTAGTGAAAGAGCTCCTAGACTTTTTTTTTTTCAAAGAATGGCTTATAACCCCGTTGCAATCTTCAAGACACAACTGAGGCTCCATTGTTTGGCTCCCATGCCTCTCTTCTGCCAAGCAAAAGGGGCTGGAAACAGATTTCCCCACCAGGGCAGAGAGAAGAGCTGGTTACGAATGGCCAAGATACCAGTATCCTTCTATACTGAATATATTTGATATCTTCCTGATAAATGCATTTAAAAAAAATCACTGAGAGAAAAACCTAGTTGTTAATATTTTCTTAGGACAGTAAGTGAGATGTGTCAGCATGTGGAAAAATCAGCAATAATCAAGTCCTAAGGAATCTCATCCCATACTGCTGTGCAGGGAGCCCCCGCGCACCTACGGAGGGGATCTCCACCTGGCTGTCCCATTGTAGTCTTCCAGGCATTGTCACTGTAACCCTCACGCATGCATTTAGCTACACCTAAATGCATTTAGCTTACCTTGCTTAGGGCTGTTTCTAAAACCTGTCCAGCCAGGGTCACTGTGACCCTCTAATGACTTGTCCACCCCCTTTTATGGACTCTTGGGGGGTCCTCTGGTCTCTCTGCATCTTCTGCAAGCTCTTCACCTCCATTTCCTTTTAATCAGCTCATCCTAAAAGCTAACCACGTTGACTCAACCTGAATTAAGTCGGAAGTGATGGCTCAGGGGTTTCTGAAGACTCTGCCAAGGAGCACAGCCTGGAGAAGAGTGAGGTGAAGGAGGTCACACTGGCCCAGACAATATCACCTCAAGGGAGCAGTTGGCACAATAGTAACTCCAACTACTACCGGTGCAATGGTGAGCGAGACACGTCGCACCCCGAGTTTCCCCCTGTGGATGGATCCCTCCTCTCTAGTACTTCTGAGGTTGCCACCCAGACACAACCGATGGTTTTGGCCTCCATTCAGATGGAGCCCCTGGCTCTCAGCTGTGGGGGCTGCCTGACACAACTCCATGGACATGGGATCAAGAGCACTGCAACCTCCCCTTTTGAGATTTGCCAGTATTGGAGTCTCTGGAATTCCAGATAGTGAAGCTCCAGACAGCGGTGCAGAGGCTGCATGCCATCAGGGATGGCAAACAGGAGATTGACTCCTACTGCCGGGTCCTTCACCCCAGGACAGAAGAGCAACCTATCACCTGCCAGGACCAGGAAGGCCAAAAGGTACTCCCATACTGTCCAGCCAGGGGGCTGGACAAAGGGTGTCTCTTTCCCCAAGGCTCACTGTACCAGGGTCACCCCCCGGATCTCTGCGACAGGTATGAACCTCTTGCAGCACCAGTACAGCCTGCAGAGCTGCCAGCTACAGCAAATGACGAAGAAACATGACCAACTACCATCCCTAGGATGAAACGCAACCACGGCACTGGTGCCACCGTGACAGCTTCAGGTTCTACGATCACAGTCTGCTCTTCAGAGAGAGAGGCAGCGCTCTGTTGGGAAGAGATGGCCTCCACCTCACTCCGCTGGGGAAGAAGATCTTCTCAGCCAGAATTGCTGACTTGCTCAACCAGGCTTTAAACTAAGCTCGCCGAGGGATGGCGGACAACTACCAGAACAAGCTCACCAAGGATCAACTGCAAAACCATCAGATTAGGATGCTTAAGGGAACCCACTCCTATCCCAGCCCAGGAACAGAGCTTCTCCATGAGTACAAGGAAGCCTAGGGCCTCCAACAGCACATTTACATGCGGGTACATTAATGCTAAGAGTTTGGGGAATAAACAGGAGGAACTGGTCCTTCTGCTAAACAAAAATGACTACCATCTCATAGGGAGCATGGAGATCTGGTAGAACTCCTCCTATGACTGGACTACCAGTACAAATGGCTATATCCTGTACAGCAGAGATATTGCCAAAAAAAGGGGTGGGGGTATAGCTCTCTATGTGAAGGAGAGCTACTTGTCCCTACAAGCTGAGATTGGCACCCAAGGAGGACAACTGGAGACCCTTTGGGTTAGAATATGAGAGGAACGTAATGAAGGAGGTACAATGGTAGGAGTCTACTACAGACCTCCAAACCAGGAACAAGAGCTTGACCAAAAATTCACCAGGGAACTAGCCAAGGCTGCACGATCTCAGTGCATGGTTGTCATGGGAGACTTCAACTACCCAGACATCTCGTGGGAAGAGCACTTGGCCAAACCCGATCGGTCACAAAGCTTCCTTACATGCGTGGATGAGCTCTACCTGTCCCAAGAAGTTTACGGGCCAACAAGAGGCAAGGCACTGCTGGACATGGCACTGGCCAAAGGGGATGATCTAATCAGTGACCTACCAATCAAAGGGAAGCTGTGATCACAAGTTAATCACTTTCACTATCCATTGGCAAGCTGGCAAGTCAGCCAGCAATGCAGTAGTCCTCAACTTTAGGAAAGCTGACTTTCATAAGCTCAGGAGGCTTGTTCTTGAGGCCCTGAGAGGCCATGATTTCATAGGGAGGGGAGTTCATGATGAGCAGTTGCTCCTTAAGAAAGCAATCCTAGAAGCACAAGGAAAGTCCATCCCTACCCATAGGAAAAGTGGTAAAAGGGCTCAACAACCCCCTTGGCTCAACAGGGAACTCATGGACCTCCTACTAAAAGATCTAAAAAGATAGCCGTGTAATGGATAGAGGACAGGAAACACCACCAAGGAGGAGTATGCTGCAGTGGTCTGCACCTGCAGGGAGCAAACTAGAAAAGCCAAGGCTGCAACTGAACTCCATCTGGCTAGGACAGTCAAGGACAATAAAAAGTCCTTCTTCAGATATGTGGGGAGTCGAAAGAAAAACAAAGGCAACACTGGACCCCAGCTAAACCAGCTGGGGCACCTAACTACTGACACCCAGAAAAAAGCCAATCTGCTTAATGATTACTTTCACCAGCCCAAAGGGACCACCCTGCCTAACATGATATGGGATGACCTGGGTAAAAATGAATGTATGCCTACCATTGGCGTGGATCTTGTGAGGGAGCATCCTGAGAGGCTGGAACCCCATATCAGCTGGTCCAGATAGGTTGCACCCAAGAGTGCTAAAGGAACTGGCAGACATCATAGCGCAGCCACTGGCAAGAATATTCGAGAATTCATGGCGCTTGGGCAAAGTACCTGAAGATTGGAAGAGGGCCAATGTAGTGCCCATCTTCAAGAAAGGGAGGAAAGAAGACCCAGGAAACTACAGGCCAGTCATTTGACCTCAATTCCGGAAAAAATTATCAAAGAAACTATTCCTGACAGGCTAACAGAAGGCAACACTCTGAGGGATAGTCAGCATGGGTTTGTTGTGGGTAGGTTTTGCTTGACCAATCTCATTTCTTTCTATGACCAGGTGACATATCACCTGGACAAAAGGGAAGAGGTTGATGTCATATATTCGGACTTTAAAAAAGCCTTTGACCTGGTGTCCCATGATGTCCACATGGAAAAATTGGGCAATTGCAGCCTCGACTACTCCACAGTTTGATGGGTGGGGAACTGGCTCCGAGGTCAGACCCAGAAAGCGGTAGTTGACAGAACCGAATCAACATGGCCCTCGGTGACCAGTGGTGCCCCCCAGGGCTCTGTTCCCAGATCTGTACTCTTCAATGTCTTCGTAAAGAATCTGGACACTGGAGTCAAAAGGGGACTGGCCAAGTTTGGTGTCATCAGCGAACTTTGGAGAAGAGTGTCCACACTTAAGGACAGGCTGGTGATCCAGGCCAACCTCGACAGGCTTGCAAAGTAGGCAAATGAAAACCTGATGGCATTCAATATGGAGGAATGCAATGTGCTCCACCTCAGGAATAAAAACCCACATCACAATTATAGGCTTGCATCACAATTATCGGCAATGCTAACTTGCTAGCATCGTGACCAGAAGAGACTTGGGGGACATGATTGATCACAAGATGAATATGAGCCACCAATGCAATACTGCAGCCCGCAAAATGAACAAAACTCTGGCTTGCATCTATAGATTCATCTCAAGCAAGAACCAGGATGTCATCTTCCACTGTACTTGGCCTTGGTGATGACATATCTGGAGTACTGCATCCAATTCTGGGCTCCACAATTTAGGAAGGACGTGGAGAAGCTTAAAAGAGTCCAGAGCAGAGCCACGCGCATGATCAGAGGACAAGAGAACAAGCCTTATGAAGAGAGGCTGTGAGCTATGAGACTCTTCAGTCTGGAAAAGTGCAGGCTCAGGGGCATGAACACCATGTGCCCCCGGATGCTGGGGGGGGCATGGCAAGCTCCCACAAGTGGCAGCGCTGGCAGCGGCAGGAACATGGCAGAGGGAAGTAGGGAGCTGCCACAGTGGCTCAGCACTGTATCCACAGGGGCTGCTCAGAAGCTGGTCAAACCAAGGAAGGAGGAGTGGACAGGGGTCCCTGAGTGTTTGCCAAAGAGAGAGTGAAGTGGCTTGCGGGGGCTGGGGCTCCCCCTTGTTAAGAAGGTTTTGGTGCAATATGGTGCACCCCATAGGACAAAGCAAATTGTCTTTGGAACTAGCTTTTTGAGGCAGGTCCCCTCATCCTGAAGGCCCATTGCTCACCCCACACAGAGGGGCCATTGCTCCTTCCAAATGCCACATCCTCACCAAGCAAATATCCCCGACTTCACACCAAGCCCTGCTGTCTACTGCCTACAGGCATGGATTCAGGGCAGGGTGCAGTGGTGCAATTGCACCCCCCCTCTGCTTCCTGGTCCATCCAAAAGTTTAAAACGAGCAGCCTGGCAGTGGCAGCAAACATTTTATTCAAGCAGCACTGAAGGACTCGACTGACTATATGGCTCACAAAAATCGACGTGATTCCTGCCAAACTCTTCATTTCACCAGTGTTAACAACTCTCTCCCCTGTTTAATGCTCTTTAAGGGTTCCACTAATCAAGCTATGCCATCTTCTGCCATTCTGCTGTCTCTTAGCTGCTCCTAGAAATGTAGCCCTGACAACTGTTTTTAACAGTAGCTAGAAACATTAATTCAGGTGTGGACATGATGTTCAGTGAAGCATTGAATGCACTGTCAAGATGCTCAAGAAGACTAGATGTTTTATGAATCTGAGAGAGATGTATGTTTAATTCTAATGACTACAGAACTAATGAAGCAGCATCCTTAAAGGATGTTGCCTAGTCTGTTGTGCTTTTATACATAATAGAGGATATAGCAAATTAATGCACATTTCAATAAAGTTTTTTTTCTTTTGCTTCCATCCTAAACTGAATCATAGAGCCCTAGGCCCCTAGCATATTAGTAAAGCTTTCAGTTTCTTTTTACCTGGAGAAAAATAAGTGTTGTAAATACGGATGCGCTATACCACCTGTCCCCCGACTTTTCAAAATCCTAGATCTACTGTGGCTATGTTGAATCAGAAAAGAGTCAGGCTGGCAGGGCCTGAAGTTACATGTAATCCAGCCCCCTGCTCTGTCCGACCTGCTCTTAAAATTTTCCAAGAATACAGATTCCACCATCTCTCTCCGGGGAGCTTGTTCCAATGCTGAACCACCCTCATAGTGAGAAAGTTCTTCCTAATCTCCAACCTAAATTTCCCTTGCTGCGATTTCAGATTGCGACTCCTAGTCCTGTCCCATGCAGCCACAGAGAACAGTCCATCTCCATCCTCCCTATGACCACCCTTCAGGGATGGGAAAATGGTTATAAAGTCCCCCCTCAGTCCCATTGGTTCAACTTTTCTTCCTAAATGATAAGTTATTATTTTACATCAGGCCTTCCCACCACTTCTACCATATTCTTCTCTCTCCCTCCCATCTTCTGTCCAGCCACAATCCCCACATCTTTTCCCTACCCCATAATCACCACTTCCATCTTCCCAACCCACTCCCATCCTGCACTGCTAGTCTCCAGCTTCCCACGTTATATTGAACAACCCCAGTATCCACATCAGTCATTGGGCTTTAGATTCCCCTTCCCCGGGTGTCAGGAGGGGATGGAAGGATGGGCTGGCTGCCTAACTAGTTTGCAAGGTGGGACTGCAAGGGTGCATCCTTCCCACTGCCCTTTGCTGCTGGGCGGTTGGATGAGGAAGTCTTGGCTGGCTTGTTCAAACTCTTCCCACCTCTATGACTCTGGAGTTTCCCCAAATTAGTAGAGAAGTTCCCACTGGCAGAGCTGCAGCTGGTTTGTTGTGAAGTAGTATCCTCTCTCCTCCTCTCTCAGAGGCTGCTACTGTGCAGTGACTGTGAAAAACATGCCCACCTACGCCCATTACCAGTAGATGCAACTCCATGTACACCCAAGTTGCCCCAGGACCCAGCCTATATCCTTTCAGGAGCCTTTTAGACATACTGGTCTTGTCTGAATGGGGAACAAGAAGTGAAGAGCCCATGCAAGGATAAGCAAATCTATTCCATTCAGATTCTTATACAGTGCTGTGCCCATCACTGTGGCATCTGGCCACCTCCCTGTGGGAAGCCCAGAAAAGCAACAGCTTGCATAGGCCTAGTTTTATGCTTCAACAGAAGCCGTGTGTAAGGATAACAAAACCACAGCTCTTCATCCTCATTCTGTGCTCATGCCCGCTCCATTAACCAGAACACTTAAAAACACGTGCTTAACAAAGCACATGAGTAGCCCTGACTGACACCAGTGCTGATTCAAAATGGAATTATTTCTGGCCAAGCCCCACTACCAGCTTCCAAATCATATCCAGAATCCCTATGAAACTCTTGTCCTCTCTCTACCTTAGCTGAAAGCATGATCTGCTACAGTGAATCATACACCGTAACCTACAAGTCTTTTCAAGGCCCATCAGTCATCAGAGGGGGAAAAAATTAGAGAGAACATACTAATTAGATGTGTAACCATCTCCCTCCTATGCAAACTTAGCACTCTGATTGCCCAGACTTGTTCACTGCAATAACTCAAGCCTCAGGACAGCTTTCCTGCCAGAAAACAAAGGTTAATTTTAAAAAGGCTCTTGTTAACATGGCCACCCTCCTTGGACTCACTGGGACACTGCTCCCTCGCAGACGGGTCCTTCCTGGAATCCAAACACTGACCTATGGACAAGAGACCCCGTTACGCTAACAAACTCTTACAGGAAAATCAAAACAAACCCATTCAACCGAGGGTGTTTGCAGGCAAAGGAGGGGGAGTGGGAAAAGAGGCCCCGGAGACTGAACTGAAAAATATCAGAGCAGCAAACAGCTATTGTGGCCAGCACCTTTTTGTGTCTTATTAATGTTTCATCTGTGGTTAAAATAAAACCCTTCCCTAGTAACGCAGTGGCCCCTGCTTTGTGACCTACTGCAACTCTTCCTACCCATCTGTGAATTGCTGCCTTCTCAAATCCTCCTGGGTAATTGGGATATTAAACTAAGACCTTTCATTCCTATTCTCCTTATTGAAGTAGCCATAACACCCATGATTCCCATGCCTGATCTATTCCCACCTGCTTCACCTACCTTATGGAAATCTTTGGCATTGCTCTGAAAGAAGTGTCTTCTTCAATTGTTCATCACCAAAGCCAATGAGCCAGACAGGAGTCATTCTAATCCCTTCCCTCTTCGGGCAGAGCTATCCATGCTTCCAGGAGCTCATTAAGATATAGATTTCATAGATACTAGGACTGAAAGGGCCTTGCGAGATCATCGGGTCCTATCCTCCTGCCCAAAGGGCAGGAAGTCAGCTGGGGTCAGATCACACCAACAACATAAGGATCCAAGCATTTCTTAAAGGTAGCCAGACTAGGTGCTTGCACCACTTCTTGTGGGGGCCTATTCCAGACTCTGGAGACTAGGACAGTAAACTTGTTTTTCCTTGTATCTGGCCTAAAACGGTCTCCCAGCAGTTTGTGACCATTAGACCTTATCTTGCCTTGGAGTGCCCTGGTGAACAGACGTTCTCCCAGTTCCTGAAGCACGCCCATTATATACTTATAGGCTGCCACTAAGTCACTGCTGAGCCGTTACCTATCCTGACAATCCTCGGAGGGTATTGTTAAAGTACCATATTTACCTACATATCACATGCACCTTTTCCTCCAAAAACAGCCCTCCAAAACTGGAAGATGAGTTTTCTATAGGGAGGATGATTTTCTTTGTTGGAATAGAAGCACGAAATATGGAGAGGCTACAATGCAAAAGGGCTGCTCCTTTCTGGGATAGAAAACAAGCAAACCCTTTCACAGTTGCTAATGATCTGACAGTAGGTTTTTACTGACCACTCAAAAATGGCTGACAATCCATCAGTGGCTGTGAAAGGGTTAATATTGGTCTCTGCCCCTGCTGCTTGCTTGCTGTGAGAGAGAGGCAGCTACCATTTTGCAGCACTGCCTGTCCATGAAAAAGCCAGCTCCAGGCCATGACTTCCAAAAACAAGGGGCATGTTTTATTTGGGGGCATGCAGTGTGCGAGACAATGTGGTATACCCTGTGGTCATGCCCTGTGGTTAAAGCTGCACCTACCTCAACTCTCTAAACATGTGACTGTAGTTTACCTGTGTCTCTTTATTTAAGGAAGTATGAAAAATTAAAAACTAAATGGAAAATAAAGCACCACTTTATGTAAATGCTAGCCAACCACAAAAGCATTTAAATCAAGCATCACCACTGTGCTCCCAACACCAAGGTGGATTTACAGGGGAAAAAACACAGAGACAGCATTGAACTCCCACAAGTTCAGAATCAATCCAGGTCTCCAACATATGGAAATTGAAAATACGACTGCTGGAAACAGAAATTCAGATACTGCAGACTCTGATGCCCATATGCCTGGCAGTGCATCAGCAAGGGTCACAGAAACCGCTTTAACCTCCTCCAACAGCTATGAAAAATCAGAAAAGAAAGCAAATCTAATAAGGGTTTCTCCTATTCCTAATAGTCCACTATGCACTACGTTTCACTCTGAAATCCAAGGCTCCAACTTATCAACTATACTCAAGAATGCCAAAAAGCTTCCTCCAGGTTGTTCTCAAGTTTGCAAACTAATCCTTATCAAGGCACAAAACAACAACAAGCCAACAGCCTAACTGTCAAAGGGCCATAGTACCTACCACTCTCTTTTAAATGAATGGGACAGGTAATCAGAACGGCAGAGTGCATTACCCACATGACTATTCACCAGTGCGCTCCTGGAGGTTACCAACCACTGTGAGTGAGCATACTTGACCAAGGATAGCTGGGGATTCTGAACAGCCAAAAGAGAAGTTCTGCCCTCTGCCCCTTGCTTTGTAGTGCCGTCCTGGATGTGATTTCAGTGTGTCACAATATTAACGACCTCAAGAGAGGCAAACAAAGAGATGCTTTTGAAGTCAATTTACTAGAATTTTATTGATTTGCAGCTTGGGCTGTAGAACTTGATTTTTGCAAACAAACTGAATTTGGACAGTGGTGTGTCTAGGAAATGACTGGCTGATGCTCAGAGACGAGGTAAAACTTACCAGACCATAGCAACAATAAGGGGGAAGCCTTAACAATATACATCCACTGCTAAAATAACATTTACTTTGCTCTCCAGGCCAACACAGGTCAGCCATGCTACAGATGCCCCCAGCCCAGTGCTCGCTGGGTTACCTTGGTGTGAGCAGAGAAGACTGGGATTCTCCAAGCATTTTGAGGGCACCCATTTCTCAGCCAGACCAGCAGTGGCTGGGAGCCTATACATGCATGCCGTGGTCCTGAATGCACCAATTTAAGATAAACCTCTGAAGAGCATTCTCCAAGCTCCACTCTACATGCCAGATTGCCACTGAAGTCTGGGTCAAACTCAAGGGTCTGAGCTTTGTTTTCAAAGACCTTCACAGTACTGGCCCACGTTACCAGATGGACTGTCACACCCTCGTCATGATTATAACCTGCCAGAACAGCTATGTTGCACTGGAGCAATAGAGCTGTCAGCCCAAAGGGTGTGGAGGAGACAGCGTTTTCTTGGGAACTGGCCTGACAATACAGATCTCTTTGCCAGGAGAGAACAGGATGACCAGGAATTGGGCTGTCTTCAAAGCCAAATGCAAAAGTCGCTTCTCTGATGGAGCCCACCCACAAGCATATTTACATTTAAATCAAGCTACATCAGATAAAACTGCATAGCATAAAGGAAGCCTAGAACTGGATAGCTCCATAGTCATCTTTCACTGGGCAACTTCTATATAATTTCAGAGGACTCCCATGTCTTACAGTACTAGGAGGCCAAATCTGAATGCAAACAAGACAGACCTGAAAACTCGACACCAGGCATGTGTAGTGGGGAATTTCCCTAATCCTTCACAGATGCACTTTGGGTCCAGCTATGGAAAACCTCTCACTGACTTTCTGGGAGTTGGATATTGCCCTTACATAGCTGTGTGGAGTGTGTGCATACAGCTCGTTCAACAAACTTGCATGCATGGCTAATCATGCCCAGAGTTTTGTCATTTCCAAGTACTGCCTGTGTTTTTGCTCCTTTTCACCCTTTCAGATCTTTAAAAAGAGAGCCAAGACTCCACATACAAAAGCTCCCTAAAGTATTGCAGTATTAAACCAATCAAGACCTGCAAATGGTTTGAATTAGACTGACATTAATTCACATGCACCGTCCATATGCAGCATTTTCAACATCTGCTTCTCTAGTTTTCTGTGTCAAAAAATGCGTGTTCTAAGACAGACAGAATGGGGAATGTAGCTAGTTAATATTACTATAATGGGCACAATTGACTTTGCTCTCCTGACCATAATTTTAACAGTGCATTTTTAACATTCACACAATTATTTCCATTCAATACACAGCATAAAATAAGGACACAGCTCTTGTGCAGATAAGCCAGTCAGCATATGCCTATAAAGTAGGATGAGAGACATATTACTAATCAGGTCTTTCATTAAAAGATTGTAAGAATTTAACACTATGACCCATGATATTTCATGGCACCACGTGGCAACCAGCAAAGCCCAGAAGCCTGGGAAAAAATAAAGCAACCTCCACCTTGCTCTATGTTTTTCTCCAAGCTTAGGTTTTTATTTAGTTTCCACCCATACATGCTTGTGATCAGGCAGTGCCCAACCTTCCTTTGATGCCCGGGGTTCACAGCTAGTGGTGACTGATACTACATCACTGGTGCATCCTGATTCTCAAGCTTAACATTCGTACTATGGGTTTATTTCAAAACAGGAAGATATGGAGCAAATTACTTAACTGCAACTGAAAAGATTTTAGGAGTGCCACCAGAAACCAGCTTTATTACAGAAGGACCTTTCCTAAAAGCCATTTCCTCAAAAAAATCTAAAAAATTAAAAGCTAGGTTTTATTTGTAGTAATGTAAAATAAGCATGTGACCCTTCTGCTCAGTAGATCATATTCTATCTAAAGTACAAAAATTGGTGACAAAAACTTCCAAAAAAATTAGAGTCACAACAGCTTTTTACAGAGAGAGCAAGAAGCATCTTGAATATAAATGTGTCCAAAATAGGTCAGCACTTTTTCTTGGCCACTGAAGTTTGATACTTTTCTCTTGAAATTAGCCTGCACGGTAACTGCTCACATATTGTACCCACTAAAGCAGCAGGAAAGAAAAGAGGTGACCAGCAACATTTACCTTTTGTGGAAGATCCAGCCCTTAAACAAAACAAAGCGGTAATGGTTTGGGATTAATTCATGGAGCACCAGATTGGCATGCTTTGAACTGCTGCTGTGTGCTCTTAAACAACCCGTTTCACCCCTGCAGCAGCTGAAATAAACCTTCAATGGTCCCTCTCCCCCTTTAATGTCACAGGATGGTTTTCAGACAATGAATCCCTTTAAAATCTTTGAGATGATCCAGTGAAAAGTTCCATAGAAAGGCAAACTCAAGCATATGATTGCAATCTGAGGGTATAAGCCCCCTTTTTTTTTTATCTACACAACAAATGCAACTTCCAGTGAAACCCTGCAATACATACCAGCCTCCAAGTGTTCCCCTCCAGGGTATGTTTGCATCTACCTGGGGGTCATGAGACTTTTTTAAGGGTGCCACAGGGGGGCACACAATATTAGCACCAGTAGGTGTGCAAATACTTATACAATTCACAAGATAAACCCAGAGGCTCCTGCTACACATTACATACATTATGCAATTAAGTGGTTAATCGTGCACTAAATATAGACCAGCCACAGATACAAAGTAATTCTCCAGAGAGAGGTGGTGGCATCTCCATCCTTGGAGGAGTTTAAGACCCAACCAGACAAAGCTTTGGCTGGGATGATGTAGTTGGGACTGGTCCTGCTTGGAGCAGTGGTTGGAGCAGAGGTGACCTCCTGAGGTCCCTTCCAGCCCTCATTTTCTACGATTCTGTGATAATTATCAAGCTATAAAAATGCCCATCCAGCAATAAAAAGAGCTAACCAGCCACAAAATCAGTGCTTGAAAATGTGTAACAACTGTATAGCTGGTTTCTACCCCGCTTTAATTGGAACATATAGCAGGGCCCAGAGATTTAAAATAGGAACCAGCAAGCATCAAAACCATTCTGACCTGTCGGGATCTGAGTTCTTTGCAACAGAAGATTTGCCCTATTATTTTTATGTGGTCAAAAAACAAGCAAAAGCAAAGAGCTGGCATTTTCTGAGGGGGGACCTGAGTCTACAAGGGTTGAGAACCACTGCTGTAGTGGCAGAAGGGACACACCAAGTCTTCATGGCTAATTGAAACTGCCTAGGAAAACAGTTGCAATGGTTGTTTTTCATGAGATGCGGGACTTCTGTGGAAGGACCAACTCATTTCCAAGCTGCACAAAGAGCATTCACATTGCAACATTGGATCCCTACACACAGTGAGAGAAATTCATCATTCAATGGCCAACTATGAAGTCTCTCCCCAATGTACCAACTTTCTACAATGCTTTGCCCTTCTCCAGGAGTTAAGCAAAACACAGGACCTAATCATTATGCAAGTTGGCTGTTAAAAATAATGTGTAAAAAGTCATCACTGGCAAATAAATACAACTCCAGAAGCCTTAGATATGCCATAATCTGTCATTATGGAAACTACAAAGGAACATAACTTGTCAGTTAAAAGTAAGGAGCAAACATCAGGTAGAGCAAGTGCCAACATTGCTATCACCATATCATTAAACTAATGGACACAAGAGACTTTCAAGTTACCCAACCTGCAGACCCACAGCAGGGTTTGGACAGTGCCTATATGTACCCAACACATTTCACATTCACCCAGTACCAAAGCTTCTGATTAAGAAATGTCCATGTGAAGTAAGCTTTTGGGCTCTGTTCTCCATGGGTTCTGCTGACTTTGGCCAGCATTTATGAATGTAAGGTTGCACATTTACTGCAGAGTAGACTAATTAGCTCCAAAGTAAACGTCTCAGCATCTACATGTGCAGTTCTATTAGGCTGAAGTAAATAAACACCACAGCAGGGTACAGGGAAGTATTTGTAAATGCAAGTACAACCCTGCTGCAGTTATTTACTCTGCAGCACTGCACGTGTAGACACTGATGGGGCTGGCTGGGACACAAGGGTGCTTTAGTGTCAGGGTTGCCTGCCAGCTAGTCCTGCACTGGAGCACCCTCATGCCCAAGCAAGCCCCTGTGCAGCCCACTGATCCAGGCTGGAGCAACCCTGGGCTGGCAGCCTGATGCCCCCTGGATCCCTGGCAGCTGGGGCTGCTCAAATTCAGCTCAATGTACTGCAGTCCTGGACACACATGTAAACGTGGTGCTCAACAGCAATAAACTCTGGCACAATAAGAGCCGGAGTTTATTGTGTCATCTTACTATGAATGTGTAGACATGCCCAGTGAGAAGTAATCATGGGAGGCTATCCCTGCAGTGAGCTTTGTTGCTCCCACTACACATTTCATATATTATGCAATTAATGAATCATGCAACAGATTTAAATCAGCCACAAGTGCATAGTAATTATCAAGACATTAAATGTCCACCTAGCTATAAAAAGAGCCAACCAGCCACCAAATTAGTGCTTGAAAATGTGTAACAACTTAATAGCTGGTTTCTATCCAGCTTTCATTTGAATGTGTAGCAGGGCCCTGGGTAGAAGGCCTCAAATCACTAGCTGCACACACATGCACAGATGCATAAAAAATATGTTTTTCTCCTTTCATTTTGTCCTGGTTTGGTTTGGTTTGGTTTGGCTTGGTTTATTATAAGCAATGATGTAATGACCTGCAGGCTCTCTGCATTTGGAGAATTTTGCACTAGCTCTGTGCATACACTGCACCTCATGGCTGCAAGCAGGAGCACAGAGCATGCGGCACCTCAAATAAAGATCTAACTTGCTGCGGTCCAAATAGAATGTTTATATTACTACACAGAGCTCTGTGCATGAAACTAGAGCTTGCAACCTCATATCTACCCACCGCAATGATGTGATGTGGTAGAAGGGGCAGCAACCGCTGATACAGCAGATCCCTGTGGAGGCCACCTGTGAAGGGTATGAGGTGCTGTGCCAGCACAAGAGGGGAAGAAACATTAATTGCCAGCTACTATGGGTTGATGCCTTCCAAGCCTCACTAGACTGCAGTAGATGCCACTAGCCCACAGGGAGGAACCACTTACCTTTCTGTATATAACACTGAAACAGGCTCCCCAGAGAGGTGGTAGAGTCTCCATCCTTGGAAGTGTTTAAGACCTGGCTCGACAAAGCCCTGGCTGGGATGATGTAGTTGGGGCTGGTCCTGCTTTGAGCAGGGGGTTGGACTAGATGTTACCTCCTGAGGTCTCTTCCAACCCTCATTTTCTATGATTCTATGTTACAACCCACCTGTCAAGATGGCCTGGTGCTTTAGCAAGCTGGCCACACAGAAGAAAAAGCCACCAGATTCTTTTATCGTGCAAAGTGTTGTCCAAAACTAATTAATGCATAGCTGGATTGCTCAAACCTGGAGTCTGGGTCTCTTGGAAATATGGCCTGTGACTGAGAAGCTGCCCCCTGATTAAACACAATTGAGACCATCACTCCCCAGCTGACCCAAGAAGTCACTAGCCCACATGCAGAGAACGGGACCGCGTGCACTGCTTGCTTCCCATGATGGTTTGCAAGTGCCCAGCCAGCTCTTGGAAACACCCAAAGAGCTGCCTGAATAAATACTGGCCTGATTTAGGAGAAAAAGTAGTAAATATTGCCCTTTGGGTTACAGACCAGAGGGATGGGGATTGTGCAAGTTTCCCCTCTTCTGAACACTGCACAATCCCAGGAATTGCTATTGCCCTTGAACCCAATGAGCTTCTGTGAAACTAACCTGCAGTGGCCATGGGTCTGATTTTGAGGGTTTTACACTACCCCCTCATTAGCCAGTTCAAAAAGCCTCAGGATGCTGCTCTGCTAGGGAACAATCTAATTTTGGGTGCTGTCTTTCCCCACAATAGCGGGTTTTCTGCAACTCCTCCACAATTAGGCAGTTACAGCCTATAATGCACTCATCCTGCCTGTGGACAGCAAGAATGATGTGCTAAAGACATAACAGGCCCATGCTACCAACCCCTCCCAAAGTTAACTCTGTAGAGACTGCCAATGCCTGAGATAGCAATTTAAACCTTTTTTTTTTGTGCAAAAGGAAACTGATCCCCTCCATATCCCTAGAGGACACTGAAAACATATGCTCATGCATATTTGGATTTGTGGAAGAAAAAATCCTGGGCAGAAGGAACTGGGAGCAGAATGTTACATTCTGAAGAAAGGCCTGAGCCCTGAACATAATAATAACAAGCACCTATTATCACCCCTAGAGAATGCCATTAACAGGAACCGGGTTTTTGGTTGTGCCGTGTTGGTCTAAGGACATAGGCAGGCAGGATGATCTGGTTGGGGCTGGTCCTGCTTTGGGGAGAGGTGGTATCTTTTATTAGACCAACTGAGTAGTTGGAAAAGTTCTTAGCAAGCTTTTGGGCCCAGTCCCCTTAACAGGAACTTGTGTTTCTATGGTACCTTTCCTACGGAATGATTGGAAAAGAGCTCCACTAATCCTCCTGTAAGGATCATTTCACCCACTTCTGGAATCGAAAGTTGTAGCTAGTTGGTGGCATATAGCAAAACTTCACAAAGGGCAGGTCTATATGTGTGCATTTACTGCACAGTAACAAAAATTACTGCACAGTACGGGCACATATCTACATGCACATGCCCATACTGCGCAGTAAATACGGTGACTTATGCCAACTTCAGCGTAAATTTGATACCTGCATGATGCAGGTAGCAAATTTACATCTAATTAGTTAACTGCACAGTAACTTATGTGTAGTCACCTCATTCTGTGAAGAGCTAAGCTGGTCCCCTACACACCAGCCCGGAAAGCCCAAAGAAGGGAGGAGGGGTATGCAGCTCCACGAGACAGGAGAAGACTTAGGAAAGTGGGGCTGTGTGAAGAGCCAGCAAGGGGTCTCTTGGGAGCAGCCCTTTAGCTGGACTCCAGATGCTGCACAATAATTGCTTGCACTGGAGGTGGAGGAGGCCTCTCTACTGTTTCTCATTTCCTCCTTTTTTTCCCCCCTATTTCCTGGTTTTGTTCAGTGCACAAGAGAGTCATTCATCATTTTTCTCCAGGCACAAGGAGATCTCTGCCCTCCCCCTCCCCCCTAAATCCTTCACCACCGGAGAAGGGCACACAGTAGCCAGCCAAAAAGGCTCCCAGCAGGGAAGGAAAAACTCCCAAATACTGCAAATAGCTTGAGCACAAAGGGCTGGTTCCTGTGGGTGCCAGTCCCATGAAAGTGGCTGGGTCAGGCTCAATGGTGGCATAAAACTGCCAAGGCAGGGTGGAAGAGTATAATCACATCACTTTGAATTCTTTAGAGATGTAAAACAAGGGTCATTTGCAGAATGGGGATGAATGTAGCAGGTGAAGTAGCTAAGGGCAGGGTATAAAATAAAGCAGCTCTTCCTTACCTCCCGTGTAAGAATGCACTGCTGAAGTGAACTGGAGTTCACAAAAGCCTGTGCTCTATGTATATTTAGACAAGGCTCTTTGGGTAAATGTAATACCAAAAAATCACAGAAAATGGTGGGAAGGGACCTCAGGAGGTTGCAACAAGTTCAACCCCCTGCTCCAAGCAGGACCAGCCCCAACTATTTCATCCCAGCCAAGGCTTTGTCTAGTCGGGTTTTGGAAACCTCCAAGGATGGAGATGCCACCACCTCTCTGAGGACCCTGTTCCAGTGTTTCACCACCCTCCTAGTAAGAAAGTTTTTCCTAATACCCAACCTCCTTTCCTTGCTGCAACTTGAGCCTATTGCTCCTTGTTCTGTCATCTGAACCCACTGAGAACAGTCCAGCTCCATCCTCTTTGGATCCATGCTTCAGGCAGTTGAAGGCTGCTGTTAAGTCCCCTCAGTCTTCTCTTCTGCAGACTAAATCAACCCAGTTCCCTCAGCTTTTTCTCACAAGTCATGACCCCCAGCTTTTGAACAATTTTTGTTGCCCTCCACTGGACTCTCTCCAATGTGTCCACATCCTTTCTGTAGTGGGGGGCCCACAACTGGTCACAGGACTCCTGGAAAGCCAAGGCAAACCCACAGCAGGAGGGAGACAGCTCTGCAAATGCTCTAGACACTAGAAAAGCTGCTCTGTAGAGCAGGCATCTTTTGGGTACCTGTTGGTCAGATCACCACTTGCTTTCTTGTATGGTTCCCTGTAATCACAATTTGGAAGCCTGCGTATCAAGCAGTGTATAGCTGCAACTTTTCACTCATGGCTTTTGTCTCACTGGCATTTACTCCCCGTGTAGCCCTCTGAAATTCCTTTTAGTGCTTAACTGCCGGTGTATTCACTTTACTCCACAGCTTGGTGTCATCAGCAAACTTGAACAGGGTGCTCTCCACACCCTCGTCCAGGTCGCTAATGAAGATATTGAACAGCACCAGCCCAAGGACCGAACCCTGGGGGACTCCACTGCCCAGGTCGACGTTGACCTGTCCACCACCACCCTCTGGGTGCACCCCTGGAGCCAGTTTGCCACCCATGTGACTGCATTTGGCAATGCCGCAGCCCCTCAGTTTGCCCACGAGAGTTGGGTGGGACACTGTGTCGAAGGCCTTCTGGAAGTCCAAGAAGATAACATCGACTTCCTCCTTCACATCTAAGCTCTTTGTTACCTGGTCATAGAAAGAGACCAGGTTAGTCAGGCAGGATTGGCCTTGCACTAACCCGTGTTGGTTATCCCTCAACATCACTTCCCCTGCAGGGCTCTCACAAATGTGGTCCTTGATCATTTTTTCAAAGACCTTCCCCAGGATAGAAGTGAGGCTGACTGGCCTGTAGTTTCCAGGCTCTTCCTTCCTTCCCTTCTTGAAAATAGGGACCACATTGGCCCTTTTCCAGTCCTCAGGGACTTGGCCTGAGCACCAGGAGTCCTCAAACAGCTGTGCCAATGGCTCTGCAATGACACCAGCCAATTCCTTCAGCACCCGTGGATGAAGGTCATCTGGGCCCGCCGACTTGGACACATCTAAACCCTCCAGGTAGTCCTTAACTAAGTCTGAACTAACAGTTGGGGGACTCGCATCCTTTCCGGGCCTCTCTATGCTATCACCCGAGAGCACCCCATTGTCAGCAGACAGGAACATGGAGGCAAAGAACTTGTTGAAGAGTTCTGCCTTCTCTCGCGCAACCATCACCAACTGGCCTGACCTGCCCCGTAGGGGTCCAATGCTACCCCGAGACTTCTTCTTGCTACCTATATACTTGAAAAAGGACTTTTTGTTATCCTTAATTCCAGAAGCTAATCTAAGCTCCAGTGCTGCTTTAGCCTTCCTCACCAAATCCCTACAAGCTCAGGTCAGGGAGGTGTACTCCTCCTTTGTCCCTGCCCCCTGCTTCCACCACCAGTACACTTTTTTCTTTGCTCTCAAGCCAGCCTGGATCTCCATGCTCAGCCATGAAGGTTTCTTGGACCCTTTTCCCACCTTCCTGTGCAAAGGAATTGCGTCCTGCTGCGCCCCAAGGATAGCCTTCTTGAGGAAGGACTACCTTTCCTGGACCCCCATACTAGCTACCCCCTGGGCTCCAAGTGCCTCCCTGACTACTGCCCTGAGCACATCTAAGTTGGCTTTCCTAAAGTCAAGCATTTGGGTTGTGCTAGTTACCCTCCCCACCTTCCTCTGAATAGCAAACGGGATCATTTCATGATCACTGTCCCCTAGCCTCCCTTGTACTAGCACCTCCCCCACCAGGTAATTCCCAGAGGCTAACAATAGATCCAGTATGGCGTTTTCCCTAGCGGGGACGAGTACCTCCTGCATGAGGTGTAGGTCCTGTACGCATGTCAGGAACCTTTGTGAGTGGCTAGACCCGGCCGACTGCTCCTCCCAGTTGATGTCAGGGTAATTCATATCCCCCATGACCACAACATCCTTTGCATGCACGGCCTCCCACAGCTACCTTGAGAATTCCAGATCCAGCTCTTCCTCCCGATGTGGTGGCCTGTAGTAAACCCCTACCACCAGATCCCTCTCCCCCCGCCCTCCTTGAAGTTTGACCCACAGGGTCTCAGTTAAGCCTTCCTCTGGTCCCATTTGGAAGGTAGAACTAGTATACTATTCCCTAACATAGAGCGCAACCCCCCCCACCTTTTTTCCCCTTCCTATCTCTTCTAAACAACCTACAGCCCTCTATGTCTACTGCCCAGTCAAAAGTTTCATCCCACCATGAAGAAACTGAAATTCCCCTGACACCCCATCATGCCGTGATTTAAACAGTCTGTTGGGAAGCGGGAGACACAGACTCAGCTTCCTTACGAAAGAGGAGGAAATTTAAGGCGTATCCCAGAGGAGCAGCCTGACAGTGAGGTTAGTGGGTAAAAAGGTTCTCCTTTCCCTCCTACCCTTCCTTTTTTTAATACAAATCCTTTAAACCATTTTCTTGTGTCAAAAGAAATGTATCATTGATGCAACATAAATTTTTGTTTTGTGTCAACAAGAAAAAAATGTTGGTTCTAACTTCTCTCTTTTTTTGGTTAAGACACTGAGACAAATTAACCAGATTCACCCAGCACCAGCTGTGACCAGCATGGGCACCGCCCCTTGGGGGCTTTACACTGCAGGAACAGTTTAAACAGGTGAGTTGCCTTCCTCACTAACAAATATACACACATCGCCTTGGACCTGGCTCTCCCCCCCCTCTGGACAGCCACCGACTTCTGCTGTTTCTCAGGTGGGCAAACAGGTTTGAGCTGTTTTCTGCCTAGCCAAGCAGGCCAGAGGCTTGCTAAGAATAAGGGACTCATCCTGAATGCCAAGCCCCAGAGGAAAAGTGAAGCAGGTAGAAACCATGACACCAGGAAAAGAGAAGGAAAAGAAAAGGGTGGAAAGGAAGAAACAACAAGGGAATAAAAATGCCTCAGTAACTTGCAAAGAAGAACAGAACTTCTCTAGCCACACCAGGTGGAAGGGGGAAAGGACAGGAGAGAAAAGCTGCCAACAAAAGAACAAGTCCAAATGCGCTTTGGACAGAGCCATGCAGAGTGCACACACGTCAGCTGCATGCGGCCTCTAGGGTTTTAATGGCCTGTTCTTTATCAGAAATGAGAGTAAGGATGTGTTATTATACTGCAGTCCCAGCAGCAGAATTCCAGAGGGGGTTTGTGAGACCCCCTTTTAAAGCTGAGAGAGGATTGGGTTTCTACAGCTTGGTCCTTATCCAGAGAGCTCAGAATCATTCTTGCCCAGAAGGTCTCTCATCCCATGAAAATGCTTCTGTAGGGCAAATCCCTGCCACTGGAAAGGATCAACCTGCATCAACAGCTGGAGGAAGAGACACTGCGGTCTTGTGTAGGGTTTCTCATCCCTCACTCCAGCACAGATTCAAACTATTCTCCTGGGCTTATGTGCTGTGTGACATCTAGTACTCAGCACCATAGATCCTTAATGGGTCATTCTGTCTGAGGATTCTGCTCTTCACTCTTCCCATGTTTGGGATAGTCTCAAAACATTTTTTTTTCAGGAGTCAAATAAGCGAACATGGCAAGTGCACTTACCAGATTGTCCTCAGGCCCTTGGTTGGACCTTGGCACTTTTGTACATGCAGCAGAAAATAAATGCAAAATCCTTCTGGCTGTGAGCTTCAGAACTGGGAGTGTAAGTAGTTTGTAGGTACGTGCTATGGGGATGCATGACTGAAGAGCTGAGCCTAAAAATGTAACTTTCAAATAGCCAGATTCAAAAAGCAACCAACTCTAAGAAGAGTCATTTCCCAGCCAGGGCATGGGCTGGGGGAGGCTGGGGGACAGAAAGTTCACTGACAAGGAAAGAAAACCTGAAACATGCCAAGACTGACCGTCCCAGGTCCTGAATCTGCAGCTTGCCTTCTGGAAGCCAGCACAAGACTCCAAGGAGGAGCTCAACCACCAAGGAAAGTGTCTCAGTCTGCTTCTGACTGAAGCTATGATGTTAGAGCCGGGCTGTTGTGCTAATGGCAAGAGGAAATAGTTTATGTCTTTAGATACTAAATTACAAAGGTTGGGTTTGTAGCAAAAAAGGGACCTGATATTCAGGTAGCAGGAATATAACTGTGCCACTCAGTCATTCAGACACATTTATGCTCACCAGAATAGTGTCAAGTGATGGATATTTTTTTCTAGTGGGTGCTAGGGGCAAAGTATTCACATCAACTTTTAAAAACCTGGTCTCATAAATATAGGTGCCTAAATCTATATTTGGGTCCCTAAATATAAAAACTAAACACCATTAATCTCAGTATTAAAGGAGCAGCCCGGGTTTCAGATACGCTGAATGTCCAGAGCTCAGCACCTCTGAAAATAAGGCTGCTCATTTAAGTGCCTAAAATTGGATTCAGAGCCCAAACTTTCAGTATGGAGCTTGAAAGTGTTGGCCTGAGATAGTCCCTAATGAACAGCCCTACAATGCTACCAGTACTGTTACAACTCCATAGCCAGCTAGAAGCACTTGATGCTGCCATTCAGAGTGACAGATTTCATAGATTTCATAGACATTAAGGCTGGAAGGGACCTCGAAAGATCATTGAGTCCAGCCCCCCACCCAAGGGCAGGAAGTCAGCTGGGGTCATAGGATCCCAGTAAGATAAGCATCCAATTTGCTCTTGAAGGTGTTCAATGTAGCTGCTTGAACCACCTCCGATGGCAGACTGTTCCAGACCTTGGAATTCTTTCTTATGTCCAGCCTGAAACCGTCTTGTAGTAGTTTATGACTGTTCAACCTCGTCATCCCTTGAGGCGCTCTGGTGAACAAACATTCCCCCAGATCCTGGTGGTCACCCCTGATAAACTTATAGGTGGCCATCAGATCACCCTGAGCCTGCGCTTTTCCAGGCTAAAAAGCCCCATGGCTCTCACCCTGTTGTCGTAAGGTCTGTTTTCCTGACCTTTGATCATGCATGTGGCTCTTCTCTGGACTCTCTCAAGCTTCTCCACATCCTTTTTGAACTGTGGAGCTCAAAACTAGACACAGTACTCCAGCTGCAGCCTCACCAAGGCCACATACAAGGGGAGAATGACATCCCGGGATTTGCTTGAGAAGCATTTATGGGTGCAAGCCAGCTTTTTGGTCACTCTGCTAGCCGCAGCATCACATTGCAGGATCGTGTTCATCTTGTGGTCAAATGATGACCCCCAAGTCTCTTTCTTCCATAGTGCTAGCCAGCATAGCACTGCCAAGGGTATAAGGATGCTGCAGGTTTTTCCTCCCAAGGTGGCGAACTGTGCATTTTTCAGCGTTAAGCACCATCAGGTTCTTGTCCGCCCATTTGCTGAGCCTGTCCAGGTCAGCCTGGATCGCCCTCCTGTCTTCTGGTGTCCCCCCGGTCTCACGGTGATACAAGAGACTTAACACAGCTCCTCTTCTTCCAGATCAAGGGGCTCTACCACAGGAGCTAAAGGATAATCTTCATTTGGCGTTAAGCAGCCTGAAACATACAAGACACAGCTAGGCCATCCTGATTGCCCATCCAGTAGAAGGAAAGGAGGACAGGAACACACTAGAAGGAACTGCATTACTGTGAATTAGTTAGAGAAACCTGAAATTAGTATCCAGATCTGAGCCCTTCACCAAGCTGAAAGGATGTCTGGATTTAGAGTTCAGCTGAAGCTCATCTTTACCATGCAGAGCTCTGAGGGGCCCATCATTCAGCTTCATCTTTGAAGTGCTAATCACCCTTACACTGCTGTACAAATAATGACAAACTGTTAACATTGCTCCAGCGCAAGACAAACAACAGACTCCAGGACCCTACATAACACAACAGCCACTAGCTGTACTCTTAAGGCACAATTTCATCTCATAATACCGTCGAGACTGCTCAGTCCATTGGGCTACAAACAGATACTGCATTTATCCCAGGATATACCATTTTATCCTGGGACAAAGTGTACCTGTTCAGATGTCCAAGACCATGGTCCCAGGATACATCCTAAAATGGTTCACAAGATAAGAAGAACTAAGAATTTATCCTGAGACATCGCAAAATACATCTGGATGGTTTTCCCAGGATTGCATATTTGAATCAATGGCAAAAAAGCAGCAGTGCATGCAGCAGCTCACTAAACCCAGATGAGAAGGGCAATGTATATACACAGCAACCCAGGATATTTCTATTCCAGGACAGAGGCACACCTTGTCTGGGGACAAATACAATGTCTGGTCCTAGCCTTATATAAAGATATTCTTAATTCTAAAATGGGAGTTTGTTTCAACAGGACAGTTGCAATTGCTAATTCCAGCTGTGTGGGATTGCACATTTCTCAGGGTGTAATTTAAACAGTAGTGGAAAGTCCACAGTGGTTTGTAAACACGCCCACAGGAGCCAGGGCTTCAGTTAGCTTGACAGCAGTCCTACCCAAGCATAATTTTTGCTAACAGACCAGGAAAGTGCATAATTAAGATGCCAAAAGTGCTGTTTCAATCCCAGATGCCATAAAAGGGTGACATGGGCAGCTGACACTAACCCCCCCCCAAAAAAAGTGAAGATATGAAAAAATATAGTCTCAGTTAAACATTTATAGGAGCTCCCTCATTTTTTACTTCTGAACTATTTTTGAGGTCAGCTGGAACATTTCAGCTCTGCTAGAACAGACTATTTTCACGGGAAAGAATCCCGTAGTTAAACACAAACACACCTTGCAGCTGAAACTTCAAAACTCCCCAACTTGATAGCACTGGGAATAATAGAGCACAATGGTACCACCTTCCTCCCAGCTACAGCCCAGCTAGTCAGATTATCCCTCCTCTTGTCACATCTACTGCGCCCAGAGCACGCCCAGAAAGATGGGCAATTACAACAAGTACAGGCAGGTTTGTTTGAGAGGCTTGGAACAAAGTCACAGGTCCCCTTATTTTGCCATCCTGTGGAAGTGCCCAAAGAAGCTGCTTGCTGCAAAGTTAGATTCCCCAGAGACCAATATCAAGGTCTCTAGATTAGTCAGTGCTATGGCCATGGCAGCTTAGAATACCACCCAAAGCAAAAGAGCCTTTAGGTCTTACTGGACAAACTTCAGAAGTTTGGGGAAGTACCAGAAAGAGTGTAAGAACAGCCCCCTCAGTCTGATGATACTGATCCAGTTACTGGGATGGACTGAAGCCCTAACACACAACTATAAAGTACATGATAGAAAAGAAAATTCATATTTCATTTCATTTCTACCTAGGCAGACAAGGTTCTTTGGGTAAATCTGATATCCTAGTTCAGTCCCATACTGATGGCCAGGATGCAGCAGAAACAACCAGCACAGATATGGATTTTAACTTTACTACTGCTGGACTGAGTAGGAGGAGGAACTGGGCTCAACAAAAGAAAACTCCTGTTCAAACAAAAGCATTTACAGCATTAATAGCAAAGCAAACATAAAGATGGACTAGCCCAGCAAGTTGAGCTTTGCATGCATGCCTCTTAATATAAGGCAAATCCCCAAAGGAAATGTTGCCATTTCTAAAAACAGATTAAAACAAACTAAAAGTGCAAGAGCCTTTGTTTATAATGCCGAGCGATAGGTTATAGGGTTAGATGTGCACATTCCAAAGCTGTAATAAAAAAATAACAAAGTTAACAGCTTTGGGCTCCTCGAGTAGTTACTCAACCTAAAGTTATTAGGGCTCTTTCCAAAGTCACATGCTTCTGTTTTTATTGCCTTCACTTTACTGAAACTAAAATGTAAAGCACTTAGCAAACCTCTCAGCCAAGGATTTCAAAGCACTTGCCACATGAAATGAGGACTCACGCAATGCCCATAGTACAGTAGTTCTCAACCTTTTCAGACTCAGCCCCCCCTCTCAGAAAATGCCAGTTCTTAGTAATCAGTCATTTTCTGACTAGAGAAAAATAAAAAGAGCAATTGTTCTGGTACAGAGGACTCTGAAAGCCCACAACTGGTCAGAATATTTGTGACATTATGGATTCTCATCTGAAATCTCTGGGTTTATCTTGTGAATTACATGTAGGTGTTTACACACCTTACGGTGCTAATATTGCACAGCACCCCAGGGCACCCATAAAAGGATCCTATGGTACCTGGGTTGAGAAGCACTGCCCTGGAAATATGGATTGTGGCCTTTTTACCATCTCCTGGCTAAGAGTAGCAGTTGTTTAACAGTACCCAGCAACACCACGCAACAGCTTCAAACTGAGACGGCAGGAGGAATTTAGGAAGGCAGGATGGGATTCTTGGAGCTGGACTGGGGCCAAAATACTGGGAGCTATTATCTTTGTGGAGCAGGCCATGGAATTTTTAATGGCCGCAACTGGTTACAAGCTTGGTTTTTGGTCTCATTTGATAGGATGTCTAAAAACCAAGATGAGCAGTCAGGGGGAACTTCTGGTTTAAATGTCTGGATGGCCTACATTTCCTCTTACAAAAAGTTTGGCTTCCAATTAGCATATTTAACATTATTGTGATGTTCCATGTAATTAGTTTGATGTCCCAGGCAGCTCTGGAGTAATAATAAACAATCATTTACCATACTAAAATTAAGCAATTTATAAGAAGGGTTTTATTCAATATTATAAAAGCGGTTGAATGTCTAAGCTTCTTCATCACTAAAAAAACTGTCAGTATTGGCTGGCCATTAATTTGGCTATGGTGGACAGCAAAATTCCCATGGACTTCTGCGGTGAAGTCCAATAGTAGCGCAGTGCCTATGTAAACCAACACATGTGCCTTTGTTACCTTCAGTCACAGCTCACACAGCCTTAGAGGCATGAAAACATGACACTGAGACACCAAGGAGACTGTAAAAATGTGGTGCTATGCAGCTCGGCCCTTCTAAGAAATACTCCTCGGTCTTCATGCACAAAGCTCAGCCTGAGCCATGCCACATCTCTAGCAGTTAAGTGTTGGCAGATGAAACAACACCTTCTTTTACACCTGGAAGACAGGGCAAGGTGGCACCTTAAAGACTAACTGGTTAAGAGAAATATGAGCTTTCATAGGTGACAGCCTACTGCCCTCCATTCGGCCTGACTTCAGACAGTACAGATAACTGCCTCTTCCTTTTACACCTCTGCACCCTCATCATCTTCTGATGTCCCTAATATGTTTAACATGTGTAATTTAAATGGATAGCAGCACACAAGTCCCTAGAGGATATGACACGAGGAACACAACCTGTCTTGAGGCTCTACAGGGAGTTAAATAATCATCTCAGAATACAGCCAGGTCTTCTGTGCAAAACGGTGCCTTCTATCCAGTCACTTTCCCGGAGTTGGACTGCACCTAGAAGCCAAGACCTTCTGACTCAGCTGCTGCAGTGAATCACCAACCATAATAAAAAGCTGCTGCACAAAAGCACCCTCCTTTCCCTTGCCCTATCACAGCATAGAAATAAGCCCAGAAACCATAAGTGTCATGACAAACAAAGCAGAGCTCATGATAAACAGAACAATGCTGCTTCCATCCAGTCTAGGGCATCATATAGATGCACAGAGAGACATCATTGCCACTTAACGTCTTTATTGCCATTCATCTACTTTAACAGAACCAAGGCACCTGCAGAGTACAGTATGAATGTAAAGTGGGCTGACTGGTGGCCCCCTATAAGTGATATGATATGGAACAGCTCCTCAAAAACCCAAGGGATATTCAGAGAAACATCAGACTGAATACACCTAACCCTCTAGTATTTTAAATGAAGGCCAACCTTGGAGCATCCACGTTGGGAAACAGTTTGGACTGAGTCAGAAGCCTGTACACCATGCTGCCAGAGCCCATGGCAGCACAGAGAAATGAGAAGGCACTGTCCCTTCTCGAAGGAAATGCTAAGTCAAACAGATAATTTAGCAAAGAATGAAAATAGGCATTGGTGCGTGGGTGAGGCAGAAGTAGAAGGGAACAGGAGCAGCTAACAAAAAGAAGGGGCGGCAGCTGCTGGGTTAAACTAATTTTGTAAGGAAAGCCTATGGTTTCGGCTGTCGATATTTTTCATATATTTGTTGTTTGTTTCTGGGGGGGTTCTTTTCAACTGTCACTTGTTTTTAAATTGTCCAGGACCAGATGCAGAGTAAAAGGCACCAGATGGAAATGAAGAGCGGAAAGCAGGGAGATGTGAGCACATCCATGGAAGAGTGGGTGTATGGAGGACTGCCATTAATCTGATAATAAATTTAAAGTCAAACTCTGGCTCTTCTTAAAACTGGAATACACTCCCTCATGCACTCTTCACACAGAGTCATTCAGCTGCATGTCTCCCCAGCTCAGTGTCTGAGCATCTCAGGAAAGCAAGCCTTATTTACTCCTAATGAAGGGTAATTTTGAATTAACTCTCATGCATGATTGGTCTAATGGGATCCTTTTACACTGGTTTAAATTCAGAGCAACTCCTCTGGCTTCAATAGAATGACTCAAGACGTGTGTTTGAGAGCAGATTGTTGGTCAGATTGTTGCAGGATATTCTCTTCATGGTGTGAAACAAAATTTTCCCTGTTGTATAGGTAAAGCCAGAGACTTCAACAGTTTCACTAGGATGAGTGGGGAAAAATAAGAAGCAGATGAACTCCAATCATAATCCAGCTCATCATATCTGTGTTGAGGAACCTCGGGACACCAAACTGAATCATGTGTAGAGAAAGCAGCTTGATTCTCCTGATTCACACTGGTTCAGTGTTTCCACTGAAATCAACTTGTGTAAACTCAGTGAAAGGAGAACCAGTCCAGTGAACCAGATCCCCACCTCTGTTATATGGACTTAGGTCATAGCAACTTCAGCATCCAGGCTGAGTTGGAAGGAGAGGAAGGACATAGCTCATTAGTCAGCCGTGCTCCCTCCAGCTAATTGCATTGTGCTTACTAACAGGTGAGTAAGGAGAATGGCACTTTCGGGAACAGATATGCTTCCCAGGGGCATCCAGTTAGATCTTCTAATGAAAAGAGTTTGTTTCCTCTCTCTCCTCCTGGTAGCTGTACTGAGCCATCAGGGCTTGAGGAGAAAGAGCAAAATATTCTATACTGGCTCATAAAGAAAACTGTCAGCAGAGTTTCAGCTTCAGAAACTTTCTTTTCTGGTGATAATGCAGAATCCCAGCACAACTCTCACTGCCCAAGGTGGGATTTGTAGGCCTGCCAGTTAGGAGAAAGTTAACTCCATGATGTAAGTGCTTGGCTTGTATGATATCCCCGTAAAGTGCATTAGATTTTAACCCTTCACCCAATGAATGAAGCCAGACTTTGCACCCAATCCTGCAGTGGTGCTGTTCATAGTGGCTACCCTTTCTAACTACCTGAACCAAGGAACCAAGCTTAGAAGCATATCAATATTGTGTCAATTAAGCCTGCAAGAGACAGGCAGTAGAATGTGTGGTCACTCTGCATGATACTCCTATTCTCTAGTGACTGCAAAACTGTACTGACTGTGATATATCCCTTGGGTGATCTCAATGAGCTGTAACACACACAGAAAACTCTTTAAAAACATTGTTTTTGACCAAAATGAGTCAAAGACTCACTAATAAATTCTAGGAAAACCACTAGATTTCGGCAATCAATCCCTCCAGAGGTTTCATATTTACAGAAAAATGCAAAACCAAACAGTACTAATTTCAACATAGCCCCATGTCCTCATTCACAGTCTATGAAGCCTGCCGTTATCCATTAGATGCCACTTACAGACACTGAAGTGCTCCTTTAGAGACAGAATTAACATTGTCTCTGACTGGAGACAACACTAGGCAGCAATCATTTCCTTGCCACCAAGAGGTATAATTCAACTTTGCAATGAATAAAGGCCAGAAGGATCACATTTTTTATTCTAATGTATATAAAAATATTTGGCATCATAAGTCATCTCTCCCAATACTCCATCTCTTTCCATGAGGAATTAACTTGACTTCTATCTAATTTTTCTTTTTTAAATAACTAACTTGGAGTGCATGACCACAAAGGAAGGGACCACGCCTTCCCAGTTGAACTCTTGTGACATGCCTCATTAACCTAAGGGTGTGAAAAAATCAGTGAAGGTAAGAAAATAACACAAGGTAATATCAGCAGTACCTGAACTGTCAAACAGTACTGCAGCAACCAGCAAAAAAGGAGCCTTCAGCTCACCATCATTTTGCTCATGAGGCAGCATCGCCCCACTTGAGTGTGTAACTGTAAGTGAACCCTGAAGCTTACTCAGGTTAGTCTTGATGTTTCGGTGGCAACCCTCTATAGAAAAAAGTGGATGAGATAGTCCTAGAGATGTGGGCCTAGAAGGGACGTCCAGAGACTATCCACTTCAACCCCCTGCCTGAAGCAGGATCATCCCTATCCAAACCATCCAGATCCTGAAAGTGGTAGCGAGTGCTAGTCAACTTTTATCTTATTTTATTGGTAAATAGTAAATTCCCCAAAAACAAAAATCTGTGACATCCCTAAGCTAACTGTGAATTGGGTCAAATGTGCCCAGCAGTTGTGGCTGGGAAACAAACACGAATAGACTTCCCAAAGAGCAGCAGGCGCAGTTGTCACTCTGACCTTTTATCCAGTAGCTCAGTGGTCAAGATGCATGCTCCTGGGAGGTGAGAGTTTGAGTCCACCAGCTCAGAGGAAGGAATTGACTAGGGGTCCCCCACCTCCCAGTGAATACCCAAAGGGGCTACAAAAAAGGAGAATGTTTACTGAGCTAAAAAAAACACAAGTCCTCACACCCCTCTAGCACTAGCAGTGCAGGCTTCAGCTGGTGCTAACGTAGTGCCTTGCAGCTAGACATGCCATTCCTAAAGAAGACATAAAGAAGTAATTCTTTGAGGAGTGAAGAAATCACCATGAAGGCATGCCATCAGACTCTGAGGGGACAGCTCGTCTCACTCCAGACCACAGGGAAAATGCTGGGGCTAGGTCATGGCTCACACTACCAAGCACATACAAAGCCAGAGAGTCTGCCACAAGGTATATGGCAGGCCATAGTGTTCTTGGGCATCATGCCTAAGAGACTGAATAGGGCGAGACATTGCACAAGCAATGGGTAAGTCTCCTACCTGTTCCTTGCTGTTCTGAAGCAAATGTTTGGCAAAAAAGGGAAGGTAAAGGTGACAGCCAACAGTATATCAGCCATCATTTTGCCCTAGGAGGCAGCAGTAAAAATAGATCAACACCCTGGACCAGCATTGCAGGGGTTGGGAAAAGGTGACAGTTGTGTGTTTGACTCATTCTGTATAGTGGGATCAATTCTAGGCCCCACTGACTAGTAAGACAATGACAAAATAGGGAGCATTTAAATATGGGCAATAGGAACAATCTGTCACCACCTGGCCATGCCCTCAGGCTGCCCAAGGTTGTGCCATATTCCAGGCTTCACTCCTAATCAAAGCTCCAGCAAAGAGGAAGAACAATGAATGACTTGAGGTCTGTCCCAATGAAGAATCAACAGCCACCCCACCCAAACCTTTCCCTTCCCCATGGAAGAAGAGAGCAGGCCAGGTGCTAGCATCACCATGCTCTAAGTGATGAGCATCAAACACGCTCCCCACAAGCCAGATCTGGCCCACAACCAGCATGGCCAGGAAGAATGGGAGAATCTGGGAGCCTTGGGTCCCTGTGGACAGGGTGACCAGCAGCAGAATTTCAAGCAAGGGCTGATACAGCCCTTGTTGTCCTCCAGCTGTTTTACCCATCTGCAATACCTCAGCCCCAGCTCCTTGACCATTGGCCTCCACCACGTTCTGCATGCCACCTGCCCCATCCTGAAGGTGCTGCCACAGCCCATGGCATGAAGCACCCAGCAGTGGCAGCTCTGGCTCTGGCATGGGGCATGCGGTGGCAGCTGGAGGTAGCACTATGTGCACTGGATTGGAGCCAGAGATGACACTGCTGCTGCAGCTTCTGCATGCTCTGGGCTGGATCCAGCCTGAGGTTCAGATCCATCTCAGGGCACAAAGTGAGTTGGACACCGCTGCTCTAAGCCATTCCACAGGGTAGCCCTTAAACTCCTGGTGCTGCTCAGGCATACCCAGCATTGTAGGACCCACAACATTGTCATGGGGCAAATGGATCTTGTACCTGCTGTTCTCAAACAGAAATCCTCAACCCCAGCTCTGCTCTTACCAGTCAAAAAGTACAAATAAAACAGGTAATGACTGCCTTTTACTTCCACCACTGCCATGACTGTCTTGTTTATTCATTGCATGTTCTGCTAAGTATAATTAACACAACTTCAGAAGTTTGCCCTCCAACCAGATGTGGCAGAGATCCCACTCTCCCTGCAGAGACGAGACCATCCACATGCACATTCGCATTGTGGGGACTATCAGAAGTGGCAAGAGGCCTCCAGAAAAAACTGGTGCATTTAGCAAACATCTGAACCAGCATGTTGCTATAAAGAAGACAGAAGCAAAGGAAGTAACAAAGCATTTTGCTAAACCACCTGGGCCAGACACCTGGCATTAATTCAGCTATCCCAAGGAGACAAAGCAATATGTTCAAGCCTCCATCTGCCACTGAGCATACACAGGCAACTACTGACGGATGTGAACAGTTGGTGATAACGTGACAGAAAACAGAGACAAATGGATTCAATCCTTACCATTGGCAGATGCATTAGAAAGCTGTTGTATATGGAACATTTCAGATAGCAGAAACCCAAGGAAAAGACAGGTGTGTGCATGTGTGAAAGCACTTTTGCAAATGGCATTGCACACACCAGCACGATTACTTTGTGTCACTGTGACAAGAAACAGATGTAAAGTCTGCTCAACAGCCACTAGATATGGCTTATATCTTTCTCCCTTGGGGCAGGAAAAACAGGTATTTTTAAATCGGGGTCCATACATGTAAAGCTGGTCTCCATAGGCTCTCTCACAAGAAAAACTTTAAAATGTCCTAAAACTTTACCTCCATCTTCCTCCTTCTCTCCCTCCCTCTCTCTCACGGCTTGAAGTGTTTGTGTCAGCCCTCTGAAAGAATCAAAGGCCTAATGGCTTCCTAGGAATCAAGACTTTAATAACCTTCCTCTTACTGACAAAGCTTTGATCAGCCCAGATACTCATAGGGAGTCATGAGCGGTCCACCAGCTAAAATTTGCACAAACTATTTGCTACAGTTGGAATAAAACCAAATTTCTACAAATCAGTTGTACTCACACATAACTTGGGAGAAACCCCGAGGGCTAAATGAGTTAATGAAGTAAGCCATAGCCACTAATTCCAGCAGCTCTAGTAAAAGTTCATAAATAAAACACACTTTACGTTCCATTTTCACTGCTTTGCCTTCTGCATTGTTTATCTGAGCTCAATTCCTGGATGTGGAAAAAACGAATTACATGCAGTTTCTCACAGATAGGACTTGTAACTACTCCCCCCATAAATACCACTTTCAGCTAGCTGTAACCTGGAAGCCAAAGGAAAAGGAACAATTAAAAGGGGCAAAGAGGAAACAGAACTTTTGCCAAGGGACAGGATGAAAACAAACCATTTCTCCTTGTGTTAAGTACTTCCAAATCTTCACATTCATCTCTCCATCTGAACCACGACTATTGCCTCAGTGAGGGGAAAGTGTGTGAAGCTGGGAGTTACTATGTGTTATTTTCGATGAGTTGCTTCATTACTACTTATGCCTTGAAGTCTCAACCTGTCTGGGGCCTCATTGTGCTAGTTCCTGTGCAGACACATCCTGCTCTGAAAGAGTTTACAAAGAGTAACCAAACTACAGCAAGCACCAAGGGCAACACTGATGGGAAAATGGACTATAGCTCGGGCATCACCACCTGAGTTGTCGTTAACTCCTTCCTCCATGCAGTACATCTGATTTTTTGAAAAGGCCTTATGTGCTCTGAAGTAACCAGGACCTAACTTTTGCAACTGGATCCCCAAGTTCTGCAATAGCATAAAAGAAATCCTGCAGCAGCTTAGGCTGAATTAAAAGGGAAGGTTTTTACTAAATTAAAAAACAATATGAAAAATATTCCCACTGCATTGCCCATCCATATTCTTGAGCTGGAATCAAATTCAATCTAGTTTCTGTTGCCTCTATATTTTCAATGTGCTGTAGAAATTTGGATTGATAATGCCTTACTGCCTTATAGCGATTGTCAAGGGAAAGTGGAGGTTTTGACATCTGGCCCTTGAGGAAGGATGTGAACTATTTTGGGCTTGTCAGATAAGAATTTTAGCTGGATATGAAAATGATCTACACTTTAAACAGTTAACTATTTTGATGCTGCAGTATGTGTGATAAGGTTTCAATGTGAACCCCCCTGTTGGGGTGAACGGGGCTGTTCCGGTCTCTCAGAACTGAACCAGAAAGAAAAGTTCACTTGAAGGTTTTCTTTGGAATTATAAAGGCTAGAAAATTGTTTTTGAAGTTAAAGATGAGAGGCTGGAGCAGAATTCAGTGGTAAGGGTGGGTTCTGTGGCAATACTCTTGATCTTGAAAAGACAGAGTTGACAAGTCCTCAATTATTAGTAATAATAAGATGAAGCAGCAGAAAAAGCACATAGGTTGACTTTGACATGCCACAATCCCAGACTGATTGTGCTGCCCTAGCAGTTGGTAAAATTGCCTTTTTACTGCTAAACCATGGCCCAATCTACACTCCAAAGGGCTGCCAGGAGAACATGGGGGTGTGTGCGCCCTGGTGGCTTGGCAATAACAGCTTGATGTCTGCTACCAGATATGGATAGGCATAGATAGCCACAGCCTGAGAACAGTGGATCTGGAATTACTGAGAGGCAAACAAGAAACATCATCTCTAAAGATGCTTTTCAGAGTAAAATCACTTTAGACCTTAGAGGTGGTCGTTCCTGGGAAGAACAGGTGTTCTTAATGTGTCAGGTGGCTTAAATTGGCTGTCTAGTCAAGGCAATTTGGAGTTAGCAGGTCCAGTTCAAGATTGGGCTCAGTCCTCAACTCAAGCCAGTAATTGATATGGAAACTTCAAAAGCCTTGTCTTTCACTGGGCTTATGCCTCACACAGGTTAAGGATGCACATTTTTCCTAGTGAAGATACAGACTGGCAGGCCCACTATAATTTATATCCAATGTAACAAAATCAAAATTCCTCTCCCCCCACCCCCCTACCGAGCGCTATCCTACCGAATTGCTTTCTCTTTCCCTGTCCTGTAAGTCTCATCCCTCAGCTGTCCCCTGAAGTGAGTGTGTCAAGAGGTAAAGGCAAAAGGACAGTCTCTCCATGGCACACCTAGTTTTTGGCTTCTCTGAGGCTGCTACACAGAAAGCAATTACAGAAGGCAACAGGCACGGCGTGCATAATCTGGATGTCCATCTACTAGGAAACAGACTGGAACCTACCAAACTCACTTAACCTTGGCTTCAGACAGGAACCTCAGAGGAAAAATGGTGTTTAGGAGACCCAGGTTCAACTTCCTGTGTGCTGTTGGGCAAGTTTCTCCATGCCTCAGTTCCCCACCTGTAAAATCAGTACCTCACACAGGGGCTGCATGGAAAAATACGCAAAAAAATGCAAGGTTCTCAGATGCTACAGCAATGGGAGCCAGAGATGGTAACAACATTTGGTCCCAAGCTCAGATGGATTCAGTTGGTTGTATGCAAAGTTTGGTTTGGATCGTTTTATAATCAACCGTGACACAGAACACATCCCAGTGGCATCCCAGCTATTTCCGAGGACCTGATTCTGTGAGTGGCTGAGCCAACTTTGCTTCCAACTTCAGTGGGAGTTGAATGGCATTGGGCCTCAAGGGTACCATAGCCAGTTTTCCACAGATGGTTGCTATTTAGTTCCAACATTCCCAACATCTTCAAAATACCCCAAATCTCTCGTGTAATGAGCAACATCCCCTGTTTCCTAGCTGTGTGCTGGTTTATGTTTCTTTCCACCTACAACCATTTCTGGGTTGGCATCGAAGACCTAAGTGGAAGACTAAACAATGCTGGAGCCCGCAGCAGGAGAATTCTCAATCTTGTTACTTGTTTCATTTGGGCAACCTTCCTGCCTCTCATCAGGGACACAATAACTTGCCAACCCCCTAATTTAGGAATAACGTATGAGTTTCACATTCCGAGCCTCAATCAGCAAAAGAAAAAAAGGGGGGGAAGAAAGGGCAAATTCCTTGAAACTCATAAAAAGAAAGAATCAACACCTGCTTTTTCACAGGCAGCAACTGCCCCTATAGCATAGCCCACTTGAAACTCATGTTGGAAAGGGAATTTGATTCTTCCTCGTTCCTCAGACTGGAGAACGGCACAGAATTGATTTTTCTGGTTCCCCTGTCACTGCTTTAAATGGAAAGAAAAGCTTTGGCTGTGGGTGTTTTGTGTGCATGTTGAGGCTAGAAGGTATGATACAGATTTCAACGGAAGAACGTCAGGTGAAGCTGACATTTTTTTTTTCTTTTTTTGCTGCTGGGCATGGGTTTTTTTCCCCCTTTCTTCAGGGTTGCAACAACCTGTTAAAACATATGTAACTCCAAATGACAGAAGCTTGTTCAGTTGTGAGTACTGCAACTGCAAACTTGATTTAAAAAACCTGCCAATACATTCACTGTTCACCTCTATGGGCAATACAAAGGCAGGCAGGCAGAGCATTTAAGAGCTTTTTAAAATACACTGCCCTTTGTGTGCATCTCTACAGATGACAACACACGCTGCAAGGAGGAGAGGATGTGAAAACCAAGCATAAAATCCAAGCAAAGTAACAAACAGTCTGAAATTACACCCACAAAAGCAAGAAAAACAGGATTCAGTTGGAAAATCCAGGCAGATACTCCAGCTTTGACTGAAGTTATTGAGCTTTCTCTCCCCTAAGCCCCACCCCCGCTATTCCTAATGGCAAGACTGGAAAGCCAGCTCCAGATGCCTGAAATCAAAATGCCTTTGCTTTCCTGGAGAGTGTAAAAACCATTCCCTTGACATTCAGGTTTTTTATTATTATTATTTTATAGTTGAGCAAGGTTTGGCCTCTGCACCTTCTCCAGGCTCCTTCTGGCTTCCTAAGTAACCTGATGATTTGTTGTGCGGGGAATCCAGGAATAGTTACGGGTTGTGTTCCCAAAACTGGTATAGGAAAAAGATCCCCTTGAGTGGTAGTTGTCTCTCCCACAGGCAGGCAAGCAGAGAGCACAAAGGGAGCTGGCAGCGACTTTGGAAGCACGTCTATTGTTGTAGCTGAAGGGACGGGATGGGACAGCCCAGCCCAGCCCAGACAGTCCCCAGCTTCCAGAGCTGTTTCAAGTGAAGTTTTACGAGGGAGGGAAGGCGCTGACAGGGGCACAGAAAGAAAAAAGGTGTCTGTGCCCTGTGCGGAGGGAGACAGCAAAGGAGCCCCCAAGTCTGTGCTCAGCGTTTGCCAGGCAGGAGGCTCATCCCGCACACAGCTGGGGACTGAGCCCGAGGGATGGCGCATGTGAAGCATGGAAGGAGACTCAGACACAAAGCCCTGTTCCCTACAGCCGGGGCAGGAGCTGCGCGGGGCATCGGGCCCCCCTCGGCTCCCAGAGCCGTGGGGCAGGAGCATCAGAGTCCGTGGCTGTGGCTGCCAAGGGAGTCCCGAGCTGACATCTCCACTGCCTCCACACACACCAGCACCGCCGGGAGGGGGGACCCTGCTTCTCCCACCCTGCCCCAGGTCCCCCCCCAGCTCCAATGGCTTCCCCCCTCTCCTGCCCCCACATCCTCTTCCACCTGCCCCGGGGGCCCCGCAGCTCCTGCCCTCTCCATCCTCCACCTGCCCCCACCCCTACCCATCCCAGGCTTCCCCTCTCCTCCCGCCTCCCAGCCCCTACCTGTCCCCTATCTGCCTCACACCCCCTGCCCCAGGCCCCTCATTGCTCCCCCAGCCCCTTCTACCTCAGATTTCCCCCCTTTTCATACCTGCTCCCACCCCCCAGGGCCTGCTCCCTCCAGCCCCCATTTACCCCTGTATCTGCCTCACGTGGCCCACTGCACTGCTCCTGCCTCCCTCCAACCCCACTTACCCCAGTTCCCCCCCTCCTGCCCCCTCCACTCCCATTTACCTCAGGTATCCCCCAATATACCTCAGGTCTCTTGCCCCCTCCACCCCCCCCATTCACCTCAGATTTCTTCCCCCCCATTTACCACAAGGGTCCCCCACCCCATTTACCTGTTTTCCTGGCCCCCAGCCCACAAATTTACCTCAGGTTTCACCTCTCCTGCCCCCTCCACCCCCATTTACCTGAGTTTTCCTGCCCCCTCCACCCACCTTTTACCTCAGGTTTTCCCTCTCCTGTCCCCTCCAACCCCATTTACCTCAGTTTTCCTTTCCCCCACCCCCCTTTTACCTCAAGTTTCGCCTCTCCTGCCCCCTCCACCCCCATTTACCTCAGTTTTCCTGCCCCCCAGCCTCCCATTTACCTCAGGTTTCCCCCTCTCCTGCCCCCTCCACCCCCCCCCATTCACCTCAGTTTTCCTGCCCCCTCCCCTTGCCCCATTGCCCCGCTCACCGGCGGCGGGCTCGGCGCTGGCCGCATAGTCGGGCGCGTCGCGGCGGCGGGCGCAGGTGCCGCGGCCCTGCACGAGCGCCTGCAGCGGCAGGTCGGCGCCGGGGCGCGGGTAGCAGCGGAGGCCGGCGGCGCAGCGCGGGGTGTAGACGCCGCACGCCTCGGCCTCTAGGCGGGCGCACGCCGGGCAGCAGCCGCAGCCGGGCTCCCGCACCAGCTCGGCGCAGGGCGGCGCGGCCGGCGGGCCGCAGGCGGACAGGCGCTCGGCCGTGCAGGGCGGGCAGCGGAACAGCACCTCGGGCAGCGCCCGCGCCGCGCCCGCCAGCACTGCCACCGCCACCGCCAGCGCCGCAGCCCCCAACACCATCGCGAGTCGCCGCGGCTCTGCCGGCCTCGGCACGGCGCGGCGCGGCACGGTACGGCGCGGGGGGCGGGCGCCGCGGCCCTCTGCCGGCCCCGCGCGGGACACCCCCGGCAGGGAGGGGCGGGCACAGCCGAGACCTGCGGGCACGAGGGACCTGCCCCTGCCGCGGGTCCGGTCGGCGCGAGGCGGGACGGCGCGGCGCGGCGCGGACTCGACGGCACCCGCGGGCACAGGCACGGGCAGGCAGGAGCGCCCGAGTCCGACCCTGCCCCGAGGGCAGGGCTGACGGGAGACATGCAAACGTGAGGGACGGAGGGGACCCCAACCCTGCTCTGAGGGGAAACAGGGAGACGTGGGGGTGGGAAGGGACCCATGTGTCTATGACTAACTGCCGTTGTTCCATTCTTGCTTCTGCCAGGATCTCTCGTGTGCATACAGACAGTATTTCCTACGAGCGGGATGTCGGCTGCTGCAGTTTCCCTGCTCTCCCTGGGGCTGCGTTGGGCGTGAGGTCTGTGTTGCATCAGGGTTGAGTGTGGTCTTACCTAGAGTTTAGGAAATGGTTGCATGGGATGGTTGATGGGGCCGACCTGCCTCAGGCAGGGGTTGGACGAGGTGAGGTGACCTCCAGATGTCCCCTCCAGCCCCACTCCTTTAGGGCTCTGTGATTGTGTAGACATCCCTTCCAGCCCTATTTCTGGGTGATTCTGAGTTCATAGACACATCAGCTCACCCATCAGTGTTGTTCTGAGGCGTGCATTCATTCTGCCTCAAAGTCCGTACAAGGGACAGATCTCCGGACCCCTATATGTATCCTGGCGTGCCACCCCATCTCATGCCAACTCTTCTCTCTCTCCTTGTCAAGATGAACAGCTTGACTTGTTTCACTTGATGAGTTGGCGCACCTGCACTTGTGATCCGTCTCATTGAGTCAGAGAAGTCAGGCTGGATGGGATCTTCAGAGGTCACATCTAGTCCAACCCCCTGCCTGAGGCAGGATCACCCTTATCCCAACCATCCCAAACAAATCCACGCTCTAACCTCTTAGTAAAATTACTGTCAACACAGACCTAACACCATAACCTGCCACAGGTCGGGCAAGGCAACCACAGTAGCCAGCATCTTTGCTTCTATGAAATGTTGTCAGTGTATGCTGAGGAGCTCCCGAGTAGAGACCCATGCCCCCACAGGCAAAATCCCCCATAATCCATACCAATTTGGCCACGGGGTAAAATTCCTTCCCGGTTTCAAATATGGCATCGCTCTGACCCTGAACAGACAGGCAAGACCCTCTGGCTTTGTCCCAATGGTAGCATTGGCACAGCCCAGCTGAAGTCCCCAGCCTGGGCTGCAGCCAACACCTAATGCCTCTGATGGAGGCTTAATCCTCAAATGTAACAGCAAGTGGGGCTGGGGGCAACTAGCAAAGCCCAGAAGCCTGGGAAATCCCCACAGTAGGCATAGCTATGCTTAGATCAGGGCTTCCCAGCCAGGCTACTCTGAGAGCTGATCTAGAGGATACCAGGGGGTACGAGGCAACTGAGAGTGCTGTTAGGTGTGCCAATGCAAGGTCAACCCAGAGATTTCCAGTAGGAACCATGGTGTTAAACACATGCTGCCCTGTTGTGTCCTGAATTTTTTTGCAACTGAAGAATTGCTCCATGATTTTCCTGCAGTCAAAAAACCAAGAGTGAAAACTCAGAACTGGCATTTTATGAGGGGCGTCTCAAGTCTAGCAACTAGTCCTTTCCAGCCTTCTACCCTCACCATCCTTCCTGCATGTCTGTAAGAGCACTCCTTTGTGTCATCAGTCTGCAGGAAGGTAAGAGACATGCTAGCAAGGGGAGGCAAAGTGCAGATCCACTCCCTCCTTTGCACAGGCCTGTTCATGTTTGTACTTCGTGTAGAGGTTCTCAGGAGCAGAGGGCTAGAAGGAATCTGCCCTCCCCTGCCAAGAGATTGCCTCAATGCTGCAGGCTCCAAGAGCACCTAGAGGCATGCAGACATGAGCGATTAAGAAATCAAGCCGTGGGATATCTAGAGGGTTCACCCAATCGCTAATCAAGATCTGTGTCCCAGGACCTGCCAAAGGATGAGTCACTGCAGTGGGGGGAGCTGATTGTAAATACAGTCGTTTGGCCATAGCGATAAGAGACCTACAGCCATGCTATTAAATAATTAGCATGGACACAGCAGTAGCATCTGGAGGCCATACCTGAGATCAGGGGTTCACTGAGGCCCTCAGTAGGACAGACAAGATGTACATAAGTGCCTGTGTGTTCTTGGCAAGAGCAAATTAGCAGTACCACAGGTACTAATCCTGTTGAAAGCATCAGCCATGCTCTTAAGCTAAATAATTTTGCTTCCTTTGGGGACTGGGCACAGAGGAGAAGGATGCCCAGCAAACATCCACTGACCAGTGGATTACAATTGCACTGGCCAATATGATCCACTCCTAAGAATACAGTAGTCTCTTGCAGATTCAGAAGCTGGGGCTGTGTTTCAGCAGGCATGGTACAGTCTCAAGTAAAGGAAACATGAGTGGGTCTTGTGTTTGAAACAATAGAAAGGAAGACAAAACCTTGCCTCTCTCTGTCACCATTCTCTTGGATTAAAGGATGCTGTGGCTTCCACAGCAGGTTTAAATCAAGCTCTTTAGTTGTTTCATATGCTCTCTGAAAACAGAAACAAAGCTCCTGTCATTGAGATCTCAGCCCTCCAGCTGTCAGAAACAAAGCAGCATGCCCATGAAAGGGCCACCAGTGCCAACCCTCTTGTAGGCAAAACCTAGGCACTGCACCACTTGAAGACCTTTTCTTCTCCACACCATAAGCAACAGCATCCAAACACCCAAATCCAACAAACACAAAAAAGTCATGCTTTCTAGGCCTTCCAGGGAAGAGGACTATGTCTTGCTTTAGAATAGGAAAGAAGACAGATCAGACATTTTGTACAGCACTTTCCTATTCAGAGCTGGCTTAGCAAAGTTTCACCACATTTGTGCCCTATAGTATTCACGAGTCAAAAATATTTACAGAACAGACTGAAACAGGCTCACACAAAGGGATTTCTAGTAGGGACAGGAACTTCTGCTGGACCAATTTCTCTAAAGGATTCAACCACTACAATATAAATTAATAGAAAAATCTGCATTATATTCAGTGATAGCAGAGCTACACAGGTATCCTGGGATTCTCTCAACATTGTTAAGCAAAAGACAATTTATTTTTCCCCCCATTTGCTCAAAAAAAGAAAAAAATCAAACAAACAAAAAACCAAATCTCTTTATATAAAGCCATTTAAAGTCAGGAAATGAGACAGTTAAAGTTCCAGCAGTCTTATTAACTTAACTGTGTTGGCATAAATAATATTTTCTGTTGTACTTTCTCAAATTAGATAGGTAGTTTAACACAAAGAACTGTTATTAATAACTCTTATCTTGCATAGCATTAAACACAGGACTGCCCATGTGCTTAAAGTGATCCTTATGCTATATGTTTGCAAAATTGAGTCCTGTGACATTAAACATACTCCATAAAACATGTGGGACTGGCTGAGAGACCAAGATAGCATATTCATGGGAGCCTTAACTTTTGCATTTCCTACCTCTTCCAGTGACTTTAACTGGGTTTATTGCTTTATAAATCAAATCCCTTTACTCGGGCTACTGACAATACCTCCGATAATTAAAAAAGGAAATAATTTTCAGCTTGCGTTGCTTTGCAGAACGTATAATCACTTGTTTATTTTTTGTATTTTGTTCAGTTTAGGCAGCAAATCCAGAGACTTTTCTTGTCTTGATGAGTCAATTTAATTTTCTGGTTCTGTTGCATTAAGATCATGCTGCAACATTTGGGCTGCCAAGAGCTCAGGGGACTCCTAAAATTCCAGCCAATAAAAAGTTTTCCCTGAATTAAAAACAAATAAAGAAAATATTTCTATTAAGTTTCCTATTGCAAAATCCTTTTGTAATTACAAAAAACAACCTAAATGTGGTGCCTAGACTAAATAAGCAAGTTTCTTTAAGAAGGGAAGAAAAATCCAGCATGGAATTCGCATTGTTATTCTTATAAATCACCGAGTAGGAGGACGAGATGCAAAACACACTGGCAGCCCCCTCAAAAATCCCCATTTAAAACAGCTTTTCAGACAGATGTCCAGTGGAAAATGTAGCAAATTAAAATTTAACTGTATACTCACAGCTTCCCAGGACTGGTGGAAGGTTGTGTGGAGATCTAGGGGCAAGTGGAGGGGGCTGTATTTTTTTTAAATGAGCTGTAGTTGATTTAATTAGTCACATTCGGTTCAAATGAGCTATTTTCATATGACTAATCCATCTATGAGCCCCTAGACTGAAGCCAAAGAGAGTTTGTCTAATTGTCTGTGGCCCTCACTTACAGAGCCCAAAGTATTTCAAACTGTTGTTTTCTTTATTGCAAATGTTATACTGCAGGAATATATATCAGGTATTTAATGACAGCCAGGCCCTTTAATTTGTAAGTAGCTTGCTTCAGGGTTTGCATCCATATGTGTAAGTGTAAAATCTGGCCTGAATTTAATTATAACATAAACCAATCCTGCATTTTTTTGGTGGCCAAGAGGTCATTACCCCAGGGACAATTTAAAACCAATTTTTCAACGCACACTTGATTTTTGCAACAGCCTGTTTTGCTGAGGGCATTTACCGCCATGCCATTAATAACTACTGGCAGTGGCAGAGTCCTGGGGAGAACAATTGTTTAAGTATAGGATGCACAAATCACTTTCCCAGAAAGGGCTTCTTAAATCTGCTGAGAGAAGGGAGAGCTGCAATGGAGGTACAGCTGCCTCCCTTTGCAGGACAACATAAAACATAACGACACTGAAAGGGAAGAAACAGTACACAGATCAGATGTGGGATTGAACCAGAGTTTCCTTTTCGGCTGTCTCTTTAGTAGATGCCTGGGTCCATGTCCTCCTCTTCAATGGATGTCATTTTCTTGACTCCAAGAGAAATAGTAATAATTGTGCAATGCAAGGGGCTGAGAGGTTTCGGGGACTGTTGATGCTGCTGTTCACGAATCCCGCCAGCCCATGTTAAAATGGAAAACCTCATTTTAAAGCTCTTAGGCTCTGAAAGAATAATAAAGCAGATTTTACAGCTGTTCTGTCTGGGGGCAGTGGGGGGTGGGGAGGGGTAAGAGAGCAAAGCTAGTGCCAGTGGCCAGCCATAAATTTATCCAGTGGGGCTTTGCTGACAGTTTTAGGATTAACAAGAGAGCACTGTTCTCAGGCATTTACCCTCCGTATCAGTTGGGCCGTTTGTTCTCAAGGGTTTATTTTACCCTACAAAATATGGCATTGCCAAACAGATGCAGGCTTGTTCCTAGAAAGAAAAAAGTTATAACTGAGACTGCATCTCACCGAGGCATTAGCCCCCGGGATTGTTTGTAAATGCTACAGTATTTCTAGGTCCCTTTTCAAGGCAGTTTTTTCCCACAGACGTGTCAGTTGATTCTTTTATGGCTCTGTCCTTTGTCAATAATGAATTAAGAAAAATAAAACTAGCAAACAAAAAAAGCGGAGGCTAAGAGCTGAGATTCTCCTGCTCAAAATGACTAAGAAGTATTCTGCAGGGCTGGGTTGGCGGGGGGGTGGAGTGGAGTTATTGAGCTATTTATCTCTCTACACCTTTCCCCTCCCTCATCTCAATCCCCAAATTCTTATGATTGATTTAGGACACATCCTAGATGCACAAGGTGCTTTGCAGACAGGGATACTGAAAGCTTCCTGCACCAAAGAGTCTACAGGCACCAGGGGAACAGGAAAGGCAAAGGTTACAAGGGAAACCAAAAAGCTGAGAGAGACTTTGGACCCTGTGGTGCAGTGCTGGGTACTTCCCAACCCTGAAGGGAGCAGACAGACCGACGGAGCAGTGTTTTGCAGACTAGACACATGAGTGACAAAGGAAGGGGTGTATAACTCATGTTGTGCTTGAATACGGCACAACCTATCCAAAGAGCCAGATAGAGTAGTTTGCAGAAGCCAAGGGAAAGCTTATTGCAGCAGAAACTGAAATAATGACTTGTGTTCTCCTTGCTCTCTGTATTCCTTCCTCAAAACACTCCTTTTCGGAAGCTGACTACGCTTTGCCCCCCTTCCACCTGCTCTGTCTCCTGACTCACCTCAAAGCAACTTGCCCAAGGTCACACGGGGAGTCAGTAGCAGCGCCAGGATTAGCACTCTAATGGTCTTGGCTCCCAATTAACTAGACCAGGCTCTCTCACAAAAGAAGTGAAATAGCCTTGAAATCCAATTACAGAGTTGCTGAGTCTCTGCATGAAGGCACAAAGGAGCCGATTCACATAATGCTGCGATTAACCATTCATGCTAAATGTGCTGCATGGAGGAGGGGAGGGAGAAGCAGGGTTTTCTTCCCGAATGACATTTCTCAGTTGCCACAAAACACACGTTTCTTTCCAGCAACACACTGAAACCCAACACATGCCAAGATCTGGGACCTGGCAGCTCCTGTCCTGAGCACCAGCAATCACAACCACACACCTGGCCCCTTATTTATGTCTCCTCCATTTGCTCCCACTCGGCTCTCCCCAGATGGATAACTCTTCACAAACTTGCCCACCTGCCTCTCCAAACAGAGAGCCATCTACCCCATTCCACAATGCAGTATAAATGGAGGGGCTGGGTGGACATCACCTTTGCACCAATTGTGTAAACCATCGAATGGACAGATGTGTAGCTGTCCTGAGGTACTGAAAAGCTACTATGGACAGATAGTGGACAGACACTGTGAGGCAGTCAGGGAGACATCTGATATGTTGGTGCTCAGAGCCCACTTCATACCACTTCCAAGGGATCTGGGAGGACAATTCCACTGGTAAGCACCATTCTAATCTTATGGGGAAAAGAAAATACTCTGGGAATCAGCCTAAATGGCAGCCCTGTAGAATGGAAATGGATCCGAGGAGGCTGGTCTCAGCACCCATTAGCTGGGCGCTGATTGGTCTGAACCTGAAACACTAGGATCTAGAAACCTGACCCTGCTATAATTTAAGCTAGAGAATGCCACTAGCTTAAAGGCAGCATTCAAGTCTTAAACTGCTTCAAATGGGCCTGTCAGTAGAAAGGGCTAGAGATCTACATGGATACCAGTGCAGGTTAGACTCAGTCCTATGACTATACGACACTTCACATGCTTTTTCACACTTGGCCCTTTGTATTCCCTGTTTTCTACTGAAGGGCACATTCATTTGTCCTCCTGGTCAACCTTAGCTACAAACTTCTGTTTCTCTCATCCTGTACCCTTTCACCAAGTGATTTCTTTAAATCATCCTTACCCTACTCTTCTTTCTGAGTTTTGGTTCATTCTACATTAACTGTATAAAACCCTGAAATGCACCAACCCTCAACACAGCTGGATATTTTTATGGGGTGTGTGTGTGAATGCACCACCCTCTCCAATCTCATATTTCATCCCTAGACTGCCCACACCAGGGCATGCAGTGTCACTGTTCCTCAGAGTGCTTTCCAAGCTGAAACTCATGTGTTTAGACTGCAGCAATGGTTTAGTTTTGAGCTGGTTCAGTTATAGGCTGGTTTGTGATACAGGAAATTTGCTTGTGTTACTCAGATATTTTTAGGCAGAAGGCACCTTGGAAACCCAGTAATTCAGAGATGCATAAGCTTGATAAAGTGAGTTGTTGCTTATGAAAGCTTATGCACCTTTAAATTGGTTTGTAAGGTGCAGACATACCTTGCTTTGTGCCTGATTTCAGACTAACACAGCTAATCACCCTCAGATATTTATAGGGGAGCCATAAACCTATTATCTGGGTGACTGGTACAGTCACTGAGAACAATATAGTGCTGTCCAGACAAGTCTCTTTAGGTTTCTGAAGCAGCAATTAGATATTAACAGTAAAAAGTGCTCGTTAGCCTGGAGCAAAGCAGTGGAGTTTCAGTCTTAGATGTTGCATGCCTCTGGCAGACAGATTCTCTCCAGGAGAGATTGGATGCTGCTATCAGCTTTGGGCGATAAGTGACAAGGGCTGTGAATTTGAACTCAGATTAGTAACCAAAGTTCCTCTGTTCCTAGAAGTGGCTCATAGCTAATCTCAGCTGGTGCCTGATATGGAAAGAGCATGTGGAAAACAAGCAGGTTTCAAAATACTCAGCCAAGAGGAAGGGTGACTTTGCTCATAAGGGCAATAAACAGGTGTCCACAAAGACTTCTCAAAGGAGAAGAGAAATGATTTCAAGAGACACCTGGATTTCTTTCAGTAGAAGGAGAAATTCAGAAAGGGAAGGAGAAGGGCTAGAAAAGGGAACAGAGGGAAGAAGCTCAGCTTCCCAGTGTCCCCAGGTGTCTTTCTGGGGATATGCTTCAGTAATCAGTATTTTGAGAGTGTGGACAGAAGAACATGTGCCCTGGTGCGGATGACGGCAGTTGCTATGCTGATATAAGTGACCCTAGCATCAGAAATGGATTTTCTGCAGGCCTCCCAAGTTAGCTGACAAGATAGGCAGCTGTTAGGAGGCCTCACCTCTAGACACCAGCAGAATAGCTACCACTCACCTGTTTACCTAGGATGGATGTAGACAGACAAAACCTGAACCAGCACAGTTTACATTTGCAGGGATTTTACCCCTGATTCATTCAGCGTAGGGGGTTACAACATTCAGCGAGGCTTTGGGCACGGGCCTGCATGACCTTCTCAAAAAGAACTGGAGAAATGTGGGCTGCATAAAGCTACAAGATGGATAGATAACTGGCTTAATAGCCATAAGCAAAGGGTAATTATTAATGAGCCCATTTCAGAATGGCAGGAGGTTCTGAGTAGGGTGACCACCTTTTTAAAATGTAAAGATAGGACACATGCCCTCCTCACTCCTGCCACTGGTGGCATGGTCAGAGCAGAGCCAAGCGGGCAGGGGTAGATACGGGCTCCCCACCCTGCTGCACTTCCCCCAGGAGCCCCACACCTGCCACGCATCCCCTGCCCTCCCGGCAGCAGTAGGGGGCACAGCTTCATGCCACCAAGGCCCCAGCTACTGTGGGAAGGGCAGGGGGCACAAGGCTGGTGCAGAGCTCCCAGGGGGAGGGCAGCAGGGCATGGACCCCCGAGTTGGCAGTGGGCAACCCAGATCTGCCCCTGCCCCCCTCCCTGGAGGAGTGCATGCATTGGTGGGAAGACACCCTCCCCTGCACCCCCTGGATGAGCCACCTTTGTTTGTCCTGCTCCCTACCCCAGCTCTGGGGCCCTATGCACTGCCCTGGCTGGGCAGCACCCCCAGCCTCAGCTCCTGCCCCACTCCCTCTCTCACCATGGGAGCCTCGATCTTCTCCTCCATGTCCCCCTGCCCCCCCCATAGACCTACCTGCAGGGAGCTGCTCTCCACACTGCCCAGCTCTTTCCCAACCACACACACACATGCATATGGAGCCCCTGTGTCCCTCTCCCAGCAGCCCCTTGCAGGATGGATCACTACCAGCCTGCACCCAGGTCCCTGCACCCTGCTATGAATCTGGGACAAATGCTGTCCCAGAGCCATGCAGCCCAGGACCAGGACTTGATGATCCCATTCTGAGACTGGCCCAATTAGGGATACGTGGTCACCCTAGTTTCAAGTGGAGTCCAACAGGGGTCTGTCCTGGACCCAGTGCTGTTCAACATGTTCATGAGCTATTTGGATGCTAGCAGAGAAAACTTCTTGAGCAAGTATGCAGACAACAAGAAATGGGAAGGTTGGACTAGATGATCTCTGAAGGTCCCTTCCAGCCTTATTTCTCTATGACCTTATAATGCCTGTCTGCTGCCTTATTGTTTTTGTGCTACTGTGATGCCAGTTCCATCAGTATAAATGTTTCATCTGTCATAGATAGTTCTTGAATTGAAACATCTGAGCTTTGAATGACATGTTGGCTAACAGGACTGGCAATGAGCTGCAGAGGTTTTTACTTGTATGTTGCTGACTCAAATCGTCAGTTTATCAGCAGATATCAGAAGCATCTGCTGGCTTTTGGATAGCCTATGTGATATGGGTTTAGCGGATTCTTAAACCAGTTCAGTAGACACACATCTCAAGCTCATGCTATACCTGGCACTGAAGGGCCCCTTTATTATGAGTCTGATCCAAGAGAACAAAAACTTCCTGGGCAATGGAAATATATATACAGTATATGCAGTATCGTCTCATCTTGAGACTGGTCCCTGTGAATTGTTTTTTGTATAGACAAACTCTGAAAATGCTCCATTGTGCATTAAGCATTTGCCTATCAGCATAAAAGCATGTTTTCACAGATTCAGGATGTCTCCATGTGAAAGCCTAAGGCAATCTCCCAAACCCCACTGGGCAGTAACAGCAAGATCTCATGGTCACTGCTTACCAAATCCAGGAAACCAAAGCCACTCGGGATATTTACACTCACAAGCTTTCCACTGGTGGCTGGTACCTTGAGAGTAGGTCGGGAGAAGGAGGGATGGGCAGGTTAACCCAATAGGGACTCTATAATTATTTAAACTATAACTTAGGATACTGATTCCCAGGAAGTTAGTATAGATTTTCTGGTGTTGAGACACGATGATAACACAACTAAAACTCCAAAGGAAAGGCCAGGTCCCTCAAGTCTCCTAGCTATTGAGAAATGGGATATTCAACAAGCAGGAAGCTTATGGGGAGAGAAGGGCAGAGCTGTCCCACAATCCAAGTATGATTTCACAAATGCCCTCTGGCCATAAAGTGATGGAAACTCCTAGTGCAACTGCAAGATGCTGGGTGTTTTCTGTGGGTCCCACAAATCTCCCTGAGGGAATCCGGCTGAATTGGTTTGTCATCTTACTCTCTTCCATGGACTTCAGTGAGTCTCCTTTCTATTCCTCTACACTCCTGCCCATTCCCCAAGATCACCACATGAATACTGATTCCTCATACAATTCCTGTTTACCTGTGTAGGACAGCCTGGGACTGCAGACACCCAAAGCAGTCCTCTACAGCAGTGATGCTCAACCCATCTGGCACCATAAGCTGGATAAGTGGTGCAGAGCTGGTTGGCTGACTGGGTCCTATGGGTGGTGTTGGTCCATGGTGCAATCCAGTGCACCAGCCTGACCCATATGCCCGGATCCAGCCCAGGCACTGGCCCAACCCCGTCCGCTGGCCTGACTGAGCACCATCATGATCCATAACAAAGGGCCATGTCATCCAGTTTGCAGGGCTGTCTTCCAAACCCCACAAGTCTGAAAATTTGGTGGCAGAGAAATGGTAATGAATCCTGCCACTCATTCCCATTGCCAAATTTTTGGAATGGGGAGACCCAGGGGAAGGACGACACAGCTCTGTGGGCTGGATGTGACCCTGAGCACCCATGCTGTACAGCAGCGTTAATAATAAAAATTATTTAGCAGGAAACATAAATGTTTAAAACCACCCTTTCCTTTTTCTATTCTGTTCCTCATTCAGCTTGAAAGCTCTTCTGAGTATTATAATCACTCTATTTATAACAAAGTTTTAGCTAAGGGCTATTCAGACAACCACAAGCTCTCAGCACAGGATGCTTAATCATATGCTTTAAAGCTTACTACATGTCATGGCAGGAGACTGATCTCCCTCAAACATCTAATGATGGTAACCTGTTATATATCATCAGCTTTCTGCTGAGTGTTGATTCCTGCTGGAGGAGAAATCAGTGACTGAGAGCCTGAGCAGTTTCTTAATTGAACTTGCTTATGTAGGCTGTATACACCAGTCCTTGAACACAAGTGGTCACAAACAGCATGCAGCTAAACCTGTCATAAAGCTCAGCCCCAGCACCAATGGCCAGTCTCCTGGCAGCAACTTTGAACTGACAGCTAGTTCTCCTCAGAAGCATTAACAAAGAGATTTGACTCACTTGCTGTTTGTAACTGCTCTCCCAAGCAGAAAATGAATTATAATTAACCAAAAACTGCCCGTTGCTTGCATACCAAGACAGGAGGTGGTAAGACTGTGCACAGAGGGCCATGTAGTGACTCCCACCACAGTATGTAGAGTACACACAAAATCAAAATAAATCTAACACGAAAAATATAGTTCTTAAGCACAAGTTTTTAAATGCAGCATGAAGTGGTTTACTAGAAAAGTCACTTAGTATCCAGTAATCCTTATGTATGTTATTTAAGATTCCAGTATCTTAATGGAATTGCTAATGTGATTTTACATAAAATCATAGAAAATGAGGGTTTAAGGGACCTCAGGAGCTCACATCTAGTCCAACCCCCTGCTCGAAGCAAGACCAGCCTCAATTACATCATCCCAGTCAGGGCTTTGTCTAGCCAGGCCTTAAAAATCTCAAAGGATGGAGATTCCACCACCTCTCTAGATAACCCGTTCCAGTGCTTCATTTATCATCCCAAAGTCCATTATAGATTATATTCAAAGGAATCACTGCATTACTAAAATGCAGCCACTTCTGAGGTGGAACATAGTTTTCTATTTACTAACTCACAGAAACACTAAGTAATACTTCAAGATGCATAGTGAAAAACAATTTTATGTATATATATATAAAAAAAACTGAAATACCCAGAATGCCAGAATGCAGTTTGCCCCACAGCATGTCTACAGGCACCCCATGCTAATTAGTTAATGTGCATTGAGGCAGGCTAATGCGAATTTTCTTAGTACCTCACAATGGATGTACTAGATTTAATGCGCATTAGCTAAAGCACATTAATGCACATGTAGACACACCCAAAATGTCCAGAATGCTTTGTTTTAAAAATGCTCATGTTAAGTGTGTTGTTATATTGCTCATAGCTGCATATCTCAGTTATTTGGGGGGCGGGGAAAAAGTATAAGGAGAAAATGAAATCTGAAGCTGGAACAGAGAACATTATAGGTTCTCACATACAATACTTACCATTTTTCTTTTTCCTTCCTACACCTGGAAATTGGTATGTGCATTTTACAGAAGAAATATGGTAAGAACAGGCTCAACCCCGTAATGGCAAAAGTGAAAATGAAATCTGCACAGATTTACAAGGAGCAGAAGAATGAGCAGGCTCTGCTCTCTAACTCTGCTAGCCAGTTACTGACTACAAGAAAAGATCTTCTTTTCATGATTCTGTCTCTCAAAAACAAGGTGCATATTTTATTCTAGGGGTGTGTTATATGCAAGCAAATATGGTATTTTTTCATACAATGAAGGGAAAGTTATGCTTGAATGTTTTCCATGCGTTGCATGTTTAAAAGGATAGTAAACCTTTAATCAAAAATATTGCTTGGTTTGGTCCCCTCTTACACATACATACATACAAACATACATACACATACATCTATATAGATATACTAGCCAATTGCCCATCTACCCGCTTGAGAGAGTCCAGAGGAGAGCCACGCGCATATCAGAGGTCAGGAAAACAGATCTTATGATGATAGGCTGAGAGCCATGGGACTCTTTAGCCTGGAAAAGCGCAGGCTCAGGGGTGATCTGACGGCCACCTATAAGTTTATCAGGGGTGACCACCAGGATCTGGGGGAACGTCTGTTCACCAGAGCGCCCCAAGGGATGACGAGGTCGAACGGTCACAAACTCCTGCAAGACCATTTCAGGCTGGACATAAGGAAGAATTTCTTTCCTGTCCGAGCCCCCAAGGTCTGGAACAGTCTGCCAGCGGAGGTGGTTCAAGCACCTACATTGAACACCTTCAAGAGTAAATTGGATGCTTATCTTGCTGGGATCCTATGACCCCAGCTGACTTGCTGCCCTTTGGGCAGGGGGCTGGACTCGATGATCTCCCGAGGTCCCTTCCAGCCCTGATGTCTATGAAATCTATGAAGAATGGGGCGTGGGGGGCAGGGATGGAGTATCACCACCTAATGCCCCATGCTGCCTCTCTTCTGCCTCTTGTGGGGGCCAGGGTGGGGGAGCCGAGGCCAGCACTGTGGGCCTCAGCTCCCCCACCCTCTGTCCAGTCCTCGGTGTGGTTTCGGAATCATGGTGGTACTCCCCCACGCTTGGAGCACTCCGATTGGCTGTTTGCATCAGCCAATCAGAGTGCGAATAAAGTGTTACGGACAGACAGACAAACAGACTTAGGCCTTTATAATATTAGTATGTGTGTGTATATATATACATATATGAATATATATGTATATATAATACACACACACACCAGCAAATTGCCTCTCAAAAATGTCGGGCAGGGATGGAGCCCCACATCCAGCCCCGCACCCCCCACTTCTCTCCCCTGCACTGCTCTGGGTTGGGCCCTGCTCCACCCCAACCCCTCCATGCCACTGTGGTTCCAGCCCTGCTCTACTCCTCTCCCCACTTGCCACTCTGGGTCCAGCCCCACTCTACTCCCAACCACCGCACCTGGCCCTGCTCTGCCCCCCTCCCCTCTGCTGCTCTGGGTCCAGCTCTGCTCTACCCCCTTCCCGCTCCCACCACTTGAGGTCCAGCCCTGCCCAACCCCTTCTCCCACCCACTGCTTGGGGTCTGGCCCTGCTCTACCCCTTCCCCATAGCTCTGGGTCCTTCCCTGTTTCCACCCCGCTGGCTGCTCTGGGTCTGGCCCCACTCTACCCCCACCTACCACTACCCACCAGACCACGCAGCCAATTGCCATCCACCCTCTTGGTAGCGCATGGGTAGTTGCCCAAAAGCATTAAAGACAGACAGACACACAGACATACTAAGCCTTTTATTATATTAGAATACACACACATACACATATGTATGATATGGATCTGTGTGTGCATACACACATACATATGCATTTATCTATGTGTGTGTGTGTATATATATATATATATATATATATAATACATATATCTATGCCTACATATGTGCATGTACACACAAATAGACACAAAAAATCCTCCCAGAGCCTAGAGTTGTTATTGCCGCTCCAGTTCCCAGGTGACAGGTGGCTACACTATCAAAGATGTTAGCTTTGTTTTGTGCTCCATAATATGGACGGTATATCATGTGGGATGGGTCTCATTTCCTGACATCACATGGTTAGGAAGAGCACTACCAGGACCCTCTGACAGGCACTCTCAGCAGAAGAGCCACAGAAACTGGGTGAACAATGGAGCCTCTCTGCCCCAGAAATTTCAGAACCAAATCCATTTATTTCTTTGTGATTTGCAGGGAAGTGGTTAGGTGTGTTAGTCTGAAGTCAAGTAGAAGGTGGGGCAGGAAAGGGAGAGCAAGGTGTTGATAAGGCCCAAGCATGCTGGAAGAAAGCCTAGTGCTGTCCTAACTGAGGTGGGTAGGCAGGGTCTCCAGCACCAAGTCTGAAACACTCAAGCTCCCCAAATCTGCAGCTTACAACCCCTGGCAGCTCAGCACACTGCACAACCCAGTGATATGCAAAGACCCTTACCCTAGCTTGGGGTCCAGAGCTAGGGAGCTGGCCAGAGCACCATGCTGATATAGCCATATTGGTTCCAGACTGATCCAGTCCTGGGATCTCCACACAGCACTGTAGATATACCCACCACCCTATGAGAGCTGCATTGAAAACCCTACAGTTTACAATGTGCAGAATTCTCCAAGAAAACTAAGGTCTCATTAATCCTGTACGAATGGTAAAGGTAGCCAGGCACTTTCTGCAAGAACAGAGGCTTGCCCTGAAGTAACAGGCAACAATCCACCTTTCTTTTCCATGCTCTTGTGAAGTGTCAGACTGCTGCTTTCCCCCCACAGGTGGTTGCATTTCAAAAGAGATGGCCCTGTCAAGAAGAAGAGGAATAGGAGCCAACCATCTCCCTCCTCTGGGGACCTGGGGTTGCAAAGAGGTGAGGATTTCAAATGGAAAGTCCTCTTTCCACTGGGATACTCTATGGTAGGGGTCCATATGCTGCACTATAGCCAGGGCACCATCGCTGCCACCCTCACTGTTGCAATCAGCACCGTAAGATCTTAAATAACCAGGAACTCAAGTTTTCTATCTCATCGGAAGACACTTGGGAGGAGGAGAACACTCATTTCTTCCCCTTCCCTCCCATGTGAATTCTTTTGTGCTGTTTCCCTCTGCCCAAGTCCCCCTTGGGTGAAGAGGAGCAACAGCCCCTCTGAAATCCCAGATGCCTCCTGCAGACTTGAGGTTGCATTTCAGCTGACTTTGAGGTCTTCCCCTTCCCACGGGTCCCTGCTCAGACCATGACAAAACCTTTGGCTCTTTGCTCGCCTGCCTTACTCAGCCCTGCAAAAAGACAAAAGACCCCTAAATAAATAGCTGCTGCATCCTCTAATTGCAGCAGACAGAGCAGGTGGAGGTCAGCCGTTCCCAGCATGGAGCAGCACAGGAGCTAGCAAGGGTCTCTGTGTACACATAATAAAGGCAGCCCGCACAAGAGCCCCCATTAGATTTAAATCACAACCCTAACAAAACATTGGCTTCTCTACTTGAGCTGTTCACAGCAGAAACAATGCAGCTGACCGACAGTCTGGGGGGAGCAATTAGTTAGACTCATTCTTCCTGCTGCCTCATTCAGGCATTAAATCAGAGAAACCCTGGCATCTTTTCCAGCAGCTGTAACCTACCTTCTTCTCCCCCCACCCCATCCCCCAAGTGCTCCAGCCCAGCTCAGGAGCAGTTGAGATCTGGTTCCCATGTCTTAGACCCATCTCTCACGACATGGGTGAACCGGTCAGGTGGGAGATATCATATGGCATCTGGAATTATATTGCCCTTCAGTAACCCCAATAATCAAGCAGTCTTGCATGGCCCAAACAGCCCCCTCGGACCTTTGGGACCCCCTCATTGTCATGAAAATGAATTCCCATTTCTAAAAGCTGCCATGATGCTTCCAATAACGGTGACAGATGAAGTCTGTGGGCTGATGAGCTTCTTCTCAAGCTTCTTGGTGCCTAGACTCCTGCTTGCTTCAGATTTGGGGAGGGTGCCTCCAGACTCAATACAAAATCCCTGTTCTGGCATAGGCAAAATGCCACCTGGGTTGAGACTTGGGCAGCAAAACCTTTTCAAAGTTGCAGGTGGATGCTGGAGGTGACCCTGAGCAGAGCTGGAAGCACGGGTGACTAGGGAGGTGAAACAAAAAACCAGAGGCATGCCTCTGAGTCACCCTGCCTGGGAAGGGAGGATCTCCAGAGATAGTGCAAAGCTTGCTGCATCAAGTCCTTATCAGCTGCAGAAAGGGCAGAGAAATCCAAGTGCTGGCCCCAAGGCCATGAGGAGTAAGATACTAGATGGGAACATTGCATCCCAGAAGAGGGAGTTGCTGCTTGAAGGATTCGGGAGACTTCCGCTGCCTGGAGCAGAGGGGAATACGCTGACAATGAACAAACAAAATGCTGATTCTTGCAACCTGGGAGTTAATGAGGTTAAATCCCATTCATTCATGTGCATCCCAGAGACCCAGTCACCTCCTTGATGAACCGGAGTCATATCTCATTCATGCAAGGCCTCTGTGGAAACATCCCTGATTTCCCCTGACTTACCTGAGACCAGATTGGAGCCTGTGACTTCTCCTAGGAACACCCCAGGGCAGTGACACTGGTGTAGTCAGAAGGCCACAGCTCAGGATATGTTCTCTGCAGAGAGTGAAGAAGAGTAGGAGAGGTTCATACATCACCAGTCCTACAAAGAACAGAGACCTCCTCCGACTCCCTGAGGACCTTGCCAGCTGTGCTCACTCAAGCCCATACTGGAAACCCAGAAAGGAGCGGCGCAGAGCAGAGGGGAGGAACACCCACGATGCCACCCGCTACCTCCGAGCCATGCAAAGAGGGTCAGGAGGCATCTGAAAGCTGCAGGCTGGACAAGCTAGTCCCCAGTTAGCCACTGGAGCTTCAGGGGCTGGTTGGGAGAAGCCTCCACTCTGGACCTGAACAGTCTCCAAATCACTTGAGTCTGCAGGGCTGGGCTGGGAAGGCAATGATAAAGGTGAGCTTGCTGGTATCCCCTGCTTCTGGTCCAGACAACATGTGGGTCGCGCTGAGGCCAGGTCTATGCTGCTTGAATCATGACACCAGTATATTGCGCCCCCAAAGCACTGCTAGCGAGGACGTAGCTTAGGGGCCAAAGCTGTGCTCATTAGTGGTAAAGCAAAACCACTCCCAGGAGCATCACAGCTGCAGCAGTAAAAGTGGAGGGGCTTCCGTCAGTGGGTCACAAATCACATCACTTCCCCCACCTCGACCAACAGAGTGATGTGGGCAGAAGTTGGACTATAGCCCTGACCAGAAACAGGATTAAACAACCCCTTGATTTTTAAGATGAGTTAAAGGAACCTTTATTAAGCTGAAAAATAACTGCTGGTTGCATCTGTAGGCAAAAGTTCAAGGTCAGATCTGACTGGATCCAGACCGGCTCATCCAGCTGCATTTCACAGCAGGAATAAATAGCTCGCCCTCCCCTTGCACTTCCCATGGAGTGTCTCTTATCACTGCAGTAATCCAAACTCATGAAAGAGGTGGCATCTTTTATAAGACCAACTAGATATTTGCAAACAAATTATTTTATTTATTTGCAAGCTTTCAGGCACACTCACCCTTCATCAGGCACAGGAGAGAGCAGAAACTGTAAAAGTTTTCCTATGTAGAAATGAAAATTTGTGTTCCTTATCACTACACACAGCAGCAGGAGTGGCAAGCACCGCTGACAAGCAGCCTCTCCATTAGCTTAGTGGTTAGATGAGAAACTGTTCAGGGCAGGGACATATCACACAAAACAGTGTGTACAGTCACCACATCATGTCTATTTTAAGGAGTGACACTTAGTTCCATGCTTTCATCTCCGGAGCCTTGTACAAGCATTGGCCCAGAGCCTCTAGTGGGGACGGCCACTGTGAAACACGGCTGGGCTGCATTCAGAATAATGTCCTAGAAACTGGCCTCCCTGATGGTGCAAAGCCAGTTCTTGTGCTGCCGCCTATTGCCCTGCCACAGATGTAGGGAGAATAGCAAGGACTTCTCTGCACCCTGCCTTCCGATTTCCAGCTGAGATGGTGGCCCCAGGGTAACGGACGGGATGACCTCCTGAGGTCCCTTTCAGCCCCACCGGCCTCTCATTCTACTACATACACTATTTGTACACACACACACACACACACACACACACACACACACACTAATGTATATACACACAGGTATACACACACACGTGCATATTTATATATACATGTATGTATACACATGTACACATGTATATACACACATATGTATACACATGTGCACATACATTTCATAGACATTAGGGCTGGAAGGGACCTCGGGAGATCATCGAGTCCAGCCCCCTGCCTAAAGGGCAGGAAGTCAGCTGGGGTCATAGGATCCCAGCAAGATAAGCATCCAATTTACTCTTGAAGGTGTTCAATGTAGGTGCTTGAACCACCTCCGCTGGCAGACTGTTCCAGACCTTGGGGGCTCGGACAGGAAAGAAATTCTTCCTTATGTCCAGCCTGAAACGGTCTTGCAGGAGTTTGTGACCGTTTGACCTCGTCATCCCTTGGGGCGCTCTGGTGAACAGACGTTCCCCCAGATCCTGGTGGTCACCCCTGATAAACTTATAGCTGGCGTGGCTCTCCTCTGGACTCTCTGAAGCTTCTCCACATCCTTTTTGAATTCTGGAGCCCAAAACTGGACGCAGTACTCCAGCTGCGGCCTCACCAAGGCCGAGTACAAAGGGAGAATGACGTCCCGGGATTTGCTCGAGAAGCACCTATGGATGCACGCCAGCATTTTGGTCGCTTTACTAGCCGCAGCATCACATTGCAGGCTCATGTTCATCTTGTGGTCAATGATGACCCCCAAGTCTTTTTCTTCTGTAGTGCTAACCAACGTAGGGGTGAGCAGGAGGACGAGCTCGTCCTGCTTGTTGGCCAGGCTCCTGGCATTAGTGTACAGGCAGGCAAGTGTGCCCTTGGGGGCTCTTGCCTTGCCCACAGATTGTGCCAGGGCTGGGGCAGGGGTGGGCTCCCTTAAGTGCCCCCTTAAGTGCCTTGGTCCGCTGGCTTTGCAAGGGCCGTTCAGCGGGCCAGCAGGGGCAGTCGTCCCCCCATCCCCCAGCGGGCTTAGTTTAAAGCCCAGTGGAGCAGGTCAGCCAGCCTGGCTGAGAAGAGCCTCCTCCCCAGGGGAGAGAGGTGGAGGCCACAGGGGACACAACGGTGGGAGTCTACTACAGACCTCCCACTCAAAGTCCCGAGCTTGACCAGGAGTTCGCCTGGGAACTGACTGAGGCCGCTTGCTCCAGGACCTTGGTTGTCATGCGTGTGTACACACATGTACACACGGGTGCACATGTATGTATGTATGTATATACACACATATGTACGCACACATGTATACTCACCTATATAGCGCACACATACATATTACCTACACACAAGCCCACACACAATGCATTAATAAATATGTTATACAAATAACATGTGTGACACTTGCAGCACACGCTGAGTCTGCATCACGGAGCTTCCCTCTGCCTCTGTCTGAGAAAACAACTTGCAAGGCCCTGGACTTCTTAGCACAGGGTCAACTAGTCCTCTTTCTCCTAGTCCTGCATAAATGATTTTACACTGAAAGGCACATCATTGACTTCTAATCCAATGCAAATTGCCTGCTACCATTTGATCGAGGCTTATCACTGGGATTTTTCCTCTTTTCAAAGTGACACTCCCCCTGTTACTGTCAAAGCCAGACAAGAAATTGTCTGGCTACAAGGGGGAAAAGTGAATCTGACAACTCTGATGAAGCACAAAGTGCACCCCAACACAGAAAGAAAACACAGGGAGAATTGGAAATATGTTCTCACAAAACACTTTCCATTTTACCCATTGTCAGTACTGCTTGTAGAAACAGTATGAATAACTGTTTAGATAGAAGATCAACTTTTTAGAGAAAAAATATGCCTTTAAACACAATTATCCAAGTATTCTGGTATTTTCTTTGGCAACAATGCAACACATCTACATTTTATAAGTACCACATTCCCTCTCTCCCAAGAGATGTCCCTAGGTTTACACCAGATTTATCATGGTCTCTTGCAGACCTGCATTTTGATTACTGTCATTGATTACAGAAGAAATGTTGCTTCGGGAAACTGATAACGCCATGTGCACTAAAGAAACATATCTTGTACAGTTTAAATTCATTTAATCTTCTGCCCTCCTTTTATGCCCTTTGTCCCATTTGTGAGTTGCAGTAAGTTGAAAAGGGCAGATAATGAAGATTGTACCTTTTCACACTGAGATTTTTGCCTTCCCTTTGATTTAATTACATTAAAGCCAGAACAGAAGGATATCATCACAGGTATAAGAACAATTTACAACTCAAAATTTTATTCTCTCTATTTTGCAATTTTAAATGATAGACTATTCCCATTTGTCTTCATCTTCCTTGAAGTGTGGGGCCCAAAACTGGGTGCAGTCCTCCAGGTGAGTCCTTTTCAGTGCTGAATAGAGTAGAGGAATCTCTTGGCTTTTGGGCAACAGTCCTATTACGACAATCCCATATGCTCTTGGATTTGGGTTTGTTTTGTTTTTTACCAAAAACAGTTTCATAGATGTTAGGGGCCGGAAGGGACCTCACGAGATCATCAGGTCCAGCCCCGCTGCACTTGGTCAGGAAAGGTTGCTGGGGTCACATGATCCCAGTAAGGTGAGTGTCCAGATGTTTTTTGAAGATTTCCAGAGTAAGTGATTGTATTGCCTCTGGGTGCAATCTAATAGCACACTGTAAACTCATAGTCAGCTGGCAGTACACTCAGTTATGATTATCATACAGTGTAAAAGTACCTCTCTTCCCCACAGAGCTCAAATCTTTTCCCTGTTTACATATACAAGCATCCCATCGCCTGCTTCTCCAAGGCAGCCACTTCTGGGGTGGAACGCAGCAGCCAGTCTCTGCAATGCTGAGCAAGACTGCAGCAACACAGAACAATAAATGAAATACTACTGATATGCAAATGTCACTCTTTGTCGGTAACATAAAGGGAAAAAAATCAGCCTGAAGAAGGGTGCTTGTACCTGAAAGCTTGCAAAGAACAATTTAATGAAAGATAATAGAAGTCTAATAAAAGATATCACACCTGCTCAAATAACCTTCTGGGCCAAAGGATCAGCATTCACTTTGATGTTCAAGTGAGGGGATGAAACTCCTCCTGACATGGACTCTGTCATTGTCACTTCTGCTCGTCACACCTCAGTGTAATTGTGCTGTTAATTGAGCTTTCCATGACACTGGTCCGGAGGCACTCTGAGCTATCACCCTCTTTTGTCAATCTAGCCATTAGATTTGGCCAGTATGGGTCAGCTCCGGGTCTCTAGATTCAATCAGGATCAGGCAGGGGACAGGATGGTCTCCAGGGAGGTGGAGTGTCCATCAGGAAGGGATCTGTCTGTTTGTCCATGGAGAATGGATCCCTTGGCTTTTGGCTGGCTTAACAGGAAGGGAGAGATCCCTTTCTACCCGTGGCTGGCCGGTCTTGCTGGTTAATGAGTTTCTCCCACTGCCAGGTTCCTCCGAGCCTTGCTGGCTGTGTGCTGGGGCTGGCTGGCTTTCCATCCAGATTTTTTAAATATTTTGTGCTGTGGTTTCTGTGCGGCACTCAGACACTTTGCACAAGGCACCTTATAAATTGATTAAATCAATACGCATAAAACATTATTTTTAATCCTTCCTTTCATGTTGCTCTTTTCATTATTAAAAGGCCCCCACCCACAGATCCCATCGCCACGCTACAACAAGGGCCAGACCAGCTTAACTAAAAATACCTTAGGCTTCCCCACAAAAGGTTGGAAAATAATAGTTTTATGAAAGGAAACTTGTTTTGGAGTAAAAGCAAAGCTTGTAAATGCTTGGAGAGGACTGTCTCTTCTGCTACATTTCCCACAATACCGCAGGCCTCAGGCATAATCAGAAGCAAACCAATAAATTCACAATATTACCAAGCATGACGACGATCTCCATTTCCCCACAGGCCTGCAAGGTACAAGGACTTGGCCTCTCTCTTCAATTAGGGATGGGTAAATCTTAAAAGGTTTGGATGCTTCGGTCTAATAAACCTCCAAAGTTCAGATCCTTTTTCAAACTAGATCCAAACCCATATAGGCCATTCCTCCCCTGCCTGCAGACAATGGACATTTTGCCATTAACATCAGCTGGGAGGAGGGTTAGGCTCTTGCAATGGCTGGGCAGAAAGTGAAGGTTTCTTGGCGTCTGGGTTTCACGTGGATTTCCTGTGCTGTCTGGGTCATGAGGTGGGGGTCCACAACTTCTAATTCAAGAGCTGCAAACCAGTGTTGTGGGTATAAGGGAGAGATTGCAGAAGGCAGTATTGCTCAAGTGGTTCTCTGGGAGTCTGAGCCCCATACAGGGCTGTCGCTGCCCCACCTTTCACACATACACACCATGCTACAAGCCCCTGAAAAAGTAAAGAGAAGGGGATATGGCAGCATGATGTGGAGCCAGATGGAAAAGGCCCAAGCTCTGACCTCTGAGACTCCAGGAATGAAGGTGATTGCACTCTCTGTGGGAAAGGAAAAGGACAGGCCAGGAAGGAAGACGCGGAAAGGTCCTCGTGTCGATTTGCAAGAGGCTTCCAACAAACCTGCCAACAAGTTCCAAGGAGGATCGATGCAGCCCAGTTACTCTCTCCAGGTCTCTGTATTTCTAATTAACAGTGCAGCACCTGATGAGGAGATGTTGCTCAGTGCCCTTGAGGATAGGCCCCAGAAGCTAGAAGCTTTCTTATCACTAGACTCCAGCTTTTTCCTTAGCCTCTACCCTATCCCTCTTCCTAGTGACTTCCTTTTCCAGAGATCCCAGGACCAAGGGCAATCAGTGCAACATCTCTGGACTTGTGGCTTTTGACAGATATCAGTGCAATTGAACAAAGAACAAGACTTCTGTCTTGGCTCCTTGAAGATGATGATTATGCTCTTGGGTTCACACATGAATTTACTACTCCATGGGAAGGGGTCCATGGAGACCAGAAGCTAAGGTGAGTTACAAGTCAGGGCTGTGGCCTAGCTTCAGTGTCCTTTATGTGCTATGGAACATGAATTCCCCCTGGATCTCATCACTGAGAGGTAACTATTTAGGCAATTAAGAGAAACAATTAAGATAGTGGAGAGTAGCCAGGCTGGACTGAATGCATCCAGTTTCTCTTGTGAAGCTGTCTCAGGCCTGAGCAGTACTTGGTTGGGAGACGACCTTGCACTCAGAGATGCTGTAGACTCATGTCAAGGAGTCATAGTTGAACAACTGGCAAATCCAAGACCACAGAGAGTGAATGGCTGGCCAGACTGAGTTCAGTCCCACTGATGCTGTCGAGCTGATGTCTGGGAATAAAAGCAAGGATGGTCGTGATTAGTGCAGATGTGACATCACTTCCTTCTGATGGTCTACCAGCTGATAGGTAAGAGCCCAGTTTCCTTGTGCAAACAGCACAGGGTAGAAGGCAAGGCAAGGTAGCACCTTAAGGGCGAACTCATTCAGAGAGGTATAAGCACAAAGTAGCATCACTCAAGTCATACATTAGCTACTTGTTGTGTTACAGCAGAACTAACGATTGCATTTGGCAGACGTACACCCGTTTATACCATATCGCCATGCCAGACCCCAAGCATCAATCATTATAAGGCAGCACACAGATCTAGAATTTTGAAAGGAAGGTGCAGATGGTGAGGTGCCTCATCACATACAACACAACACATACTTTTCTCCCTTTAAAAACAAACTAGAAGCTTTACTGAGATGCTAGGGGGCTTAGACTGTAGTATTTGGTTTAAGATGGAAGCAAAAAACAAGTATAACTTCTTTGGAATGAGTTAAAACCAATCTAAAGGGCTGTAAAATTGGAGTGTCCTTACCAGGAGCAGCTAATGGAGAGCAGGACTGCAGAATAAAAGCTAACTTGATTCGTGGAACACCGAGACTCCTCTATTCGGCACTGGGGAGGCCACATCTGGAGTCCTGTGTCAAGTTGTGGGCCCTCACTACAGAAGGGATGTGGACACATTGGAGAGAATCCAGTGGAAGGCAATGAAAATTGTTCAAAAGCTGGGGGTCATGACTTGTGAGAAGAGGCTGAGGGAACTGGGCTGATTTAGTCTGCAGAAGAGAAGACTGAGGGGACTTAACCGCAGCCTTCAACTCCCTGAAGCATGGATCCAAAGAGGATGGAGCTGGACTGTTCTCAGTGGGGGCAGATGACAGGACAAGGAGCAATGGGCTCAAGTTGCAGCAAGGAAAGGAGGTTGGGTATTAGGAAAAACTTTCTTACTCGGAGGGTGGTGAAACACTGGAACAGGGTCCTCAGAGAGGTGGTGGCATCTCCATCCTTGGAGGTTTTCAAAACCCGACTAGACAAAGCCTTGGCTGGGATGAAGTAGTTGGGGCTGGTCCTGCTTGGAGCATGGGTTGGACTTGATGCAGTCTCCTGAGGTCCCTTCCCACCGTCATTTTCCATGCTGGTATGAAATCATTAAGATAGAAGAGAGGGTCATTAGCACCTGTGCAATGAAGAGTTTAGAAGGAATGAGGTAGATTAGTACGAGCCACAAAATCAAGCGACTCCCTCAGCACAGCTGGACTGGAAATGCTGCTGCCACTGCCAGGCAGCTGACTATAAACTTTGGGTGGACCCAGAATCAAAGGGGGATGCAAGTGCACCAGTGCACACCCCCCGGATCCACCCCTGAAGCTGTATATCTGCTCTGTTAACAGTGTGGGGATCTTAAACAGGGCACCACTGGCTGACAGGTCACGAACAGCTAACAAACTCAGTTGTTTCCTGGACCTTGTTTTCAACAGCTTATCGCCCTTGCCCTATGGCTTAAGTCCTTTAAGGATTCCTTTCAAGATCACAGTGTTCTGCTAGGAAGACCTTTGGGACCTCTTGGCTAAACATGGGCATTTCTTTTATTCATTACCAGTCTCTGGCTTCTTTAATGCTTTAGCTATTTCATCACAGCATTCAGCAGCCTGTTAATGTGTCTTTTGGATTTGTTTTAACCAGCAGCCCTCCCTGCTCCATCGTTTGGCAGAGCACCGTTGTCCTTTTTCAGGAGGAGCTGAGCACTGTCGTCTGGAGGTTAAAACCCTGTGGACCAGGAATCAGGATTCTTGGGTTTCATTCCCGGCTGTGGCACGGATGCTCTGGGTGGTCCTGTCAAGCCATCTTCCCCTCTCTGTGCCTTCATTTCCCTACTGGTAAAATGCGGGCTTCAGTGGAGTTATGAACCCAGCCTAGCATGTGTGCATGTTTGTGTGATCCTGTGTCTTACTACTTTCTCTGCTTCTAACCTAAAACACCACAATGCAAACAGTGAGCTCAGATTTGGAAAAGTCCCAGAAACAGCTCATTTGACCAGATTCTGCACTTGGAAACTGTAAGTTCAAGATATTAAAGGTATTGAGATCAGGCCACCCAGTACAACTGTCCATGGAATAAACCAGGCATTATGGTAATCAGATACTATTATTGAAGTACAGTTTTGGCAGCCAAGCATAAACTTTCATTAAAATATTTTAAAGAATTCTTCGACATCTGCTGTTAAGACAATAATATCTTGGCTTGCTGCTAATAGAGAGGAATTGGTTGAGACTCTGAAGATGGGGCAACATGGGTGACCAGGATCCTGAAATGATGGAGCTTGTAATCCTGAGAAAAGGAGGGAAGGACAACGCCAGTGTAAAAGCACCAGACTTCAAAAATGCAGAGAATTGGTAAGCAGGATCTTACGTAGTGTAAAGTCTAAGAAAAAAAGGGATCTAGAAGAGTTGATTGTACCTTAAAGAGACTGTATTAAGAGCAGGCTATCTTGATACAAAGGAAGAACTGCAAGAGATGCATCTGGCTAAGCAGTCAGCTCTTCAATGACACGAAACTTCAGAAGGAAACGTGTATTACTAAGGATGAATATGGGAGCCTAGTACAGGCATGGAGGTAGAAAGTCGGGATGGCAAAGGCACAGAGTGAGATGCACATAGTGATGGGTATAACAGGCAATAAAAACCATTCTGTGGGTATGTTAGCAATAAGAGCAAGACTGAGGCAAGCGTAGGTCCCTTCTTGACTGGGGGAAGAATACGATAATGGATGCTGCGGAGAAGGTAGACGGCACTCTTCACTGGCAGCATGCTTGGGTGCCTAATTCCTTTCAGGCTATTAACAGTGGTTGATTTAATAATGAGCAGAGATCACCAGAAGGCTGTTCCCTCCCCTTGCTGCCCCTGCCCAAAATTTCATTTTTGTTCAGCATTTCTACATTTTTTCAGGTTGACGATAAAAAAAATTCCCAGTTTTCAGCCATGCAAAATGGATGTTGAAACCTGGAGAAGGAAATCTATATCAGGTAGATTTTTCTGGGAAAACGTGTCAGGGAAAAGAACAGGCACCTCCTGCAGAAATCTCCCCTCTGACAAAAAAACAACAACACTAAAAATATTTTTTGGTGAAAAAATCTGAGGTAGCTTTAAAAAAGGAGAGAGTGTCTTGCACTTCTAGGCTCAGTGATCACAGTATCATGGTCCTCACCCTAGCTGAAGCAGCAGGCCAAAAGTAAATGCAACACCACACTTGAGCCCTCAATAATACACACCTGGCTCTTTTCGCTTGATTCAGGACTTTGAGGTTGTTTTTGAAGGCATTAATTTGTGGTGCTCTACAGCTCAGCATTTTCTTTAAGTCTCCTGCACACTAAATAAGCCCTTGAAAGGAAGAGGCACAATGTGCATCCACCTCTGGAGAGCAAGTAGCTTGCTTTGTGTGCAAACACTCTTTTAATGGAGCCATGGATTAAATAATAGCACTGATGTCATACAAGGTAGCAATGAACCATGCCTCAAATTGGGGGTGAGGAAAGGAGCAGAGAGGTTTTGTAGGTGTGCAGGGTAGGGGTTGGTGGCTTGACGTGAAGCAGAGGTGGCCAACCCCTGTGGCATATGGCAGATCAAGGAAGGGCCAGGCAGCACAGTGACAGAAAGGGAGGGAGCAGAAAGCAGAGCAGCAACTTGGGCAGGGCATACAGGGCAGGGGGCAGAAAGCAGAGCAACAGATTGGTCAAGGGAAAGGGAATCGGAGTGGCACTCAGGGAGGGTGCAGGGTTAATCTATACCCCACTGATGTGAGGTTTGACCCTGCTGCTTTGCCAAAACTAACCGAAAGGTCCAAATTGATTCAGAAAAAGCAAAGACGTGCTCCTACAAACTGTCTCCCCCCTTCCCACTGCTCCAGCTTGATTCAAAGCTCCTTCTCTTCCACCTCAGATTCATTAAAATGCACAAGACGTCCTACTCCCAAAGACACTACTGGCACGAGCCTCCCCTTTCTTCCACACAATTGCCCTGCTCTGCTTGAAAGATGACCCTGGAGATGAGCAAGGAGGACTTCAGTGAGAGATGGTGGGTTTTGGGGAGAGTCAGTGGGGGAAAGCGACACAGAAGAACAGGAAAACAAAGCATCTGAATAGGGCTTCACACTTCCGGGCCTCAATAAAGGCCTTTTTTCAGGTTTGTCCACCCCTAAGTTCTTCCCTCCCGTAAGGGGTCGGGTTACGGCTAAATAAACAACGCGGCAGAACACATGGATCTAAGACAGTGGTTCCCAGTCTTTTCCAGGCCCTGCTTTGAAGATGCCAGCTCTTAGCTTACATTTTTTTTTAATTAGAATTGCAATTCTTCTGTTGCAAAGGGCTCAAAAAGGTCACTACAAGGCAGAATGCTTTTGATGCTATGGATTCATCTTTGCGATATCTGGGTTTAGCTTGGGAATCATGGGTAGGTGTTTGCACATCTAACAGAGCTAATATCGGGCAGCACCCTTGAAAGAATATCATGGCACCCCAGGCACTGGCATTGTGGTTGAAAATCACTGATATAAGGCAAGGTTTGGAGGTGGTATTCAGTCCTTTGCATTTGAAAGATTCAATCATGCTTTACTCTGCCTGAAAAAGGCAAGCTGCTCTGTTCATATTTTCCTCTCTTTTCTTTCTTTGCAGCTGATAGCTGAGCTGAGACATAAACAACATCTAAGGGACAACTCAAATCATTGGAGAAGTACCATCAATGCTGTCTGCAGAAGATCCTTTGACTCCAGTGGAAAGACAGACACACCAACATCAGCATCCTCTCGCAAACAAACACCATGAGCATCAAGGCGATGATCATCCGACATCAACTTCACTGGGCCGGCCACATCATCCAGATGTCTGACTCCAGCCTCCTGAAGCAAGTTTTACTCTCCCAGCTCAGTCAAGGTGTACGTTCAAGAGGAGGGCAGAGAAAATGCTTCAAGGATGTCTTCAAGGCCAACTTGAAAAAATGCAACATTGACATCAACTGGTGGGAGACTATCACCCAGGACTGCCCCAAGTAAAGGAAGAGTTGGCTACAAGAATCTCAGTACTTTGAAACCTTCTTATGACAACAGGAGATGGAAAATCAGGAGTGGCAGAAACTGCATGTCATGGACCAAATCAAGAACCCAGAGCCCCCCACCTCCACTTTCCACCTTGGAAACACATGTCCAAGCTGCAACAGAGTCTGTCAATCCCAAATCAATCTCATCAGCCATCTTCAGACCCACAGGTAAAGCAATCATGGGAGACAATCATCCTGACTGCAAGGGATTGCCAAAGAAGGAGTTTCAAACAACCCCAGACCGACAGAACTGGGGATATAAGCTGCCTTTCTACAGATCATCATGAACTAGGAAGTTTGAGTGACAAACTGGTGCCCTAGAAAGGTGGTGAATTGCTTTGTAGGTAAATGCCATTGCTTTTCCTAGTCAGTTTGGACAAGACAACCTGGGAGGTCCCTTCTAAACCTCTGTTTCCATGAGACAGTGCAATGACCAATGCCACCCCAGGGGACACCCTTTACAGCCAAAAGAAGAGGCGGTATCCCCAGCTCATGCACCTGGCCCTTGGGTGGCAGTAGTTATGCTGTGGACACATGAATAGGAAAACAAAACATGGGAAGAGTTTGAAGAGCCACAAGCAGGATCAAAGGACTGGAAAACAGGCCTGAAGTGAGAGACTCCAGGAGCTCAGTCTATTTAGCTCATCACAGAGAAGGCTAAGGACCAGTGTGGAATCAGGATAAGCACAAAACCTGTGTAATGGGGAACGGGACCCAATCCCCCAATCAGGGATGATCCAGGATCCAGCTGTGTAAGGCTTGGAAAATGGGTGGCAGGGAAGCAGTGCAGTGTTAATTGGCTCTGCTCCCCCACTGCCAAATTTCCAGACCCAAGGGGAGCCTTGTGGGTCAGGTTGCCTAGCTCCCTGCACCGGATCTGGCCCGCGGGCTGGAGCCTGAGCACCCTTGGTTTAACAAAAACCACTAGCTGCAAAGTGAAGTGAGAAAAATCCTGACTAGAAATATGGCAACATTTTCCTTAACACTGAGAATAATTAATGACTGGAACAACTTACTGAGAGCCAAGTGTGTTCTTCATCCCTGGGCATTTTAAAATCAAGCTTAGATAGGGCAGAAGTTTGTCCTATTTCCAACAGGAAGGAAATCCAAGGAGCACTGCAGCTCATGTTAGGTAGATCAGCCTAGATAAGCACAATGAGGCCCCTTCTTCTTTCATGCAGCGTCAGATATCAACTTCCAAACCTATGAGCCACTATCTGGTATTATATCGCTCAATGGACAGATCCCATCTGCCCCATTTGGGCATTTCAGTTTGGTGCTGCCTGAGCTGCTTGTTGGACACTGCATTCACGCAGGGGGCTGTCCGCGAGGTCTACCTTGTGAAGTGTTGTTTTGAAGCATCCGCATCCAGATCTCAGTCTATTCAGCCTGACCCACACTTCTCTGTCAAGGTCATGCCCAGTGAGGGACTTGTTTGGTGTCAGTATAAAATGCCACAAGAATAGGTGTGACCTTTCCCAGCGGTCAGCCCACTCCATCACTGCCCATAAGTTTGGTTCAGCATCCACCATCTCTTCCAGGAGGCTTGTGGGACTCGTGTAGGTATAATGACTTAAGCCTCTATCTGTTTGCATCTTCTGTTAACAGCTGATGAAACAGGTGCTTTTTGTCATTTCTTGCTTCTACTGCCAGTAATGATGTTAGGTCTGTTCTTACATCGCTTGGTTGAATGCCCGAGCATTTCACACAAGCCACCACTCAACCACTATCTCCAAGGCACTGTCCCTTTGTGCTGGAAGTGACCCTATGTCCTATACGTTGGGGTGGAAGGCTCAATATTTTATTGCCTGAGCAATCCAGTCCTCCATCCAGATGTTAGTCTTCACCTATCTCTCCCTCCATCCCAGACGCCAGCCAGGAGGGACCATAACCATCCCTTCGGTTCAACCTCTTGCACAACACAAGCCCCATAACCTCAGCCAGTTCGGATCAGGGGCCTTTCTTGGGAATCCTCCCTGCTCAGATGAAAGCAATGCATCTAAACCTAAGAATTAATAAGATAGGAGGTGTTAAATGACACCCTGATTCAAGGAGATAATTAGGCACAAAATACTGGCTGCAGATCAGCAAACATCTACGATGATGCATCCGTATAAGAACCCCAGGGAGGAGTGCAATAAAGCTGCTCATTCCTAAGGGACATCGTCATCGCAGGACTGAAGAGAAGGTGAGGGAAGAGGCAAGAACTTGAGATGGGGGTGGCCCAACGTCAGTCAGCCAGGAATGGAGAGGAATTCATGAGTCAGGGAGTGTGCGAGAGACAGCCCCTCCCAAAGCCTGAGAAAAGACCTCATTCAGCTTGCACTAAGCAAATACATCCAGGGGTGAAAGCTAATCCCTGTTCCATCAAATGGAAGTGCATGAACAAGCCCTTGTCTGCCAGGGAGAAGCCCACACAGTCGCTTTCAATTCAGAAAGACCTGGAGGCCTGAAAGCGTGGATCCCACATGAGCAAGAAGCAACAAGCCCCTTTCCATCGGTATTTCCAGAAGAGCAGTGGTGCTGGGGAAAGGGCTGATGAAACCTGCATGCCCTAAAAGGGATAACCTCCAGATCCTGCTATTGCAATGGGAGGAGGAGGTCAGGTCTTCTGTTCCCACTGTAATGTGTGACTAGACCCAGCTTTTTGGGGTCCATTAAAGCCAAACAGCAAGCTGCACCTGCAACATCCTAAGTCGGCCCCCTACCATTACATAAGACCTGCTCTCCCCATAGGGCTTTCCCCAGGTGGGACTGGGGACCCACCCACCAAGTCTCTCCAGGGTTGTCCCATTTGCTCTGCTTCCAGTTCCTGCCCAAGGGTTAAGGGGGCAGAAAGTCCAGACATCACTTGTGGGGCAAATGTGTTCTGACAACTTTCCAGTTCAGGGCTTAGAAGATGCCAGTGGGAACTAGTCTTTACCTATCTCCTTACCCTTTATGCCTCCCATTCTCCTCCCCGTGTCTGTCTAAAATCCCCTTCCCCAACTCCACCAACAGCTCAGACTCTGGGACTGCTAACACCATTGAGGCTGGTGAGGGGGGTCGAGCTGCTCTCCCCTGGCCTTTCTGGGAAGGAACACGATCTCCCAAAGTCCCAGCTGCAAAGGGAGGGCAAGTAAGCAGAGGAAAGTCATCCAAAAAGGTGAAAACCTACAGCACTGAACAAGCACCTATGCTCCTGCCCCTTCTCCCTTGTATCTGCACCAGTCTCGGCACAGAGTAAATACCTGTGGCATTTCTTACTATTTCCACCTAGACTCTGTGTCCCCTCCCCGCACCCACCCACCCGTCCATCCCCCCCCCACACGCACACATATATTCTCCTGGAGAACGAGGAGCACAAAAATATTGGAAAGGCAGAGGACAATTACATCTTAGGCACTGCTGCTATGGATTTTACCTGGGCAGTGCTAGAAGCCTCAGCAAAGACTTTGTACCAGGTATCTACAAACATTGGGCAGGGGGGAATCCTGGAGCCTCCTAATTTTTATTTCCAAATTAAGCCACAGGCATAGAGGATAGTTTTGTTGGCTTCTTTCCTGAGGGAGCCAAACTCAGAGGTCTATTCATTGGTGACATGTAGGGGGTGCACGTGCACCCCCTGAGATTGCCGCTGCACCCCCTAAAAGAAGCGCTGCCGACACCGCTATGGCCGCTTGTAGAAGCTCCCTGCTCACCGCCACCACGCCCCAGCTGTCGACACCACCACTGCTGCCTGTGAGCAGTCGCTGTGCCCCCCTAGCTTCCGGGGGCACACATCATTCGTGGTCTATGTCAAGGCCCTGAAGAAATGGAAACATCATATACAAAAGAGCCTAACAGAGCATCTCTGGGGTGCTACTTGCATGCTCCAGCTTGTGCCCAAAAGAGGCAATCAAGGAATCGCAGCCCAAAATGAGGATTGGAAGGGACCTCGAGCTCATCTAGTCCAAAACAGGACCAGCCCCAGCTACATCATCCCAGCCCAGGCTTTGTCTAGCCAGGCCTTAAAACCCTCCAAGGATGGAGACGCCACCACCTCTCTGGGTAACCTGCTCCAGTGCTTCACCACCCTCCTCAGGAGAAAATTTTTCCTAATGTCCAACCTCAACTTCCCTTGCTGCAACTTGAGCCCATTGCTCCTTGTCCTGTCATGTGCCCCAACTGAGAACAGTTCAGCTCCATCCTCTTTGCAACCCCCCTGCAGGGAGCTGAAGGCTGCTATCCAAACTCCCTCAGTCTAAAACCCAGACGTTGGTTCAGATGACCCGTAGACCCAACTCATTTTAGGAACAAACTGAGCTGAGGCAGAGACTCTTTCCTGACACAATCCATGGAGACTCTGTCCTGAGCATATTTTCTTGCATAAAACACATCCCAGAATATAAAACATGCCTTGGTTTTGAAAGACAGACTGAAGAAAAAAAAGATTTTTCCAGAGTTATGGCTGCAGTGAGTAACCTTCATCTGATTCACCCTTCTTTTCCTAGGTAGGCTGCAAAAGAGAAGAGAGACCAGGAGCAGCTAGAAGACAGCAAAATTGCCTTACCATGGGTTAGCATGATTAGTGGAACATCGAGACTATTAAAAAGGAGAGATGGTTGTTAACATCTGCAGACTGGTGAACAGCAAGCCATTCAGACACCCAACTCCCTCAGCTGCCTGAATAGTAATACCATCGCTGCTACCTTGTGGAGCAGGGATCACAGCAGGGTGTTTCTATCCCAGGCAAAAAATCAGCTCCCCATCTCAATACCACACCCGAATTTTGGGAGGGCTGATTTTTTGGCAGGGAAAGCACATGTTGTATACACGAAAATACAGTCAATACTACTTGGCTTAGACAAAAAATAGGGGACATTACTTCTGCATGATGGCTAGAAAATGGTATTTAGAGGTTTGTTTTTGGGAACTGGCTTATAGGTAATATACATATATATATATATATGCATTAGAACAATAGTCCAGCAGGGAGAGTTTATTATTGAAGCATCCGAGTCCTAAATCCAGTGCCAACTTTGCAAATGGGGCAGGTGAAGGGAGTGCTAATATCCACAGTGCACAGGTGAAATGATGACATTCATTTTGTGCCCATCGTGCCCATGTCATGGTGGTGCCAATGCTGTGAGACAAACTCGTGACAAGCCGGCTTCCTCCATGAGTTCCTCAATGAGTCACTAAGTGACTTAATCCCTCAGGACATGAGCAGCAGTGCAGGGAGATGAATCTGGAGGCTTGTATCTTGAGCCCTGGGCACTCCTTCCTCCCGCTGTAGAAGTGGGGAGAGATTAGCAGCGACTCTAAGGTAGCAGGGGCCTACCTGCTCCTGCTCACACATGCCAAACCCAGATACATGCCCAGAGCAATTGCTCTTCAGACCCTGGTCTCTAGCAAGCTGGCAAGGTGGTGAGATGACAGCAGAATGCCCTCGCTGGGGTACAGGAGCGCGTGGACAGGCATGTTTGCTTGGACATGCATTAAACTGAGTCACATGGTCACCGCAGTGTGAACAAACCCTAAGAGACTTGGTCCAAAGATACCAAGGAACTTCTTGGCAAAGCTACTAATTAAACCAAGGTCTCCAAAGTTTCACTTCAGGTCCTTCCACAGACCTAGCTCCATAACTAAAAACACCCATAAACAAGTATCATTTTTCTCTGGGGTATTTGGTTTTGTTGCAAGCAAGCTGGTTTGATTTTCCTTATCCTTCCTGAACCTCCTGAATTCAATTCTGCCGTAAGACTAAGCAGAAGAAATCTCGGTCTAACAGGAGATGTGCTAAGAGGCTGGAAAGGCATCACAACAGAGCCTGGAGTGGAAAGGGTCTTGCCACATGGACAAGGCATCCTCAGCCAAACTGCAGCACGGCACGGTTGACCATACATGGATTTTACCCTCTCCGAGTGAGCTTTCCTAGAACTGTAAACCTTCTTGTTGTTGTTGTTGTTGTCCCATTTGCCCGCCCTCACTTCCCAGTTTTCCATGCAGCGAGCCTGCTGAGTGAAAGCCAGGAAATAGCTACTTGTTAACAGCCAAACTATAATTAGATTCCAGAGGGGATGTGCATGATTGCACGCCGGGTGAGGGGTGCTGTGTACGACACTGCAAAATCAATGAACCACCTCCGGAAATGGTATTGTGCCAGGAGAAAGAATTTAGTGGGACCCTTCCTTTGTTCCTCGAGCACCGATAGACCGGGACAAACTCCCACGATCCTTGAAGAAATCCTCCATCACCACTGTGAATTCCTTTGCTACTGGAGCACTTTGCTAAAAGTCCCAGACTTTGCTAAAGTAAGGTGGGTTCAGGTCAAGACTGGAGTAAAGAGCTCTTCCTGCAGCTGACTGGAAACTTGCTGCTCAATGTCTTCTGCCACAAAATACCGATCTGATGAAACCAAAGCGCTCCAAGCAGCCGAGTGCAAGGCTGGCCGACGCTCCAGACAGGTGACTCCCCAGACTGCCCGACCCCTAAAGCATCTGGCTCCCAAGCTAGCTCGTAATGCTCTCCCCTACCAACTGCGCTGGGGTTACACCAAAGATAATCGGGCTTCTGTCCCTCTCTTGCTCCTGTCTTCCCATTTCCTTTCCCATCACTTCTCACCCTTGCAGCCTCTTAACTAAGGATGTCCCAAACTCCTTTCCTTTTGGACACCATTGCTCTGTGGTGAGGCAGTAAAGGCTGCTCTCCCTCTGTGTCCTCCCAGGCCTGGAATGGACTGCAAGGTCTTGTGGACATACATTTCATAGATTTCATAGACATTCGGGCTGGAAGGGACCTCGGGAGATCATCGAGTCCAGCCCCCTGCCCAAGGGGAGGAAGTCAGCTGGGGTCATAGGATCCCAGCAAGATAAGCATCCAATTTACTCTTGAAGGTGTTCAATGTAGGTGCTTGAGCCACGTCCGCTGGCAGGCTGTTCCAGACCTTGGGGTCTCGGACAGGAAAGAAATTCTTCCTTATGTCCAGCCTGAAACGGTCTTGCAGGAGTTTGTGACCGTTCAACCTCGTCATCCCTTGGGGCGCTCTGGTGAACAAACGTTCCCCCAGATCCTGCTGGTCACCCCTGATAAACTTACAGGTGGCCATCAGATAAACTTATAGGTGGCCATCAGACATCAACGAGGTCTGGTTTATGGCTTTGTAAAGAGCTGCATGCGACCCCCGTAAATCCGGGTGCGGGACTGGCTAGAGCTGAGGACACCTGGTCTGTACACAAGTGGAGCTAGGGCCACTGTCTACTCACTCCTCACCCAGTACACTGGTTCACATCGCTGTATGGTTGCCCATCATGGGTCTGCTTCACCTTTGCACCAGCACTGAGGCAGATTAAACTGATGTAAAGGTGGTGTGTGCCCACACCAAGTCCAGATCTGATGCCGTAGGCTGCAGTGGAGATATAAGACCCAAGGCTCCAGTTTGGTCACCCCTATAAAAGTGATTTATTATTACAATAGCACATGGAGGCATTAACGGAAATGGAGACCCTATGCATCTGGTGCTTCACACTCACAGTGTAAGAAACTCACCCAGAAGATCCTGAAGTCTCAGTAGTCAAGAAGGACAAACATGCCTTGAGCATTTGTTCCAGTGGTTAATTAGCTCTTCTGTAAAAATTGATAATAAAAAATAATAATAGCCAGTTCTGCTGTATATACCTACTATAGCAATAGCTCTGTGGCACCACCATGGACATTACTCTTCAGTGGGGTTTTTGGTTTACATCCATTTTTTATTTATTTTCCTATATTTGTGCTCCCAACCTGCTAGATGTCCCCTGCCAGATGGGAAGCATTTTGCAACTTCGTTGAGCTCAAGTTCAACAGAACAAAAGGAAACAAAATAGTTGGGTCCTTGCTTGGATGAGGCAAGTTAGATCTCAGCCTCCCCTTGCGTTCTGGGTTATGGAAAGAGTTGTTCCAGCCAGACCCGGAGCAACCTTTTAGACACAGCACATGGAGTTATGTAAAATATTTTCCCTGCTTTGGTAGTTGGCAAACTTGGGGGTTTTTTATAAGAGAAATGGAATTTATTAACAAAAAATATTTATCAAGGGTTTGTGTTTTCTTTTTTTTACAGAGGGTGGAGGGCTGGACGGGGGAATCTTTCAGCTTCCTTTGTCTTTTGGATGGTGGAAGTCCAGCCAATTGAAAACAAGAGCCACTAAGTGCTGGAGTCCATCTCCTCCCGGTTTAAACAGAACATGCTCTTCTGCAAGCACTGTCAGTTCTCTCTTTGATGGATGTCCAGCCCTAATAAACATCTTACATTTAATGAGCAGGATCAATGACAAAAGTTGTTGCTATTTACTTGTGGCAACCACAAGCTCCCCTCGGGATCAAGACCCACCATGCCAGGCCCTGTACAAACAAGTAAAATGAAAGCATTCCCTGCCTCGGGGAGTTTGTTTCATCTAGGATGAGAAAATCATGGAGCAAAATGGAAAAAGGGCAAGGGAGCAAGGTACTGTAACCACCGACTGGTTTGTCTGGGCTGCAGCATTCACAGGGTTTGGGATTAGCCTATGTGAATAAGAGCTCCATTAGCAGCCATCTTTGCACCTGTAATTCCCAAGATTACGTGTCTACAGACTCCAAATGCCTTGGGGTTTAAACAGGCTTAGGACAGAGATTCCCAAAGTTTTGGGGCCAGCAAGCCACTGTCCACCCTCACAATTTCTACATGGTTCCTCGAGCCACCTTCCTTCTTAAGCCATACCTTGGTCACGTCTGCAAAAATCTTGCCGACTACAAGGCGGTGATGGCTGATCTACCTCATTCCTTTGTCTTCCCACTTCTTTATCCGTTGGTTGTCTCTTGTTTTATATTTACATAATAAACTTGGGGGACAAGGACCATCTTCTTATTCTGCATCTGTACAGACTATGACACATGGAGGCCGTGGTCCACAACTGGATGCATGTTCACAAGTCCTACCACACTGCAACCAAGAAAGAATAAAGGAGTTGATGAGGAAGACGCACCTTAAAACCTCTATTTCCTGGGGGGAAGTGGGGATGTTTTGCTTCTTTGTTATCTAAGTTCATACCCAACTAAAAGGAGCTTTGATCAGCATTGCACCCTCATCCTAAACCCTCTGGTGCAAGAGCGAGGCACATGGTCACGTGGTGGTGCAGACGCAGTGAAGGGCACCTCTGCTCCAGGTCCGGCAGCCAGCACCGCTGTTTGACACCTCTTTAAAGCTGCATTTGCTTTGGGGAGAGAGGCTCCCCCTTTCACACAGTATTTCCTTGAACCTGAAGAACCGGGACACCTCCAATGCCCAGCCTGAAGCACTGAGCAAGGCAAAGGACTTGAAGGTCATTCATCTGTAGCCGGGCAGGAGCCGTACAAGACAATGTTTTTTCTTACGATATTAGATTTTAATCAAAGAAATGGAGAAGGGTCACGGAGCACATTCCTGAAACCACAGTCATGTGTTATAAATAAATATTACTTGGCCAGGCCAGAGGCCCCTTTGGAAAAGCCCCGTGAGTCGAGAGTGAAACTATTTCATTTTGCTGGACACAATCAAAAAAAAAAATCCTTGTTGTTAATGAGAGGGAGAGAAGCACAATCCTGCCAGGCCCTGGTCTCCACAATCTGGGTTAGCATATTCACTTCCAGCTGAACGGGGCAAAGGTGGAAACCTCCAAACAGAGAGAATGTGGCAAAAAACAGGCATCCCAAAGGGACGGGGAAGACTGTTTCTGCATAGATTGCAACTCATTCTTCCTGTTGTTGCATGCTTTCTTCTATCCTTGTACAGAAGAGTTGCCTTGGGGAGGATCATCATTGTTTCTGCACCCCTTGGCACTGCTTGTCTCATTTGGTGACTTGTATTAATTAAAGCTATGCCCGTGGCCCCACTCATCTCATTCATAAACTTCCCTTTAGACTTCAAACCAAGCAGAAATTGCAACTGTGCTCTGCCATGGCTCTTGAGTGTTATTTTGGCATCAGAGGCTTTTGAGCAGACACATTTTTCAAAGGTTTGATATGTTACAGGACAAGCCAGGCTAAGTGTGGCACGTATGTGAAGAGGGGTATCCATGCTATAAAGCTCTGAGAAACATAAGGAAGTACAGGTTGGATGAATGGACTGTAAGGCGGATAGAAAGTTGGCTGGATCATTGGGCTCAACGGGTAGTGATCAATGACTCCAGGTCTAGTTGGCAGCTGGTATCAACTAGAGTACCCCAGGGGTCGGTCCTGGGGCCGGTTTTGTTCAATATCTTCATTAATGATCTGGAAGATGGGATGCAGTGCACCCTCAGCAAGTTCGCAGACGACACCAAGCTGGGGGGTGCAGTAGATATGGTGGAGGGTAGGGATGGGATTCAGAGTGACCTCGACAAATTGGAGGATTGGGGCAAAAGAAATCTCTTGAGGTTCAATAAGGACAAATGCAAAGTCCTGCACTAAGGATGAAAGACTCCCATGCACCGGGACAGGCTGGGGACCCACTGGTTAAGCAGCAGCTCTGCAGAAAAGGATGTGGAGGACACAGCAGACATGAACTGAATAGGAGTCAACAGGTCCTTGGTGCCAAGAAGGCGACCGGCAGCCTGGGCTGCATCAGGAGGAGCGCTGCCAGCAGATCAAGGGAGGTGATTCCTCCCCTCTATTCTGCACTGGGAAGGCCACATCTGGAGTGCTGTGCCCAGTTTTGGGGCTGGTCCTGCTTTGAGCAGGGGGTTGAACTCGATGACCTCCTAAGGTTCCTTCCAACCCTCGTTTCCTGTGATTCCATGAAGCCCGTGGCTGAAGTCTCAGCTATTGTAAATCATCTTCGAAGACCAGGCTTGTATTTGCACAGAAACCCTGAGGCAAGTCCATCCCTGTCCCCTGGTGACATCCCAAAGAAGGGCACTAAAGACTAGCTCCTGTATCTGCCACACCAAAGCACCTTTGACTAGCAGAGGGGTCAAGGTCAAGGACAGGTCGACCTTTTCTTGAAAATGATACGCATCCCTGAGGTTCATGGCCTGATGCCGGCAAAGTTAGCACCAGCTTGGACTGACTGCGCATTTTCTATTGCCCAACTCCAAGTCTATAGCCGAGGGTCTGAGCTTCACATATGCTCGCGACGATACACAGCCAGTTGTGCCACAGATCGTGGTGAGGTGCACTGGCAGAGCTGGAGGAGGGTCCAGGGGCTGGGGTCCAGGGTCTGCATTCATGGGCAAGTATCACCGCGGGTGATGCTGGTCACTCACCCAATTTCTGCTTCATCCAAGGTTCAGCTTGAGCTCTTTGACGGCTCAGGCCACGGCAGCTAGCAAGCGGCCCATTTCCTTGCTTGCTACTTGGCCAAATGTGAGAAGGACGATGGACCTGTGGCTCCCAACAAGCTTGCGATGTGACAGCATGGCTCACAAACAGCAGAGAGAGGGGCAGGTGCGAGCAACTGCTGGGGAGAGGTGATTCTGGAGGCCAGCCACAGTCGACAGGAACTTGAGGGGCTCAACCTCTCTGGAAAGCAGCCCTGCGGGGACAGCATCAAGGACCTGCTCCTCTCTCAGCTCCTGCTAGACAAATGGTTCATGCAGCCACCTCGCACGTGCTCAGCATTGAGCTGAGGCAGGCCAGCACGAGGTTTTTTGGGTGTGGAAAGAAGAGCGCACAACCTCTCCACCGAGAAAGCCACACCAAGGAGCTTGTTAACATTTGAAGAGATGGCTTGGCGCTGTTCCTCAGATCCCTGCCAAGCCTTCGCAAGAGGAGAGTATATTTAGCAACCCGCGGCCTGCCAAAGCCTTGTCAAGAGAAAACACTTAGAATACGTCGAATAGTAATTAGACACTTGCTAAGCAGCCATTTTCATCGTGTGCCTTACCTCTTTAAGCACAAGGGCACCTGAAGCGCTCAGGCAACTCAGTGACACTGAAGCGATCAGGTTTGGGGTATGCATGCAATTCCCAGTAAAGCCAACTGGCAAGACAGGGGGAGTAAAGCCTTCACTACTTGGAAAACAAATCCCTGTGAATCACAGTAAAACAGCTAGAAGGGACCTCAAAAGGTTACGCAACCAGGAGCCCTGTCTCAGGTGAGAGTGTGCATGGGTGTGCACGTGGGTAAGGATGGTCTGGGCCAGGGCATACCTCCCTTGCATTGCTGGTGAGGTTGCCAGGAGCTCCCCTTGCAGAAGTGGATGATACAAACAGTGCCCCGAGGCTCTGCACTGATTCACACCCTTGCAAAGTCTTTTGACAAGTGGTACATGCCGTCCCTGGGAGCCTGCAGCACGAGCCGTCCAGCCGCGAGGAGCCAAGACAGGCAGAGCCCCTGTCACTTCTCTTAAAGGAGACAACGCTCAAGCGCTGGAAAGACTCCTCACAGCTGCAGCGAGTGGATCCCACCTTCAGATGCACAGCACCGTTGTTTCGGCAAATCCCTGGTCAGGGATTTTGGTGTGGGTGCACTCATGCCGTGATGGCTTAGCACGCTTACTCCAAAATACCCTGGGGAAGCTATAACTCCCAGCTTGAAAGCTGCCCTGGGGACTGGCTCTCTGGAAAGGCAACTCAACTCTACCATGCTCCTCTTTGCCTAATGGTTTTGCGGATCCAGCTAAACACTGACGTTCCTTCCAGTGCTACAAGTCCAGCTCCCAACTTCAGATGTTGCAGCAACCTGACAAAGTGATAAATCACCATTCACTGATCAAGCGAGTTTTGTGGGTCGGGAGCTATCATTCTGTGCATGTGCAATGCGTAGCACGATGAGGCTCCTGGGGCCGGACTGGAGCTCCCAGGAACCACCAGTAAGAAAATACAAGCGGTGATGAACGGTGTCTGTGCAAGCTCTGACCACCCTTTCTGAATTCAGCCCTATATTTCTTGGGGGCACAAGTGGGTGAAGGCGTTTGGGTCGGGGGCAGAGTTCAGCAGAGAGAAATCACAGAATCATTGGAAACGAGGGCTGGAAGGGACCTCAGGGGGTCACATCTAGTCCAGCCCCTGCTCCAAGCAGGACCAGCCCCAAATACATCATCCCAGTCAGGGCTTTGTCTAGCCAGGTCTTCAAAACCTCCAAGGATACAGTTTCTCCCACCTCTGGGTAGGCTGTTCTAGTGCTTCACCACCCCCGCAGTGAGGAAGTTTTTCCTAATATGCAACCTCAGCTTCCCTTGCTGCAGCCTGAGCCCATTGCTCCTTGTCCTGCCATCTGCCCCCACTGAGACCAGCCCAGCTCCATCCTCTTTGCAGCCCCCCTGCAGGGAGGTGACGGCTGCTATTCAATCCCCCTCGGTCTTCTCTTCTGCAGACTAAATCAGCCCATTTCCCTCAGCCTCTCCTCACCAGTCATGTCCCCAAATCATTTTGTCACCCTCTGCTGGACTCTCTCCAATGTGTCCACATCCTTTCTGTAGTGGGGGCCCGCAGCTGGACACAGGACTCCAGATGTGGCCTCCCCAGTGCCGAATAGAGGGGAAGAATCACTGCCCCCGACCTGCTGGCAACGCTTCTCCCAGTGCAGCCCAGGATGCCTGTCGCCTTCTTGGCACCATGATCGTATCCAGCTTATTGCCCACTATCCCCCTCAGGTCCTTTTCTGCCCAGCCAGTCACTGTGCAGGACTTTGCACTTGTCCTTGCTGAACCTCAGGAGATTTCTTTTGGTCCAGTCCTCCAATCTGTCGAGGTCTCTCTGAATCCTAGCCCTCCCTCCAGTGTATGAGCACCAGTCTGCGGGGAGGGGTAATCTGCAAACTGGCTGAGGGTGCACTCTGTGCCATCTTCCAGGTCGTTGATGAACACTTTGAACAAAACCAGCCCCAGGACCAACCCCTGGCGCAATCCACTTGGTATCAGCTGCCAACGAGACATCAACCCATTGATCACTATTCTCTGAGCCCAGTTTGCTATCCATCTTACAGTCCATTCATCCAACCTGCACTTCTTTACCTTGCTTGCAGGAGTGCTGTGAAAGCCTGTATCAAAAGCCTTGCTAAAATCAAGGTCTTTCTTTCATTCTTTGCAATATAAGCCCATCTCAGCAATGGTTAAGTGGATTGATATTTGTAAAGAGCTCTGAGAAGCCTGGGTGAAATACTGTAGTAGGAGGAGTACTTTGCCAATGCCTCCAGCCCTGAATAAGGCCCAGAGTCTGTCCATCCTGGATTGGCCTCATCAGCCATATTCAGACCCGCAGATAGGACAATCACAAAAGACCATCACCCTTGATTGAGAGGGGCTGCCAAAGAAGGGTGGATGCTTTACTGATGCAAAGGCAGCAAAATTAGCCTTTAACAAAAACAGCTTCACTAGACATTGCAAGCGACTGAAGCATGTTCAGGCATCCATGGGGTCGCAGCCTCTTGAAAGCATGGTATTAAAAGCACCTCTGCTGCAAGTGTGTTTGAAAACCATGAATCACAATGAGCTCACAAACTAGGAGTAAATGCTCAGGAGAGAAGAGTCTTATTGTTACAAGAGGGGGAATTTGGAGAAGATGGGACAGAAAACAGAGATTTGACAATGGGTGAGAAGAACGGCTGTGCCCCCAGAAGACCATTCACAGCATTGCAGTCTCAAGCTGGTGCCGCAGACACCAGCAGAGTTAAAAGCCTGGACGTTTATTGTTTCCCATGAAGCACCACAGCGGCATAAAGAGAAACTCTGAGCAATGCACAAGAGAAAGGGGCTAGTTTCTACCGTTTGTGCCACTTTGCTTTCTTTTTGGGGGACTACACCCACAGGCTCATCCAGGAGGCTTGGATAGACTCAAAAGCTCCCAAGGCAAGGAGCAGGAGGTGGAAGGGACACAAACCGGATGGCGAAGCACAGTACAGCTCGGTCGGGGAGGCCACAGCTGAAGCCATAGCAAGACTGGTCCTGTCTCTTGCTCGCTTCTTCCTGCCAAGATAGAAATGACACCGCAGAGGGGGCATACATCATGGTCCTGACCCTTTGTAGCCACCAGACACCCTACAGCAGGTGTTGCCACAAGGAGAAGGTCAGACTCAGGTAGCCAGGCCATTTTTTACCATGGGAAATGACACCAGCTTTGTCTGAGTGATGCCCCGGAGTCTCACGCAAACCAGTATTTTTCCTTCCTGTGCATAAACCAGTTGGACGGCATTTTGCCTACTGCTAGAAAGACACCCAATGCCAGCTGCTCCCAGCCCCGTGTATCCCAAAGTGTTTTACCTAGAGGGCTTTCGGACCCTCCATCCTTGGAAGTTTTTAAGAGCAGGCGAGATAAAACACTTGTCTGGAAAGCTTTAGACAGGGATGAGCCTACCTTGAGAGGGCATCAACAAGTCCAACCTCCTGAGCTCTTCTCCAGCCCTATTTTTCTGACCCTAAATGGATGCAAAGAGCTACACATTAATGCAATAGCAATCCCACCCCCTTGACTGACAGCAATTCACATGGAGATGCAGAGGTTTTCAGTACGTTTGGCCACAGAAGGTTAATATTAAGAAGCAGCTTCTTGCATGCAAAAGTTGGCTGTATTCAGAAGTTTTACAAGAGTCGGAGCTGCTCAGAAACTCTCTACAAATGTGGCCACAATGCCAGTCACCCGACTAGGATTATTCATAGCCACAGCTCTATGCAGAGCCTTCAGCAAGCTGGGCGGCCTCTAACTCACCAATTGGCTTCTGTCTCACACATCAAGGAGCATTTCCATGGGTTTCCTGGGTGCGCTCATTCTCAACATGAAAAGCTTCAGGATGAAGCAGAGGTGGTGCTATGAATGGCGACTGGTCAGTAGGAAATGATAAGGGGCATATGGACCATAAATACAGAAGTTAGATGAGCAGCTGGAAGGAGAACAAGCCTGGAGCAAGGGGCAACAAAACAGGAGTCAACTCAAGAACTCGACTGAACCTCCCTGAGCTCCTGGTTTTCACCCCTGTGATACCAGGTGGAAAGCCCCGGAGCTAACCCCAGGTTTCTGGAAACAAAACCCTGCTTAAGTGAAACAAATGCGAAGGAGACTTTCCAGATGGATTTATCCTGCCTTGGGGCTTGCTTCATGTCCTTTCTCCCACTCTCCCTGCCCCAAGAACCGTCAGCTGCCACGTCCTGGTCTCCTTGACCCCAGGATAACACTGTTGTGCAGCTTCTCGTGATGAATGACATGACAACAAATTAGTGAGCTGCCACTCAGTTGATTACTACAATGAGGCTTGATGTGCCGTTCTTTCCATGCCCCCTCCCAAAATAATGGCACAGGCGGATGCTCGATGTGCTGAACGCGAGTCTCCCAAGGTGGACAGAGATGTTCACTTCTTCCTGGGACTTTACCACTCCCAGCTGGTAGGTGCAGGTGTCCAGCTGTCCGTCAGCTTCACGATCCCCTCCTCGGCAGACTCTTTCTGCAAGTCAAGCAGTTCTTCCTCAGCTGTGGACACCAAAAAGAGTCATTAGGTCCTTCCCTGTTCAGCCCAATTGGTTCGTACTGCAAGCAGGGGAAGGGAAGGTCCACTGAGGCAGTACAACACGGTGTGCAAGTCACCACGGCTGGTGAATCTCCTTGGGCACAAAGGCTGCAAGACAAGCAAGAGCACCCATGCCCAAAGCCCTACTGCAATGGTATGATGCATTTTGTACCCCAAAGGCATGAAGTGATGCACCAGCCTTAAAAGTGAGATAAGGAAGACCAAGGGCACTTGCTCTCAGGGTTGCTATCTCCCTGGATAAGCAAGCCCTACATCCATAAGATTGGAGGCACAATCAGAACAGCAAGATCTTTAGATCGTAGCAACAACATATTGAGAGATTACAATCGTAAAGACGACCGCAACAGGCAGATGCACGCAGGGACGGGCGCTGCATTTAAAATGACTTTCCTTTGTTGGAAGTGACTGAGTTTCAAAGCGTCACTGCCTCTTTCAGAAGTGCCTTAAGTTCAAGAGGTTATCTACTGCACTTTCTCTAACCACAGGTCAAAGCAATTACCTGCATGGCTTTCTGCTGGTGCCTTTGAAAGAGCTTTTTGGGTGGTCTCCAGTAACTGAATCAGGTCTTCTCTCTCCTTTTTCAACATACACTCTTCCCGACAAAGAGAAGCTATTGTGCTTTCCAACTCAGCCATCAGCTGCTCAAATGCCACCGTGTCTGCTTGCTCACTGAAAAATGTAACCAAAACCAGAATCAACACTGGACGGTGCCTGCGGTCTCCATTGGATCCTATTATTCCAGTCAGACATGAGAAAACCAGAGTCAGGTAGGTAGCCCAGCAGCCTCTCATCAGCAACAGCTTATCTAGATCAGTCATCAGTGATCACCCTGGGGTGCCTTGAGATCTTTTCAAGGGTGCCACAACGTTTGCACGGTTGGGTTCACAAACATGATTCATAAGTTCAACCCAGAGATTTCAAATAGAAATGCAGTTGCGGTCTTCCCGAGTCCTATGCAATAGAAAAACTGTTTTATTATTTTTCTATAGGCAAAAAAAGAGTGCAAACTAAGCATTGGCTTTTTCCAAATTATGCCTCAGGTCTAAAAAAAGGTGAGAACCACTGATCTAGAGGCGTCAGAGAACAGCAGATGCCAGATAATCTGCCCCACAGGAGAGCTCATTCCGATTTTCAAGCACAAGGTTCACCATCTCCTTCAGAAAACTCATTGACTGTTCATTAGAGCAATTCTGAGTAAGCCCTGATATCCAGGATACATCCAAGCCTGATACATCCTGACAAAAGCTGTGGTCTCAGGTAGACGGAGATCTGTGGAGCTGCAGCTCCGCCAAGGGGCCATTTAAAATACTTCAGTCTCAAGTTCATGTTCCCGTGGCAGTGATGGAGGAAGTAAGCGGCTGCTCACCAAAGGTTATATTATGCATCTCCCATTTAGTTAGTCTCCAAGATCTATCCTGCCTCTAGCAAGGGTTAGGCCATTAACAACTCTTAAGAGCTCCATCCATATCTGTCATCTTGTGAACGTAATCATCTATTGAGACCCCGTGATGGCAGACACTGTACGAACTCAGTTCTGCAAATAAAAGCTTCTAAACTAATGGCAAATGGATTAACCTAATTGGAGGATGAGGAAAAGGAAGATAATGCAGCAATAAAAACCATGCCTGCCTACAGGCCAGCTGTGTTGTGCAGAGGGCTCAGGCCTGGCTGTTATTGGTTGCTAATATGTGTAAGCACCGCAGAAGACGCCAGTGAATTGGTCTGTTGTGGGCATTGGCTTTGGTCATCCAAAAGGAACAGGCCACAGCATGGAGAAGATTTTGAAGGGTAAATATGTCTTTATGGGGATCTTCCGTGTAAAACAAAGTTCTTCCAAGGAGCATGAGAAGCCGCTTGAGCTCCTCTAACAGCTGATGATCATGTGCATAGAGGTAACAAGGAAAAAGCAGAAGACTCCCATCTTCAGCAAGGAAGGATGGGCTAGTGGCCCCTGCACCACCACCTGCCAGGGTCACACTCTCCGTGAGCTTTACTTCCCCCTCTGTTAAATGTGGATAAGTGTCTAGCCCAAGCTTACTAAGAGAGGTCCGTTAAGGAAAAGTGCACGGATGCTGCAGACGTGGGGGCCAGGGAACTACCAGAGATTGGCATTAGGTCAGGGGCGGGCAATTATTTCAGCTGAAGGGCCGCTTAATGAGGTTTGGTGAGCTGTGGAAAGCCACAAGGGTAGCCCCACCCCTGGACAGGTGCCCCCCCCCCGGTTGCCATCTTGGAACTGGAAGTCCTGCCCCTAACCCTTGACCTTTGCCAATGGAAGTACTCCTTTTGGCAAGGGAGGTTGCCATTTTGGAACCGGAAAAAAACCCAACCAAATTAATTCTAAAAATCAAACAATATACATTAATTTGATTTCAAAAACATTTTTGGTCCTGAGTTACATGCATTTGTATAGCGTACAGAGTCCCCTGTGGTTCTGCAGTGGAATCCGTGTCCACCACACAGGTAAACCTGGGTTCAATTCCTGGATGCTTGTACATCCACAGCCATTGAGGCATCAAACATCTAGACCCAGTCGGGCCTTTTGATTCTGTCTCAACGGCCTAAAGGGGGGATGGAAGCCCTGGGCAGCCTCCAAAACTCCTGCCTAGGCATATGCATCCAAGGTCTGGGTGACCTCTCATGCATACACCATGATCAAGAAGGATCAACAGTTGCCAAATGGTGTAGTACACATAGAGATGATTGCATAAGAGCTTAAAATGAAGCCTTACTTTTGTATATTATGGGTGGGGGGGACAGAGCTGGTGGGAGGCTGGGGGGATGTGGGCATGTGGGGTGTGGATGGGTTGTGGGGGGCAGGGTTGTGGTGCATGTGGAGGGGTAGAGTGACTGAGAGGGTGTGTGGGGAGTGCATGGGAGGTTGTGGGCACATGTGTATGGTGGTGTGAGGGGGATGTGGGTACATGTGTATGGTGGGGTGTGCATGTGGCACTCCACCTACAAACATGCCTCCCCCCACCCCCCATTTTCATAGATTTCATAGACATTAGGGCTGGAAGGGACCTCGGGAGATCATCGAGTCCAGCCCCCTGCCCAAAGGGCAGGAAGTCAGCTGGGGTCATAGGATCCCAGCAAGATAAGCATCCAATTTACTCTTGAAGGTGTTCAATGTAGGTGCTTGAACCACCTCCGCTGGCAGACTGTTCCAGACCTTGGGGGCTCGGACAGGAAAGAAATTCTTCCTTAAGTCCAGCCTGAAATGGTCTTACAGGAGTTGGTGACCGTTCGACCTTGTCATCCCTTGGGGCGCTCTGGTGAACAGACGTTCCCCCAGATCCTGGTGGTCACCCCTGATAAACTTATAGGTGGCCATCAGATCACCCCTGAGCCTGCGCTTTTCCAGGCTAAAGAGTCCCATGGCTCTCAGCCTGTCATCGTAAGGTCGGTTTTCCTGACCTCTGATCATGCGCGTGGCTCTCCTCTGGACTCTCTCAAGCTTCTCCACATCCTTTTTGAATTCTGGAGCCCAAAACTGGACGCAGTACTCCAGCTGCGGCCTCACCAAGGCCGAGTACAAGGGGAGAATGACGTCCCGGGATTTGCTCGAGAAGCACCTATGGATGCACGCCAGCATTTTGGTCGCTTTACTAGCCGCAGCATCACATTGCAGGCTCACGTCCATCTTGTGGTCAATGATGACCCCCAAGTCTTTTTCTTCCGTAGTGCTAACCAACGTAGCACTGCCGAGCCTATAAGGGTGCTGCAGGTTTTTCCTCCCAAGGTGGAAAACCTTGCATTTTTCGGTGTTAAACACCATCAGGTTCTCGTCTGCCCATTTGCTGAGCTTGTCCAGGTCAGCCTGGATCACCCGCCTATCTTCTGGCATGGATGCTTTGCCCCAAAGTTTGGTGTCATCGGCGAACTTCACCAGTCCACTCCTGACTCCAATGTCCACATAATTAATGAAGATGTTGAACAGGATGGGTCCCAGGACAGAGCCTTGAGGGACCCCACTGGTCACAGGGCATCACGATGAGTGACTGCCATCAATCACAACCCTCTGGGTCCGACCACGAAGCCAATTTCCCAGCCAGCGGATCGTGGTGGAGCCAAGGCCACAACTGGGCAGTTTGGCCAAGAGGTGATCATGGGATACCAGATCAAAAGCTTTTTTGAAGTCAAGATATATGACGTCAATCTCTTCTCCCTTGTCCAGGTGATAGGTCACCTGGTCATAGAAGGAAATGAGGTTGGTCAAACAAGACCTACCCGCAACAAACCCGTGCTGGCTATCCCTTAGGATGTTAGCCTAGGCCAGTCCCTCAAGGATGGCCTCCTTAATAAACTTTTCTAAGATCTTCCCCAGGATAGAAGTCAGGCTAATGGGCCTGTAGTTAGCCGGATCCACTCTCCTCCCTTTCTTGAAGATCGGCACCACATTGGCCTTCTTCCAGTCTTCAGGCACTACACCAGAGCGCCAGGAGTTTTCAAAGACCCGTGCCAGGGGCTGGGCTATGATGCTCGCCAGCTCCTTGAGTACCTTGGGGTGCAGGTTGTCAGGGCCGGCTGACTTGAAGGTCTCCAGCTTCTCAAGGTGTTCCTTCACGAGGTCAGCATTGATGGAGGGTAGGGGATCCCCCTCACCCAGATTTCCCTGTCCCATAGCAGGCATGGGCATCCCGTGTGACTGATGAAAGACTGACACAAAGTACCTATTTAATAGGTTGGCTTTTTCCTGGGCGTGACTTGTCAGTTGCCCCATCTGGTTTAGCAGGGGTCCAACATTGCCCTTGCTTTTCCTCCGGCTCCCCACATATCTGAAAAAGGACTTTTTGTTGTCCTTGATGCCTGAAGCTAGTTGGAGTTCAGTTGCAGCCTTGGCTTTCCTGGTTTGGTCCCCGCAGGACCGGACCAGCACGGAGTAATCCTCCTTGGAGGTGAATCCCGTCCTCCATCCTTGCACAGCCTCTGCCACCACCGCAAGCAGCAAGGCCTCAGGGTGCTCATGGCAGGTATCTTGCCAGCCCCTGCCTTAAACCTGGGGGGGAATCCAGTTCAGCCCAAGGCCTGTTTACACATAATTGGAACCTGCCTGGACCCAGTTTCAGCTCCCCCCAGGCTGCACTGGGGTAGGGGGAAACCATCCAGGGCAAAGCAGAGCAGGGACTGAGCCCTGCCTGCCATGACCTTTAGTGGGAATCACAGATTTTGCAGACGTGAAGCAGGGCTGTGGGGCAGATCCAGGGCTTTGGGCCATATGTATATTGCTGGCCCCTGCTCTAAAGGGATTAGGAGTTTGGCTAAACACATGGGGCAGGCTTGCCAGCTTGAAAGGGCTCAGAGTGATGGATGGGGTATTGCCCGCCAATCAGGAAAGGCAAGGGGAGAGGCTTGCCACCCCCTACCTGGGGCAAGGTGAAGAGCTGGGACAGAAAGGGGACTAGCCCCCTCTCTCTCTGATTGGGCTATTTGCAATCTGGGGGTGGAGCCTCCAAAAAGGATAAAAAGGCAGCGTGCCTGGCACATGGGCGGCTGCGGTGAAGGACGCAGAAGAGGGCTTAGAAGAGCTGGCAGAGCTGGCCAGCAGAGCAGCGTGGTTGCCCCAGAAGAGCCCAAGGAGACTCGCCAGATGGGGAACGGCAAGCAGCCATGCCCCACAGCCCCCATATGAAGAAGCATGGTGTTGGTGCGCAGTCGGTGCATGGAGGGGTCAGGAGTGGACTGAGACCCCGGAGCTGCACAAGGTGGCTCAGGTCTCCAACCCTCTCTACAAGGCAGGGTAAGCAGTGCACATAGTGGTGCATGGAGGGTCTAGGAGCAGACCAAGACCCTGGAGCTGCACATGGAGGCACGGGTCTCCCACCTGGCACAAGGCTGGGCATGTGGTGTGCAGTTCAGTACCCAGAGGGCCAAGAGAGGCCTACAGTGCATAGGCCAGTGCAAGGGGCCAGGACTGGGCCCAAAGGCAGGGAGGGCTTTGAAGCAGCTGAGGGCCCCCTGCCGAGGGAGGAGACGCCTCGCCCTGGGAGACGAGGACAGCCTCACTGGGCCTCAGAGCAGTTGAGTTGCCCAGGAAGGGAATTTCTACAGGGGAGGAGAACCACCCCCACCCCATGCCCTGTGGCAACCAGCTGGGTTATTTAAGTTGGTTAAAGGGGCAGCTGATGTAGCTGGGGTATCTTGGGCTCCCCATGCCCCTCCTCTCATCTGGGGCCACCTTTCCCCGGGGTGTTGCTATTATTTTAGTATAGTTTATTGCTTTTCTTTATTCCCCCAGGCCCTGCACCTCAAGCTTTGTAATCTCTGTGTAAGAGTACGTTTACTCAAAGGATGTGGAGACGCTTGAGAGAGTCCAGAGGAGAGCCACGCGCATGATCAGAAGTCAGGAAAACAGATCTTACGATGACAGGCTGAGAGCCATGGGACTCTTTAGCCTGGAAAAGCGCAGGCTCAGGGGTGATCTGATGGCCACCTATAAGTTTATCGGGGTGACCACCAGGATCTGGGGGAACGTCTGTTCACCAGAGCGCCCCAAGGGATGACGAGGTCGAACGGTCACAAACTCCTGCGAGACCGTTTCAGGCTGGACATAAGGAAGAATTTCTTTCCTGTCCGAGCCCCCAAGGTCTGGAACAGTCTGCCAGCGGAGGTGGTTCAAGCACCTACATTGAACACCTTCAAGAGTAAATTGGATGCTTATCTTGCTGGGATCCTATGACCCCAGCTGACTTGCTGCCCTTTGGGCAGGGGGCTGGACTCGATGATCTCCCGAGGTCCCTTCCAGCCCTGATGTCTATGAAATCTATGATGAGACTCCCTTTTCTGAATACCTGGTCCCTCACCTGCGTATAGAGTATTTGCACTGATTTGTACGTGGTGGGCTTACCTTAGATTTGTGTATCTATATTCCATGTTTGGTGCATTTGTATTTTAACAGACATAATATTTCATGACTTAGTGAAACCTTGTTTGGGCTCCACCCTATTACTTACTGCATCCTGAGGGGTGGTATAGGATTGAACGGATATTGCCTATAGTTTTATGTTGGTGGTTCGAAAGGAAATGTCGGGCAAAATTTCACACGCCCCTAATTTATATTTATATTTATTTTTTAAGTGGATGCAGAGCTGGGGAGAGGGGTGGCACATGGCTGGACATGGGGTGGGGATGCGGGGACGGCGTGTCGCCACCTCCCAGGAGCAGAGCCAATGTGGGGTGAGGGCAGCAGCACCCCTCTGCAGAGCAGGGCAGCTCCATCACCACCTGCCCACATGTACCCCCTAGGACCATTCCAAGTACCCTGGGGGTACGTGTACCCCCAGTCGACAACCCCTGCCCTAGGCAACCAGGTTGACAGATGCATGGGCAGAGAGTGAGAGAAGAGGAAAACAGACACCCACAAAAGAGAGGGCTGGGATGGACTTCTTTCACAGTAAGCAATGGGGAGGGGGAGCAGGGGCCTGGGCACCTGGGGTCTCTCCCAGCTCTGGGAGAGGAGCGGGAGCCTGGTTCATAGGAGCAGGGGGAGCTGGGAGCCAGGCACTTCAGCTCAAGGGGGTGATGCTGTTATGCCCAGCCCCGGCACGACCCTTGAGCCAGCTGCAGCTCAGCCCCTGCTGTACCAGGCCTGGGTGCTCTGGGATGGGTCTCATCTCATGTGCTGTCGGGGGGTGCTGGATCCACATCTGCCTAAATATCCCACATCTCCTGCAGCTTCCAGCTTCTTCAAGGTCACAACTACTTTTCCAGTTATTCCCACAAAGACCAGCCCTGCAGGGACCTCTTCTGCAGCCTCTCCCCTGTGAACAACTCCATGTGTGACCATCTATAAAAAACGAGGTTTGGAGATGGTCATCTTTGACGAGGCAAGGGTAAGTGTCCAAGAGAGAAGCATGTGGCTGGCTCTAGGGTGGGGCATCAGGGTGTAACAAGGGGCTTAGATCCTACTGCCTCTGGGCTTGGGCACTGGGGGCTGGTTGTACAGGGCACCGGTGCCCAGTGCCAAGATGCTGCTGGCTCTGGGGTGGGTGCCAGGGCTGGGTATAATGGGACCCCCCACTGCAGCTAGCTCCGAGGGTGGTATCCCAGGTCGTCCCAAGGCAGCTGGCTCTGGGGCAGGCCAACAGGGACTGGGGAGAACGGCTGGCTCTGGGGCGGGCATCCAGCACCACAGCTGTCTTGTTTTTCCTGCAAGCAAAGGGTTGCAATGACACATGCATCCAACTCCCTGGCCTTTGAGTGAGTCCGCGTGAGCACCCTGCCAGGCTCGGGCAGGAATGGGGAACCTGGGTCTGCCCCTATCTTCTTCCAGCTTCAGAACAAACGGCCCTGCCCTCCACCCTGTGCCCTCTGCAGACCCCAATGCCCCCAGTCTGGGGGGAGGTGCCAGCCCCCATGGGCCCTGCTCCATGCCCTGGGCACCAGGATACGCTGGGGACAGGGGCAAGGGAAGGCTGGTTCAGCTGCTGTGGTGCAGCACTGGCTGCAAGCATGGGCCCAGGGACTTTCTAACAGCATCTCCTTCCCTCCAGGATCTGCTTCTACCGGAAGGATGGGAAGCAGAGATGGAGCAACTGCAGTGTCCACAGACACTGCTCTTGCATGTGAACACCACAGCTCCCTGGCCCCCAGGGAGGTCAGGGCTTTGGACCCAGGGGGCTCCTGGCAGCCACCCTACCCCAGCTCCCTGGGGTCAGTGGGGAGCTTACAGCCCTTGTAGGTCTGAACTGGAGCTGCTGCACACACCCCGGGAAGGCGGGGGGGCATATGCCCCCAGATCTGCATGCAGGGCAGGGTGGCTGGGCTTGTCCCAGTGGGGGTCTGAGCTGGGCTGCACTCGGGAGGGCTATGGAGGGGGGAAGGGGGGCTGCAGCCACCACAAAATGCACTGTAGTGCCCCTAACCCTTCCTCCCTGGGCTACCAACTGGCAAACTGCATCTGAATGAAACCTACCTGGGGTCAGGAAGGATTTTACCCCATGGTTAAATGGCTCTGGACTGGGGAGGAGGGAGAAGCATGTGGCTGCCTTCCTTTGTAGACATAGCCCCTGCCAGGGTCTCAATTTTATATTAACAACCTTTCACAGAAGCGGGACACTGGCTGCTGTGGTCTCCCTGCTTTCCCTGGAGCAAGTTTGAGCGTGGTGTGATGTGTCAGACTTGACTGTAGCTTTATGAAGAGTTTAGATGATGGATTGTATAGGACAGTTCGAATGGGGATGGTCCTGCCTCAGGTTGCCAGCAGGATTAAATGACCTCTGGAAGTCCCTTCCAGCCCGCCTCTGATTTCTACCTTCAGATGCTCCCAAACTGGCACATTTTGCATTTTTACAACTGTCTTGCACAGCTCAATCCCAAGCTGAAAATCCTGGCTCTGAACGCTCCAGTTGTACTCTCATAACCAGTTTGAATTCAGATGCTAGTGATATGTGTTTAGGTACAGGCAATGACAGCTGGGGGATTGTGGGGAGCGAGCAGGGACAGCTGGGGGGTTTGGGTACAAGGGCAGGGGGCTGGGGAGCTTGCTTGGACGTGAGCGGAGTCTGCCTGTGGTCCTCTGCACTGTACGTGGTGGGCAGGGGGGAGACTATACAGCTGATAGCAGCCACACCCCCTCTTTCCTCTGCCCTCTTTCCCCCCCACCCCAGACGCAGCTTGCTGCTGCACCTCCCCTAGCTGGGTATCTGCATGTGCGACTGGGGACCTGAGCAAGAGGCAACGGTTGGTGTGAGGATGGGAACGAGCACGTCCTTGCTGCCTTCAAAGTCCCTGGCAAGCCCATAGTCCCCTCGCTAGAGAGGGGCCCTAGAGCCGTTATCACGGTGTGTGGATTCATGACTGGTACTTTTTTTTAAAGGAGCCCCTCCCTCCCCCTGGAATAAACTCATTGCATCTACAGAGGAGAGGCAAGGCAGTTTTCCCTCTCCCCAACCCTGGGGCCCTTTATTTTAGCCCAATCCCTGCTAGGACTGCATCATCCCTGCCTACATCATCCCACACAAATGTTGGCCTAACCTGGAGCACCTGCCCCTGCCCCACTCCTTCCCGCACAATAGGGGCCTCCATCTGCCCCCTCCCAGGCCTGTCCCCCACAACAGACTTACCAGCAGACTCAGCTGCTCTCCACGCTGCCGGGCTCTGCTCCTGGCCACTTTTGTGCTGGGCTGTGGCATTTATCAGCAACAATATGGACCTCATCAGCCAAAAAAAACCAATTGCCAATACTGTTAATTCTGCTTATGCTGGTGCCGATCTGGTATGGGACCAATGTATTGGTGCACCAAGAACACATCTGCATCCATAACACAAGCAGTTGTGTTATGACATACATCTCCGTTCGAAACTAGTTCACCAAGGCAGGCATCTCCCCAGAAATGTCATTAGGAACAGAGTGCAGATGAGTTGTTTTAGGGATGTTGGTCTAAGGTCATCGGCAGACAAGGCTCTTTGGGTAAATTTCGTATCTTTTATTAGACCAACTAAAATGGTTGGAAAAATTCTTCTTTGCAAGCTTTCGGGTACAAACACCTTTCTGCAGGCAGAGGGAGCCTGAAGAAGGCTGTTTGTACTCAACAGCTTGCAAAGACAAATTTCTCTCAACTATTTTAGTCAGTCTAATAAAAGATATCGGATTTACCCAAAGAGCCTTGTCTGCTGATGAGATGTTTTCTCACACATCCTCTGATGTAACTGCCTCTACGTACCTGGAATCTTGAGCAACATCAGCTTCAGCCTTTCCAGGCTGCAACCTGGACCTCTTCTCTGGTCTTGAATTCTTCCTCCAGTACTGGAAATCAGTCCATAATCTCTGCTGCTGGCAGCAAGCACTCACCCTTGCGGCAACACGACAACTATTCAAGTACAAATACATCAGGTCACTCCTGTTCACTGCTCTATAGACTATGATTGATGTTGAATGTAGAGAGCAAAACTACTTTCTGCTGTGGACCTGGTTACGGAGTCTTCATTGCTGGGTATTAAAGGCAGGTTGGACCAACATTAGTGTGGGATGATTTAGGAAGGGATGATGCTGTCCTAGCAGGGGTTGCGCTAGATGACCTTCCAGCTCTACGGGTCTGGGATTCTGCAACGTATCGACTGCAAGCTCCAGCTCTCACTGAGTTGTTCACACAAAGCCCCTTCATATTAATCTACAAATTTTCCTGCCAACCGAAGGTTTTAGCAATAGGCGGGTTTCATAACACAAGCTTCTGGCTTGACGAGAGCCTGCAAATAATCAGGATTAAAATGTAGAATGTAAAACAATCCTGGTTATCTAGTGTTAAAAAAAGGTATTAGTAAGATTATCATTGGGATATTTCTGTCTCCAGACTCAAGTTCTTGTCCTTTTCTGCACTCATTTGCACTTTGCTCTCAGGGACTTTATCCAACAAGAGTAGCAGTAACATGTGGAAAGGGGGAGAGGAAAAGAGAGAGAGAGAGAGAGACGCCGTATCAGTAGGTGATGGGGCTCTTCCAAGCCACCAATACCAACCTTTCAGCTCAGGGCAACCTGTTCCTCAACTCCAGGTAACAAAGGCCTATACATTTTGAAAGTCTTGGGTTTTTAAATGACAAGGTTAAAAAAAATCTGGCCCGCTGCTGACCCTGCAGGGGAGCAGAGCAGCATGGCCTTGGTTTTACCCTCCAGACGCAATCAACCAATGTGTTTGCCTTCATCTGTTTTTCCCCCTCTTTCCCACAGGAGCATTCATGTTCCCACTAGCAATTGGAAAGGAGACAATCGCAAAGCAGGAGGATAACAGCCTACTTGACAACTGCCACAGTGGAAAAGGAAGGAGACAGACTGCATCCCTGGCCGCCATCCCCATGGTGGGGATTAAACAGAACAACTAGGGTGCTGCCCAAGCTCTCTCTGCCAAGATCACAGCAGTCTTGGCCCTCTTGGCATGGCCCATCCACGACAGACAGGTTCCACGTGCCCACCCACCCGTAACAACACTTGATTTCAGGGATTTTGGTTTTTATCAACTTAACATTCAACTGAGCACAGCGTCATCTCCTCGAGTCGGCGCGGAGCTGGAAGCCAAGAGTCTTAAGATGAAGCAAACCAAGGTCACAGCTATGCAGAACGCCAACGGATAGCTGATACCATTTCAAACGCCAAGCAATTTATACACCTAAAATGCAGACATTAATAACAAAGCCAACACACGCTCACGCTGCTTAGCTCCAAGGGCAAGTTGTCATCGTGCGGTGTTGAGTAGGACTGGACCGTATCCATCATTGATGCTGTAATGACAGACATTTAGAGCTGACAGGAATCCCTGTTTAAAACCCCGAAGCCACCACACACGGGGAAGTTTGAGCAAATGTCTGGGCTTCCAATGGAGCACATTGTGGTTTAAATGCCTGGGGTAGGGGAGAGGGGAACAAAGATATTGCCTTGCCTCTCCTCTGTAGATGCGCAAACCCCTGCGCAATGAGTTTATCCCAGGGGGAGGGAGGGGCTCCTTTAAAAAAGTACCAGTCACCAATCCACACACCGTGATAATGGCTCCAGGACCCCTCTCTAGTGAGGGGACTACACGCTTGCCAGGGACTTTGAAGGCAGCAAGGACGCGCTCGTTCCCATCCTCACACCAACCGCTGCCTCTTGCCCAGGTCTCCAGTCGCACATGCAGGTGCCCAGCAGGCCCCGACCCACAGCATGAGCCCAGGGCAGGACCCAGCTAGGTGAGGTGCAGCAGCAAGGTGTGTTTGGGGTGTGGGGAAAAGAGGGCAGAGGAAAGAGGGCGTGCTGCCGCTATCAGCCCTACAGCCTCCCCCCTACCCACCACGTACACTGCAGAGGATCCCAGGCAGACCCCACTCATGGTGCCCACCCACGTCCGAGCAAGCTCCCTGGATGCCTGCCCCTGTACCCAAACCCCCCAGCTGTCCCTGCTCACCCCCCACAATCCCCTGGCTCTCGCTGCCTGTACCTAAACACATATCACTAGCATCTGAATTCAAACTGGTTAAGAGAGCACAACTGGAGCGTTCAGAGCCAGGATTTTCAGCTTGGGATAAAGCTGTGCAAGACAGTTGCAAAATGTGCCAGTTTGGGAGCATCTGAAGGTAGAAATCAGAGGCGGGCTGGTAGGGACTTCCAGAGGTCATCTAATCCCACCGCTGACCTGAGGCAGGTGGTTCTCTCTCACTTCAGAGGATTGGAGCCCCTGTGCCCTCTTCACCGGGGTCCGCTGTTTAGGTCACTTCCAGAACCTTACATTTTGGCTAGTGCCCTGTGACTCGACACATGCCCTGCCCATCCAAACCATCCTACACACTTCATCATCTACGCTCTTTATAAAACTAGTCAACCCTAACGCATCCAGCTCATGGGGGATCAGCAGGCATTGGGGGAGTCTACAACAGGAGGCAGCCGCACCTATCCTCCAAGCCCCCAGGCCATACCCATCTAACCAGGGGGTAAAATTCCTTCCTGACCCCAAACAGGTTTTGTTCGGATGCAGTTGTACTGATCACTTAGCAAAGTCTGAGACCAGGTTAATGAATATCAAACAATTCCACAAATGAGAATGCAGTTACTCTCCAAGAGTCTCAGCTTAATTAGATATAATCTAATCCTTTGTTTTCTTACCTGAAGTTTTAAATGGCAGATTACCACTAAGGAAGGCGAGATGCACCAAATTTAAGCCCAGCGGACAGCTAAGCACCAAGAATGCAAGACCCAGGAAGGCCTTAATAGCCCAATGCTCCAGGAAAAGGAAGTAATTAGGGGCTGACTAGACAACCCCCACTTAGCGCTCTTAATTGGCTCCTGAAAAACCAAGCGTTAAGTGAAACCAAAAGTTTCTGATGCCCCAAGATGGCAACAAGTATTTTTAATGACCCAAGATAGTGACCGCGAGCATTACAACAAAACTCACCGAGCGGGAAGTGGAATCAAGTGTCACTTTCAAACGAGCATTCAAGTGAAATAGCGCTAAGCAAAACAGCGTTAAGCAGGGGTTGCCTGTATTAACTCAGCCTGGATGTTTCCTCTTGGGAGGAACAATTTTGACAGTGGCTTAAGGTTAAGTTTTCCTTTACTGCTGCTAGGTAGGATGTTAGCATTTTGACACCCTGGAGGAGCAGCTCACGCGGAGCTGCCATCAGATGGCAGGCCAGACATTAGAAATGAATGTGCAGAACACAACACAATAGGACTGCTTGGAGGTTCAGTGGAATTGGTATCAACAGCAGGGGACACATGAAGACTGCTGCTTTTCCCTGTCAACCCCTGCCTGAACTCCCACCTGCAGGTAGGATTCCTAACTGTATCTACATCTAACACAGATCTACGACCAACAGTTCTCAAAAGAACGTACAAACGAGACTTCGTTCCACATCGCCCTTTTTATTACTAAAGGGACAGCAGAGGTCTGAGGCTGGGAGAAGGGAGGTACGCATCCCAAGGAGAAGTGGAAGCTTCTACTGGTCTTTCAGTTCCTTCAGTCTTCTGATGGCAGATTTGACCGTCACCGCAGAAGTGGTGCTGGAAGAAGAAACAAACTGTCACGGCACTGAAGCAAACGGCAAGCCTTAACCACATTACCCCTATGCAAAATATTTGTCAGCTGAAGAGAAGCAATCGTAACTGGAATTTCTCTTCAGTGATGGGATCATTTCCCTTTGGTGCATCACAATCCTTGGACCACAGATTGTTGTATAAGCAGACACAGGTGACCTCCTTTGCTTCTCCTAGGGCACGAGGTCTGTTTGACACCCCTGCTTTATAGGTATGTATCACCATGGCTGGGGAACTGGCTCCAAGGTCAGACCCAGAGAGGGGTAAGTTGATGAACTGAATCAACATGGCACTCGATAACCAAGTGGTGTCCCCAAGACTCTTTAATGTCTTCATAAATGATCTGGACACTGGAGTCAAAAGCGGAGTGGCCAAGTTCGCTGACAACACCAAACTTTGGGGAAGAGTGTCCATGCTTGAGGACAGGCTGGTGATCCAGGCAGACCTCGACTGACTTGCAAGGTGGATAGATAAAAACCTGGTGGCATTCAATATGGAGAAATGCAAAGTGCTCCACCTTGGGGGAAAAAAAACCCTGCACCATTTATAATGCTACGCTCACTAGCATCACGGCTGAAAGGGACTGGGGGTCATGACTGATCACAAGATGAACATGAGCCACCAATGCGACGCTGCAGCTGGCAAAGCCAACAATACTCTGGCGTGCATTAACCAATGCATCACAAGCACAACCCAGAATGTCATCCTTCTACTATACTCAGCCTTGGCAATGCCGCAGCTGGAGCACTGCATCCAGTTCTGGGCTCCACAATTTAGGAAGGATGTGGAGAAGCTTGAGAGAGTGCAGAAGAAAGCCACACGTATGATCAGAGGGCAAGAGAACAGGCCTTGAGAGGCTGAGAGCCATGGGACTCTTCCGCCTGGAGAAGCACAGGCTCAGGGGTGTGCATCAGGATCTGGGGGAATGCCTGTTCACCAGAGTGCCCCAGGGGACGACAAGGTCCTGCAAGACCGTTTCAGGCTGGACATAAGGAAGAACTTCTTTACTGTCCCAAGGTCTGAAACAAACTCCCCCCAGAGGTGGTGCAAGCACCTACTCTGGACTCTTTTAAGGAACATTTGGATGCTTATCTTCCTGGGTTCCTTTGACCCCAGCTGATGTCCTGCCCCTTGGGCAGAAGGCTGGACCTCATGATCTTGCAAGGTCCTTTCCAGCCCTAATGTCTATGAAACGATGAAACCCAACGACAGATGAAATTCAGTACTCCAAGAATCGGGCTACTGCTCATTAGACAGTCACCTGGACGCTGACTCTGGGCTGTATGAAACCATGCAGGGAAAGGTCTCACCTGCCACAGTGACTAGTGGACATGAAAATATCAAATAACAGTCCTAAAGCTTCCTGCTTCAGCAAGCTAGAAGGACCCAGCTCTTGATAGCCACTACAGTTTCTTACTTGTAGGTCCAGGCACCACCTGCCACTGTCTTCATGCAGGATCCACAATTCCAGATGCCCACAGCTTTCCTCTTCATTTTGGTCTGTAACACAAAATATTTATGAGCTGAGCATTAGCAGGGAAAAAAAAAAAGCCTCTTTTCTACCTTGTACTGTTACCACTGTAGTGTTTCACTTTGGCCTTTTTTCCCCCGGCTCTCTTCCCCCTCTCTTCAATGTTTTACCTTTTGGTTTTTCTAATTTTCACCTACTTATATTTTCATTGACATCCTGTCACACTTTCTGCATCCCTCATTCTTGTTTTCCTGATCTCCTACTATTCCTTCTTCACCAACGACTTCTTTCTACCTTGTATTCCATTGCTGCTGTCTCCTTTTCCCTCTCCCTTCCCTGCTTTACTTCCTGTCTTTCTAATTTCTACCTATTTACATTTTCACTGACATCCTGCTACTTAAAGCTTCTCTCATTCCTTGGAGTCTCAGACCAGCAGAGACTCCCTGTGCCTGAAGAAGGGCGACTGCACCCAAAAGCTTGCTAAGAACTTTTTCCCAACTACTCGGTTTAATAAAGAGATCACATCGACCCAAAAAGCCTTGCCTGCCTATGTCCTTAGACCAACACGGCTACAACCAAAAACCCACTGAGAAAAGGAATAAATTCTCAATCCTCAACGACAGCTGTGCTTGTAGCCAGGAAAAGAAGAAGAGCCAAAAATGCAGCCGCGTCTCCCTTAAAACAAGTCAAATGGCCTCTACAAGAACGGCTACTCCCAGAAGCATCTAAACCTGGAGCCTTTAACTCATACAAAAAGAAAAGTCAGGAAGTAGTTCAAGCTGCCAGCTGGTTGCCTTGGACCTCATTCACCTCCGGACTACATTTAGTCCCCACTTTGGGCAGCCACGTATTACCATTCTGCTCACGCACTTCGGTTACAACCATTTTACAGAGGGTCATGTAGCTGTTGAGTAAGAAGAGCGCCGCGGTCTCGCCATTCTCAGCGCATGCGTACCTACACCAGGAAGGCACTTTCAACTGCAACTTGTATCACCAATACTGAATGATCGGCACGTGCAACAACTGGAGGGTGAAAGCTCTCCCTGCAGGAATGGACTGAAGCACGTGGACAGGGCAGCCAAGGTCGACGCAGGCTGCGGTTCTGCGCAGTCAGATACTCCGCGCCTGGAGGACTACCAAATCAGCACACGTCCCTAAGCACGGCTTTATACACAAGCTACTGGAAGCCTGTCACGTCTTAACTTGTGTTAACTGGACATCAATATGGCCACTTAAAACTGCCAACCTTTAGCAGCCTGCAGTTCTAGTTTGTTGTATGTCTTTTTGTCTCAGACCAACACGGCGACTGAGTACACCCCTCGAGACCTTTAGCAGTCGAAATTTGTTGGGGTCAACGTCGGTCACTCAAACTGCCGTGGAGTTAACTGGTAGCCAGCTCCCCCCACCCAGGTGTGTACAATGCAACCAACCAGCACGCATCCAGGAGGAAAAGAGTCAGGCCTATGCTGCACGGGCTAAATGGAGAAGATGGGGAGAACCACCAAAACACTTCGTTTCCCCTTCCCCCCCCCCCCCAATAAAATATCACTATTTCGTGTAGCAAAAGATACGCAGGGAGCGTTTTCCAAAGGGAAGAAGAGGAAAAAGGAAGGGGAAGGGCAAAGCACCGCGTGCAAAGCGTGCAGCACGAAGACCTACGTTTCAAGCACTTCAAGGCTTGCAGACCCCCCAGGACGACCCCGCGGGCTCTCACCTTGCCGCAGAAGGAGCAGGTGTACTTGGCGTGCTGACTAATTTCGATCTTCTTGACCATCTTCCGGAGAGAAGCGCCATAGCGGGTCCCGTATTTACCCACAATCCCGACTTTCTTGGTGCGCTTTGCCTGCCAGGAGGAAGCCGCGAGAACGCACGAGCCCAATTAAAACCGGAGACCCCCGGACCAGGGAGTGGCGCTGTGGCTGGACGTGGGACCCTGGGGGGGGGGGGTCCCTCACAGCGGGTCCAGAACGGCGTGGACGCCCGACTTTTTTTTTTGGAAGCAGGGGTCGCTCGGGCGCTTTAAGCCCCGGCCCAGCCCGGGCATCTGTACACACGTGCCCAGGGGGCGCTTTAATTATTAAACTAAATCATTAATCATCCTCCCTCTCCTTCGGTCGTTTAGGGTAACCCGTCCCTCCCGCCTGGTCTGCATCTCGGGCCTCCCCAGCAATGGCGCCTTCCTCCCCCGCTCCCGGTTGCGACGCCGCCATCACCCCGCGCAGCCGCCGCCGCCCCCAATTCCCGGCGCCCCCCGCACCACCCTCGGGCCCCGGCGGGGCGGTGGCGGGGCCCGCGGCGGCGGATGCCGGCGGATGCGGGGCGAGGGCTGCACTCACCATCTTGCCGCGGGTCCGGGAGCCGGAGAGGAAAGAGCTCAGTGCGCAGCCGCGAGGATCCGAGCCGCGCCGCGCCGGAAGTAAAGCGGGAGCCGCGCCGCGCCGCGCCATAGAGAGGAGGGGACGCTCTGTACGCCAGGGGGTGCGGCTCTATGATCACTTGCCAGCTTTTGGATGCGGCCTGCGCTGCCCGTTCCCAAATTTGCTAAGAACTTTTTTTTCCAACTGGTCTAATAAAAGATCCCAAATTTCCCTGCAGAACCTTGCGCATCTGCTCCGAAGAAAGTTCAAGTGCAGGTATGGAGAGAGGAGGTCTGGGGTGGTGCTAACCTGGCCCCTCTTCCAGTTGTGGTCCTGGGGGGGCAGGGATCAGGCCTTCCCCAGTGCCCGTGGCTGGCAGCAAGGACTCTCACCCCCGCGGAGGACTCGCTCGTTGCTGCGACGAAGACTTTTTTGGCTGGTTTTCCAGAGCAGGACGTTGCACCCAATGGCCGAGAGAAGGGGGCTACGGGAAGTGTTGGAAATCGAGTCTGAAGCAGCACGAGCGCGTGGCGACACGCCTGGAGAACGGGTCGGCTCCTACCAAAGAACACAACAGGAATAGGGCAGGGATGTTTAGCAAAGCAGAGGCCAAGCCCAGCGCAAGGAAACTCGCAAGCGAATCGACAGAAGCATAGTAGAAAGGCAATTGTGTATACGCAGCAGTGGTCAAACAGCCGGGCCCGAGCCACACATTGCTCTTTGCACCTGCACAGAGTGTCATCGCCAGCCTTTGGCAGCGGATAAGCGTTCTGCGCTGTTGTGACTCATGTAACACCATCGTCGTCCCTATGTGTCCCTTGCGGTAGCGTCACTTCTTCAGCTGGAACGAGTTGACTGCCATGCACCTACGCCCGGGTACGTCACGGCTTTGGCATTGACACTCACTGCTTACAGCGCTCTTGAGCCAGTCAAGACTGGGAGTCATTGCTGCAGAGAAACAGAGCAGCTTAAATCGCATCCTTGAAGGCATGGATAGATAAATCATGCCAGTTACCCATCTGGTCTCATGATAATGGATACTGGCTAATGCACTGTTGTCCTAGTGGACAACAATGAAATAACCTATCTTTCGGAGGGTGTCTTCATAGATTTCGTACGCATTAGGGCTGGAAGGGATCTTGCGAGATCATCGGGTCCAGCCCAGGGGGCAGGAAAGGCAGCTGGGGTCAGATCACCCCAGCAAGATAGGCATCCAAACATTTCTTGAACGTATCCAGAGTAGGTGCTTGCACCACGTCTTGCGGGGAGCCTGTTCCAGGCCTTGGGGGCTCGGACAATAAAGATGTTTTTCCTTATGTCCAGCCTAAAACGGTCTTGGAGGAGTTGGTGACCGTTGGGCCTTGTCATCCCTTGGGGTGCTGTGGTGAACAGGCGCTCCCACAGATCCTGATGCACACCCCGACGTACTTGTAGGCTGCCACCGGGTCCCCCCTGAGCCTGCACTTCTCCAGGTGGAAGAGTCTCATGGCTCTCAGCCTCTCCCCATAAGGCCTGTCCTCCTGCCCTCTGATCATGCACGTGATACTCCTCTGCACTCTCTCAAGCTTCTCCACATCCTGCCTAAATTGTGGAGCCCAAAACTGGATGCACTAGTCCAGTTGTGTCATCACCAAAGCCGAGTACAGCAGGAGGATGACTTCTAGGGTCTTGCTCGAGATGCACTGGTAGATGCAAGCCAGGGTTTTGCTTGCCTTGCCGGCTGCAGCATCACACTGGTGGCTCATATTCATCTTGTGGTCACAACCCCGTCTCTTTCAGTCGTGGTGCTAGTGAGCATACCGCCGCTGAGCCTGTAACGTGGGGTTTTTTCTCCCAAGATGGAGCACCCTGCATGTCTCTGTGTTGAATGTCATCAGGTCTTGATCCGCTCCCCTCACGAGCCCATCGAGGTCGGCCTGAATCGCCAGCCTGTCCTCTAGCATGACCGCACTTCCCCATAGTTTGGTGTCATTTTCGATCTTAACCCTTCTCGATAAAGAGATCAGTCCCTTATACCGACACATAAGGGACATAAGCCATGTTTGTTTCCACAAGCAGACAAGTTAAAATTCGAGAAGCTAGCATTGCTTTTATAAAGGGTCGATAACTTTATGACCAATGGTATTTATTTGGTTTAGATCCTTAATTAGTTTGGTCTAATTAGATAGAGGAAAAACGAATGACAACCAGTATTGTCAAAGTGACGTTCTCTTTCCGTGCTGCACTGCTGGCAGGCGAAGGATTCAACTGCAAAACTATCTGCCCGTGACCCTCTTCCTGAATTACTTTCCCTTGCAGATTTTATGAGTCCCACACAAAGCACCGGGTCTTTCTTTTTACTTTTATGCTGCTTAATTCTGTAAACATGTCCCATGATAATAAGGTTATCTTGAGCCTCCAAACTCACAAAAATGGAATGTATTTGCTCTCAGGTTAAAACAATCCATCATCAGGAACATACTGTAGAAGGGTATTAATGCAGCGAGATAGCAAAGATCCAAGCAGTAAAACTGATCTCTATCACCATGGGTTTTATTAGATTGGAGATTTACCCACAGAATGCAGATTTCTGGCTTTCTATCCAAAGAGACTATAAAAAGAAAATGGATAGTGTGGTAAGTTAGCTGCTTGGTTTTCTTAAAAAATAAATAGTAGACAGCAAAGTAGCAGAGGACTGGCAATTGTTACTGGCACTTTAAAAGACAAGTCAAAGGATTGCTGTAGCCAAGTGTTCCCTCTACCTGCCCCCCCATTCCCTTCAAGATGTAAAATATGGTAAAAACTTACTTTTCACCTCATTCTGTAGCTGATTTTTCAATGATCATCAGTGTCTATTTACATGCAAATATGCGCATGACTCGCGTGCATGTTAAATCGAGAAAGGGCATTTATATACATGCTCCAAGAGTGGGGGGAACAGGGGGAAGAGGGTGCTTTTAATTCAAAGCCACTTTAATTGAAGCACCCAAAGCATCACGTGTATCAGTGTCCCTGCACTGAAAAAGGAAGGCAGGAGTGCTTTAATTAAAGCTCGTCAAATGAGCTTTAAAGTGCCCCACCGGACGCTGATATGTGCAACATTAGAGTCTGCTGGAGCATGGTAATTACCACGCTCCTGCAGACCTGACTAATCAAGTTGCTCTGACATGCTGCATTTACAACATGTCAGAGCAGCCTCTCTGTATGTGTATAGGTGCCCAGTTGCCACAGTCCAGAAAGTATCTTGCAAAGAAATAGGAAATGTAAAATTTCTCTAACGCTCAAAAAGAAAGAGGAAGAAAAAAATGCAAAGCAATGAGCAGTACCCATTATACACATAAAAGGGAGGCAAAAGATCCAAAAAACCCTCTTGGCTGAGCAGTGGAAATCCAGGAGACCCTTCAGAGGAAAAGAGAGGCTTGCAGGCAGTGGAAACAGGGGGCAGCCTCCAAGGAGGAGTACACCAGCTTGACTTGCACTTGCAGGGAAGCAGTTTCATAGTTGGTCGGGTCATAGTTTCATAGTTTCTAGGGTCGGAAGGGACCTGAGCAGATCATCTAGTCCGACCCCCCGCCATGGCAGGAAAGAGCACTGGGGTCAAACGACCCCAGCAAGGTGTTCATCTAACCTCCTCTTAAAGACCCCCAGGGTAGGAGCCAGTGAGGAAAGCCAAAGCAAAAACGAAACCCAGGCTGGCAACAAAGATTAAGAATAACAAAAAGTCCTTCATTAAGTACATGGGGAGCAAGAAGGTGCAGGGTAGCTTCGATGGACAAGGGCAACTCGTAACATAAGATGGACAAAGCTGAGCTCTTAAACGATTTCTTTGCATCGGTGTTCCTGGACACGGATACAAACACACCTCCCAATGAGACGTTAGCCTGGCTTGAGGAGGATACCGATCCACCAGCGGTTAGCGCAGCCCTGGTGAGGCGGCACTTGGAGGGGTTGGATGTATTGACGGCAGCAGGCCCTGATGATCTTCACCCAAGGGTGCTAAAGGAATTGGCCGGTGTCATCGCAAAACCACTGGCACGGCTGTTTAAGCGCTCGTGGCGCTCAGGACAGGTCCTGGAGGACTGGGAAAGGGCCAACATGGTCCCTACTTTCAAGAAGGGGAGGAAGGGGGACCCAGGTAATTATAGGCCAGTTAGCCTCACCTCTATTCTTGGCAAGACCTTAGAAAAAATCATTAAGGATCACATTTGTGGGGGGTCAGCGGGTAACACAATGCTAAGGGGCAACCAGCATGGGTTTATAGCAGGCAAATCCTGCCTAACATGGTCTCTTTTTATGACTAGGTCACAAAGTGCTTAGATGCAGGAGTTGAGGCAGATGTTATTTACTTGGATTTTAAAAAGGCTTTTGACGTGGTGTAAACTAAGTAGCTGTGACGTGGATTTTTCCACAGTCCGGTGGGTGGAAAACTGTCTCATGGGACGCACCCAGAGAGTGGGGGTGGATGGGGCAGTTTCTCCCTGGAAAGACGTGGGCAGTGGGGTTCCCCAGGGCTCGGTCCTTGGACCAGTGCTGTTCAATATCTTCATCAGTGACTTGGATGAGGGTGTGGAAAGCACTCTGTCCAATTCAGAGACGACACCAAGCCATGGGGTGGTGTAGTAAACACACTGGAGGGTAGGGAGCAAATTCAGGCAGATTTGGACAGAGTGGGCGTGTGGGCAGAACGGAATAGGATGCAATTTAACAAAGAGAAGTGCAAGGTGCTGCACCTGGGGACAAGGAATCACCAATACACCTATAGGCTGGGACGTACCACTCTGAGTACCACAGCAGCGGAAAGGGATCTCAGTGTCATAGTCAACGCAAAAATGAACACGAGTCGCCGATGTGACGAGGTAATAAGTAAGGCTAACCACACTTAATCAGGCATTAGCAGATGCATCACAAACAGGGGTGATACTTCCCCTCTGTGCAGCACTGGTCAGGCTGCAGCTGGAGTACTGCGTCCAGTTCTGGGCGCCGCACTTCAGGAAGGATGTGGACAACCTCGAGAGGATCCAGGAGGCCACCCGCATGGTTGAGGGCCTGCAGGTAAGACCCTATGAAGACAGACTGAGGGACCTGAATCTCTTCAGCCTCCACAAGAGAAGGCCGAGAGGTGATTGCGTGACTGTCTACAAATGCATTGCGGGGGGGGGGGGGTCATCAGGGAATAGGGGATCCTGTTTACCAGGGCACCCCTTGGGGTTAATAGAAACAACGGCCATAAACTGATGGAGAGCAGATTTAGGTCAGACATCAGGAAGAAATTCTTTACGGTGAGGGATGCCAAAATATGGAATGGGTTTCCAAGGGAGATGGTGCTTTCCCATACCTTGGAGGTGTTGAAGAGAAGATCAGACAGGCATCTGGCTGGGGCTGCTTGACACCAGCGCGCTTTCCGGCCCACGGCAGGGGGTCAGACTCGATGATCGAATAGGTCCCTTCCGACCCTGGAAATCTATGCAACCTCTCCAAGATGCGATGGGTCAGGTTTTCCAGACTGAAAGGAGCAAATGACAATTCCCAGTTGTATTTCTCTCCAACAGCAGCAGAGCTCTGTGTATCGACATCTGGCCACAGGGTCCATAGCAGATTCTCAACTTTCTCCCGGTAGATTTGGTTTTACCATCCTTTCCCATGGCAAGTTTGGCCTAAGCAGATTCCATCTGTATCCATTCTCGTCCTTTGCATTTCTTCACAGGTGGTCACGTCATTAATGTTAGAAATGCCACCCTTCACCTTTGTCTTTCTCCGTCCAGAACACAGCATACCCCTCAGTCCTGTTTCGACAATAATGGTGATTCCACCATGCTGCTGTTACAGAGATATAATAATCCTGCTTTGGGTCCTGCATAAGTAATTTGAGCACCTCCGTTTCATTGCCCAGGCTTCTTGCTATAATATACAAGCATCTTATTGATCGTATTTCAGCCATCTAGAAGCAACATTTCTTCTTATGGGTTGGGAAAGGAACAAAGACATGTATGGGCAGTTTAAAGCCAACAAGAGACACTGAGCGCATCTCCATGTTCACTCATGTGCCATAAGTATGGCACATTATGTTTAGTACCTGTAATAACAGGCACTAATTCAAAGTGCCATAATCAGTGCTACTGCGCGTTAGCACAGGTGAGTCATTTTATGTGACACTTGATACCCACTGAATCAATCTACTGCATATTAGTGCATTAGCATGATTTTTGTCAGCTGTGGTAATGTGAAGTATAATTAGTCCAGTGGGCATTAAGTGTCTCGTGTAGACATGCCCAACGAGAATCAGGCAAAGTTCACGTTATAAAGTAAAACAGCTTCAATCCTAATTTTAAACTGTTATTTCAAACTCACTACTGAGAAATGTCGGTAGTTAAATATTCTGTCGTATTTACTGGGGTAGTAGTTACCTGTTATTTGTAGAGTTTCATGAGTTCCCTATTATTGGTATAGCATTAACAGTACCATGACTACTAACATTAGCCTATTTGCATTATGACAGCCAGAGATGCCCCAGTCAAAGTCAGGGCCCTTAATGATGCACAACCATATTAAAAGGGTGCCATCCCTGCCCCAAAAAGTTTGTGATCTAAATAGAGGCGAGAAAGGAACTTATCCCAAATTAACCCCATTTGATACGCAAATTGAGACTCAAATTAAGAACCTCCTTCCATCAACAGCTTTCCAGTAGGGTCCTTTCCAAGAGGCTTTGGAGCCCAAAGTGATTTGTCTTCAGGTCACAGGGGGAAACTAAGGCAGAACTAGGAACCAGACCCCATCTCTCCTGACCCCTTGAACAGCCTGTCTTCAAAAATAAACACACAAGCTTCTTTATACTTCTCAGCCTCTAGCTTTCATCCCTCTTGTGCGTTGTGACTTAATGAGTGAGAAGTCTTCTTCAAATCCATGAGGGGCCAGATGGGGACTGCATGCTTTGGGGCAACCAACATGGGTTCATTAGAGGCAGGTCCTGTCAGACCAACCTGGTGGCCTTCTATGACCAGATCACCAAATCATTAGATGCAGGGGTAGCAGTGGATATAGTCTTCCTGGACTTCCGGAAGGCCTTCGACACTGTCTCTCACCCCGTTCTCATTAAGAAACTGGGGGCTGTGGTGTAGACACCCACACAGTCAGATGTGTCGCCAACTGGCTGGAGGGCCGCACCCAGAGGGTGGTGGTGGATGGGTCCTTCTCAACCTGGAGGGATGTGGGCAGTGGGGTCCCCCAGGGCTCGGTCCTCGGGCCCGCACTGTTCAACATCTTCATCAGTGACTTGGACGAGGGGGTAAAAAGCACCCTGTTCAAATTTGCTGATGACACTAAGATGTGGGGGGATGCGGGCACGCTAGAAGGAAGGAATAGGCTGCAATCAGACCTAGACAGGTTACAGGGGTGGGCGGACGAGAACAGGATGGGATTCAACACAGACAAGTGCAAGGTGCTGCACCTGGGGAGGTAGAACCGGCACCATACCCACAGGCTGGGGAACTCCCTTCTCGTCAGGGCAGAGGCAGAAAAGGATCTTGGAGTCATCACTGACTCCGAGATGAACATGGGCCGGCAGTGTGGGGACGCGGTCAGGAAGGCCGACTGCACCTTGGCGTGCATCCACAGATGCATCTCGAGCAGGGCCAGGGAGGTGATCCTCCCCCTCTGTGCGGCACTGGTCAGGCCGCGGCTGGAGGACTCCGTCCAGGTCTGGGCGCTGCACTTCCGGAGGGATGTGGACAGCATGGAGAGGGTCCAGAGGAGGCCACTCGCATGATTGGGGGCAGCAGGGCAGGCCCTACGAGGAGAGGCTACGGGACCTGAACCTGTTCAGCCTCCACAAGAGAAGGCCGAGGGGGGTCTAGTGGCCTGTTACAAACTAGTCAGGGGGGATCAGCAGGCACTGGGGGGGTCCCTATTCCCCTGAGCACGACCAGGAGTGACCAGGAATAACGGTCACAAGCTGGCAGAGGGGAGATTTAGGCTAGCTATCAGGAGGCATGACTTCACGGTCAGGGCAGCAAGGATCTGGAACCAACTTTCAACAAAAGTGATGCTGGCTCCTACCCTGGGGGTTTTCAAGAGGTCAGATGAACACCTTGCTGGGGTCGTTTGAGCCCAGTACTCTTCCCTGCCATGGCAGGGGGTCGGACTAGATGATCTACTCAGGTCGCTTCCGACCCTAGAAGCTATGAAACTATGAAATAAAACATGAAGGACACAACCAAGGACTGAAGACTTGCACGGCGTGCAATGGATTGCTGTCTGCCTGCAAACATACAGCTAGTAAAGTCATTTGGTAGCCGCATAGAGCTCCCTCGACATAATGGCTAAAAGCACTTTTTCCTCCAGAAGCAGTTTCTACCACCAGCCTCCCCCCCACAACACACTTTTTTTAATATAGAAAGGGTAAAGTGAATTTCAAGTGTTCTCATCCAAGTCTCAGCAACTCTGCAGATAGCAAACTGAGATTGTTATGGGCCACATTAGAGAAAGAGCGCACCTGATGCCCTTTAATGGGGCCTGGAGATGCATCTGTGTGTAGACGTAAGATACGCTGAGAGTTTATGAGAGGCGGAATCCTCCAAAGACGCATTTGGCGGATTTCAGAAAAGTGCTCTTTGCAGCTCCTCTCACTTCTGAGGACAAGAGAAGCGGTCGACAAGAAGATGATGTTTGTTCAGGTGGAATCCTTCCATCTTCCCAGCGTTGTGAGGGGGCAACACTTCCACATCTTACTGAAAAGATCCCACGTTCAAATAGGTTTGCTGTGGAGGAAAGGGCATGGCTCTGTTCAATGGGATAAATACTGGAGGGCAAGAACATTTCCAGACAGCTGAGTATAGTAAAGTAGCTAGACACGTGCAGAGGCTTGGCCAGTCGTCAGAGTCCACTGAAACAGAAGCAACGTTTGATTCACACACAGAACCGGTTTGGACTTGGGATTTTCTTCCTTCTTCATGTATGGCAGGTGGCAATAATATCTAAGTAGCACCAGAGCAGATTCACAACGTGGAGCCCCGCTGATGTTTCTCCATCACTGTGAACATAAATGCACACACAGGTAATCCATGTGCATCTTCTAAAAGGCTGAGAAAACCAGAACAAGAACTGCGGCAGTGACTTGGTACAATAATGTTAATAACATTAAACTTAAAGGAAAACGTGAGCAACTGCTGGGACCCTGGATGCTTCAGGTGACAGGTAATGAAGTAAAAGCCCTTTACCTCTAGGTTGCAAGTTCAAACTAAGCTTCAGTCAGTAATGATTTAGAGTTTAATCAAAGCAGTTCAGTGTCCTTTGTGAAATGAGTTGAGTCCAGTCCATTCCCTGGAGTCCACAGCACAAAAACCACTCAAAAGGAATAAGGGTAGTACTACACTGTCAGGTTGGTTCGATGCTGCTATGTTTTTGAGCTTGTGATTCACCAGCAGGGAAGTGGTAGTACAGATGGGACTCGGGTATTCTCCTGGCCACATCCTCTAAGCCCCAAAGGTCATGTAGAAATATAAAAATATCTTTCTATGCCAAAACCTCTGCCATCACCTCTTTACCACCAATGGAGCTGTGGGAATGATGAACTGTAGGTCTTAAAAATGCCAACTAAGTGGCACTCCTATGAGAACACAAAATGGAAGGGACTGGTACGTCATATAAGCAAACATTTAGGGGAAAACATTGTCATGAGAGATAAAGCACTGTAAAAGGTGCATAAGAAAACCACCAGAGAAGTCTGGGCTGCAGCTCTTGCAAATACTTCACATAAATGCTGCGTTTCCACTGCATCACACATTTTATACACTCAAGGCCAAAAGATGAAGCAAAATCCCAATACAAAGAAAATGCCACAAGAAAATACAAAGGCCACAAGAAAATAGACAAGTTCCGAGCCTGGGAGGGTAGAGAGGTGGGAGATACTTTTATTTATTTATTTACTGGGGGGGGGGGGGTGACATAAAAGGGCTTAACCTGGAACCTCAGTTTTCTTCATTTGTTCTCTCTGCTGTAAATAAGAAAACAAGAGCATACAATGCAGGCATCTGGTTCTATCACTGCCAGAGATGATGCTGGGTCTTACAGAAGGACATCACTCAAAACTAAGTGCAACGTAGAGAGACTGCAGAGATGCAAATTTAACAAGGTCTGGCAAAGAAGTATAAGCAGAGGCCTTTTTGCAGAGGCCTGCCCCTGCATCCAGAATTTCTCCTTTCCACGCTCTTCTGCTGTGCTCCAGTTTTCTACCACCTGGAGGCTGCATCTCACCAATGCAGTGGCTCTTACAGACAGGGCTACAGCATGCAAAGTTCTACAGGATAACAATATTTGCTGTTTATTGGGTACTTTGCAGGTTCAAAGCATTTGGCAGCCACTAAGTGGTTCATCCCTTGTCAGATTCTTGGGTTGTAGAAAAGTGAACGTTATTTTTGAACAAAAATGCTCATGGAAACACTGTCATTGGCAAAAGGACTTCAAGGCTCCCAACCCACGTTCACCCAGCGTTGTCTCTTCATCCTCCAGCATGAAACATGCCATAGAAATGGGAGCCTGTCTTGTGGTTTATTTTTTGCAAACTCGAACACAGTGATTCTTTGGGGGATTTTTAAATCTTTTTTTAATAAAAAAATGTATTTTACTATATGTATGTCTCTTCTTGTAGTTTTACTGTTTACAAAAAAAATCCTCAATACGCTGCTTCTTACGTGGGCTTTCTGAACAGCTGTCTTTTGCACTGTGCCCGGCACATCCAAGATCGGGATTTTGGCATGCAGTGACTGCCTCCATAAGCAAAGTTTCGTCGTGGTCATCTCCGTCGTCAGAGAAGGCCTTCTGGAAAAGGTCGTAAATGGTCTTCTGCCTTGGGTCCTGCTGGGGAACAAAATCTAAGAGATTTTACACATGAAGAATTTTAAGCGGTAATGATGCATACAACACTCTCCTCTCCGCTCTTCCAACTAATGGAGGATCCCAGCACAAGACATACCCATGGCAGAACAGCAGGAACACGGCAGGAATTCAGCCCTGCCTGAATTGGTACCCTCTACAGTTAAGCCTCACACCCTCATTTTCTGGAAGGGGTTGATTTGCACAAGTTTATGGCCTTCTTCAGAGCAAGGCAGAGCTGGGGAAGGGAGTTTTTCCAACAGAAACCCCTAGGATTCCCTTGCAGGGCTTACCACAGAGAATGAGGCAGTAATCCACTCCCCCAGACCCATGCCTCTACCTCAGAGTAACCCTGCACTTTTGCAAGACATGCCTCAGGCCATGGTTCTATCTACAGGGAGGTCCAGTCCTTGGTAGCACTGTCAGGGGTTCCACTGGGCACTGGCTGAGCTACCACTCCTGTGGGAGAGGGGAAATTCAACCAAACAGGTAACATGGCCTTGCATTACCAACACAAGGCCTGGAGGACCACAGAAGGAGACAGAGCAGTGTTTCCTGAACCCCATCTGCTCTCCTCAGTTGGTTCCTGACTGCCAGGAGAAGTCTCCATAGGTGGGATGAAGAAAGAGTAGTGCTGCAGGAGCACTGAAGTCTCCTTCCACACAAGGCTAGAGCCGTCTGGCGGACAGGCCGATCCAGGCACGTGGCAAGGAGGAAGGTGTGGGACCTAACTTGTGGCAGAACCTCTTCCTCCACCAGCAAACGACATGCCAAAGCCAAAGTCAATTCTACCTCTCCTGGAAATGGCTCGGCTGACACACTTTCCCAGCAGTTACCTTGATGAAATAGTTGGTGGCTTCAGTCATTTCAGAAAAATTGGTTTCAGAGAGACCAGCTGCACCCAGTACTTTTATTTTCTCTTGAATCATAGGCCTGTGGGGAGGCAGCACAGAGCAAATGTTAAAAGACAGAAACATATTAGCACGCAAGATGCCATAATCTTCTCTCTCCTGGCAAAGATGCATTAAATCAGCTACAATGCACAGTTAAAAAATAAAAAATACTGGGAGTATTTAAACATACCAGGCCTTTCAACTGAGGCAGCAGAGCCAGTTCTAGTGACCCAGCAGTGTCAGGGTCTGTACACAGCCTTCTGAGCATGTATGCATGCCTGGTGTGTTATGTTAAACTTGAGTCACTTCAGTACCACAGAGAGTAACAAGCAGAAGGGAGACCAAAAAATGGCAAACAAAGGGCTAGGAGGCTGAAGGTGAGGCACCGGCAAGGTCTCATCTGGAGTACTGAGTCCTGTTTTGGGCCTTGCACTCCCCAAAAAAAAAAAAAAAAAAAAACCCGAGGAAAGACTGGAAAGAGTCTACCAGAAAACAAAATACTAGTGGCATGGGATGCAAGACGTATGAGGAAAGGCTGAAAGAACTAGGATTACATAATCTGGAAAAGAGCAGAAGGGGGATTTGATAACAGTCTTGAAATACCTGGAGAGCAATTATAAAGAGGATGGAGACCTCCTTTTTTTCTGTGGCTGTAAGGGGCAGGACGAGGAGCACTGGCCTCAAGCTGCAGCAGAGGACATTTAGATTGGAGTCTAGGAAGAACTTTCTGACCATGAGGGTGGTCAAACATTGGAAGAGGCTGCCTAGAGAAGTGGTGGATTGTCTGTCCTTGGAAATTTTCAAGAGCAGGTTGGCCAGCCATTTGGCTGGACTAGTGCAGTCAGGAGTGTTCCTACCTTGAGCAGGGAGCTGGACTAGATGACCTTGTGAGGTCCCCTCCAGCCCTACTTCTCTATGATCCTAAATGACCAAAAAGAGGAGGTGGTGATGGCAAGCTACCAATAGCTTGTAGGTGCCTGCTGCCAGGAGGAAAACTGGTTGTATAGGGCAGGACACAGGGTTTAAATGAGGTGTAAAAGGATACAGTTAAAAGGGAAAACTTAGGCAGAATAGGAGGAAAACCTCCTGACAGCAGGACCTGTTAAGCTATGGAATCATCTGTTGAAGGAAGTGGTAGGAGCCCTGCTCTTTCTGTACAAGTGCATCTCTTGGTGCAACCCGTGTTGGCCACCAAAGGGAGACCGTGACCACATAGGTCCCACCCTCACCTCCAAGTTCTAGAAATCTGCAGCACAAGATGAGAAACTACAAACAAGTGAAAGCCACCACACTGCAACTATTGCATCTGGGATGGGGTGGGGTAGGGAGAAGGAGGGGAAAAATGCATCTGTCTTCTCTTGAGAAGCCCATTTCCTTCCTTCCAAGCACTAACAACTGCGTGGAAGGCTCTTTGCAAATAAAAGGCAAAATGACTGTCATTAACTTTCCTTGAAATGTGGGTGATACATTGGCCTCCAGCTCCTCGCGTTGCAGGGCTATAATTATTTGCAATCATGATATTCTGGGAACTGCACAAGTTTGCTTCAGCTCATTTGCTCTCTCGGATGAGGTAATGGAAATATATAATTTCGGACGTTAAAAGGACCATCTGGTAGCTAATTTCCTCTCGTCGACTGCAGGTCCATTCCCTGGCAGCACAGAGGATTTCCAAGATTCCCACAATTACATTACAGCTCCCTTGTCTTCCCCTGCAGCTTTCACTCCAGACAGAGAGGCCTGGCCCAAGTCCCCAGGGGGTCTGCCAGTGGCATTTCTTGTGCTGGCCACAGGGGCTTATTGCAGAGCAGCATGAAAGGATGCAGACTCCCTCTGCAACACCACACCCTGAGAACTCAGGATCCCAAATGCTCCAAGTCATATGTGAGGTGCTGAGCACTTCAGTTCCCATAGAGCTCCTCTCTCAGGAAGCACTCAGCACCTAACAGGGTCCATCACCTGTGCTGTGCCCAAGAAGCAAACAAAATCCATCTCCCTACTCCAAGCCTATAACTATTTTAGATCTTTTAGGCCCTCTCTAAGTACCTACTTTTCATTTGACAAAGATGCTTATTTACCCTTTTGTCACCCAGCTGCACCCACACGCAAGGTCATTAATTAGACTCCAGCCTTCCAAAACACCTTACCACTACTGCTGATCACAGAACAACCCCGCAACCCACACTACATGGATGGGAGAACCAGCTTGGGAGTTAAGGACTTTGTCACACAAGTTACAGACTTAAACAGCAACAACAAAACAGGTGGAGAACCAGAAGGAGCTATTCCACCTACCATAAGAAGTCATCTGCTGTGCCTTTCGCCACCAGGTAGTGAATGCTAACAGAACTGGTCTGTCCAATGCGATGCACCCGATCTTCAGCCTGGATCAGGACCTTTGAGAGAGACACGAAGCACAAACATCACTCTAGCACTCAATTACTCTCGACTATGCATACCCTGCTAGCACATAGATTCCCGTCAGGTTTCCACTCCAACAAATACTGTACAAAACTACTGTAAGCGCCAATCCCTGCCCCAAAGAGTCTGTAGCCTAAACAGGCAAGACTGAAAAGGTTGGGAGAAAAGGAGGATTATGATGTCCCTTTTATAGATGAGGAACAGAGGCACAACGAGAGTAACATCCAGATTTTTAAAGGTATGCAGTTGTCTGTCTCTCCTGAAATCAGTCTGTCTAATGTGCTTAACTACCTCTGAGTTCTGGGCCTGAGGCTGGGACAGATGTAAGTTATACCAGTATTAAATTATACTGGTACAAAATGTTCACACAGCTGTTACATCTGTCTGCTCCCCTTACACCGTGAGTGAAGTGAAACTGTTATAATTTTAGCCCTGTTTCATTCGGAGACTTAGCTCCCTTATACTGCTCTACGAGTGGACAGATGCAACGGTTAAACCAAACCAACCTGTGTGTGCCCCTGAGAGGCAGGTCCCCCTCATCTATTAAATCGGTTTAAAGTGGCATCTGCCCACATGCCCACGTTAACACAGGTTTGAGAGATGGCAGGGAACTGCATCCAAATTCAAGTCCAGGCTACACTTCATTCCTCATCCTTTCCCCTGAATTACTGGAAAGAGCCTGCTGTTAAAATTCCCCAGAGCAGAGGTTCTCAAACTGCGGTCCACGGACCCAGGTGTCTGCAGAAAGGTTGCGGAATAATCAAGAATACCTGTACTTGTAAGGTAGGACCACTCGTATTAAAATATGAGTTGTGTGCTTTGATTTGTAGAACAAAAAAAAAAGTTTATTAACTTTTTATTTTAAACTTTTTATTAAAGTTTATTAACAGTGGTTTGCCGAGGCCCTCGGCAATTTTCAAGTGGTCCGCGAAAAGAAACATTTGAGAACCACTGCCCTAGAGAAAGCTTATCTGCCAAAACATTCCCTTCCCTGCATCAACACAAACAGGTGCACACGCATGGAAGACCTGCAACAAACAGCAATCAGTGCAAATATTTAGACAGCCATTCAGAAAGGGTATGATCTGTGAATTCCAGTCCTGAGATTAACATCATCAGTATATTCATATTAATAATATTAACATTATAACTAATATTAACTAATAACTAATATGGCATCTTATGTTTACAGCAGTGGCTCTCAACCTTTTTAGACTCAAGGTTGCCCCTCAGAAAACACCACCTCTTAGCTTCCACTTGGCTTTTGACAACAAAAAAATAATAGAGCAATTTTTTTGTTGCACAGAACTCAGCACGACCACAAGACAAAATGTTAGCGGCACTATAGGTTCCTACTAGAAACCTCTGGGTTCATCTTGGGACTTGTGTAGGTGTTTGCTCATCTAACAGTGCTCTGTGCAGCACCTCACAGCACCCTTAAAAGGATCTCAGCACCCCAGCGTGCTGTGGCACCCTTGCTGAGAATCCCTGTTTGGACAGCATCATCATTTACCCACCACTGAAATGCAGCTGCTTACACATCGTGTGGATTAGCTGCTTTAAACGTGCACAGCAGTGCAGATGTAAAGGGAAAGTGGGAGGCACTGGGGTTTAGGGGGACAGATCACTGGATTGTAACACAGGACATCCCATTTCTGCTTCTGTCCCTGCCAGTGGCCCAACCAATGACCCTGGGCATGTCACTTCTCCACGCCTCCATTTCCCCCTCTGGATAAATGGGGGATGATTGCAATTCTACAGCAAAGGGGGCTGAAACCCACTGGTGATATCCGTGATATCAAGGATAGGAATTATTCTTCCCCTGAAACTGCTGGTGAAAGCTAGGCAAGCGGGACTCCGACCATGTCTGCAGGGTTAATGCCTCTCCCCTCCAAAATCAGTAGAAATCCAATTGCTGCTCTGAGTCAGGGCCTCTGCTTTACATTTCAGCTGACAGAGCAACTACACTGGCTCCTCGCCGGTGCACTGGTGAGGTGCTGACACTGACACTGCTGCCCCCTGACGAGTCACCAGTCCCAGTTCACGTGATCCCTGCCTTCCCAGGAAGGTCTCCCACCCAAGTCCTAGCCAAGACTGCCCACGCCCATAACCTCTTTAGGAACATTGTCCCACCTCCCCTCTTCATAGCTCAGCCTCTCTGAAAGTGCGAAGAGACATTGCCTTTGTGCCGCCATAACAATTTCGATGGTGTGTCCCTAAGCAGGGCAACCCTGGCTTTCTCTGCTTACACAGACGTGCCCCAGGGAATCCCCAGGCACACCTCTGCAATCAGGGACACCTCACCCATCGTCTCCCACAGGATTGGGCCCCTACAGGACAACATCCCACCACAGCTAATCCACTTCACATGACGACATGGGGTTATGCCTGAGCCCACCCTCCAGCTAGGCCTAAAGCAGATTCGGATGGGCCCATTTAAAATGCAACACTTTCATATAATCATAGAAATGAGGGTGGGAAGGGACCTCAGGGGGTCACATCTAGTCCAGCCCCCTGCTCCAAAGCAGGACCAGCTCCAACTACATCATCCCAGCCAGGGCTTTGTCCACCCGTGTCTTCAACACCTCCAAAGATGGAGATGCCACCACTTCTCTGGGTAACCTGTTCCAATGCTTTACTATCTTCCTCATGAGAACATTTTACCTAATATCCAACCTCAACTTCCTTTGCTGCAACTTGAGCCCTTTGCTCCTTGCTCTGTTGTCTGCCCCCACTGAGACCAGTCCAGCTCCATCCTCTTTGCAGCCCCCGGCAGGGAGCTGAAGGCTGCTATCAAATCCCCCATCAGTCTTCTTTTCTTCAAACTAAGCCCACTTTCCTCAGCCTCTTCTCACCAGTCATGTCCCCAAGCCCCCCAACCATTTTCACTGCCCTCCGCTGGACTCTCTCCAATGTGTCCACATCCTTTCTGTTGTGGGGGGGGGCCACAGCTGGACACAGGACTCCAGATGTGGCCTCCCCAGTGCTGAATAGAGGGGAAGAATCACTGCCCTTGATCTGCTGGCAACGCTCCTACCGACGCAGCCCAGGATGCTGTTAACAGTCTTCGTTCCTCCAGAAGTATAACCAGACTGGGTGACTGGGGCACCAGCCGCATGCACTGATTTTAAGGGGAGCACAAAAATCTCAGCAGCCACTACTGCTGTTGCCCCAGCCACCAAAAATGCTTGTCACACCTGCTTTCCTTATCCTAAGAGACAGCTGCCAGCTCCGATCCTACTGGATGCCTGAGCAGACACCAGGAAGCAGCACTGGAACACAGAGGATGAGAACAGGATTCATTTTTCTTAGCATAAGCTAAACAGCAGAAGATAGGAGAGGGTCTGCGGTATATCTGAGTTATCAGTCTAAGAACAAAGGCCATATTACAGTATCTGAAAGCTTCACAATCAGTACACTTATTCTGCCACCTCCTCTGAGGGGCAGGGATGTGCTATCATTCAAAATTTTTACAGGTGGACAAATGAGACAGAGGTCCAGGTTCTCCAAGCACAGCTGGACCAAGATTTTTGCATCTGGATGATTCATAACCTACTTATTCCCTGTGGGCTGCTGAATTCAGGATAAGTCACTCAGCTGCTTGCTGTGACTTTTTACTGCAAAGGGCACTGCTTCTCCACTTAGCTGCAGTGGTCTGGAGAATTGCTCTTTGAAATAAATGCTGCAGCAAGCAGGTGGAGCACAGCCATGCTCTGGCACAACTGTTTTCTGCAGCTGTATGTGGCTTCTGGCCAGCTCACAAGCCTTCATCTTCTCAGGGGGTCAAGGAACCTAATGCTCCAAAGAATCCAGGTTCTACTGTGCTTTGGCACCTATTTCTCAACACAGCGTAGACACCATAAGGCTTTGGGGGGATATGAGCCTGTGCGACTGCTCTGGGGCAAAGCTGAGTTCCAGAAGTGCCAGGTGAGTGCCTTGATGCCCGGGCCATCCTCCCTTCAGTGGACATAAAAGCACGACTTGGAACACCATCTAACCAGTAAGGGGGCACCTCATCTGCATCTTATTTCATTTTCTTCATGAAACAGGGCCGCCTGGTAAAGTTCAGCCCTGTGCCTCTGCCAACAAGATAACGCACATTAACCCTGCTCCTGTCAGCTCCACATGGTGCCAGTATGGAACAGCCCATCTTCCTGTTCTGTTGAACGGCTTCATTACCATTATCTGTATTCATACCGGATTAGGCTCTCTCCTTGGCAGCCAAAATGGCTTTATAGTGACACACACTCTTCCATGCCACTGGACAAAGGACCCAAAACTGGAAGGCACTGAGTGTTTCTTGCAAGCTGCTGTGCACCCTAATTCTCAATGAAACCAGTATGGTGTAAGTAATTTGTAGAGAAGTTTAAGTCAATGCATTAGTAAAGAACTGGGGCAGCATGAATTCAGGATTACCTTGAGTATGAAAGTGAGCTCAAATAAACTTCCTCCCCTCTTAGTTATTAGCTACAGATGCAAAATAGGCAACATGTGCTCGGGATTAAAGAAAACATCCAAATACAATGAGGTACAATGGAGAATCCAAACTCCCTATTTCTAGAGGGGAGGGCAGCATTGGTGAGGGATGATTGCTCTGAATATGACCATGGACTGACTGGGTGGTTTGGTGCTAGCTCTTGTGATCAGTAAAAGTATGGTCAAAGCTGGAAACAGAAGCAATAGCTTGTACCATTTTTAACCAATTCCCAATCACCTACTACAGACTGGCATCCAGGCCACTCAGCTAGGGGCTGCCATGGTTTCAAACAGGGTGGGAGGGGGACAGGACTAGTGCTGGGTATAAAATTCTAAAGAGGAAAAGATTGAGGGGAAAAAAATCCTGGAGGAAACTCTGATCTTCCACCTCCCTCACCAGACATCCCACAACCTCAGTCCATTTCTACCTTTCAACACAATAATTTTGTAGATTCATAGATGTTAGGGTCGGAAGGGACCTACCTCACCAGATCATCGAGTCTGACCCCCTACATAGGCAGGAAAGAGTGATCAGATGACCCAGCCAGATCCCCATCCAACCTCCTCTTGAAGCCCCCCAGGGTAGGGGAGAGCACCACCTCCCTTGGGAGCCTGTTCCAGACCTTGGCCACTCTCACTGTGAAGAAGTTCCTCCTATTGTCCAGTCTGAATCTGCTCTCTGCTAGCTTATGGCCATTATTTCTTGTAACCCCCAGGGGCACTTTGGTGAGCAGAGCCTCACCAATTCCCTTCTGCGCTCCCATGGTGAATTTATAGGCAGCCACAAGGTCGCTTCTCAACCTTCACTTGTGGAGGCTGAAGAGGTCCAGGTGCCCTCGTCTCTCCTCGCAGGGCTTGGCCTGCAAGCCCTTAACCATCCGAGTGGCCCGTCTCTGGACCCTCTCCAGGTTATCCACATCCCTCTTGAAGTGCGGTGCCCACAACTGGACGCAATTCTCCAGCTGCAGCCTGATCAGCGCCCGATAGAGGGGAAGTATCACCTCCGTGGCTCTGTTTGTCAGGCATCTGCCGATGCACGATAAAGTGCCGTTGGCTTTGCTGATGACTTCGTCACGCTGAAGACTCATGTTCATCTTGGAGTCCGCTAGGACTCGGAGATCCCTTTCCACTTCCATGCTTCCAAGCAGGTCATTTCCTAGGCAGCAGGTGTGCTGGACACTTTTCCTCCCTAGGTGCAGCACTTTGCATTTCTCCTTGTTAAATCGCGTCCTATTGTTTTCTGCCCATTTGTCCGACTGTCCAGGTCTGCCTGCAGTTGTTCCCTGCCCTCCGGTGTGTCCGCTTCTCCCCACAGTTCTGTATCATCCGCAAACTTGGACACGGTACACTTTACTCCCTCGTCCAAGTCACCAACGAACACAGTGAAGAGTACCGGTCCAAGGGCCGAGCCCTGCGGGACCCCACTGCCCACGTCCTTCCAGGTTGACACCGACCCATCCACCACCACTCTCTGGGTACGACCCTCCAGCCAATTTGCCATCCCCCGGACTGTGTAATCATCCAAGTCACAGCCTCTTAACTTGTTCACCAGTACGGGGTGGGATACCATATAAGGCCTTCCTCACGTCTATGTAAACGATATCAACCCCTACTCCTGTGTCCAGGTGTTTTATAACCTGGTCATAAAAAGAAACTAGATTAGTCAGGCATGATCTACCTGCTACAAACCCATGCTGGTTTCTCCTCAGCATAATTTTTGCTACTGGGCTCTCGCATATATGAGCCTTAATAATCTTTTCAAAGACTTTGCCAAGGATGGAGGTGAGACTGGCCTGTAGTTGCCTGGATCCTCCTTCCTCCCCTTCTTGAAAACAGGGACCACACCGGCCCTTTTCCAGTCCTCCAGGACCTGGCCCGTGTGCCACGAGTGCTCAAATATTCTTGCCAGTGGCTGTGCAGTGACACCAGCCAGAGCCTTCAGCACCCTCGGGTGGAGCTCGTCCGGGCTGCCGACTTCAATGCATCCAGTCCTTCCAAGTGACGCTGCACCATCTCAGGGTCAACGCTTGGTAGTCTGGCACCCTGCTCTTGTCTCTCTACGAACCCACTGTGGGACTCGTCTTGCCCCTCGTTTAGGAAGACTGAGGCAAAGACCTCATTGAGGAGTTCAGCCTTGTCCCCCCTGCCTGTCCCCAGTTGCTTTTGCCCATTCAGTAGTAGTCCTATTCCACCCTAGGCCTTCCTTTTACTCCCTATATATCTGAAAAACAATTTTGTGTTATCCTTAACTTGGGATGCCATCCTCAGCTCTATGGCAGCTTTGGCCTTTCTAACTGCCTCCCTACAACTGCAAGCTGAGGCGGCATACTCCTCTTTAGTAATCTCTCCCTGTTTCCACTGCTTATATGCCCCCCTTTTTGCCCTTAGGCTGCTCTGGATTTCTCTGGTCAGCCAAGGAAGCCTCTTGGCCCCTTTCCCCCCCACATCGGGATCATCTTCCTCTGTGCACGAAGAGTCGCTTCCTTAGGCACAGCCACCCTTCCTGGGCTCCCATCTTGCCAGATCTCTTACTCTGCAGTGCATCATTGACGTCAAAGACTTTCTCTGGTAACTATTGATCTGCACAGCCACAAGTGACGGATACTTACGCCTGGGTTCCAGAATAACTCTGCAAACACAACCAGGTCAGCAGAAGAGAGCGTCACCCCCATGTTTGCAGCGGTGATGGACAAGACAGCCACAGAGAGTTTCTCGGAGACCTGGAAATTCTGGCACAGAGACTGGCGCTCGGCTGAAGGCGTGGACCCATCGATGCGAATATACCCAACACACTGAGGAAAGGGAATGGGAAACGCACATTACCAAGGCTTTGTTTTCACATGTTCTACCAAATTTCCTTCACAAGACTTGGGGAGAGCAAAGAAACCTCAGAGAGTTACTACACTGCAGCAGTCTACCATTCTCTGCCTTCATAGAATTTTATAGATGCTACAAAATCTGCCACTTGCTGAACAACAGATGAGGACAGTGTGTAAAATAAACACCATGAACTTAATATCAGGTATCACTGAGCTGTTATTCATTTTTAGCTGTATTTTAAAGAAAAAAAAAACTTCTTTTAATTAAAGCAGCGTGTGTACACATATACACACACATACATATATAAAACAGTGCAATATATATATTAATTTAAACATTTTAAAAAGTGATATTTTATATAGATATAGATACATTTTAAAAAATTAATATACATTTTAATTTATGTGTGCGCGCACACATTTTTATTTATTTATTTTTAAGGCATTTGCAGGACTTTTTAAGAAATTATCTGAATAGTTCCTTATGCTGCCAGACATAAACCACAATTCAAAACAAATGTCCCCAGTCAGCAACCCCTCCATCTGGTCAGCTGTCATCTAGACCCTGATCATGACAAAGCACTAAGACAGTGATAAGCCTACAGCTAGGGGAGAAGTGGATAAAAAAAAAGTTGAGTGCAGACCTGAGTACCACCCATGTACTGATGCTGCTGCCACAGTGTCCCAGTTTCTTGCTGGAGACAGGACATGTCCCCACACGATTCCAGGAGAATGAGCAATTTTCCAACTCTACCCCCAGACTTATCTCCAGGAGGAATTGGCTGCTTTCAAAGTTATATTCTACCTGGCTCCAGCCAATACCCCCTCATAAACAGAGATTTCAAAAGGATATAGAACAGATTAAAAAAAAAAAGACAAGGAAGTCTGACTTTTGCTTATGACCACAGACTGCTAGCCAGCTACGTCACTGCAGTCTCCCTGCAATAGTCAGATGCAAAAATTCAGACCAACAGGGATCCAAGAAACCAGACGGATGCAGTTGTAGCCAGGGTCAGTTTGCTACTGCTGTCTCACCAACCATCAGCAAGGAGTAACAAGCGGCAGTGGCAAGACTTGGTACCAGTACGGTACTACTGAAAGCACTGGGCAAACACCAATCCGGGTTGGTGGCTAACACCAAGGAACATTACCTGCAGGGATGGTCCCTGTGAATATGAACTGCAGAGCCCATAAGGCAAACACATTCTGGACCTTAGCTATTCTGCTGAGGGTGTGCTAGAAATCTCACACAGTAGATGATCTGTGTCACTAGCTTTCATAAGCAAGCCAACTTGCCAGGACTTTTGCAATCTCTTAAGCAGTTGTTGCATTGGGACAACAATAAAATGAGCAGGAACCTGATTTAAAAGCTTACTTTTTTCTCCAGTTCCTCACTTATTGCATCCAGTAATATCTTGTGATGAGCAAACACCAGGAATTTCTCTCTTCCACTTTCAAGTAAGTCCAGGATGTATTCTCTGCATGAAAAAAGAAAAAATAATAACTCTAGTTATGTTACCCCAGTCCAGATAAATCTCAAATCCTAAATCATCCTATTAATCTGTAGACAGAAACCAGAAAACCTGCTAGCAACAGAAAACAGACTTCAATAGTACATTCTGATTCTTTACCCAAATACTCACAGATTCAAAAAAAAAAAAAATCTAAGGAAGCATCACTATTTACTTTTCTGTCCGGAGTTGTTTTTAATTGCTTCCCTCTTTAAGTTGGTCCTAATTCTACCATTCAATGTGATACTCAAAGTTACTTCTGTTCATCCAGATATTTCATTCATCCATTTGCACTTCTAACTTCAGTGTCTTGGGCAACACATTCACTATCCAAGAAGCAGTGATCCATAACATGTTTTTTAATGTTACTTTCAATTTATAAGTAAAAAAAAAAAAATCATCAGGACACCTCAAAAGTTATTTCTCTGCCAGCTAAGAAATACAAGAGCCTGTTACATAAGAGTCTTCTGCAAGTTATCTACACCTTGTTCGCAACAGGTAAAATAAATGTTGGCTTTTAGCAAGGGTTGATGGTTCAGCAAACTGCCAGGATCAGGACTATGAAGGGTTTCACTACAAAGTAAGGGTTTTCAGCATGGCTTAGGTTAGCAACAACTGAAAAAATCCAAAAGGACCTTCATGCCTTGTAGCTATGCCATTAGGTTACTGGATTCTGTAATGCTTGACCAAGAAATGCTGACTGTTTCAGTTAATTCAGGGCTGTCCCACTGGCAGCCCATGGACTACATGTAGCTCGCAAGGGGCTAAATTGCAGCCCCCAAGCTCCTGCTGGGATGCTGCTCCCTCTTCCAGAAACCACTTCCTGCCCCCACCCCAGGGGATGAGGCAATACGGCAGACTGGGGAGCCGAGAGTGAGACTGGGAAATGCAGCGTAGTGGGGACTGGAGGCACAGTGCAGTTAAGGGGGTGTCACAGGTATGCAGTACACCAAGGGGGTCACATCCATGGGGTGTATGGTCCAGTGGGGGGCTATGCCCTGCCCTGGTGCACCCCACTGGGCCTATGGCCCCTGCTGGTGCAGCCCCCAGCCAGCTGCAAGTTGGACAGCCCCGATTTTTCTTTTTGTTTTTTTTTAAATTTGTTTTTCTTTAAAATACATCCAAAAATGAATAAGTATCTCAGTGATACCTGACATTAAGCTCATCGCGTTTATTTTATATGCTCTCCCCACCTGTTGTTCAGCAAGTGGCAGATTTGGTAGCGACAAGGTACAGCAGCACCATGTGTATTGTCAGAGGAAGCTGGTCACTTTGGCACCTGAGAGGCTGTGGAAGGCAGTGTGGGACTGCAGGGCAAGTACATTAACTAGATGACATGTGCATCTTTAAAAGTTCATAGTAGGCATCTCATAGAAATGAACAGAGCAGGTCTATTTGAGTCAGGCCAACAGCAGATTTGGGGAAACAACACTATATGGGTTTTTTTCAGCTCACATTTGCAATAAGAAAAAAAACCACCTCTTTTTAAAGAAAGAAGAGAGAGACCAGAGTGCAATATAGTGGCAAACCAGCAGATGAATTCTGCAGCAAAGTCTGAGACCGTGAAATCACCCAGACCTCGCTGCCAGGTCATTACCATAGGACAGCAGTTCAATGGACTATAAGAAATAAATTGCTGGAAAGCTGGAGTCATCTGCTTCATCATAAAAAACAATCCACTTTCTAAGCAGCCCTCCCAGACTCCTTGGCAGTCTTGGCAGAAAAGCCAAGGATGGAAACTGACCAAAAGAGATCACCTCTGGGGGGGGCAGGAGTTGAAAGCACCTCTCTGGGGAAACATTTTCTGTTCCTGTGATCCCAAAGCAGCTCTGTGGGGAATCTGAGAGTTTCACGGCTGTCAACATGCCACCTTTAGCGAGCACTATAAAGGCTAAGCTCCTTCGATAACTACATTGGCTCAATGTTTTCTGTAGCAGGGTGGCAATAACGTGCTTGGTTTCTTGAATTCCTTTCATCCTATCGATTTATTCCTTTTAAACGACAGCAGGGCCCGAAGCAGAGCACTTGATCCAAACCCCGTGCGCTGGGTTACTTCACTTTGGCTCAAACCACACAGTTGAGTTCTCTGCCTGGAGTTAAGCCAGCAGAGTGATTCAGAGAATGCGTCAGCACCGCAATTAAAACTAAATGCATTTTTTTTTAATGGGTTCAAAATGACACTTGGTTTTGCTGCAACATTATCTCAAACTCCCTTCCTCTTTTCTGGGAAGCAAATCCCATTTTGCTCAGTAAAAATGAGCCACTGACATCCAACTTACATGACAGAGTGGATTTTGGCTTCGGCGGTTCTGTTATAGAAGTGGAGCAGAGCTTCCTTCTCTTCTCGTTTCTGTGAAGGAGGACAGAAACGTGTGTCAGTTTTCAAGCCGCCTCCCCCTACTTTCTGTTGGCAGTCCCAACATCCCACTACTGCCAACCCACCATGCTGGGAAAAACCAGACAATCCTGCATTTTCTTGCATATCACATACCCCAGAATGAGAAATGCACCTTGATTTTTGAAAGGCAGAATGGAAGGGGGGAAAAAGATTTCCGTAGAATAAGAAACTGAGCAGCAGCGAAGGAGCCCCTGCTTCCTATTCTGTTCCTTTGAGTCTTATGTGGATCTTCCTTTCACTTTTGTTGGGCAAGGGCAGAAAGGGTTTTTACCATATTTTTTACATACAATATGCATGGCAAATTCCAGCAGCTGATCGGGGGAGAGGTATGTGGTGTATGCAGGAAAATAAGGTACTTACAAGAGATGGATCACTGTGTAGGAAGGGAATGTTTTACATAATATTTTTGGGAACCGACTGAATAAGCAGCAGAAAAGGACCTGGGGGGACAGGGGACAAGAAGCTGATAAGGAGCCGGCAGTGTGTCCTTGGTGCCAAGAAGGCTACCGGCATCATGGGCTGCATTAGTAGGAGCATTGCCAGCAGAATGAAGGCAGTGATTCTTCCCCTCTATTCAGCACTGGGGAGGCCACATCTGGACTGCTGTGTCCAGCTGTGGGCCCCCACTACAGAAAGGATGTAAAATGTTGGAGGGAGTCCACTGGAGGGCAATGAAAATGGTTTGGGGGCTGGGGGACATGACTGGTGAGGAGAGGCTGAAGGAACTTGGCATATTTAGTCTGCAGAAGAGAAAACCAAGGTGGGATTTGATAGCAGTCTTCAACTCTGTGCAGGGGGGTTGCAAAGAGGATGGAGTTGGACTGTTCTCAGTGGGGGCAGATGACAGGACAAGGAGCTCAAGCTGCAGCAAGGGAAGTTGAGGGTAAATATAAGCAGGAGTGCACTGATATAGATTTCCTTGGCCGGTACTGATAGCCAATTATAAGCCAGCCATATTGGCTGATACCGATCCAATAGCCGATTTACAGGACTGCAGTCAGGCAGCTTGGAGAGCAGCGCTCTGCTGGTAAATCTGTGGGGGAGGAAAGGGACATGGCGGGGTGCAGATTGAGGCCCACATGCTGAGGCAGGGAGTGGGGCAGGGGCTGCCCAGCCAGCACAATGAATGGGACCCTGTGGCCAGGAGCAGGATGGAACCACAGGAGGTTTGTCCAGGGGGTGTGGGAGAGTGGCGAGGGGAGGGGAGGGAGGCGTCTCCCCGCCACTTCACACCTCCCCAGGGGAGGCATGGTGGATGCATGTCCTCCCAGGATTTGTGCATAGGGAGAGGGCAGGCAATCCGCTGAGGGCTGGGGTCAGGGTCTGCACCAGTCTCTTCCCAGAGGGGGGCTGGGTGGGACAGCTACAGGGAATTATGGGGTGGCTATAGCCCACCCCCAACCTGCCATAGCACCGCCCTTCCTTGGGGCTCTCCACTCTGCTGCCCTTCCCTCAGTAGCCCCACGCTGGCCGCGCGTCCCCTGCCTGCCCCACAGCATCAGGCTCACAAGGGAAAGGCAGCTGCGCAGAGTGCCCCAAGCAGGAGTGGCACGAAAGAGGGGGGCCTATAGCCACCCCAAAATTCCCTGTACCTCCCCCGCCATAACAAGCCCTCCCAGTGCTGCAGCTGCCCGCCCCACGCAGCTGAGCCTGCCTCGCTCCCAGCCCCCTCACTGGGAAGAGGCCAGTGAAGCCCCTGGCCCAGAGCCTGCAGCCCACCCTCACCCCACACAGGAATCCAGGGAGGGCATGTCACCCATGCCTCCCTCAGGGGTGCATGCAGCATTGGGGAGCCATCCTCCTTCCCACCTCCCTGTGCCTCCTGGACAAGCCACCCACAGCTCCATCCTGCTCCCCACCCCAGGGTCGCATTCACCACCCTGGCTGGGTAGCATCTGCTCCTGCCCCAGCCCCACTCCCTCCCTCACCGTGGAGACTTCAATCCGTCCCCCAACACAAGCTTACCAGCAGGGCGCTGCTCTCCAAGCTGCAGGGCTACATTCCTGGCCACATGCACGCCGCATGTATCGGTGACACTATCAGCTACACCAGCCAAAAAAAGCCAATGGCTGATAATGTTAATTTTCCTTTTATTGGTGCCAATCCAATATGCAACCGGTATATCAGTGCACCTCTAGATATAAGGTACATAGATAAGATGCAAGCTGAGGTTAGATATAAAGAAAAAAAAACCTCTCTCACGAGGAAGGTAGTAAAGCATTGGAACAGGGTACCCAGAGAGGTGGTGGCATCTCCATCCTTGGAAGTTTTCTTGGATCCGGGTAGACCAAGCCTTGGCTGGGATGATGTAGTTGGGGCTGGTCCTGGTTAAAGCAGGGGGTTGGACTAGGTATGACCTCCTGAGGTCCCTCCCAACCCTCATTTTCTATGATTCTCTCTCTGTAGCACCCATCCATACAGGACAGACCCCTTCCACATGCCAAACAAGTGCTCCCCCCTCCAGCCTGCTCCAATGGAATAGCACCAGCTCTGCACCCACAGGGGATCACCATGCCTTCAAGAAAGTGCAGAGAAGCAGGATTTGCCTCTGACTAAAAACCAAGAGCTCCTAAGAACTAAAAACACAGTTAACTTAAGAAGAACCTTTTAAGGACAGATTTCCCCTACAATCACTTGAACACTGCAATGTTGTATTAGTGCCAGAGCACTATCAAGTGAAGCAAAACTGATCACCGTTTTTTTCATTGTCTGAGCAGAAAGACATGCCTAAGAAAAAGATCCCAAACAGAATAAATGGCACAAAGATGGATTTCGAATGTTCTTTCAGTTTCAGGATGCCTCAAATTTCCAAATGCTACAAGTGGTTTTAGATGCCCTGCCTGTGATCACAGAATAACAGAAAAGCACAATTGGCAGGGTCCTCAGGAGGTCACATCCAGCCCAGCTCCCTGCTGAAGGCAGAATCCTCCCAGTTAAGTTTCTGTGAAGCTTGCTCTTAAAAACATCCAAAGCTGGAGACTCCACAGGGTCTCCGGGCAGCCTCTTCCAACGCTCAACTACATGCAGCCAATGCAGCCAGTTGTTCAGAAAGACCATGTCCCTGCCATGCAAAAATTAGCCTCCACCCCATCTCCTTTAAGTTGTGACATCTGACACAACAAAGGTCAAGTGCAATGCAATTCCTAATCTCAATGGCATCCTTTGAATACAAATATCATTTTATTTCATAATAAAACTTTAAAAAACCCTCAATAACATCCTTTTAATACTACCCAGGATTCGTACTTTAAATTCATATAAACAATCTCCCCCCAGGGACATTCTGGGCAGCTACCCCATATCTCAGCAAAGGCTGCCTGTCAAAAGGACTATACTTGCTTTTATAAGAGCTCCTCCTTGCCTCCTGATACATATGGCTGCTCTGCACACACATACCCAGATGACAGAAACAAGCAGCAAGACCAGGGAGGGAAATCCTCTGGGATAGTTTATGCAGACGAGAAGAGAGTCCCCAGGGGTTTGATACACAGAGCGGTATTTTCATCACACAGGGAAACGCGGTCTGGGATTTCTAGCTGCACCAGGTCACGGGCAGACTCGGTTTTAGTTAGAGCAGTGCAGGTGCCCGTCTCAGGAGCTGAATTCCCAGGTGACCAAAGAGCTATGGAAAGAAGTCAGGTGCCGCAGCAGGCAGGAACAGTGCAGGCTCAGGTTTGGTGGGCTGCCAACAGAGCACTGACGTGTTTGAGAACCATCACATGGACATACCTCATGTTTGTAGCCAAACACACCCTGAGCGTTTTAGAGGCCTGGTACAAGGCAGGGGCAGATTCTGTCCACACCCTTAACAAGCACGTTCAAGCCACAGCTGCAGCCAAATCATAGCAGAGCTCATTTGGCAAGGACAGAAAAAGCACAGTATGACTGTGCCAGAACATCTGCATAGGGATACACTGGTGGTTCTGATATAGGCTACGACTGTGTTCCTGCTCTACCACTAACCTCCCATGCAATCTTGAGCGACTCAGTCTCTATGCCTCAGTTCCCCACCTGTGAAATGGGCACATTACTTCCTCCACTCACAGAAATGTGACATAAATATAGATTGTGAAGCACTCAGACACTCTGGAAATGAAGCCAGATAAGCCCATAGGGGAGACAGAAGAAAAACTTTAAAGTTAAGGCACTGGACTGGATCTCAGGAGACCTGGGTCTTGTCTCCAGCAATGCCTCAGGATCCATGTGAAACCCTGAACCAGTTGTACCACAGCTCTGCATCTGTAAAATGGGGTTGATAATATTTCCCTATCCCAGAAGGATGTTGCAGGTACCATTTAAAGTTTGGTAGATGCTTAAATGCTAAGATGCCAGGAGCAACAGCCAAGCCCATAAAAATAAAATCATAGGAGATAGTGGTTGTGGTCCACAAAAAAGAGGGGAGCAGTGTTATATTTATAAGGCACATGCGGAGAAGATATACAGAGAAGGGGAAGATGAATGGATAGGAGCAATGGCAAAGGGACAAAGAAAGAGAGAGATGTACAACATGAGGGGAAAATGAAAAAGCCATAGCTAAAGGAAAAGGAAACAGACTTTATACATTCCAGGGCACCCAAAAAGAACCATTTAAAACAGCGCCTTCAACACCAAGATGTTCTGAACATCTCTGCTGCTCCAAGAACCTGAGCTATTGTTTTCCCCTGAAGTTTTTAACACCTTCTAAAAAAGTTTTGGGAGATGAAAGCCCCTGAAACGTCAGGGGTCCGCCAGCCATGCAGCAGCTGACTCACATTTTTGTATCCTCTGGCCATCTCCTTTGTAGCAGCTGCCAGCACAGCCTTGGTCTTCGCATTAATGCCCTCGGGAGCGACCACAACCACTGTGCGCTGCTTTGCTGGAAGCTGGGAGAGCACGTCCGACTTCAGGCGGCGGATCATGATGGATTCTTCCAACAGAAGCTTGAGCTCCCCTAGATTGGACGACCTGGAGTAGTCCCATCCCCACGGCATCTGGGAAAGAACACAGCATTATCATCAGCACCAGAGAGAGCCTTCGAGCCATTCCTAGTCAGCAGAAGATCTGGCTAGATCAGTGCAGAGCAGATGGGAGATGCATCCAAAGAGGAAACGGGAGACCATGTAGCTCCCTATCCCAATTCTAAGGGTCTGCACTGATCTTTGTGTCATAGGAGGCTTTTAGGGTCTTCTTTGCCTGTCTGGTTGGGCACATGTCTGCACAAGTGAGCTTGCTGGGACCAGCAGGGATATAGCCACATTAGCATGGATACAATGCTAAGTGAGTTGGCCTGGGTGTCTCTGAACAGAACCACATTATGCTGTGGCAATGAGCCCTTTCTTGTGATGTGTTTACGCAGTGTCCCTCCAACCAAACAGGCCTCTTATGTTCTGCTGTCCTTGGTTTCTTGTCCACGTCTGACACCAACTCTCCAGGCTGTGCTTGCTGTATACTTTACGCTATCTAGATTGCCTGCATGGATTGCTAAAGGAGGACCGAGCCTTTGGACTTGGAACAACAGCACAACCCAGGAAGCGTACCCAGTATGGCTGGCTGTAGAGCGTACCTCCTGAGTAACAGCTCTAGACAGACTGTGATGCAGTGAAGAGTCACGTTAACACGCTCAGTTTTTGGTAACTGCCTGCTTATATTCTGGCAATCCCGGTAAAAAAGTTAACTACTTATATACTGGCAACCTCAGTCAATTAATTGCTTTGTGTTTAATGAATAATTTTCTAGTCAATAAAGCTTCTGAATGATTATCAAATGAGTGCCAGTAGTTAATTGCATAGTTCTCCTCGCCCACAAAAATGTAAGGCTCAAGTTTCAGCCCAACAGCCTGGTCCCCTGAAACACTCCAGACCTTGAAGATTACAAGGGAGGCTGCTCATGGCTTTTCTGATGCGTGTAAAATGCTCCAATGTTCAGTCTCATAGGAGGGGAAGACTAATTCTGAACAAAACCCTGCGCATGGGATTTCAGCAGAGCAGCTTTATCTCATCAGTACTCCCTTGAAGTCCTTCCCAGCTGTTCTACCCCTAAGCCGGCTATTGCAGGGATAATGGGCCGACCCTTCTGCTGTAGTTTCACTAGGGGAAAAATCATACTCTGCTTATTTATATGCAAAACTGGAAACCAATAAAAATCACCGCCAGGTGCTTGGCACTGTGGTTACCTGCAAGGTGTGAGGCAGTGTCACGGTGCACCACACTGCTGCCTGCCTCACATACGAAGCACCTGCTCCCCGGGTGCCCTTGATGGGAGCAGAGCTTCGTTGCAGGGTCAGCTAAAGGCTGCAAAACCAACCCAGACTCAAATGAAGACCTGTCACAAACCACATCCTCTTTTACTCCAATGCCCTGGGCTATTTTTTGGCCTGCCTTCCCCAACAGAAACCTAAAAGGTAGGAAAGAAAACTAGAAAAACAAAACCCTATGAATATCCCTCTCCTTGTCCCAGCATCCCCTGCTCCCCTCTAGGGGAACAGAAGAGAGAACACAGTGCAGGCAGCTGAGGACAAAGGAGGAACCAAATAGGCCATCACCAACCAAGTCCTCCTAAATAAGCATCCTAGTTTCTAACTGGTAGGAAACCCTGAACTACACCATGTCATATCTGCTCCCAAGAACTGGCAAACTTCAGCCTCAGGCACCTTTGACTACCTTATGATTCGCTTACCCCAAGCAATTATTCCTACATGACTATACTATTTATCTATGAATAGTCTGGTTCTCTACTCTTCCACAGCAACATAACAGTAGCAGATGAAGGCCATGGGCTATGCAACTTGATAGCTATATCAACATCTGAATGATCAGAAATGATCCTAGCAATGAGTTCTGACTGCTCATTTCTAAAACAGAAATTGAAGTCGTTGTAAGACATATTAGTAAACTGGGAAAACAGATAGTCATGTACCATCCTATTACAGAGGGGTTTATCACTAGAATTATTAAAATATACTTTGATATTTTCGATTTAAAAAACAGAAAAATTAATAAAAATGTATTCTGCTACATGCACATCTGGCTTTTGTCCATAGTAACCCAGAACAAAAGCATCCAACTGTGATTTCCTTACCAAAGCGTAGCAGAATTGCACTTGAGTCAGGAAATTTATTGAAGTGTTTGGAAAAGCTGCCAAAAATCTTACAAATGCAGAGCATGTGCTGAGGTAGAAGTTGCTTAATTTATTTGACCTTTGCCAACATCAGCCTATTTGAAAAATAGTTTTGTGGCATCTTCTTCAGAAAAACAGTTAACCTTATGTTGTAAATAAGGAGGTGGCATTTCATTTGTTGTATTTTTATAAAGCAAGGGTGCCAAGGAGTTGACTTGTATACCAATAAAGTTTCTGTTTTATATCTTTTCTTATTGCATCTGTCAGACTTGCAGTTTTCGGCCACAAAACTAAATCAATTCTTTTTAAATAGAAAATCTCCAGGATTTTATTTTAAATTGGATGGTTCAGGTTTGTCAATTTCTGATTAATCCGACAATGACAACAGGATTTACTATTAATAATACGTCAGATTTATACAGCAATCAACAGTTCTCCAAATGCTTTACAAACCATCTCTATGTAATTCTACTCCCTGCTACTGCAGAGCCGCCCTGTTTAACCAGGCACTGCAGCAAGAGTTTAGGACAGGAAGTAAACTCCAACACCTCATCCACCTGAACGAAACTGCAAGGAGGGATTATAGAGACGTGGAGAAACTGGCAAAACTAAAACGTGGTTAGAACTGCAAGTCTACAACCCTTTACATTTGCAGAGTTCAAAGAGACAATAAATCACCAAGACATTAGTTGGGATTTAGCTACGAGACAACACCTGCAGGGGTACAGTCATGCCAGTGCTTTTTTGAGACACTGGTCCATAACCAACCTACAGCAGCAGCGTGTATAACCACCTGTACCACTGTATATCCCATCCTGGCCTGATCCTGCTTAGCTTGGGAGGCCCAATGAACTTGTAGCCTGAGCAGCTGCAGCTCAAGAATTAACTTTAAGGCTCCCAGACAAAAAAAAACGCAATCACTGGGTGGGCCTTACCCCTCAAGCCAACATCATCCTTAAATTGCCCTTTTAGAGCTTAAAGGGCTGCAGCACATCAAACAAAAGGGAACCCCCAAATCAAGCATGTGGAGTAGGGTGTTTTAGCTTTAGGCTGCCGAACACCCCACAAATTGGGTCTCCCTCCTCTCTGCAAGACTCATGCGATTGTGCATATTACAGAGCTTTGTGCCTATGCCTGTAACATCAACTCCCTTCACCAAGAGGGGGAAAAAAAAAACATTTCCCTTCCTTATTTTATGGCCAGGCTGATGGACTGTCCTGCCAACCCGCCACCTCAGTTCAGCCCCGCGTGGCTCATTTGGCAGCCAATGCGCAGAAATCTCATTTCATGGTTTTCCATTGGCGAGTTATCCCTATTCTTTCTCAAATAGCTAGTGACATTCTTCCCAGGCCCACTCCCCCCGCTACTATCATTTGCTGACATTAACTACTGCAAAGCCTCTCTCAAGTAACCACCTAATGGACCAGCAATACTCAGTAGCCTAGTAGAGATCAGTCTAATGATGAAACAAGATTGTACTGGACACCTTGGGGAGGTATCGAAGGGGCTTTTGATGACAGGGGTGACACTAAATGTGGACCCTTCACACTGGTTTCACTGTAGGTGGCAAGCTTATTTATAAGGTGAAGATCACAGAGATCCAAGTCCTGACCTTTCAGAAACCCATCCTAAAGCTTCCTCTCTGCTCAACAGCCAGCATGTGCAGGAGGAACAATTTTATTTCCTTTATCCAATTCAATGTCCTACCTGAGGTCCGCATGGCTCGTAATTGAAGCAATAGTCAGCCATGTGGAACTCTGCCCCAAAGGGTTTATGATACTCAAAACCTATTTAGTCTTACATGCTGCAGTCCAGCCCTTTGTACTGCCAAAAAGATTAGGCCACATCTCTTCATTTCCCCCAGGGAAAACTCCGGTTGCTGTTCAGACAGGAAGAGTTCAGCAGCTGCAATGAAGATACACTGAATGCGCAGAGCTCCTAGAGTTTCTGCTGTAGCTGGGGAATAAGAAGGGTCCATTCCCTGCTGCATAAGCTGCATGTAATTAATGCTAATGCAGGGACCTCACAGAACCCAACAGCTAATCCTGCTTCCCCAAGCGGTGTGATCTATGCTAAATCAGCAGCACTGATATATTAGTGCTAAAGCCAATGGGCTGGTCAACCGTCACGGATTTCAGGAGCCCTGCTAGCACCACACCAAAGTAGGTGCTGTGATTTCAGGATCTGTGGATTCGACTACTTTGGATGAAATCCAGATACAAAGCTGTCTCATGGAGGCCCACTGTGAGCAAGGCACCCCAAAGAGACTGACTGTACACAAGTATTGAAAGCAAGTCAACAAGCAATTACTCCTAAGTCTTACACAAGTGACCACAAGCTGCTGTACAGTTATCTGCCAGCGCTCATACAGTGACTCAGTTTCCCCAACCCCTTTCTGGAGGGAGCAAATTATCCCCATTTTACAGAAGCTGAAGCACAGAAAGCTCCAGAGATATGATCAAGACCAAAGACAGAGTCAGTGTCAGAATGAGATCAGAACTCAGAAGTTCCTGGCTCCCACTCCTGCACTCCCATAACTAAATGACATAACACTTAGTCCCTGATATCACAGACAGACAGCTATCATACACTCCCTCCCCATGCTTCACCTTCAAGCCACTTCAGTATTTAGCTCTCATTGCTCCAACTGGGTGGTCTTCAGATCCTCACTCCCCTAACAGTTAGAAACTTTCTGCTTTCTACCCTATATCTGCTCATGGATGATTAACATTCATTTGTTCAGTGCTGAAATTTTCCTTTAGTATAAATAGCTCTTCTCTCCCCCTGGTTCTTTAAAGACAGCAAATTCTACCTCCCTCCCCCCACCCCAGCCTTCATTCTGCTAGGTTAAATGAGCATGCTTCTTTTATTCTCCCCTTGTAAGACAGGTTCTCCATTCCTACAATCATCCTAGCAGCCCTTCTCTGTACCTACTCCTGCCTGAATTTGTCTTTCTTAAACATGAGTGATCAGAAACGCATGCAGTAATTCAAAAGGAGATCACAACAGTGGAATTAATAGCTCCTTATCTCTGCCTAACATAGAGTATACACGTTTGCCTTCTTCCTGGCTGCATAGTATAGGCATACAAATAGATCACAGAGTGACTAGGAGCCACCAGTGTCTCTCTAGGTGGAGGTCTGAATACACAAAACATTTATTCTGGGGGGGGTTCATGCAGGTAACAAAAAGGAGCAGCTGGTTTGCAAAGCTCTAGCTGTGCAGCTCAATTCACATTCTTAATCCAGTTCAGAACTTAGTTCCTTTCAGTTCCTTTCTCTGCCCCTACCAGACATGTCAAAATAGGTCAAGTTTTTGTTGCATGATAAGCCGCGGAAATCACGCACTATTAGAACAAGTGCTCTACCAGCACTGAAGAGTCCTCAGCCTGGTTAATTCAGCCACTGGAGAACTCTCCCTGGGGAATTGCAGAGAACTGATGTCACAGCCACCACTCCACACAGCCTGGGAGCTAGCATGGACAGGGCATTGCTGTGCCTGCCTGAGCTACAGCTGTTGTGATGGCCCCTAGCAGCCGCATGGCAGCTGGTACAGATTAGAGCAGCCTGCAGCCTAATGCAGTCTGTGCAGGGGACTACCCCAGGATCAAGGAGTGCATTGCAAAGGCAGCTCAATGGCTTCATTCCTCCTTCAGCCCAGGAGTTGTTTTGCAGAGTCTAAATGCTAACGGTTTAACAAGTGTTAATTAAACCAAAGGAGAGGCAGCTCACCAACCAGTCACCCCAACCTGCAGCAGTCCCTCAGAGTCAGCCTTTTTGTCTGCATAAGGGCTATCAAGGGAAGATCGTATCATCTCAGGCTCCCCTACTGCTGCTGCAACCAATTTGTCTTTTTGCTTTCTGAGCTGGCATCTGATTAGGGCAGATTTTAATTGGAAAGCTCTGCCTCGCTAACCCCAGCAATGAGGGTCACCTGCAGCACAAAATGCTTCTCAGGAAGACAGCTTTCAAAATGCTGCCCTGAGCAAGGTTAGGGACTCTTCCTAAAAATCACAGGCAAAGCCACAGAAATTAGACGTTAAAACGCATGAAGGAAATCTTCACTTTGGCAGAGAAGTAAGAAGTCAGACAGCTCCATTCAGCGGTCTGTGATCACATGAGCAGGCGTGTTGTAGGTTGCACCACAATCGCATTGAACTACCTTCTTGGCATCACAGTACCGGAGTCCAAAGGAATGGAACTGAGGGAAGAAGCTGGGTCGGACGGCTGCAATCTGGGTATACAGCTCAGCAGGCCGCGACAAGGCAGGAGTTCCCGAGAGCAGGATCACTCTTTTGGCAGCCTGAGGAAAGAGCATTGAGCACGACTGTTACACAAATAACACAAGCAGAGTTCAGGGGTCGACTGAAGTAGCAGCCACTAATAATAAATCCCCTCCCACAAATTAAAACATCAGTGCAAAGTCTTCAAACACATCTGTCTTTGTTCAAGGACATAGAGAACTGGCAATCACCCACCACCTAGGTTCAGGTCTTTGCATCCAATTCCACTATTCAATTAGCATCAGATTTTAGAAGCGTGCTTCACACACATGCACCTGGGAGGTATATCTTGAGCATCAAGCTAACTTCTGCTGCAATGAAGTTTCCACAGAAAGCCATCCATTCACTCCACCTGACGCACACAAATGTAAGGGGCATGGGCAAGATTCTAATTATTATTATTTTAAATTGCAGAGTTAACTGTCAGGGGCAAACTATACTGCCCAAGGAGACCCACCTGCCAATCTAGATGGCTCATCAACACCAAAGCCATGAGTTAACAAACAGAGGCACATAAGAAAGCTGAGTGCAATAAATCATATAGGCAAGGTCAAAAAATAAAAACCTGCAAAGAGTGAGAGGAAAAAAAATCTACTTCATAAACAAAATCCTCCAGATGCACTTTTGCCCTCTTGGCTCCAACAATGTCTCATTTCATTATTACAAGAGGAGTATGAATATCTGCTGCTCTAATTTTACATATTTTAGTTAAATTACACATGGCTTGTAATTTCCTGCATGGTTTAATGCAGGATTATTAAAATAACAAAGAGATTCTTGAATGACATCTGTACCGATGGCTCATTCACATTTAAATGAAAAAGAAAATGAATTTTTTTTTTATCGTTTCAGCAAGATCTACCAAACCTATTCACTCAACTGGTTCAATCACTTGCTGGCCAACTGTGGTGGAGAAAATGTTCACGTACCAGCTACCGGAAATTAATTCAGCAGTTCTTTGTCTTCAGCCTATAAATATCTGACAAAATGAGTGGGATTTTTTCCCCCTATTAAGTAGATCAGAGAGAGAGATGCGGTCAATGGTGAGGCCAGAAAATTTACACCCATATTAAAAGAGCGTTCTGGGTTTTTTTTTAAATTGAATTAAAGGAGGAGGTGCCTGACTGTTTGAAGCCTGAGAGAATGGGTTTTGTCCAACATGACTATAATGCCCCCCTTTTTCCTCCCCACACACGATGGAGGGTAGGGAGACACCACTGAGGATTTTTGGGGTCAATACTGATGGCTGATTATCAACCAGCCATATCAGCTGATACCAATCCAAATGCTGATATGTAGCCTGGCATCTTAGAGAGCCAAAATCTGTTGGGGGAAAAGGATGTAGGGGGTTGCAGATCAAGGCCTCCACAGTGAGGTAGGAAGAGACAAGAGGCCTGCCCCTGCCCCAGCCCCACTCTCTCCCTCACCATGGGGGCCTCGATCTGCCCTCTGACACCCCTTCTCTGCAACAGACTTACCAGCCGGACACTGTTTTCCAAGCTACCAGGCTGCACACATGCTGTGACTGCGCATGTACACACGGCATTTATTGGCAAAGTTATTGGCCACCTGAGCCAAGAAAAGCTGATTGCCGATAATGTCAATTTTCCTTTTTTCAGTGCAGATACGATATGGACCGAGGGGCGAGAGGCTGGAACACATCCAGTTCTCTGGTACAACAGATAACAGAACAGGAACAGAAATAAAGAGAAGAAAGACTCACCATGAGGGTACAGGTCTAGGATTCCACCCAGGGAACCCCAGGACGTGCCCACTCTGCGGTGAAGGTGTCTGAAGACCCAGTTGACACTGCCCAGAGATATGAAACAAGTAGGACCAGAAGTAGGTACCAGGATCCTAGAGAACCTCCCCATCAAGCTTCCTTCTCCCAGACCGTTGGATGCCCACTTTCAGAAGAAGCTGACAAAGGGGGTCTCATGTCTTGTTGGGTTTAAGACAAGGACTGCATAATGAAAAAGATTGGAAAGTGCAGTCAGAATTCAGCCGGCCTCAGAAGAGGAGCAGCAACCTGGTGAAATGGAGGTAAGCATCTGCTAGGGCCTGCCTCATCCCACAGAAAGGAAAGGTCCAGTAGGCATCCATGAACTGAGCTAGCCGCATGCCCAAGCTCATAGCTCCATCTAGAAGATACAAGCCACTATTCCCAATAGGCAAGTGCACTGCAGATCTTCATCTGCATCAGAAGAGGTGCCAGACTGACAGCCTGGGGTATCTGACAGCCTGGGGGGACCTAACAGTTTAATTTGGTACATTGGTATAGGATGGGGAGCAGCACCGGCTTCTCCACCACACCCACCTACAATGCTTTATAGCTAAAGGGGAGTCCAGTCCCTATGGCCCATTCAGTCCTTGGCAGCCTTTGGTCACTGACCCTTCTAGCAACTTATTTTGGATGGGCCTCCAGTCTCCACAGCCTTCCTCCCATCCTTGGGGCTGTCTCTTATGTAATCAGCTCTGTTCATTGCTCCCACCAGAGACTGACAATTGGACGATGGAGGATTGGCCCAGAGTGCTTGTTCCACCAAGTGCAAGAGGGCCCAAGCACTGCTCTGAGCTGCTTCCACCTGCTCCTAAGCTGTCTACTCCTCTTTGTTGCCCAAATGGCAGTGAACGGGAAGGGCTTATTTCAGCAGTGGTCCTGGCATTGGCAAGGAGGCCATACAGACGCATCCTTCGTGTCAATGCTTACCACTACCAACTGAAGAGAGAGACCCACAGGCTCATTTTGAATAAAGCACTGACCAGCTGAAGCTGGAAACAACCTTTAAGGAGCTGTTGACCTGGGTCAGACTCATAGATTGGTAGGAAGAACAATACAGTATCTGAGCATCTGTCCCTCCCGTGGGAAGAGGGATACACTGGCACACATCTACCTCCATCCTGAAGCTATGAGCTTGGGCATGTGGCTAGCACGGTTCATGGAACCTTTCCTTTCCGTGGGAAGAGGCAGATCCTAACACATGCTTACCTCCAGAGAGCTGTCCCTTTTCTGGATCTGCCAGACCCTTCTGCTGCCCTTCTCCCTCGTCTCTTCCATTACATGCTCCTTGTCCTTAGCCCTACAAAACCATGGACCTTCTTGTCAGCTTTTTACCTTTCTACCATAGCCATTTACACCTCCTCTACCTTTTATCCGAAGGCATGGTGCTCCAGTGAAACAAATCTGCCTTCTTTCCCCTCCCTTTTTGCATAGGTGCCTCAAGAGAGAGTCGTAAGAAGTTTCAACTGTGTACAGAAGGTGAAGCTCAACAAATTCAGACCCACTCCAAGGTGTAAATTTTTAACCACCAACCACTGGAACAACTCGCAGAAGCTATGGTGGATTCTTGTCAACAGACATTTTAGGTCACGACTACATGCTTCTTTTAAGATACTCTGGTTGCATGCTCAGGGGCAACCAACATGGGTTTATCAGTGGCAGGTCTTGTCAGACCAACCTGGTGGCCTTTTACGATCAGGTCACCAAATCATTAGACGCAGGGGTTGCTGTGGATGTAGTCTTTTTGGACTTCCGGAAGGCTTTCGACACTGTCTCTCACCCTGTCCTCATCAAAAAGCTGGGAGACTGTGGTGTCGATGCCCACACGGTCAAATGGGTCGCCAACTGGTTGGAGGGCCGCACCCAGAGGGTGGTAGTGGATGGGTTCTTCTCGACCTGGAAGGATGTGGGCAGTGGGGTTCCGCAGGGCTCGGTCCTCGGGCCCGCACTGTTCAACATCTTCATCAGTGACTTGGATGAGGGGGTAGAAAGCACCCTGTTCAAGTTTGCTGATGACACTAAGATGTGGGGGGATGTGGGTGCACTAGAAGGGTACAATAGGCTACAAGCTGACCTTGACAGGTTGCAACGGTGGGCGGATGAGAATAGGATGGGGTTTAACACTGATAAGTGCAAGGTGTTGCACATGGGGAGGAAGAACCGGCACCACACTTACAGGTTGGGGAACTCCCCTCTTGCCAGCACGGAGACGGAAAAGGATCTTGGAGTCGTCATTGACTCCACGATGAACATGGGCCGGCAGTGTGGGGAGGCAGTCAAGAAGGCCAATCGTACCCTGTCATGCATCCACAGATGCATCTCGAGCAGGTCCAGGGAGGTGATCCTCCCCCTCTATGCCGCACTGGTCAGGCCGCAGCTGGAGTACTGCGTCCAGTTCTGGGCGCCACACTTCAAGAGGGACGTGGACAATATGGAAAGAGTTCAGAGGAGGGCCACTCGTATGATCAGGGGTCAGCAGGGCAGGACTTATGAGGAGAGGCTACGGGACCTGAACCTGTTTAGCCTCCACAAGAGAAGGTTAAGGGGGGACCTTGTGGCCTGCTACAAACTGGTCAGGGGGGATCAGCAGGTATTGGGGGAGTCCCTGTTCCCCCGTGCGCTGCCAGGAGTGACCAGGAATAACGGTCACAAACTGGCGGAGGGTAAGTTTAGATTAGATATTAGGAGGCGCTACTTCACAGTCAGGGTGGCTAGGGCCTGGAACCAGCTTCCAGGGGAAGTGGTGCAGGCTCCTAGCCTGGGGATTTTTAAAAGGAAGTTAGATGAGCACCTTGCCGGGGTCATCTGACCCCGGTGCTCTTTCCTGCTAAGGCAGGGGGTCGGACTGGATGATCTACCTAGGTCCCTTCCGACTCTAGCTACTATGAAACTATGAAACTCATGAACTTGAAACAGGCTTTAATTCAGTGAAGTCCTGTAGGCTTTGTGATGAAGGAGGTCTGACTGAAAATCACAAATGTCCCAAAATCTCTGTAAGATGGGCCAGTAGGGAACCCAAAAGGGACGAAGGCCTCTAGAAGACAGGGCCCCAAGTATTGAGGGGTGGAAAAATCCCTCAATAGAGGCTTGTCCTGCTTGCAGCAATTAGCTGAAAAAAGGAAAAATCGATACTACTAAAGCTTTAATCCTCACTGATTGCTGCATACTCTTCTTTGCTGCTGAACTGTCTGTGGGATTGGAATATGGGTTTCAGGCTCAGGAAAACTAAGTAAGCTAGTAGGATAGCAAGACCACACAAGTGCTTTCTGGCAGGAGCAAATCTCGGTGAGCACTAGGCTAGTGTTTCCATACGGAAGATAAAACTCACTTCTCAACATCGTGGCATCAATTCTAACCTTCCACACAGACAGACCACTCTCCTGGGTGCCCTTGTAGCCAAGATGACAGCTCTTTACTCAAGAAACAAAACAGGGGAAGCCAGACTTAATGGCTTTTTTTGCCTTTTTTTTTTTTTTTTTTTTTTAAAACAGGGGACCTGTACCCTGCCCCATTGCTCTCATCTATTCAATAACAGTCATAAAGCAAATAGTACCAAGCTATTCAAGCACCACACATGCAGAAGATTTAGAAAGAAGCGTTCCCCGCCCCGCCCCCAAGTAGGACAACATTTACAAAAGTCACTTCCTAAAGTCAAGGAATAATTTAAACAGTGTCAGTCCTCTGTGGTACTCAATTCAGAGGTCAAAACCCAGCACCCAACTGCTTCAAAAAGCAGAGGGTGGGGGGTTAATGCCACAAAGAAATAATTGAACATGCAAAAAAGCCTCATTTCCATACAATGGCTCTCAGTATTTTAAATGAATTTCACAGCATGGGCCCTGCCATATGCCAAGACTGACACACTTTTTTTTTTTTTTTTTTAAATAAATGCGGCTGGTGCAGGAGGTACAAATATAAGCATCCCTAATTCTTGCTTACGCTGTCGTTTTGAACTGATTAACATGCAAAGAATATATTACTCTGGAAAATGAAAAATCCAGCAACATTTTTAATGCAGAAGGCAAAAGTGCCCGCTAGAGGAGACTTGTTAAATGGGAAAGAAGTACTGACAGCAGTTGCAAATGTTTTAAGGGTTTACTTCTTCAAATGAGACTGTTCTCTGCATCAGATTGTGTCTGACAGTGAAGTCTCACCATGGTAAATATTCCAGATGACTTTTTAAAGGTTGCCCAAGTAAAAAAGATAATTTTGAAAACTGGAATGACTGGTACTGTCTGGGAGAGAAGGGCTGATGTTCCTGTCCTTGGGAAGAAAGGAGAATCAAAAGGTCTTTGAGACCAGAGCTGCAGTATACATACACCTTAAAGGCTAAAGTCTTCTGCAGCATCAAGACAAGGCACATACATTTCCTCCTTCTCTCTCACTTTAAGATTGAAGACTCCTGAAGAGAGAAGGGTCCTATGTATCCTACCTCCATGGATTCATAATGCCTAAGGAGAGCAAAAGAAGCAAGGTTTTTTGTGATTTATTTTACTGGACCAGTGGTATGGTTGAGGGAGCTGCTGGACAAGCTTTGGGGTCTCATTCAGGTCTCATTCTGAATGGCAAACGAGCTTTTTGCTCTATATCACTTGCTTGCAGTGGCTAATGTACTTTGACCCGTTTCCCTCTCTTTTTTTTTTTTTTTTTTTTTTAATGCCTACTGACACCATCAGAAGTACAGAACTGATGTCCCAGCCGCAGGCAGCTGGAAGGCTTCCAGACTACAAGCCCAGGTTCCAAACGCCCCAAAACAAGCAATCACTTTAGTCTCATACACAGTGAGTAGGGTGGGAAGAGTCACGTGAGCAAAGTTACAGAAGCATTCAAGTATTTGCAGGACAAGAGCCACAGAAGTGCAGCAGAGACAAGTCTATTTTATACCCGCTGGAATCCTTGATTAGATAGGAGTCTCATTTCTGAGCAGCCAACCTGGTTCATAGATTTCATAGATATTCGGGCTGGAAGGGACCTCGGGAGATCATCGAGTCCAGCCCCCCACCCAAAGGGCAGGAAGTCAGCTGGGGTCATAGGATCCCAGCAAGATAAGCATCCAATTTGCTCTTGAAGGTGTTCAATGTAGGTGCTTGAACCACCTCCGCTGGCAGACTGTTCCAGACCTTGGGGGCTCGGACAGGAAAGACATTCTTCCTTATGTCCAGCCTGAAACGGTCTTGCAGGAGTTTGTGACCGTTCGACCTCGTCATCCCTCGGGGCGCTCTGGTGAACAAACGTCCCCCCAGATCCTGGTGGTCACCCTGATAAACTTATAGGTGGCCATCAGATCACCCCTGAGCCTGCGCTTTTCCAGGCTAAAGAGTCCCGTGGCTCTCAGCCTGTCATCGTAAGATCTGTTTTCCTGACCTCCAATCATGCGCGTGGCTCTCCTCTGGACTCTCTCAAGCTTCTCCACATCCTTTTTGAATTGTGGAGCCCAAAACTGGACGCAGTACTCCAGCTGCGGCCTCACCAAGGCCGAGTACAAGGGGAGAATGACGTCCCGGGATTTGCTCGAGAAGCATCTATGGATGCACGCCAGCATTTTGGTCACTTTACTAGCCGCAGCATCGCATTGCAGGCTCATGTTCATCTTGTGGTCAATGATGACCCCCAAGTCTTTTTCTTCTGTAGTGCTAACCAACGTAGCACTGCCGAGCCTATAAGGGTGCTGCAGGTTTTTCCTCCCAAGGTGGAAAACCTTGCATTTTTCGGTGTTAAACACCATCAGGTTCTCATCCACCCATTTGCTAAGCCTGTCCAGGTCAGCCTGGATCACCCGCCTATCTTCTGGCGTGGATGCTTTGCCCCAAAGTTTGGTGTCATCGGCGAACTTGGCCAGTCCACTCCTGACTCCAATGTCCACATCATTAATGAAGATGTTGAACAGGGTGGGTCCCAGGACAGAGCCTTGAGGGACCCCACTGGTCATACGGCACCATGATGAGTGACTGCCATCGATTACAACCCTCTGGGTCCGACCACGGAGCCAATTTCCCAGCCAGCGGATCATGGTGGACCCAAGGCCACAACTGGGCAGTTTGGCCAAGAGGTGATCGTGGGATACCAGATCAAAGGCTTTTTTGAAGTCAAGATATATGACATCAATCTCTTCTCCCTCGTCCAGGTGATAGGTCACCTGGTCATAGAAGGAAATGAGATTGGTCAAACAAGACCTACCCGCAACAAACCCGTGCTGGCTCTCCCTTAGGATGTTAGCCTAGGCCAGTCCCTCAAGGATGGCCTCCTTAATAAACTTTTCTAAGATCTTCCCCAGGATAGAAGTCAGGCTAACGGGCCTGTAGTTAGCCGGATCCACTCTCCTCCCTTTCTTGAAGATCGGCACCACATTGGCCTTCTTCCAGTCTTCGGGCACTACACCAGGGCGCCAGGAGTTTTCAAAGACCCGTGCCAGGGGCTGGGCTATGACGCTCGCCAGGTCCTTGAGTACCCCGGGGTGCAGGTTGTCAGGGCCAGCTGACGTGAAGGTATCCAGCTTCTCAAGGTGTTCCTTCACGAGGTCAGCATTTATGGAGGGTAGGGGATCCCCATCACCCGGATCTCCCTGTCCCATAGCAGGCATGGGCGTCCCATGGGACTGATGAAAGACTGACGCAAAGTACCTATTGAATAGGTTGGCTTTTTCCTGGGCGTCAGTTGTCAGTTGCCCCATCTGGTTTAGCAGGGGTCCAATGTTGCCCTTGCTTTTCCTCCGGCTCCCCACATATCTGAAAAAGGACTTTTTGTTGTCCTTGATGCCTGAAGCTAGTTGGAGTTCAGTTGCAGCCTTGGCTTTCCTGGTTTGCTCCCTGCAGGACCGGACCAGCGCGGAGTAATCCTCCTTGGAGGTGAATCCCGTCCTCCATCCTTTGTAGGCTTTCCTTTTTAGCCGCAGGAGGTCCGCTAGGTCCCTGGAGAGCCAGGAGGGCTGCTGTGCCTTCTTGCTGCCTTTCCTCCGTGTTGGGATAGATTTAGCTTGTGCACTGAGGATCGCTTCCCTGAGAAGCAACCACTCTTCTTGAACTCCCATCTCCCTGGGGTCATGGTCCCCGAGGGCCTGACTGACTAGCCTCTTGAGCTTGTCAGAGTCGGCTTTTCTGAAGTCAAGGACTTCTGTGTTGCTGACTGACTTGCCAGCTTTACGGCAGATGGTGAAGGTGATCAGCTCATGGTCACCCAGCTTCCCATCGAGCACTAGGTCGCCGATTAGGTCGTCCCCCATAGCCAGTACCAGGTCAAGCAGCGCTTTGCCTCTCGTTGGCCCATAGACTCCTTGAGTCAGGTAGAGGTCATCCACGCACAAGAGAAAGCTTTGCGACCGCTCGGATTTTGCTGAGTGATCTTCCCACGAGATGTCCGGGTAATTGAAGTCACCCATGACAACCAAGGTCCTGGAGCAAGCGGCCTCAGTCAGTTCCCGGGCGAACTCCTGGTCAAGCTCGGGACTTTGAGTGGGAGGTCTGTAGTAGACTCCCACCGTTGTGTCCCCTGTGCCGAATTCCCCACGAATTTTTACCCAGAGGGTCTCTAGCTGTCCATGCTGGTCGCCAACATCAGCTTGCAGGGACATGTAGCTTTCCTTCACATAGAGAGCTACACCCCCGCCCCTTTTGTCAACACGATCCCTCCTGTACAGGGTATAGCCCTCTATCCCCGTGGTCCAGTCATGGGTGGAGTCCCACCAGGTCTCCGTTATCCCAATGACATCATATTTCTTTGCACTGAGCAGGAGGACGAGCTCATCCTGCTTGTTGCCCAGGCTCCTGGCATTAGTGTACAGGCAGGCAAGTGTGCCCTTGGGGGCTCTTGCCTTGCCCACAGATTGTGCCAGGGCTGTGGCAGGGGTGGGCTCCCTTAAGTGCCCCTTTAAGTGCCTTGGTCCACTGGCTTTGCAAGGGCCGCTCAGCGGGCCAGCAGGGGCAGCAGTCCCCCCATCCCCCAGCAGGCTTAGTTTAAAGCCCGGTGGAGCAGGTCAGCCAGCCTGGCTGAGAAGAGCCTCCTCCCCAAGGGAGAGAGGTGGAGGCCATCTCTTCCCAGCAGCTCGCTGCCTCTCTCTCCAAAGAGCGGGCTGTGGTCATGGAAGCCAAAGCCTTCCCGATGACACCAGCGCCACAGTCTTTGGTTCACCACGTGGATCCTCCTCTCCCTCCTCAGCCCATAGCCCGAGAATGGGAGGATCGACGAAAACACCACCTGAGCTCCCAGACCCCTAAGCCCCGCTCCCAACTCACTGTAGGGCCTCATGACCTGGCTGGGGGTGCTCCGAGCTGTGTCATTGGTGCCCACGTGAATAAGGAGCATGGGGTAGTGGTCTGTGGGCCAGAGGAGCTGTGGGATCCTCTCCGCAATGTCTCGGATGCGGGCCCCCGGGAAGCAGCAGACTTCCCGGGCTAAGGGGTCGGGGCGGCAGATTGCCCCTCAGTCCCCCGCAGGATGGAGTCTCCCACAACAAACACCTTTTGCTTTGTCTTGGGGAGAGCGGGGCCAGTAGCTGCGGTCGAGCCTGGGTTGCCTGCGGGACCTGAGCAGGCTCTGCTGGGGCTGCAAGAGGTGCGAACCTGTTGCTAAGCTCCGGCGAGGGAGGGGCCTTGGTGCGGCGGGCCTTGGGGCCCTTGACCACCTCGGTCTATGCCCCTGACTGGGCAGAGTGGGAGGTCCCAGAGTCCTCCTTAGTCCTGGAGGGAGACGGTGCTCTACCCTGCGGCTCCCGGGGGAGAAGGGCCTGGCAGGAGGAGTCAGTCTCCTGCTCGCAGTCCCTGATGGCACGCAGTCTCTGGACTGTGGCCTGGAGCTCCTCCAGTTGGCGCGCCAGAGACCCCAGTAGGGAGCAGACCCCGCAAGGGGAGGTGGCCATGCTCCCGGGCCCCAGAGCCTGAAAAAGGGACAGGCAGCCCCCGCCGCCAAGAGCCAGGGGCTCCGTCTGCGTGGAGCCCGGGACCATGGGCTCCGTCTGAGCGGCCGTCTCTGAGGTGCCCGATGCGGGGGCCGCAGAGCCCGAGGGGACCCTCGGGGTGCGGCGCGTGCCCATCCGTGTCATGCCTCTGCTAGGCTGCCTGTGGCTGGGACTGACTACTCTGGGGGGGTCGCAGACAGGGTCTCGTGCCCTCCCGCGCGAACTCCGCGCTAACTCGAGCACCTGTTTACGCAGCCTGGTCGCAGGACTCCCTGGGGGCTGGGCCAAGTAGGGGCCTGGGCGGGGGCTTGACCCCACCTGGCTCCACGCAGCTGCCTCCTCCCAGGGAGCGAGGAGTTAACCCCTTCTCACCACGAGCCCGCTTACCTCCGGCTGTGCTGGGGGTCGGCGGGGGGCTCTGCGGCTGCTGAGGGGGTGTCTGGGGGTCTTCGGGGGAGCGGGGGCGCAGCGGGCTTCACCCGCGCGTCTCTCACCGCTCCGGAGCCTAACGGAGTTCTTCGCTGATGACACATCACAAGGCTTCTGAAACCTGTCTGTGCTCCACTGGGACTTTTCCCAATTTCCACTGTCTTGTGGTAGGATGCGCAATTAGAGAGGAACAAAGTATATGCAACATTTTAGCTTGTAGGAGGATGCATAATCTTCTTTTGCTGGAGTCCCAGTTTGTCTGCTCTCCGTTCCCCCTGTACCTGTACAGGTCTGTGCTATCCGGTAGCATACACATTCAGTTTTCAGGGTTCATTTACCAGTTGCACGGGCAGTCAAGGCTTAGGAAAGAAAGAAGCTGGGGCAACAAGGAGTTTCCTATCACTGGCCCTGGAAAGGCAAGCACAAATACTGATGGTGACCCCAGGAGATAATAGCCCCTGGACAAGAGGTTGAAATGAATGGCAAGATGGTGGTAGACACAGCTACCCTAGCTCATGATTACCAGGGGTGGGGGTATAAAAGCAAATCCTGATACAGGCTAAGCAGAGATCACCCAGCATTTCAAGTCTCACACTAAGAGATTCTCTTCACTCTGATGTGGAGAGTATGACCTCTTTAAAACAAGGAACACTACGGTTGGGTACTTAACTGGTCAAATACCGTTTGATCAGTTGAGCACTCAAATAATAGTTATTTTTTTTTAAATTGCCAATAAGTCTAAATACTACACAGAAAAAGCACAACCTTTCCATTAATAAATATGTCAAATTAAAAAAAAAATCATATTTCTGTCAAAATTACCAAAAAAGTTTGGTCTTTCTTTTTTTGTAAAATTGCTTTAATCTTTGATCAGTCAAAAAATATGCAGTCAATTGACCAGCTTGCCACAAGGACTCACATGGCCATAAGAGGCTCCTAGCGCACACAGTACTAGCAAAAACGACGAACCTCTAGGCAGACCACAGTGCTGCTGGGGCAGATTGGTACAGGTCATGGCAGAGCCTGAAAATGGAAAAAAGGGATATATTGCTCCATGCCAACAGATTAAAGATCTAGTTTTCCCATGAGGCTTCAACCCCATTTCGATAAGTGGCAAGGGTACAGACGAGCTGCACGCAAAGCCTGTTAACTGCTTTGGCTTTGACAGGCAGTAAAATCTACCGCAAATGCATAAATGCAAACCAAGAGCAAGAGAAGCCAAGACCCCAGAGACCCTGTTGCTGCTATTTCAGCTTATATCTCCCTATATACCCTCCATTTGCTTAAAACAGCACTGCCCAGCCTCCAGCCTGCAAGCCAGATCCAGCCCATGGAGTCATGTCACCCAGCCTGCTGATCCAGAAATTTTCCAGGGCCACAGCCACCATCCAACATGAAGTCCAAGGCCCGATATGGAGCATTGGGCCAAAGCCAGGGCCTGATATGACACACATGGCCAGGGCCACATGCCAAATAGTCTGTGGACAGGCCCATCTGGCCCATGGACCAACCCTGCACCACTCATCTGACCTGTGGGGCTGACAGGTTGGGCACCACTATCTTATAAGCCAGCTTCCACGATCACCTTGTGGGTTCTCCTTTTTTCGCAGGCCAATGTGTGGCTAACAAAACTCTTCCCCATCTGTCCCTGACACTCAACTGAAAAAAAAAAGATCTTTCCTACGGGATCCCAAATGTAATATACAGGAAACAAAGAAGAATTTTCTATGTGAAGGATTACATCTGAAGGTCTGCAACAGCCAGAGTTACACCACATGTTTAATACATGGCGACCCTTGAAAATTCCATACATCATTGTCCTAACTGAGCTCCATGGCAATATATACATGAGAACAACAAATGAGAAGTTATAGCCGAGTTGGCAGAAATACCACTTTAGCTTGAAAACTGATCAATGTCTCCGATATTAAAGATTAAGAGCAAGGCTTCAAAAAACCGTAACCCACCGTGCATGTTTCAGAAGCAGATATCGAACCCTGCTTTCTAGCAAGGTGATTTCAAAATTAATATGAAAGTTAATATTTATGGGGAATGCATCAATTTCATCTGATTATCGAACAGCCCTATCTAAACAACCATAACTATTTTTATATTTTAATGGCCACACCAATATAGAAGCCACAGCCTCAAATTGTAGTGAGATGAAAAGGGACTATTAAGCGCCCATAGAAGGGACCCCATCAGGCTCAGAATGGCCAGAGTGGTTATGGATCCATAAATCTTTATGGGAAACAAGGACCAGAAATCACATTTTTTTAAAAGGTTTTTCTTCCTCCTTTCCCATAAGTCATCTTAAGTCAAAACATTTGTGCCCTGGAAAATACTTGTCTGGGCTAGCCCAGAAAGCTGCTCCAGTGCCCATAAGCAGATTCTGTGTCTCACGTACATAATGGTGTCTACACAGTGCAAAACTTGCCTCCCAGAAGTCAGGAAGCGAAGGCTGCTTCAAGGAAGGGCTTTTTACCTTCCCAATTTGAGGCTAAGCTAGAGGTGAAAGAGGCCTACAGCACACCTAGGCTGAACTATGCAAGCAGTTCAACCCACAAAATGACATCAGAAACAGGTGTGATTTCTGTCAACATAGTGATGCCAATAAAAGACAATAAAAGACACCATCATAGCATGTTTGAGATGCTTTACACCTAAGCGGTTTATTTCACATCGCCACAGCATATGCTATAGTCTTCATACCAAGACAGCGGTGTTTACACTTGCAGTTCTCACCAGCACAATTAAAAGCAGCAACACTTTTAGAGAGGCAAAGGCTTAGACAGCTAAGGTGGTCTTGGTACCAGCAGATAGCCAGGACTGTACAGTATTTCTGCAACACTGTGCCCTGCTACTCTGTCCCCAGCATATTCTTTCCAACCCCTTTCACATCCCTCTGTGCTAGAGTTTTCCAGGGGGTCCTCTGCACACAACCTTATTGCTGGCCCCAAGCCCCTTACTTACCACTCTGATCCTTTTACGCTGCAGAAGGAACCCCTGGCAGGGGGTTCCAAACTCACCCCCAATTCCAAACTCATAACAAAAATCACTAATTGTGTGATTTTATGTGATTTAAGTAATGAATTTGTGTAATACAGTACTTTCATCCAGAAGTCTCAAAGCACTGCAAACATAGTGACACTCCCATGTTTTAGCTGGATTCATAAATTATTGTGCTCACTTACTGCAGACTAGAGCTACAACTGTAAGATTTAGCAGAACACTTCATTTTTTCTGTTCCTTTCAATGAGAAACATTCAATATTTGCAGCATCAATTTAAAAGGATAGAGCAGCAGGATTTGAAAGTATGAAAAGGCAACTTGCAAGGATATTTGATATTTAGTGGCTGTAGGCATTTTGACCTTAATTTTCACAAAGCAAACCATTTGCAGCTAAGAAATAGAGCATCTGAATATACCAAAAAATCAGCACCTTCAAAGGACTGAAATTCCATGCCAGAAGCATCAGTTCTCAGATGTGTGACCAGGGATGTATCAGTATAAAACTGTAAATTCTAAAAAGGCTCATGGCCTCCTTTTATGACGACCTCATCTACAGTTCTTTTATCATGGTCCTGAAAATAATTTTCGCAAGCTAATACTTACAGAGTTAGGGAAGAACAAGGCAATATTCTGAGCATGTCATTAATCGGGTTGAAACTGTGAGTCAGGATGATTAACTGAACAGTGCTTAAACTCTGAAGCAGGCAAAAATAGAGGTCCTTGCACTTGAGCTATAGGAAACTATCTTTCATTATAGGCAAACAAGGCTCTTTAGACCAACACAGAAATTCTAATAACCAACCCCCACTTTCATTGTAGGAATATTCTGTCCTTCCCACAGACTGGAGCAGGCCTGATGCTCAAAGCAGCATGTGGAAGAGTATGTACAGTACTAATTTGTGCATGTGCTTTGTAAGTTTTCCTGTTATAACATCTGTGTAACCGCCCTAGTTTGCTTGCTTCAAGCTGCACTTGAATTTGTGGCTTTTGGTCAGCTTCTAAATATTAGAAGTTTTAAAGGTCTCAAAATCAGTGAGGAAAGAGACAGGATTTAGACCTTCTGTTCATCTACAGATGCATAATTATTGGAACAGGAACAAATCTTCAGCACATGCTTATTATTTAAAATTTCCCAAAGGAAAAACCAGTCAACACTAACACCACCTAAACAGCATCAGAAGTCTCTTACTCCCCAGGATAAATTCAACAACTGCCAAGCACTGTTTGCACAGAGAAAAGAAACTAAGACCCCCTTCTCTGCTACAAACTGGGAATATTTACACAGCAAACTTGCCATGCCAGAAGCATTGAGTTTGTGGGTGAGCTAAGTGACACTGCTGTGAGACAGTGCTACCAACAGTACTGCTACCTGGCTTCTATTTCAGAAAGCAATGAGCATGGGTGTGTTTGAGCACACCGCTGCCTGGCATGGAAGGTTAGTGGTGTGCACACATCCACTGCTGGTGACAGACGTGGATCTATAGCTATGATCCACTACTGATGCTCAGTACGCCAGGCAGGTCTGTAGTAGTTAAAAGGTTTTATAAAGACCTAGCTGGTTTAGGCATGTCCCTATATGTTGCATATTGCAGTAATTCCTAGTTTAAAGGAAAGTGCACTTCAGCTGTAACCTGCCAGCGTCTGCTACTTCAGGATTGCATTAGATGACACTTGAAGTCTCTCCAACCCTGCTGTTCCTCAGTTATATGAATTGTATCAGCAAGGGAGTACTAAACACCAACTAAATAGGTGGTTGACAGCCTGGAGAATCAGGACCTCACAGAAAGCCGGGGAAGAGAGGCCATCATATTGACTATGTACTGCAGAGGTTAAGAGACCCAAGATATTATATATAATAGATGCTTAGCACTTACCTGGTGCTTTAGAATTTAAACAGATTGTACAGACATTAATAGCGTAACACTACATTCTTTGTGTGAAGCATCTCAACCCTTCTGGATGGTGAGAAACTGAAATAAGGGCTGTGGTGCCCACAGTCACAGCCATTGGGTGCTTTAAGCTACTTTTGTTAGACAAGACTGACAATCATCTGGAAAGTAACCAGCAGCTGAATCTTAGGGACAGATTTTGCCCTGGGAATCAGTGGAGTTCCTTGGCTTTCCACCAAGACAACCACAGAACTGGGCTGTTGGTTCCTGAGCCTAGTATACAAAAACCAATCCTGCTTTGGGAGCTGGCTGCGCAGGGCTTGGCACACACCTTGAGAAGCGGCATCGCAGCTCGGCATCGTGCTGTTTTGATGTTCTTTAGGAAATGAGATTCATCCTGAAACAAAACAGACATGAACGTGATTAGAGAGAAGTCCCACTCCACAGCCCAGCTACATCAGAGAGAACAAATTGACAGCGTTCCACACTGCCTAATACTTTGAGCCTGCATAATACTCTGAGCTGACAAACACTGGGGTGGCCACACCAAATTCTGAATGTAAGGCCAGCCTGAAGCGTGCTGGATGGCTCACCATCAAATCGGCGGCTGCAACTCAGCGGCAGGAAAATCAAACCTTAAGTCATAAATCTCGAATGATCACAGCCAAGTGAGGGAGGGAACAGAGAGGGGAAAAAAAATGAGGATTTCTGCCACTGATATTTATTTGCTGCTCCGTGTCCTTTAAATGCAGGAATCAAGGGGAGCTCCATTCACCTCTGATTCCTCAAATGAAGGGGTTAATGAAAAACATCAGAAACAGGGAAATCTAATTAGGAACCAACTGTTTTGCTGATAAAGCTCGCCAGGTGGATAACCACCTCCTGCTTGAGACATCACCCCCACAATACGCTACATTTCCTCTGCTGTCATGAGGCAGATCTTAAAGACACTAAGGAAATTGGCACCCTCCAAGGGCATGCTCTCATCTTGCTGCATCCGGGTGAGCGTACAGCCACACACGGAAGGACTTAGCCTCCAAGGCACAGCTTTCTCAACCCTGGTAAGCAATAAGCTTTGTTAATGGCACCAGCTAACGGAGGAAGATGAGAGCAGGGAGGCTAAGAACACAGCAGAGCTGTTCTGATCTGCAGAATAGACACAGTATTTGAATATGAATGTACACAAATAAAACACCCCTGCTTCAGGGCTGGTAAAGGAGCCAGACTGATGGCCCTGGAGAGAGCTTGCCTCTGTCCCAACAGGCAGGTCACAACCAATACCAGTCTGAGGCCCCTGGCATATGTCAAAGCAGTGGTGTGATTGGTATAGGAGGAAACAATACTGGGCTCAGGGGCTGCCAGCAGGAGAAGGCCCTCACCTGCCACTAGTGTATTGCAATCCTACTGTCCTGGTCCTAATGCCAACCCCCGTCCCCATGCCGATGCTGACAATCTACTGCTGGGGAGTGCTGGAAATTCAATTTATGGCACTATACAAAAGAGCCACAAAGATGTTCCACCTATTTTGTAGAATATCTCTGTGGCTGTCTTGCAACTTCATGGTGTCATAAATCATCTGAATTTGTAACAATAAGCATTTATGGTGGGACACATATGTTAATCACACCACAACTGTTACGTGTGCCAGAGACCTGAGTTCAGCTTTAACCTGGATACCCAGTAAATAAATATGGATGCAAAAGGAAAGCTTAGTCCCCACCCTGTCAGCTGATACTGCCAACAAAAGAGCTACCACATTACAATTTTCATTGAGGTTCTTGGGACACGAGCATTATTTACAGAAAAGAAGACAGAATACTAAATGCATTTGGTATAAAAGATACTGACAGCCATTTTTTGTTGCTATTGATCAAGGCCGAATTTGAAACACTAGAATTTTAAATTAGTATCATTTAAAATCTACCAAGGTTTCTTCATTAATGCCTATCCCCATGGTATTTGAAAAGGGAAAAAGATTATACAGCTATCCATGAAAGGGAAGAGATGACAGACATAACAAAAACATTCAATCTGCATTAGCAGCAAATCAATCCAGCTGAAGAATATACTATTCGCCTCAGTTTTGGCTACATGTGTTTTGATGGCACATCCCAGACTATTAACACTGTTTCAAGGGTTACCTGGCTTACTAGAAATGTAGTCAATGCTAAAATTCTAGCCAAACCACTCAAAAGCCTACTGCATCATCAAAGCAAGTTCAGTAGGACACCCACAGTACAGAACACAATCTGCCTGATCTTCCAAAAGAACATATCCAGGGCTCTGATCTCCAGGGAGAGGATACAGCCAACCGTGCTCAAGTCAGCAGGACAGTTCACATCCAGCAGGAAGGATGCAGGGCACTACTTACAACAATAATCACTTGGAAAGTCTCTTTGAGCTGCTTGTCCATCTTGCTGAGAAGGTCAAAACTGACTATGTTGATCAAGCCTGATGTCAGAGTGTCCTTGCCAGTCACAATGACATTGGTGCTCCCTGAGCTCAGGGAGGGAAGCCATCTGTGAAATGCCTAAGAGAGGAGAAGAAAGTGAGTCTTTTCTGGACCATGGTGCTTTTCATTTGAATCTCATACCTCTTCACACAACCTGAATATGGATCTAGCCTGGGGTGGAAAAGATCCAAAAACCATCTAGTCCAAACCCCTGCACACAAGCCACTCTTGGTCTTATTTTAACAAACTATTTCCTGGCCTTGCAGTGACAGGACCCTGCCGGTGCCCTTGTCTCCCTGATATATATGTAGCAATCTAAAGGGTTTATTTGATATTTTGGGCACTGTGTCTAAGATCTGTGTGTGATGGTGGTTCCCAGAGTTTTTAAAAACAAGTTAGACACACTGGGATGGTTGAAACAGGGATGATGCTGCCTTGAGGAGGAGGTTGAACAACGTTCTTTCCAGCCCTGCTTTTCCATGATTCTAGGACAAATGTAGGATTTGCTTTCCATAAAATGATCCCAGATACTTCCTATCCCACATCCTTCTGAAAAACCTTGATCTAAATCTGCTTGGCCATTCTTTACGCCTACTGCCACCTGTCCTGCCCTGTGTAGCAAAGGGGAATGAGGTAAAACTAAACCAAAGAACACTTATGTGGCTTGCCCAAAGCAAGAGTGATTGACTGGAGTCCCAGATCCCATGCTGTGGGCATTATACAATATTCTGCTAATTAAGAAGAATTGGGTTCTGCATTCTCTTTATGGCTTACTCAGCAATAACTCTGGTCCCCAGCAGAAGCCAGCATGACCTTCTCGTGATTTCCCTAGCCACAGCAACAGAACAGATTGGCTGCAAGTACCAGAGATTAATGCTAAGCCATTCCACACCAACAGTAAAGGCTGGAAAACAGACTGATAAGCAGTGAATGTTTTACGTTGCAGGACCGTTTAGCCCACAATAGAGGTGAAGTACAATTACACCATGTCTACAAGAAGTTCCCCCTTTAAGAACAAGTCAAACTGCGACACTGCCTGTGGGGAGGACTGAATACTTCACAGGCACAGCAGAACTCTCTATCATGAGGGAAAGCTTGTCTGTGCAGGAGGCAAGTTCTTCACGGGCTGGTCCAACTCCATTGGCCTAAGCAGGAAGACTTCTACTCACAAGCATATGTAGTATTGCCTCCTCATTCAAACACTCAGATAAAAACCTACCTGTTGCCTCTATAATTAAAGTGTCCAGTGCTTTGTTGTAATGACAGTAATAAAAAGATGGGGCAAACTGCTTTGGTAATCAGGTTTTATCATACTCCAACAAAAAACAACCAACCCACCCCCTGGGCATAAATCTAGTCCTCTACTTGAAAAAGAATTCTACTTCCTCAAGCATGAAACTTCTATTAACCTAAGAACCTGAGTCCTCTTGCTGTTCTTCTTCTATTAACGAACACTTTACAGGTAAGGGAAGCGAAAGCACGTGCCAAAGTCATCTCAAAACTCATGAATACAGTGGTTCTCAACCATTTAGATTCAAGGCATTAATTGGAAAATGCCAACTCTTATTTTTAACTTTTTTTGACTACAGAGCAATAATAGAGCAATTTTTTTGTTGCAAGCAACTCCAGCGCCACAGCAGATCAGGATGTTTTTGCCATTATGGATTCCTATTTATAATCTCTGGATTTATCTTGTGAACTATGTAGTATACATAAGAGTGCTAGCACTGCATGGCACCATGGTTGAAAATCACTGAACTAATCACACTATAATCTGTGTTCATGGACAAACCCTGAAGTGCTGCTTTCTTCCAATGATATTCATTTCCAAACCTCAAGACTAGCCCATCTCAAGGTCCTGACTATGGCTTTATGTCAGACTCCTGATTAATGGTGATAATGAAAGGATTCTGAGGGGTCTGTAGATCAATGACAGAGACCAAATTTTACCATGAACAGGCACTAATGACACTTAGTGTAGGTGGAAACGTACTGAACAAAGAGGGAGAATTCCAGCACCTGCGATTCTATACCAATGAAGGCTTGAGCAGAACCCATTTTAGTAGGTTTCAAAAACTGGGGACAACTGCTTGGATGCCAGTCGTATGTAGTGCATGATTCCTATTCAAATGCCATACTACAGTCGTTCAGGATCATGTGCACAACATATTAAACCAGGTTATTCCAGGTGGTCAGAGAGGAATGTTTCTCCTTTTGCAACCTACTGGCAGAGATCTTATGCCTAATCTTCCTCCAGGACACAGAATGAGGATCAGCCATTAGTCCCTAGCAGGTATATGCCAGAGGACTTATTTCCTATGAGCACAGAGGGTAGTGAACATCAGTCCTTCCTGTTTTTCCCCATAACTTTCTAACTGGGTGGCAATTTAGGCCAGCCCCTACAGAAGCTATTAACATGCAAGGCAAGGGAAGCCTCAAATGCTTTAGTCAAACATGCAGTACCTCAGCCCAGGTAAACCTCACTGAAGAAGGCGTCACCACCAGTAGAGGCCATTCCTTTCGGTAATAGGCAGCAATACAGATAGCCTGGATGGTCTTCCCCAAGCCCATGTCATCTGCAAGGAGCAAACGGCCTTCTCTTGAGATGGCAAAACTGAAAGGTAACAAGGTAAAGGGTTACTCCATCCCCTGTCTGCTAGTCAAGGTAAGCACAATTCACCTCCAGTCTAGAACAGGGAAAGGAGATCATTAGCCAAGAAGGGGAAAGAGAAACAGTTTAAGATTTCCTTCACAGGCCACCGGTCTACGACACACCATAGGCTCTGCAAAAGAAGAAAACAAGATACTCAGTGCTTCATGGACAGTCCTGCAATATTCTGGCCCTGAACTGGTACAGGCAGTAGCAGGACAGACTTCCCCATGCTGCTCTGCTCAGATGCCTTAACTGGCAAGGACCATCTCTGAACTACCCTCTCATCTCCAGTCTCCCATATCTATGCATTCCTCCACTATTCTCAGAGAACCAGAGGGCCTGGTTAGGATCTACTTCCTATGGGATCTGTGAGGCCCACATGTGTGCAGTAGGGAATGGAATGATTAACCAACTCCTCCAACTCAGGGCCTGCAAATTCAGCCTGAGCCAAGCTGGGGGTCTTTCTGGTTTGAGTCACAAAGAGTAGAAGTCCAGCAGACCACATGAAATCTCCAGCAATACCTGTGCAGTTATACTGTCTTCCGATTATGCCTCCAAAGATCCTGCTGAAGAACATTCGGTTGCTTGACACAGTTCACTAACTGGGCAGGATGCTATTTAGAGTATAGTATGGGCAATGAAACCCAGGTCTCGGTTTCCAACAGAGATGGCTTTGTAAGGTTAACAGCAGTAAAACTGATTGTAGTCACTAGGGGTGCCTATACATGTGCTGGGGGAGGGGGCGTTTTAATTAGAACAGTTCCCAGAGAATCGCTCTAATTAAATCACCACAACATCAAGTGTATTAAGCCCCCACAGGTTTAAAAATGGTCACAGGACACTTTAACTAAAACTCGTTCGACAAGCTTTAGTTAAAAGAGCCCCAGCAACCATTTTTAAATCTGTGGAGGCTTATACACATGATGTTGTACCGACGCTAATTAGAGCCTCTACTAATCGAGCCTGCTCTGATGCAGTCCAATTAGAATGCATCAGAACACAAGTATAGGCACCGTAAAAATCAGCAGACACAACTACATACAGGGAGAAAAACTGACAAGAGAGAAGGTGGTTTCTGACACCACCATTTCTCAGTGCAGAACTGCATTTTACAGGTCTGCAGAAATCACACTGGGCCCAAATGCTTAGACTGTTCCTTCGTTACATCACTGAACCGCCTATTTACCTACAAAGCAAAAAACCCTCATTCTCTTTAGCTATTCAGGTGTCCTTGGGCATTACAGAAGCCTCTGACAGCCAAACCTAGGCTCCTACTACATTCATGTTGTCAGCACAGCTGTGTCTCCTAGAGATAGGAAAAGATCACATCCCATAACTGACACTGTTTTGCCAGCACAATCCCCAGTGCGGATGTTACTCTGTAGTCAGAAGGCGGCTTCTACCAGTACAGCTTCTGTCATTTGGATGAGCTAGAGCAAGTCTATTGGAAGGAAAGCATAAAAGCTGCTTTAACTACAGCAATGCAGCCGTAGTTAAAGCCATAGCAGCAGCTGCTGCTGCCCCACACTGTAGACAGAGCTCTAATCTTCAGCCTGTGGAAGTTGCTTCTATTAGCATTATGGCAAACGATCAATAGCCATGCAAATCTTTGCACAGGCAGAGTCCAGGGTGCTGCAGTGCTGTAGTAAAACAGAATGACCAACAACCATTTCAGCCCAATTCAGAATTACTTTGACCCTGTGGGAGTTAAGCCAGGACCTCAGTGTTATTTGAAAGTGATCTTTTCAAGGTATTCATCAATAAACACTCATCTTCTGCTCCACAGTTCACCCCAATCAGGGTAGGACAGCCCTACTAAGAGCCCAGCGTTCATAGCAGCTGCTGCAGATTTAGCAATGTCACTGTGCTGCTTGATACAGCGAAGAAATATAGGCCCCATATGAAATAAAATTAACTTGCTCCTTCTATATACAGTCACTTGTTTCAAGTCATCTTTGGGCTCAGTCCTGCTCTCCAATACATTTTTGTGTAGCTTGTAAAAAAAAAATAAAGTCTGCCAATGCTCTTGGGTACACAAGGTGGATTTACAAGAAAAGCAAGTGAGGCATGTACACTTATTGAGCCCAGAGAGACAAATCAAAGGTGCACCAATGGGACAGCTTTACAAGGCTTGAAAATATTTTATACTCTACTGTGCCCTAGCAAAACAATTTCCTTCTTGAGTCATTCTGAAGGATTGTGGATAGGTACAAGGCAGAAACGTGCCATGGACTGCATTAACCTTTTCTTCAAAAACCAAGTGGAATCTGCTTCAAGCCCCAAACTTCTGGATTTTGGAGAAATTTGCCTCCAGGCTCATCTTTGAGGGGAAATACAGTCCATAGAAAAAAAAAAGAAAGCTTCAGGGCCTTGCCATCCATTCACTTCTAATGGTTGCAAATCACAGGCAAGTAGCAACCTATGAAAGCTAGTAGTACATGCTAGGGCACAACCCTTGCTTAGAAGGAAACAACTCTGCAATGACAGGAGGGCACTTAACACATCCTAAACTGCTCGAATGCTAGTTTGTTCATGTTTTAACTGTACTGCGTAAGTGTTAACTGAATGCATGGCACCACCCATACACCAACGCAGAAGACAAGCCATAAGCACAGAACTAGCTCTTCGAGCCACAAGGGTAGGACCTACTTGACGCCTTCTCTCTGGAAGGGCATGAGGCCTGCCACAATTTTAGAATCCACCGCTGACAGGTCAGCATCGGGAATGTCTGCTGTACATGTGGTAGTTTCTTCAAGCTGAGCAGCAAAAGTTTGTATCACCGGCTTGGGTAGCGGCTCTGACTCTATTGATGGAAGGCTCTGTATGGCTCCCACTGAAAAAAACAACAGCAGTGTGTTACTGGAATGAGAACAATACGCAGAACACACATGAGGGGATAATCCTGGCTCTGCCAATGTTCTGCTTCCCATGCCTCAAGAAAGCCTAGCTTGATCCAGCCCTTGCTGATCCAACTAAGTTACTTACAACCCGTTTCAGAACCATGTTGGGCTATACCTACAAGCAGAACTGGCTGTCAAGACTAATTCCACAGGAACTGCTTGGCATGGTATTTTTCCCCCAGCTAACTGCTTCTAGCTTGGCAGCTGTACAGCTCCCATCCACTATGAGAGAGAGTCTTTAATCATTTATTTTATCCTTGCAGTGCTGTGTTCAAACACTTTTTTGAATGACTGAGCAGCTACACTCCCCTAAATACTGCGGGGCTGAAGGTCTGATGTGGCATTGCTTCTGAATTTTGCTTTAGCAAAATGCCAAGGACACCCACAGCAGAGGTCTCCCTCATGAATTATCTGAGCAAAACTGATTCGAAACACCGCAATCTGGACAGGGTCATAGCCCCAGAACCTTTTATAACGATGTCAGTGTATAAAACCTGCATGTGTTTGATTGCATCTCCCCTCCACTACCCTCCAGGCATCAGTCATCTTAAGCTCTTCCAGGCAGGAACTTCTCAGGCCACAAACCTTTACTCAGCACCTAACACACCAGATGACCCTGATGGCAGCCTTTGGATGCTGTGACCATGCAAAATATTAAATAATAATCATGTTTCAAATAAGACAGTTCCTTCTAATCAAGGATGGAAGGTTCTCTGCAAGTTTCACCTGCTGCAAGGAAGAGCTGGAAAGGAATTTTTTGCCAATTTGATAGCATTTTTCAAGCTAGCTTATAAATTCCACCTATAGGCATTTCACGGAAGAGGCTCCATTCAACCTGTTTTGACTATGACCATGCTCTGAAACCTACTTTAAACAAGATCACGCAGCTCCTAACAGGGACAGGGCTCTTGCTTTGCTGAGACAGAGCTGTAGGGGTGGTCTGCATGATGTATAATCATGGTGTTAAGAAATAAATGCCATGTTGCATCATTTTAAAACATACAAAGTAATTCAAATCATCCCTTTGTTTCTTTTCCTGTCTCACCCTTGTCAAGACACACGCGTGTACTGTAAGGCTTCGAAAGACTTGCTTTAATCCCTGGACATGCTGTACCATTATGGCAGCTGTGCAGGACTTTCTGATCTGCTGTGAAGCTATCAATAAACATCAGTGTTTAGATCCAGGTGCAGCCACACATCAGGTTTATCCTGGATTACTCTCAATTTAACCCAGAGGCAAAATTAAGTAAACACAAGATGCACGAGCATTTACACTGGAAAACACACAGTTCAGTATAAGATACAAGCGAGGAGGTTGGAAGTAATTTTATTCTGGAAAAAAACTGCTGGGTGGATCCAGGAGGCTGTACTGATGCAGCTGCACTCCCCTTCAATGCCTGCTCCAAGCAAACATTAAAACCAACTGCCTGAGAGGGGCAGCAGCACTTCCATGAAGGCAGTGCTAATGGATTCAATTGACTTCATGGCACATTATCATCTCCCTGGTTCCTGCTAATCTCTCTTCACTCCACAGGGGTTAGCAAACCTCTCTCCTTTTTTAATGGTCTTGATTTTCCAGTAATCAACATATCCTTTCTTCTGCAATTTTTCTATTTGGTCTATTCCTGGTAATGTCTCCCTTCTGTTTCACAGCCCTACAGACTATTTTTAGCGCTAGCTAAAAACCTTAACTCAGGTGTGGTCATATTAATTCAGAGAAACGTTCACCGTCAGTCATTTTCACACCTGAATTAAGTGTTGGATGCACTGTCAAGACACCCAAGAAGACTAGATTTTGATTTACAAACCTGAATAAGAGATGAACATTTAATGATAATGACTACAGGCCTAATAAAATAATTTCTTTTGACAGCTTTTGCCTAGTTTGTTGCATTTTTTAAACATTATATATAAAATCTAGCAAAACAGTTCATATGCCTATAAAGCTGTATTTCATAGAAGCATAGAATCATAGACATTAAGGGCTGAAAGACCCCTTGAAAGATTGAGTCCAGTCCCCCTGCTCTGGGTAGGAATACTGCTGAGATCAAATGATCCCAGCAAAGTGTCTGTCCAGTCTACTCTTGAAGACTCCCAAGGTTGGGGACTGCACCACCTCCTTGGGAAGTCTAGTCCAGATTCCGGTCATCCTTACCCTTACCATATTGGTTTTTGCTTGGATCTTACACTGAATAATATATACTGCTAGCCTCCTATCATATTAGCAAAGCTTGTAGTTTCTCTTTTACTGGAGAAAAATGTGAGTTGTGTTATATGTGATGATGTACTGCTCCATCTGCATCCTCCTTTTCAAAATCCTAGATCCACCCACAAGCATACATGTCACCTGTCCATTACCATCCTCAATTTCACTCTAGAGTGGCCGTTTTCTCAACTAGATCCTCTGCTGCCTGGCAACCAGGTGCTTTAATAGCAGCTACTTCAGGCAGCTTAAGAGAGTTATCACGTGGTCACTGCTCACTGAAGAGTAAATTTAGTGAAGAGTAAAACCCAAGGTAACATAGTATGAAGCAAGTCTGCTGGGCGAGTCTGCATCCTACTTCACCTGCATCTCACTTCACAAGGATCTGTAGCACAAACTTTTAGGCTTGCACTGTCTGTGCAAAAATACCTGGGAGGATCTTTTAAAACCATAAGCCGTGGGGTTTCTATTTTCAGACACCCATATTTGAGCCCCCTGTCCCTTTCCCAAAAATGCAAAGTAACATAACCTTTATTTTCTCCAAGAAAAAATAATAAATATTATCATCATTTCCTGGTTCTGATCTGCCCAGTGCACCTTTTAAATTGATTTTTGTTTTGGATTTTCTTTGACCATTTACAGAGACATCAAAACCACATTTCAGCACCAAGCTAGGCACGCACAGACACACATCATCACTACTTCCAGGAGTACCTTTTTATTTTTAAGCCACTAGAATATGAAATTACAGAAATATAAAATAATTCCAGCTCTATAAATGAACCGAGCCAGTCAAATTTAAACTTGCACTAACTGATTTTATGCATTGCAGCTGTGCAGGCACCAAATTCAGCTCCAGAATGCAAATTTTTATTTTAATGTCAGTTATCTCTAAGAGCAGAGGTAGCAAACTGGACCTTGGCTACCCTAAGAAAAAAAACCTTACTTCTGAAAAATATTTACATAATATAATTCCACTGGTGCTTGTAAAATAGCCCAAACTCTTCAAACAGCAGGAGATTTCTCTCTCTCAAAGTATAACACAAACCTGTTACACTCTCACAAGTGAAGTTTCACATTAACATCATTGCAGCAGTTTGCTATTGTTCTAAAGAAAACTGGGAAAGTGATTACAATGCAGCTGCCACCAGCATGATTAATCCAAAAGCTTTTCCTTTCCAAAGTGACCTTTTATTAAAAGATGGCTGGGCAGAGACAGTCTCCAGAAACACCACAAAAGGATGTTGCTGCAGATGACAACATAGGAGCAAGGCCATTTTTGCTGGGTTAAGTGAAGAGGTGCAGAGCTAATGCTGCCCCTTAGATAAGTACATATGAGAGGCCTGACACCACTCCGGCAATACACATGCAAATTAAGTCCTAAAGATGAATCTACTAGAGCCTTCATTCCTTTCCTTGGGCCCAAGCCTGAGAGACTGAATGCTTCTTCTGAGATGAGTGCCCTCAACTCAGACAAAGCCAACAAACTGAGAGATTGTGCAAACTAGGCATATTCTAGCAGCTGCTTGGCACCCTTCAGAATTAGGCTCTTGATGCAGATGGATCCAATCCTGCAAGATGCTGATGTGCTCAGCTCGCACTGAAAACAATATGGGTCCCCGTATATCAACAGTTTGGAAGCAGTTCTCTCCACATGGCAGTGGTTCTCAAATTTTTTGTGGAGGACTCAAGCACCTCTCCGTAACTTCTGTGAACTGACTGGCACCTAATTTCAAAACTAATTTATATATTACAATGCATGCCTTCTTACAAAGGGCCCAAGCAATGGGGGACCAGCCAGGCACAGATAAGCCTGGGCCTGTGTTTATCTGCTTATCTCCTCCCATCTCACTTACCCTCTCACAGCTCATGGCACCCTTCAAAGGGTCTGATGGCACCCTGGCTGAGCATCACTGCTCTATGATGTAGTTTCATCACAGGTATCTGCTCCTACAGCCTCCACTCCTCCAAAAATTCCTGCCCAGGCATATGCATCGAAGGTCTGGGTGGCCCTCATGCATATACCATGATCCAGGAAGATTGCCAGTTGCCATCTGCTCCTACCCAATGTTCTGTCTGTCTCCTCCCAGTTCCAAAAACTACACTGGGCCCCGGGCTTCCAACTCCATGGTTATTAATAGCATGTTAAAGGAATCTATCCCCACTGCATGCAGACACTACATTATGAAACTTGCTACATTCTTCCTGATGAAGAACAGTTTGCACTCAAAATCTTTATCCCAACTATATAGGTGGTCCAAGAAAAGATATCAGTCTGAAAAATCCTTGCCTCTCACATTATACCTTTACAGCACACAGAATGGGATGATAACAAATAATTATAATACTTAGTACTTATGTAGTGCTTTTCATCTGCAGAGCACTTTACAAACATTAACTAAATACACATAACTAAGAAGTGGACATGCTGGGAGCATGCTACTGCGCTTGGGTTATTTGCAAAGGGTATCCATCTTTTTAAAAGAAAGCAATTTTCCACTTTGCTTTGGCAAGTCAGAATTTGTTCTGCACCACACAGATGAAAAAGGCAGAAGCCTGCAGACCCGGCTATACCCAGAAGTGAACATTACACTTCAAGGCTTCATGACAAACAGAATCACTCTCTCTCACCCAATGTATTTTACTGAGAGCATTAAATACCCATTACTTTGGTATTTGGGCATCTGAATGGAGTATGAATAATGCAGGAAGTGGCTGCTTTGCATGAATTAGCTGAGCCAACAGGCTCATCTAACTGCAGCAAACAAGCAGATACTCCCATCTACTCTATAGTCAACACAGCTACAGGAAAATGACCTGAGTTCTGGTCTACCTCAGACATCAGCTACAAGCTGACCAGCTGTGTTCTGACTGCAGTCTTTATTATTGACACTAATGTACAAGATTGAACAAACCAGCTGGATGATCAGTACCCGCATCATGGCTGTGGCACTGACCGTTTGAAAAATCATCAATTGACTTATAAACTTAGCAAATCCAACCTATAAAAATATCACTGAGCGCAATTAAGTGATTCACCAGCATAACACCCTCCACACTGAACAAGTCCTGTGCTGAGCTATCTCTGGGGATTTGGGTAGAACAGCCAGACCCTCCTGAGTTCAAGTAGCAGTGCATCAGCTTCAGTAGGGACTGACACAAGAGGGGAGGGTCAAGCTGGAGAAGAGGACACTGGGAACACAAGCAAAATGAGATCCCGTGACCTAGAGTTTCTGCACAGCCCCTGTCCTATCTCATCTACAGATCTGAGAACGGAGGAACAGGAAGCAGTTCTAGGCTCTACATTTTGTGAAGGATGTGCACAAGCTAGAAAAGGTCCAGAGGCAGGTAACAAAATTGATAAAGGGGCTGGGGAGCAAGCTGTATGAGGAAAGGTTGAGAGCCAAGCAGGTTTAGCTTTGATAAAAGGCAATTAAGGGCAGGGGTGGAGGGCATGGTAGCGGACTTCAAATATCTGACAGGTTGTCATAAAGAGGAAAAACAACTGTTCTCCCTTGCTGCAGAGGTCAGGACATGAAGCAAGGGCTTTAAATTGAAGCAAAGTAGATTTAGATTAGATACCGTCAGAACAGTGAGACAGTGCAAAAGACTGCCTGGGGAAGTAATGGAATTTCTTTCACTGGAGATTTTTAAGGGGAGACTGGATAAGCAATGGTCAGGGATGATTTGGGGATAGCATTCTTGCAAGGGGTTGAACCACATGACCTCTGAGATCCCGCCCAGCCTTACAATTCTATGGAAACTCTTCTTCTGCTGCTGCTTACTTAATTCAAACATCATGATACAGTAACTCCAGGCCACCTCTAATGTACGTTACTTTCATGACCATCATCACACACCCACACACACGAACATACATCCACATGCACGCTTTACAAAAATTACAAAGGGACTGGGCTTTTGAGGACTACCGTGAACAACACTGTACATTTACAAAGTCCCAGTTTTGTGTAATCCAGACAAATATCTAGATAATGCAGCATTAAAAGAGTAAGCACAGGCATTGGTTACCAGCTCAGTTCACTCTGATCAGAAAGGCTTAGCCCAAGAAACAGAATTAGCTGCCCTCCCAAGTGAAAAGACCCTGTTAGGAAAATACAGCTTCTCACTTAGTCTGGGATAGTCCTCCAGAAGGAAACTCCACTTCCTGGTCTTCATGTCTGTAAGGGTTACAACAACAAATAAAAGCTGTCAGAAAGAATTTTTAAAACACTAATCCTTTTAGTGCTACGAAGTGATGGAAGGAGTGATGATTCACTCCATTTCAAAACTGTATTGTCTAACCAGCATTTTTCTCCCTTCTTCTCTCTTTTCATAAATGGCTTAGGGAAGATTTAAGAGGTAAGAGGACATTCAGAGTAATAGGAAGTCAGACCTCAAGCTAAACTTGGGAGAGTATCATAACTTGTAGCTAAAGGGCTACTGATTCCAGGAACCAAAGTTCAACATGAGGGCCAAACTAGACTTGCAGGTCTGTCCACGACTGCCTCCACATTGTAAGTCTAGGGTAAAGGTAAAGCTGATCTGCTCCAAACAGGCAGGAAGATGAGCCAGATCAGGCACAGACTGATTTTTTTTTTTAACTCGCCTCTCTGACACTTCACTCAAGCTCCAAGAGGTTTTCTGTGGTATTTACCTCTGGACTTGATGAGAAGTCATTTGCACTGGCACGGAGCAAAATGCAAGGTACAGTATGGAGATATCCCACCATTATCCCAACAGAGATCCAAACCCTAACCTAAAGGGAATGTTTCCATCTGCATTCAGAGCAGGCTGCCACTTGCATAGCACTTCATCAGCTTTATATCCCAAGGTACCTCAGAAACATGAATAAATGTTGTTGGCACCAACAATGCCATTACAGTAATGCAGCCTACAAGCCATGGACTCACCGTAATTCCTGGAACCCATCTGTTTAAACAGCCCAATCATTTCTGCGTCATATCCAATGTCAACCTCAAACCGGGACCGCGAAATCAGCACGCACTTGCCCTTGACAATGGCAGAGGGTTTCTGCCAGCCACTGCATGTCTTCAAGAGGGTTTTTAGTGTAGGCTTGGTGCTGATGGAATCAGAAGATGGGACCTGGCTGGCTGTGTACATCCCTTCCAACGGTGTCAAAGTCACTGAGGATAGTTGCTTTACTTCGTTCACTAGAGAAGAAAGAATGAAAGGCATGGCAAAGAAAATGAAGAGTTGGGTAAAGTATGAGATTCTGAAAGACAAAAAAAGGCAGGAGCTAATTTCAGACCTGCTAAAAGGCACGGGATGCTCTGCGATGAAGAGGAGAGACAGGAGACAAGTAGTCTAGGGCACAGTCCTCTTGAGCAGAAATTGGTAACACAACCAGCCCTGCTCCCCCGCTTCAGGGACAGGCCATCAGGGTGCAGAAATGGGCCGAAAGGATTTCCTCTTCCCCTCCCTAAGGTGCCTCTAGATTGAGGTTAAAATTTCAACCCAAAAGGAAAAATTCAGATGTACTGAACAAGAAATGAGTCTTATAAACAGGTAAGTGTACAGAAATGTAAGATTTACTCAAAGAACCTTGTCTGCCTATGTCCTTAAACCAACATGGATACAACCTATACCCCAGAAACTGAAACAACCTTTAAAAAAATTACATTTCTAGGTGTGCATGGGTTTTGTTTTGCCAAATGTTGTTAAATTCTAGCCTTAAAATAGCCATAACTAAAAGCCATTAGGAAAAGTGTCTCTGTGTTTAGTGTATTAGTTCTGTGAAGAGGCAGGTGAAACACTGCAGTTTCTACACTTGACTGTGTTTTCACAATATACAGGAAGCAGTGTTTTGTTTTATGTTTTTTAATAGAGGAAAATGTATTGTAAAGCCAAAGAAACTTTCAGAGGCTTGTAAAACCCAGCATCAAGCTTAAATTAAAAAAATTACTTGGATTTCAACTCACTAGTCCCTTTAACCACAGTGTTTGCAACTCTCAGGATATTTTTGCAAGCATCTTCTGATTCTGCTAACACCAGATGCTTGTCACCATGTGTCTTCAGCGATGAGCTCACACTTCAGAATTATTTGAGAGGATATTTTAAAAACATTGACATGGCAGCTACAAGTTGCCTACTTAGACTGTAAACTCTTTGGAGCAGGGACTCTTCTGTTTCTTAAATATCTTCAGGGAAAAAAGGCAGTATGTAACAAATACCAAGCGAGACAGTGGGAAGCTGAAAGCAGGCCTAAGGGGTGGAGTTTGTAAAATGCCCAGCATTGGCCTAACTGTTCACACTGATTTCCTTGAAGTCAGTGCTGCTTGCATTGAACAGCCCACTTGAAATGTGTCATCTTTGTAACCGTTCCTTATCTCCCCTGGTCCAGAATGAAAAAAAAACCTCATCCCTGATATTCCACATACCAAGGCAACTGCACTGGCAGCTTAACACAATACCCAGGGGATCACAATAATTCACTTTCCACCCATCCAAATAATAGGAAAATGAACAAAAAAAATATATATCAAGAAACCAACACTTTTTTTTTCAGTTCAAGAAATAGCATCGGATTCAATTTCTTAATACAGTATTAGCCAGCTGCACTTCTGGAATATTTTCAGTTTCTCCACATGGCCTCACATGAAGTACTTTTATGAACTGAGCCATTTTTGCCTAGAGTGTAGTTTGTTGGCTTCTGAAATATTCAGTTAGCGATTGAGGAAAAAATTCTGTTTGGCATTTAGATAACAACTCAAACCTCAGTTAATTCTGACCAACTACTGAGATTCACAGCAGAATCTCATAAGCCTGATGCCTGAAGAACAGGTCTCCTGTTTGAATAGCTTTGCCTCTCTATTGCTCCAAGAAATAATACAGCAAACAATAATCATATAAGCAGGAGACAAAGTCTTTGATCCTGCTTATCATTCAACAGTTCTGTGACTTACTGAGATGGCAGTAGTCTTCCAGGCTAAAATTCCACATCTTCGTAGCCGGATCTGAAAAAGGACAGATTTTGAGTCATTTGTGGTGGGAAATATGACTGCATGTTAAATATTTAAATACCAGGCAAAAGGTAATCCAATCTATCCTTGCAGACCCTTCATCTGTGCCACACAAGACTACTGTTCCTAGATAATAAAAGTGCAGGACAGCTAGAAATACAACCTCAGGAGGACTAAGCACTGGAGCAACAAAACGTATACATCCATAAAAATGAGAAGCCAAAGGATGGAAAGGAGCAGAAAGGAGCAGAGTGCGACAAGGACAGAGGATTTTGCAAATTAAAATGGGGAAGACACCACACATAAGGACATCTAGATTCTCCTTTTAGTGAATAGGACAGCTGGAGGCTATATTGTTGGGCTGGTACTGATAAGAGCCACGGCTATCAACCTACTCCAAGGCAACTAAAACCAACTAACCATTACTGCATCCCCAATAGCCTTCCTGAAAAGTTCAGACCGCCTGGAGTCACTAAAATCTCAGTGTCCTTTTAAAAAAGCCAGGGGTTTCAACTCAGATGACTTGTGAAAATGGCCATGTGAGCAATTTACTTCTTGTGTTCTTCTGCAGCTTTGTCTGCCTTATTTTTCACATCCACAATAAAAATTATATGTAACATTATCGCCATACTCCATCAGGACAATGGCTGCATTTCCCATATAGACAGGAAATACATGCATAGTTGCTTAAAAGACCAAGATCCAACATGACACAGATATAAACCCAACCTTAAAACCGGCCTGAGAACTCTTACCATAACTTCTGCTAGGTATGGTCTTAAACACGGCAATGAGTTCTGCGCTGTAACCCACTTCAACCTGGAAGCGGTCTCCACCGTGTCTCACACACCTCCCTTTGAGAGCACAGCCTATTTTGTTGTGAACGGCAGAGCTCCCACCACCACAGCTGTCCCTTTCCTGCACCTTAGCCTCTTTCAACGGGGCAAAGGGCTGCACCGTCCTGTACAAATGAGACACACTGCTGCCACCATATTTCTTGGGACAGGGGCCGCACGTGGACCTCCCGGCATCCATCGGCATCGGGTCGCTTGGCAGTGGCGTGTATTCAGTTCGACAGCATACATCAGCGCGCTTGCTGTCTGCAAATCGAGGACACGAGGCTTCTGTAGGGTTTTTGCTTGCCAAATAGTACTTCGGCTGCAGTGATGCTTGCTGATGCTGTGCTCCTGAGCAAGGTAGGTGGGAATGACTCCAGGCATCCGCTGGCGGGAACAGCCTCGGGCCGCCCACTTGGTTTGAGCCCTGAGGATAATTATTCGGTTGCGCTCCACGCAAACCAGCGGCCAGCGGATGCGCGTCGATGGGATTCGGCCCTTTCTCAACGCCGTCCTTCTGCTGGCCCTGTCTGCCGGGGGCCGGCTGGGGCCGGCTACACAAGCCGACACGCCAGCCGTCTTGCTGCAGGTTTGCTGGACCCAGGCGCTGGGAGGCTGGACTCCCGACCTCCCCCTGCCCGCGCGCCGATGCCGCTTGCCGCTCTGCTCTCCGAGCCAACGCCTTCTGCCTGTTCTCCTCGATCCTTCTTTTCTGCTCTTCCGTGAGGCCAGAGGACATCTTCCACGCCAGAGCGCCGCGCGCTCGGTGCGAGTTTAGTATGCAGCCACCTTTAAAAATTAAAAATAAATTAAAAAAAAAAAAAAGGAAAAGTAAAAATATGCCATTTTATCCGTGTCCCTCAGAAGGCATGTGCATCCCTCCCCGCCGCCCACACGCACCCGTGAGCCCCTCACGAGCCCAGGAGATGGAAACTGAGGCCTCAAAACCAGGGGCACCCCCCTAGGCCAAAGGAAGCGATACACAGCCCTCCCCCGCCATTCAGGGGTCACCACCTTTGACCCCTCTCCTAAAAGAATGACGCCCCTCTCCCCCACCTTGATGGAGGCCCAGTGAGGCTCAGCCCTCGCCGCCGATTGCGCGCAAACGCGCGGACTACAACTCCCAGGAGGCACTGCGCCGCCAGCGCCTCCGGGGAGGAGCCGGCGCGCCGGCATGCCGGGACGCCCTGGGCATTCTGGGAGCTGTAGTTTTCTGTTTTGGTGCTGGGTTCTACTGAGGGGGCCTGCCCTGCTTCAATGACCCCCACCCCCCCAGCAGTATTATTATGGGAGGCACCTCCCCCCACGCACACATACACACACATACAGCAACGGTCCACCACCCCCACCCCAGAGCTCAGCTGGTTGCACTGGGAATAAGAAGGCACCAAGGTGGGGGAGACGTGGTGGGGCCGAGCAGTCAAAGCCACATTGGGTATAATGCAGGGAGGGTAAGTGGAGGCCCAGCCCCGAGCCTGGGTCCTGCGGCCGTCCACGTTTCCTGGGGCATCGTTCCCCAGCTTCTCAGTACCACGGGATTAGGGGCCGCTGACAGCGCCGTGAACTAGTGCTTATTCAACCCTCTCTCTGTCCCTCCACATGAAAAAAGTCGTCCCAGAATTACTTCCTCCTTAAAAAGCCGAGATTGCCGCGTGTCAGGAGCGCATCGTCAGAGAAAAGCAGGGGCAGGCCGAAGCCGGAAGGCACAACATGACAGATAACGCAATGGGTAAGCGTGAGACTTGTCCCTCTAGCAGAGAGGGTGTGCACACGCACACACACATATGCATGCACACACGTGCACACACACACACATGTGCGTGCGCACATATACACATACATACATGCTCACATGCATATACACACGTGCATATGCACATGCATATACACGCATGCACACACGTGCATGCACACATATATACACGTGCACGTGCATGCATACACACACACGTGCATGCACACACATTTGTACCCAGAAGCACTTTTACAATCTTTTCCCCGATGCCTGTTGAAGGATATTTGTGCCTGAAAGCTTGCAATTAAAGACATTTTTTGCAAAAATCTTGCAAGCTATCACACCTCAAGCTATCACACCAAGAGCCCCGATTGCCCTTTCCTCTAGACCAATCCAGCTACAACCTGGATAGCACATGCATGCGCACGCGCACACACACACACACACTTCTTCTATGCATGCGTGCACCTTCACTGGATAAAAACACACACAAAATGCACAAACACAAACACACAGCATTGTACACCCCACCTTTCTGCACACATGCCAATATGCACACAGAGACACAGGTGAGTCTATACACACGCACCACTGTGTACACATGCAGGTGTACCAGCTAACATGCAGCTAATGTCCTCACACTCCTGCTTTCATACAGCCAGCTGGCTGATATAACTGTGTCGCTGCTGCCCTCTGCCAGGTGAAATTAGAAGCAGTGAGCTGTGTATCAGAGGTCCTGTGCTATTAGTGGCTGAAGGGGATTCTCCTTTCTCTGAAATTGAAGGGACTTGTGATTTTAGGGCTATTCTGCGATCTAATTGATCTTTTATTCCCATGCGTCAGCACAGACATGATGATGAGACCTAAAGAAGTCTTGCCACAGCTTCCTACATTACATCATTAACTGATCTTGGATATTCTCTGTGATGTCCTGCCTAAACCTTCCTTTGCTCATTTTGTCCCTTGCCCTGAAACAACCTTGGTGACTCCCCTCTTTTGCACCTTTGAGATACTTGGAGACAATCCTCACGTTTCCTCCTAGAGCATGCCAATGAGGCAGTCACTCCTCTGACTGTAGGTCATGCAGGTGGACCTACAAGTTGGACTAGGTGATCCTTGCATACTTTTGTATCTTTAAACTCACTACCTTGAGGAGTGAAAGTATGACTGACGCGTACTCATTTTGCACCCCGAACACCCCACCCCACCCCACCCCACCCCCATCTACTGTTATCGGTCCCTGAGCAAGCTAGTTTAGGGCCATCCTAGGTATGTCTGCCCTTGACTGCAGTATAGACTAGTTAATTGTTTAATATTTAATCCTGTTATTCAGATTTTTATTTTTTCTCTTTTTTCACAGCTAAATATAGGATCAGACTGGAACTGTTGAGCTGAAGCTTTCCCTGAACCTTTAAGGAGAGCTGGACCCAACCTCATGTCCCCAGACCAGCTACCTCCCAGCAGAGGCTGATCAAGTGATTTACAGTGAATCACTTGGGGAAAGGGAGGAGGAGAGCTTTATTAGCCCTTGGGACTAGGGGAAGAGCTGGAAAAGGAAAGGCCTCTTGGGGCCCTGCTTTGGTTCAGGGAATAGCTTTGTTCTATGCTCAGATAATAAGCTGAGTCCTGATGTAAAGGGTTTGCTCCAGGCTCTCAGAGTGACATTAGGACTTCTTGGACTTTTAAGTGGGTCAGCAGCCTACACTCCTCATCCCACAGCCTTTAGAGTCATACCTGGATCTGCGTTTCACAGCCTGGGCCCAGTTCCTGAAGGGGTGGAACCAGGATGTCAAACCCCAGTAGCCCTAATTGTTCAGAAAGTTGGGGATTTTGATCTGAAGCTGAACAGAGCGGCTCAGACCTGTCTCCCCTAACTCACTTCCTTCTGGCTACACCCGTTCTTGCTGGTCTTCTCCAAATTCTTCCCCTTTGTCTCCATCTCTCTTGTACCACCGGATGCTGAGCACTGAACGCACAATAGATTTGACGAATCCCAGTACCCTGAACTCGGAGAGCCATGCAGCTTTTCCTGCAGCTTGCACAGGGCTGTTGATCTCTCCCTCTCTCTCTTCCTCCACACTGACAGCTGTCTTGGTAGACAGTTCTTCCAGACATTGCAACACCCAATGAAAAGAAAATGGGCTGCCCCCTCCTCTTTGAAGATACTATAGTATCCTGGATTTTTCTAGTGCACAGAAATCTTCCTGCTTCTGCATACAGTACAACCCCTCAAAAAGATTACAGCCTCTCTTTTCCAGCTTCCACCTGCCTCAACAAGGTTCCTACTTGCACTTTCAGCTGAGAACTGCAGCCTATGCAGCACACAGTGATCTTTGTGCTGCTATGCTTTTGTTGCACTGGTGCTGTAAAACCGAACAGTCCCTTAGCTGTTATGTGTTGCATCACTGGCAAAAGGATAGACGAATATCTTTAAAAAAAAATTTAAAGTTGGATTCCCAAATCTATCTTATATTAGGGGCCTCATTTTCAAGGTCAAACAACTTATCTATTGCCAAAGTCTTGACCTTTTGAGCTCAACTTGAGGCTCCTATTGATTGAAATCTGGCCATAGCCCCAGCCTGTTGCAGTTTGGTCTTCCTGGGGTAGGAAAGACCCAGATAATCAGGGCCCATCTCCCAGCTATACAGAGAAGTCCTTTAGGCAGCAGCCTCAAAGGTCACCTACACTAAATAATTAACCATCAATGCAATATTAATAGTGCTTCTGCATTGCACAGCAGTAGTGTTTCTCATCGGAGGATCTCAAAGCACTCTCCAGACATGCTGAGCATGCAGGGCAGTTATAGGTCAGGCAGAGCGTGGTGAATCAATAGTCAGGATAGGAAACAGAGAAGGGGACAGTTTTGTGACTGTTAAGGGAGAGCTGATGTGGGGAATGTCACAGAGAAAGGGAGAAGTAAGGAGCCCTGAGAAGAGCATGGCAGTCAGTACTACTGTTTGTGATCCAAACAGTGTTAGGGCCCAAGGGTCTGCTCTAGAAGATGAACTATCCATGGGGCTTCACCAACTGGCAGTAGGTGAAGCCTGCTACAAAGGCTCTTCCAGAACAAAGGCTGGGGACTGATGTACTTCATCCATTACTGAAACGTGCCCACCTCTGCTGTGCTTTGTACAGCAGTAAGCAAGCAGTCAATGCTTCACTAATAATAAAGGAGGACTTGGTATGTGGCTGTCCTCCCCGTGGTCAGCAGTGAACCAGTAACACAGTGCTATAGCTCTGAGCACTTATCCACCCCTCTCAGGCAAAGTGCTTAAGCATGAGTTCAATTTTGAATATGTTCTAGTATTCCAAGGACTTCATTAGGTTATTAGCACATCTTGGGGGTTAAGCCTATGTCCCTTGAATAAAATGATTTGCTCAGTCAGAGCCAAACCCTGTCCGCTACAAATCCAAGTCTGCTCGTTAAGATGTCAGCAAAGGGAACCTGAGTTTGTATATCTGTGAGGGAGGGGCCATGTACTCCCTACTGCTATCGGTCCATCTCATTGATATCAAAAGGACTGCTTCTAGCAGCAGGTGTCATGCATTGTAGTAGCTGTTTGGAAGATCAGGGCATTGTAAAGCCTTGCTGGAAACTTGGGGTTGAAGCTGTTGAATACATGTATTATTATAAATTATATGGTACTAGGTGCCATAACATGTGGTTATTTATTTCTGGTACTTTATTTGCCTGTTTTGATCATAACAAACATTATTATGTCCAAAGACTGAGTAACTACTACAAAGGTGCTGCTTAAAAAATATGACTACAGAAAGCAGATGCTCATCGAGTTAAATAAGAAATTTAATTACCCTGCATTTTATCTTGTTTTCAGCAATATGATGACAAATCACATCTTAATAAAATAACATTAGGGAGAAGCACAATTCCAGTGCTTCAGGAAATGAGAAGCAGTATAAGTTATAGGCCTGCTCCTACTGACTGAGTCAATCTCATTCAGAAATCAGACATGATGCTAAGATGGATAATGCTTTAGCAAAATGAACCCCTAACAGTTAGAAAGATTTACTGCTGCTTCAGGTTTTCAAAAGTTGAATGCAGGGTGGTGTTGCGAAATGCCAGATTAGAGACTCCGACACCGCTTGGTGAGCCGCGGACTTTACGGAGCGAGCGAGTACGCGGCTTGTGGGGCGGGATAAGAGGTGGCTCGTCGACTGCCCTCGAGGTTCGCCTTACTGGCGCAAGTAGGCGAAATGCTGTACGCTTTCAAAGTTTATAGTAAAAGGGTTTATTCAACTCACCTGGCCTCACCCTCTTACGAATAAGAGGGGAGACTGGCTGGAGCGAAGTTGAAGCTAAAGTATAAGCGCGGAGGTGTGGTAAAAGCGGGTATGAGGTCTAAGCTACGCTGAGAGGCCGATGTTCGTTGTCGGGTTTTCGAGGCCTTTGATGGGTTTTCGCTGGGATACGCCCAGACGGGAGGCTGAGGACCGACCGGCAACAGGGTGATCAAGCCTGAGGTTTATCCAGTCGTCGTCTCTGCCGTTTCCTGCTTCTTCCCCTCTTTATGGATGTTGGTGGGACCGCCTCTATGACTAACTATGATGTAAACTAAGCGTGCAGGGATAGGGTAGTTTCTTTGACACAGGTGTTGCTAGGTAGATTTTTACATAGGTTTCACTTCTGTAGAAGTGAAACTTACAGGATAGAAAAGAAACTTATAAAATACACATGCGCAGCTTGATACAAAATTTGCGCGCACGGTAGATAACGGAAATTTTGCGCGCGCGAGAAATTCAAAACTCACGCGCGCTTCACGCGTGCGATAGGATTTACAAAATAGACATTTTGGTTTGGACTAACTTACAGATAAGACTATAAAGTTACATAAATGTGAAAAATGCCACGCGGCAGTTATATAAAATGAAATGAAATATCTACAGGTGGAAGGGGAAAAGGGAGTTCAGTGGATGCTTGGCAATGCCATTCCTACGTGTTGTTTTATCTCTACATTGGCATAGGGGTATCCGCTCTTGACATCCGAATGAAAGGGTTTTTCCTTTCCTCTGAGATGCTTGTGTCCCAGGTGGACACTGCGGCGTGCATCATATAATAAACAAGGGCTGAAGAAGTCACAGAAAAGGAGCTGGGGGTTGTAGCGGACCACAAGCCAAATACGAGTCAACAGTGCAATGCATCTGATGATGTAGGTTGCCTGTGAAAGCTCATGTCTCCCTGAATGAATTAGTAGGACCCTGCCTTGCCTTCTGCCTCATGAATTAGTAGGGGCTTTCTTGGTTGGTTGGTTTGGGGGGTTTTCCCCAAAGCTTGAAGGCTTCCTTTAATACTGCTAATCCTGCCTAATCCCATTGTGAATGTTCCCATTTTCCATCTAAGCATTTTTTTTTTTAATCCTCCTGAGCTCTGGGCCTCAGTGATCTCCCACTGGCTCCCTTATTTTCACTTCTAAATGTGACACCTTTTCTTTTTTGTCAGGTATCCCCTTTTTTCTGTATGTTGAAGGAGCGCAAACAGGAACTGCTGAGGTATATCTCATTCTTGTGAGTTCCCTTGTTTTGCAGATATATATCATTTTAGACACAGTAGTTCATATGTTGATGAGTTAACGTAAGGGGTTTGGGATAGCAATGTCTTCCATGTAGGCAGCAGTGCAGCAAAGGTTAGATGTGATTTTTGATAGGCTGCTGGCTTGAATTTGGTGTAAGCTGCTCATGGCTGAAAGCTGCTATCACCAGAGGGTTGGTCACTGATGTACGTGAATTGAATGAGTGATTCTCAGTCTGGTTCCTGTCCATGTCACAAAATCCATCTTTGCCATTTGGCAGCGTTGGCGGAAAGGGCAAGAACTGAGCGTTCTGCAGAAAAGAAATTCTTCTTGCTGCTGCAGTTTCTCCAGGTCAGAGGAGGGAAGAAGGGTAGGGTGAGGATTATGGTCAGTTTACCCTATGGTTGGTTGATCCGACCCTGTTCTGCTGATAACTAGAACACTTCTGAACTTGGTCTCCCTGTAATATATGTTCACAGCAAATTCCCTTAAAAATAATCATTAAAAAGCTGGATTTAAGAATGGAAGAACAGCCAAATATTGACAGACTGGATGGTCCCTTTATTTATCAGAGGGAAAATAATATTGGCCTGTATTGACCTAGGAAATGTTAGCTTAGAGGCAAGATCTGTCTCTTTACTGATGCTCTTGCATCTGGATCAACTGTATGATGGGAAAATCCAGCATCTTTCCCAAAATCACACACCTTCATGCTGGCTGCAGTCTTTATAAAGTTTTGACAAGGTTGATTCATATTCTAGGAGGTGCCCTTTACTGAGTATTGAGGGCTTGGTTCGGTCCTGCATATACTCCTGTAAGTAAACTCGATAATCAGCAAGACCTTTTCCAGGATGCATCAAATCACAATGCCACATAATTGTCACATCACCGGCAGCGTGTCGTGGTGAGAGAATTTTGAAGCCATAAGTAATGACATTTGGGTCAAGAAGGTCAGATATAACAAAATTCACATGCTTGTAGCATGACAGCTTCATCTCGGAGGACAAAATCTAACTTCTCCCTGTGTGCACTACAAAAATTCTCCAGGGTCTAAACAGGTTTCAAGATCAGCTCTTGAAAATCACTTGCCGTAGTCTCCAGCTGAAGACTGGCTGTTGTTCTGTACGTCCTGGTCTCAGTGGGGGCAGATGACAGAACGAGGAGCAATGGGCTGAAGTTGCGGCAAGGGAAGTTGAGGTTGGATATTAGGAAAAACTTTCTCACTAGGAGGATAGTAAAACACTGGAATAGGTTATTCAGAGAAGTGGTGGGGGCTCCATCCTCGGAGGTTTTGAAGACCCAGCTAGACAAAGCCCTGGCTGGGATGATGTAGCTGGGGCTGGTCCTGCTTGGAGCAGGGGGTTGGACTAGATGTGACCTCCTGAGGTCCCTTCACACCCTCATTTCTATGATCTCTAGGCTGGGACATTTGCATATACTCAGTTTTTATTTAAAGACACATTGCTGTGCAGTATTAGTGATCTCCGTACTGCGTGCAAACAAATTCACTTTTTTTTTTTTACAGATTAACTAAAATGTCATTCATTTACGAAAAATAAACTTGAGAACTATTCCTAGGTAGAATGTAACTGTTCATCACACAGTTAGCACCACCAGATACAAACAGTTTAAAAAATAAAACAAAGTGCCGTCTTACATTGTCTCAACTCCATCCCCAACCTCACCAATGAAGCTGACGTGCTTTCACTGCAGTTATCCTGCAACCTGGGATTAGCTGAGGTTCAGAACTTGTTAGCACTCATTTATGGGCAGGGAAGGGAAGAACGCAGCTTGTATAAATCAGATTACAGTATTGACAGGTACTAAACAATCCTCATTGTGGTAACAAGCTTGACACACAATAGCAGCTCTGTTTATGCAAGAAGGGGAGTTTGTAAGCATACTGCTATACTTGCAAGCCCGCGGTGGGTCAAGGGTTGTCAAGACTTAGTCCTCTGGGGAAAAGTAATGATGGCTTTATAAATTGTTTGATCTTGTAAGGAAAAGATGGAGAAGAAACCCCAGATGGAAGACAGCTGAATGACTGGAAGTGTGGGGGTTTTTTTAATGATTTAATAAAGACGAGGTGAGTCAGGAAATTATCAGTGGCCTTTAGAGCCTTTCACCTTAAAGTCAGTGGCTGTGGTCCATTTCAGATCAGGAGTGATGAAGGTCATTATAGCTGGTTTTGGTTTCGTGTAGTAGGTGAAAACAGTCAGTGGCTTCATTCCAGTTTCCAATGAACAGGCAACCGTGCTGCAAACAGATATGAGTCTCAGAAAACTCGCCACCCGGACACGAGAGAGCAGGTTGACATTGTATACCTAGACTTGCAAAACACCCACAATGTCCTCGCGAGAAAATTGGGGCCTAAATTGTGAGCTTAACTCCGAGACAGTCAGGTGGGTGAGAAACTGGCTGCAGGACAGGACCCAGAGAGTCGTAGTCAACGGATCTGCTGGCGAGAAGTGGGCAGCAGTGTCCCGCAGGAGTTGGTGCTCAGTCCTGTACTTTTCAACATCTTTATTAACGATTTGGATGTGGGGGTGAAGAGCTCACTGGGCAAGTTCACAGATAACACCAAGTTATGGGGGAGCATGGTCACACCTGAAGACAGGCTGCAGTTATGTGCAGCCCTAGAGAGGCTGGGCGGACGACAACCAGATGAAGTTCACCACTGAGAAATGTAAAGTGCTCCACCTGGGAATGAGCGACCCCCAGCACACCTACAGGCTTGGAGGCACCAAACTGACCAGCACCACGAATGAAAGGGACCTGGGGCTAATAACAGACCACAGTATGAATATAAGCCAGCACTGCAATGCTGCAGCCAGTAAGGCAAATAATACCCCGCCATGCATCAATCGATGCATCTCCAGCAAAGCCAAGGAGGTGATTCTTCCACTTTACTCAGCACTGGTGAGACCGCAGCTGGAGCACTGCGTCCAGTTCTGGGCACCGCACTTTAACAAGGACGTGGACGAGCTTGAGAGAGTCCAGAGAAGAGCCACCCATATGATGAGAGTCTTACACAGCGAGCCATACGAGGAAAGGCCGAGGGATCAGGGATGCTTCAGCTTAAAGAAACAAAGGCCGACAGGGGACCTGGTAGCAGCTTACTGCTATATGAGGGGAGTGCATCAAGGGCTTGGTGAGCAACTGTTCACTAGGGCACCTGAGGGGAAAACCAGGAGTAATGGCCACAAACTCCTAGAAGACCAACTCAGGCTTAACATTAGGAAAAACTTCTTCACAGGCAGAGTGTCCAGACTGTGGAATAAGCTCCCTCCATGGGTGGTGCAATTGCCTGCTCTGGAAATCCTCAGGAGGAGACTGGACAGTCACCTTGCTGGAATCACCCGACCCCCAGTTATCTTTCCTGCCCGGTGCAGGGGGCTGGATCCGATGATTTTCCAAGGCCCCTTCCAGCCCCTTGCAATCTATGACTCTATGAGTCTCAACAAGAAGGAAGGACAAGGAGTACATTGGTCTGGGAAAATGAATTCCTCTCTCACCTCTAGAGGTGCAGTGGGGTCAGGGGGTGGGAAGGATATTCAGTGCATATTAGACATCTGCCTGCTTCACTGAGGATGTGCATCATTTACAACCCCCAGCTTGAAAGCACATCTTACATTATAAGGAGGTGGAAGTTTCTTGTGGGTCCCTCAAGATGGCAACCATCAAATTTCCACAGATCATAGAATCACAGAAGGCAGGTCGGAAGGGACCCTGTAGATCTTCAAGTCTGACCCCCCGCCTGGGCAGGAGAAAAACTGGGCTCAAATGACTCCAGCCAGGTAGGCATCAAGCCTCTTCTTAAAGACCCCCAGGGTCTTTAAGAATACTAATACTTGTCCTGGGGTAGGCAAATGACTCCACTTTTCTGCCTCATCGAACTGGCATCTTCCATCAGCCTTTAAATCCATTAATTATTTTTATTTTAAAGATCAATCATATCTTAAAGAGCATAACTTGGATATAGGTAGGGCCTGTAGACAGAAAATGCTGGCTTAAGAAACACCAGAGCAGCCAAACTAGCCATATAAAAGTGTCAGCACAATGGATTGGTTTCCACTTGGCTCGCAGTCATCCCTGCACATTAGTCTGCCACTAGGTAAAGATCATGCAAACTAAAGAAGGTAATACTGCCCTGGAAATTTACAGCCCAGAAAATGAAATGGAGTCCCAAGAAAATATGTGAGAGTCATAGGCAAGAGAAAGGAAAATTGGTTTCTTTTAGCATGTCATGGCTGGTGTCTGTTTTCACTGGACCAGCAGTTTCACCAAGGGTGGAGGTAGGGTACCATCAAGTATCAACTTGGAGGAAAAGGATAGATCAGTCCCTTCTTGTACTGAGATGTCCAGGGTGCTTGTTCCAGCTCCAGCGAAGTCTCTCTCCCAAGACAACGCAGCCGGGCTCCAGAGGCTGAATGGGGTTATCCTGTAGCAAACCCCCCTGGCTTCCAAGCATTGCTATGGAGCTGTCCTGCTTGGCAAAGAGGCTCCTCCAGTCTCTGTGCTGCCCCTGTGATTCCTCAACACAGAGTAGCCAGGAAGGGAAGAGAAGAAGGTGGTGGAAAGACGGGGACAAGGGCTTTAGGGGACACATTATGAGAAGTGGTTCAAGGGAAACAGACTGGGGAAGACAGGAGCTCAGAGGAGGCTGGGTTTTGGGTTAGGGACACTTGATCTTGGTTCCCCCATTTATGGCCTTCTCAAAGGGTCCTATTCCCCTGGAGAAATCTCAGGTCACTCCCCAAGTTTTCTGTGGGTCACATTTGTTGCACTTCTTTCCTACTGAAGCTTGTCCAGGTCCTGATAGCATGTGTGTCCTGGAGCAGGAGCCATCATTTTGTTCCGTGTTTATACAGCCCCTAGCACAGTGGTGCATGGTGATGGCTCTCAGGCCTTAACACAATTAAGTACTAGATAATCATCATCATAAAGCATAATAGACCTTCATGTGTCCTCAGCATTGCCAACCCTTCAGATGTGATTGTGAGTCTTGTATTATGGGGTGTTTTCCTTAAAATCCAAGCTCCTAAAGTCATGTCAATACTCCATCTTTCATTAAAAGGGGGGAAACAAACTTAAACTTCTCTGTGTGGGCTACCCTTAATCTGGCTGCCTCAATTTCCAGTAGCAGTGTAGATACACACAATAGGGCATGGGCTGCATGAGCTGCTCTGGGGCCCTGGTGCCTCTTCAGGCAGGTGGCCCCTGCAGAAGTCCGTACCACCACAGCATCACTGATGTTGGTACCCAAGCTAGCTAGATTACAGCTCACTGAGGTCTGCACGTAGGGTAGCATAGACAGAAATGTCCATATCTAACAGAGCTTAGAGAAATTATTTCAATTACACATTTTCCGGTCTCAGGAATTTTCTTTTCTTGCGATTATTGCAAACTTTAGACACATTCAGGATCTTTATGGCATCACAGTCTCACCTGTTCCTGCTGCTGATTTCTGCTGGAGGCAATAATCCTCTGTTTGGAGCACCTTGGCTACTTGCTGCGGAGATGATGACGATGAGGACATCCCACACAGGGATTATAAATCCGATTTCCAGGGAGCAAGAAACAACAGGAGTGGGTGAAGTTCTGAGAATCAAAGATCCTGTTGTCATGCAGCCATCTCGACAAGTACAAAAGAGGCAAGGAAAAGAAAAACGCATGTGAATGTGTGTGAGAGAGGATCTATCCATCTTTCTCACTAGACTGATGCTTCCTCACTTAGATCCCTCTTTAAAAGCAAGTGTGGTATAGAGCCCTGCTCTCTGATGCCAGGGGAATTGGGCTCTAATCCTCCCTGCGTCAGTGATTTATCATTGACTTTGGGCAAAGTGCCTCACTCTGTGCCTCAGTCTCCACACTTGCAATGAGAGAGAGTCCTTGTCCTCCACTACTGTAGCGTGCTTTGAGAGCTGACGATGTAAAATGCAATGCCCAAGTCCAGCCTGGGAGGCAGGATTTCTGTGGAAGAATGAGGCCCCTGAAGCGCAGGAAGGGAAATGTTAATACCGGCATTTGTGAGTCTATGAATATCTGAGGAGGAAAATATTTTCTAGGGTGATGCTCTGCATTTTCCCCTTCAGTCCATTTTGAATGAGATCAAACATTCATCTTTCAGTGAAGATCCAGGGATCTGGACCAAAATGCAAAATCCAATTAATATCATAAAGATGAGGGATGATAGCAGAGTTGGCCCATTGCCACAGTGACCGGAACCTGATCTGAAGAATAAAAATCATTAATAAAGAGAGACGAAAACTGATAGGAAGAAGAAACTCACCTTTAATGGCAGAGAAGAGCTGCTTGTATGAATCTCCCAGCTCTGTAGCAAGCAATCTACGCTGTTGCCTCGATGATGTCCTTCCTGGAGTAACGTAGGACATCATCCTTTACAGTCCTGAGCCGAGTCCTCAGCAGCAGAGAGGAGTGGGGCTGTGGGAAATCAGGGCACTCAGCACCTCTCAGCTGGTGCTCAGCATCGAGTCCTTTGTCTATTAAAATGTTCTGGTTTTTACCCTATGTAAAATGTAATTATAAAAACCCTTAACTACATCAATCTTATTCTAAATCGATTAATTATCTGGACAGGACAATATATATGCTTTTGAAATCTCCCTTTAATTAACATGGGGTCCATTAGTAAACGGTAAATCTAGGACATTACTTTGAGGTAATAGAGTCTCTTCCACACCACCTGCTTCTAAGGCACCGCAAGTGGCAGCTCTTGATCTTTCTTTTGAATGTAGTGCTTACAAACCATGCCCAGGTTGATGCCTTTAAACCAGCTGCACTACCCAGACATCATCTGCGCCAACTTTCCCCACCTGTGTGCCATGCCGGGGGACCCTTTCTAGTCAAACACCGTATTTGTACCTGTATTAATTCATCCACACTCACTGTGCTTGCTTTCCACTTGCTTTTCTCTTTGCTTTCATCTCCAGCTGCACTTTCTTAATAGCAATGCTTCATTTAAATCCACTCTATCCTCTTACGGTCTGTCTTATCTCCGCCTGATATGAACCCCTGGCTCATTCACTGGCAGACATAACACTTGTCCTGAGCGCGGAGGTGCCCAGAGAGACTGATGCCTGTTGGCTTAAATTGTCTTTCATTTATTGCCTATCACTCCTCACACGTCTGAACTGCTGATGTGCATTTATAACATCTGTAGAGAAAGGGGCCTGAGATAACACATTATCTTGACACGCTAAGTATCATCAGCGTGTTATCTCCATATTTTGTACCTGACGTTTAAAACAGGTTTTATCAGTAGGATTTTCCAGCCGCTTCTGCTGTATGTATGAATGACGTATGGCCAATATCCACGTGAGGAGCGATCGCACTCTCCTCAGGGAGATTCAGGGTCCCTTGTTTGCTGTTGCCTCCCTTTCTACCACGTTTAAATGCCCAGTATTACGTCATGCCTTTCTCCACACACTCTTTGCCCCGTGGGGTCACTCAGGAGTGACGTGCAGTACCCCTCGGTGCTTGGGACAGAGCTCCGCTCCCCTCTCTGCCAGCCTGCAGAGCTGGTCTATTGTTGTGATGAAACTAAAGAGATTATCTGGCTAGTAAACGACTGCACTGCATGCATTGTATTTATGCAAAGTGTGTATGTTTGCCTGCTGTTCCAGAAATGAGATGCTGCAGCTCAGGAAGTTATCGGGGCAACCCAAGACATTAAATCCCCATATACAGTTTTGCAAAGCTTGTGGGAAACAGCATCTTGTGCTCTTATTTTTCCACACCTTTCTCTCCCCAGCAACAGCATTATGGCATAGAGGGATACATTCAGGGCCCCCTTTATGCATAGGCCTCTCTTTATATACTAGATAGTTTGCATTTCTTAATGCATACAATTAGCTTAAGCCTTCCTCCTAATGCATATTAATAACCTTGCTTCTGTTTGCCAAATATGGTTGCCAATTCCAGTTACCCTTAACTGGAATTTTCTATTCTGAGGCGATCTTTTCATTCATAGGTAGGCGTAGGTTTTGCTCTGACTGTTCCTGTTTTGCCCAGGTCCTATTTACTCAATGTAGCTAGCCAACTTCCCCATTCGTTTTAAGCCAGGAACAGCGGGCATTTGTACACATGCATACACCGCAGCAGTGGGCACTTTGAAAAGTGCCCGGCGCTGTGGCGCATGCAGTTGTAGAAGCAGTGATATGCACGTCAGAGCTGAGAAAATGGTGGTGGCGTGCTTTTGGACTAAAACACATCGAAGGTGCTTTAGCTCAAAAGCGCACTGTTGCCATTTTCTGAATGCTGACACGCATTTCGCCACGTATACAACTGCACATGGCACAGTGCAGTTTGCATCACCTCGCGTGCAGAACAGACTTAATCAATCAAGTGTGCTGCAAAGTGGCAGATCTCCGGCGTCACGTTGCGGGACAAAATTGTATGTGTATAAATGCTCAGTATTTTTCTACTCTTAGTAAGTGCTACTCTTTTTTACCAGGTGCATGTCTCAACCACAATTCAAGCTACGCACGTAGCTTAAGCTACAACAAAGGTCAAAACCCAGGCCTGAAGGCTCAGGTCTCTGGGTTCCAACAAGGGCACGGGTGGTGTGGTCTGCAAATGCATTGCCGTTCCTCTTGGCTCAAGCAGAAAAACAATCCATGTCTGAAGTGCTGCTGGGTTGCTTCTGCTAGGAAGAGAAATGAATGGTATGGGTTCAGAGTTCTTTTGGGGCAATCTCATTTCTTTTGAGAGAATGGAGACAACATCCTGTTTCCCTGATCACAATAGAAACAAGCCGGAGCTGATCAGTTTGCCCATTCTCTCCTTGCCCTGGCAAGTTGGCTATGCACCATGCCGACACAGCATGCTCCTAGCAGAAATATTCTCTGTATTGTGGTACCTAGTCTTGCTAACTGCTGAGTGTCCTGGTAAGTGTTAATCCCTCTCAACTCCAACTGATTCCAAGCACCTGCACACAGGACGTCTTTACCCCTGTGCAGCATAGGTGGGTGTTTTATGCTGCTATAAATTACAATAGGAAGTGGAGCAAACACACCTAGGTAGCTCCTGTGGTAAATACTCTTATAGCATGTGCTTAATGAGTGAGTGGGGGAGCAGATGGCCCTGTCTGGCCTTGAGCAAACAGCCAGCCTGGGATAAGCCGAAGACGCATGACAGTTGCACCAATGCAACTTACTTACAGTGTAACCTTTATTTTTTCTGGGTTAATTCTATGTTAATTTAATTCAAGTTGATTCTATGTTAATTTAGTTCAAGTAAATTGCATTGGAAGTGGACGATGTGACGTATGTTTGCTTCCTTCTATTTGCCCGTGGGTAAACATGTTGTGTGCCCCAGCTCTGAGTCTCTCTCAGGATTGAGGCCCAATGGACTTGCTTCTGCTTTGAGTCCCATATCAGCCTATTCCAAAATGAGTGTTACAGGAACTGCAGATATCATTGAAATCTGCCTTCAGAAGCTCAGATCAAATTTTATTTTACTAGGAACAGCACAACATGCGCAGGAAATAACCCAGGTCCCAGCAATATTCTTTTGCTTTTTGAATGTTCAGTGTCTTTTTTTCTCATGTCTTCAACTTTGTATTTCAAGACAATTACTGAATCTTACAGATAGTTAAAACCATTTGGCCTTTGGCTTGGTGCCTTCTCAAGCATGTCAGGGTCAGTTATGATCTCCATAAATACATAATCTCTCTTTGTCTGATGATTTAATTAAAGTCACAGTTCTGTCCAGTGCTACCCAGCGTCTTCCACAAAGACAGGAAGACTTTGAGTAGAGGTATTAGCTTATGTCTTGAAAACAGAAAAACTCCATTCTTCTTGCAGTGAGTTCTGCTCGGAGCTTCTAGATCTGAATTTTATATAAGAAAAGGAGGGTGTCCCCAAAGCACTCACAGAGACTACCGAATACGCTATTGTGAGAAAAGGAGGGGAGGCTATTTTCAGTTCTGTGGCTGCATGAATACAGCAAGATACAGTTATGCAGGGTGTTCTCCACTGGGCTGCTTTTGCTGATAAAACTCTTTACACCATTTTTTCTTTCTTTTTTTCTTTTTTCCTTTTTCTTTTTTTGGAGTGGAAGGGAACAAGCACTTACAGTACCTTTTTTTTCTTCCCTCCAACAGAGAGTGAGTTCTAAAGGGAATGGCAAAAAAAGGCTTTTATGTTTGTCCCAGGGCTTTCATAAATACATGACTACAGCCACAAATGTGAGCTGCTTGACTGGCAGGTGGAGAATGTATTGTGAACATACCGTAAGAGCATATGTGAATTTATTGTGAACATGGAGTAAAACTATATGTCCATTGGCACTACCAGATTCAACAGAAAATAACTTTAGGTTCACAGATGCAGATTCGACATATTTGTGTATCTCACAGAGGCGAGTGCTATGAAAGCTAACACGAGTGGAATGGGTTGGAAGGAAGTGGGGTGCCCTGCGTGCTGGGGGACGTTAGAAAGAGCTTGAGGAAGGAGACAGAGAGGGGAAGAGAGGAGGAAGGTAAGAACCGGGGAGCCTTTGTAAAGCAAAAGGATCGGAGGGAACTTGTAACATGCCGCCATCTAAATGCAGCCCAGACACCTACACAAACAGCCTGAGAAATGAATTGTCAGGTTCTTTGAGTGGGTCCTTTCAATCCTTAAATGGATGATTAGGGTCCTCAGAGCCACACCTCTTCCCAGCCAGCAGCGTGGTACCCATCAGCAGACTTGCAACCTCCTGGACAGAAGTCGGCAACCCCTGGCTGAATCTGCCCACTGCCTTCATCAACCAAGTTCTGTTAATTATATCACTTGAGATGTATTTAATATCTCTAGCCAGGAAAAGATATGGGAAGTCTCGCTGTGACAAGCAATCACAGGGGCACTCAGCTGATGAGCGGCCCCTGATCATTCAGAGTGCAGTAGGAACCTTCAATGAATAGGCCTTAAGTAATGATTTGCCAGAGGGATGTGGCGGACAACAAGGCAATCAAAGCTGCCTCTGCACCATTAAGGAAGCTTAAGTGGAATAAGAAGCACTGTGAAGCTATTGACTGAGTAGGTGGGCAGCAAAATGGGTTTAGGTAACTGTTTACTTCCTGCGTGATGGAGCACACAGAGGGAGGTTTCTATGGCTGCTCGTTGGCTGTCTGATCCCGGCTGTCCAGATCAGCATTTTGTTTCCCTCCGTCTCTCTCCTTCCCACCCTCATGCACAGCTAGCGGATGGCTTTGTTTCCATCAGTATGCTGCAATTCATTCTAATGACTTTTACGCTTGGTTTTCTGGGGGGGTTTAAAAAATTTTTCTCCGACCTAACAGTGTTTAAAACCCGCTTCTTGAGGGTATTCTTACTACTCTCGGCTACTGCAGCAGCGGGCACAACACCTCGAGAGATCCTAGCGTGAATTTGTGAAAGCTTTTTCTTTCCCTTCCCTGCTATTTTCCCTGGTGGATGCTGAGCCCTTTGCAGGGGGTTGAGTTGCGAGAGAGAAGCAGCTATTGTTGCTGATGTGCCTAATCTCAGACAGGAGAATAAGGGGTCAGGGAGTCTTTGTCTACTAAAAAAACCACCAGATGAGTCCCTGGTGATCTCCTCCACCCACTGTCTAGTTACACAACCGGTGTGCTGGATCCAGGATTTGGCCTAAATCCCCAAGTCATTGATTTCCCTAAGGTCTCTTAAAGGCCCCAGAACCAAACTGCATCTGTAAAGTGTGGGGGAAATGAAACACTCTCTGGGGTTAGTAAGGATTCTTCTTAGTGCTGTTAATAATTATGGGGGAAAGAGATGACCACCTCACAGTATTATCCTGCTTTGAGGAGGAAAAGGGAAATACAGAAGTGTTCCATTAAAGAGCAGGTTCACTGCATTGCACAGCGAGCCCAAAAAGTTTGAGGAGCTGGGGGCTGGACGGTGCCTTCTCCGTGCAGTGCCGCGGTGGGGGGTGGAAAGAGTTGCACTGTTCCAGTGAGCACCTCTATACTCCCAGGACGGACATACCACAGTGCCCACAAAGAGGATGTAGCTTTGCACTCCCCTCTGCAGCCAGGGGAGAGCGGACCTGAGCACGCTTTGCCCCTGCTCTGCCCTGTAATTTGCAGCACTGCAGCCTTTGTGGTGTCTACTGCTGCTGTATACTATAGCGGGTATCAAAAACAACCAGTTCTTCAGCGGACTCAGTAGTGCTGTATGCACTCAGCTGGATGGCCCTCTACAGCAAGTCATACTGTAAGGGTGTTTTCTCTGTAAATTCCCTTGACTGTCTTGCTTTTTATACGTACAAGCACTTCTGTATTGCCTTTGCCCAGAGTTTATGCCTCTGATAAACATAAGTCCTGACTACCTGTTTATCTAGAGAAAGGGTCAACCTCAGGAAGGCATGTTCTCCCATTGCAGGATGAACAGCACCTATTCATTTTGTACATACTAGGAAGGGATTAGGGATATCCCTGGTAGCCCCCAACTCACTCTGTGACCTTGTAGAAACCCCTGAAACCAGTGTTGTCAAATTTCATTTCCTTAAGATAGGCACCTAAACCCAGAGGTAGGGACTTAACTGTGGCACCCAGGCTTGAAAGTGCTGCCCTTCATCTGTTCTCCCAATTTGTAGAACAGAGATAATAGGACAGGGCCATTTGTTGAAGCTTTCCAAGAGCCTCATATTTATTATGAGTTTTATTTATTTTGTCACATATACACTAGTGTCTGTAGGCAGCCATCCGGTGCTCTGTGTGCTAAGTCCCTACACTAAAACATATATCATATCACATCATATCATATATCATATCAAGGGCTGTCCATAAATATCCACCTACCCTTCAACTCATCCTTTCTGACAAGCTCAAAGCAAGGAAAAGGACAAGGCACTTTAAAAATGCAAAGTATGCCATTATTATTGCCATATTTTTTTCCAGTCCTGTTATTGATGGGCCCATTCCAGCCATGGTGGTGACATTAAGCAACGAGACAAGAGCAATAAAAGGGAGAGAGTGGGGTGCCATTTGTCGATGCAGGCCTCCCACGAGTTTGTCTCAGCCTCAGAAAGGCTGTAACATGTTATGCCCATTATTGTTTTATTCAGTGTCCCTATCAGGCAGATTTGAGATTTACAAGAATCAGAATAAGCTTGTGGAAGTCCAGAAGAGCAATTTTGGTCTGTTGTAAAAGCCCAGCTTTCCTACGGCATGACAGACTGCAGTGATGAATGTTTTAACTTTACAGCATTTTGATGTGTAATTTATTTGCTGTAAATTAATTGCATGTGTTGTTTTCATTTCACTGTGGTGAAAAATTGGTTTTGCTCTATTTTTAATTAGGTGACAATATAGATTCCTTTGCTGATCATGGTGCTACCATTTACCCATTTATCATTTTTTCCCTAGGGTGGCAGTTCAAATCCTTATCCAGGACCTGACACAACTTGTGTGCAACATTTGTATTTTTTTCTTTCTCAGTCATAGGCACTGAATGTCTTTGGACGAAAGGGGTTTTGTGCAAGAAGGGCCTTACCAGAGGTTACGCAAGCCAAGTAATCCATCGGAAGCAGCAGTGCCTTTCCATCTCCTGTTTTTTGGAGGATCTCACTTGAGGATAGCATCACGGAAAAGTAGAGCTGGAAGGGACATCTAGTCCAACCTCCTGCTCAAATGACTGGGTTTGAGATGATGGAGTTGTAGGACATCAGTTCAAAACCAAGCAAGGTTTAGAGTTCCCAAAAGCCATTTCCTTCCAGCAAATCTTTAGACGCCTCTGAAATGAGTCATCCTGTGACTCGGTGTCCCAAGTGGGGTTGCACAGGTTTCGTATCATGCCAAGATTCAACTCTTCTTGCCCACGTGAAAACCAGCACTATTGTTGAGAGTTCAAGGAGCAGAACCATGGCTCAGTCTCCGCAGGTAGTTAGCATCCTTCACTGCTTTATACGTGGTCTCTTTCCCTCTGGGCCTGGGGGGCTGCCCATGGATGGGGCAGCGTGAGGGGCAATGACCACTGCTGCACCTGTACTTTGGAAACCTGGTGGCCTTCAGCCTCTGTTGCTGCCAAGTGAACACAGCAGCTGTTACCTAAACTTTTGAAAGCAGCTGAAAAAGGGATTATGAAATTACCCCCTTTATTGCCAGCATTGTCAGTTATCTTCAGCAAATCCCTGATAGCGTGATAGAGCTCAGATGTACTTACAATCCATCAAGCTGTGCAAAACCTATGTTTATGGTGAAATATACTTAAAATAACAACACTATTGAAAAGAGTAAATCTATTAACAAGCAAACATTCCTGGTGTGAAATGAAAAATATTGATTATCATACCTGTTAAACCATGAAATCCTCTGCAACTAATTAATCTGCTAGAGAAAAGTTTGTCACCAGGATTTTTTTTTATGTTGAAATCCTCTAAAATGAATACCGTTACAGCATAAATCACACATAATATACACATTGACTTTGCCTGTCCTTGAAAGTTTCCATTCCTTGTTTTATAGGTCCCAGTACAGCAGGGGCGGGCAATTATTTCGGGCAGAGGGCCGCTTACTGAGTTTTGGCAAGCCATCGAGGGCCGCATGACAGGCAACCCAGGGCAGATTAATATTATTTTTCTAAATTTTTAGGGGTTTCACGGGCCGGATAAAATGGCATCTGGCCCCAGGGCCACATTTTGCCCACTCCTGCAGTAGAGACTGAAATGCTGGTTCGAAGTGAAAACTAGACTCAGGCAACCGGATGGATTCCTTCACACCTTGGGGAACCAATTTATTCAGTATTTAGCACCAATCTGATTTTCCTGTGTTCCCTTTGAGAAGAGGAATTTGTTCAATCCCTTCTGTCTCCAGAAAGGTGCCCCTACTTCTTTTTACCAGTCCTTGTTTGTGTTTGTCATTTTTGTTGTGATGGCTTTGAAGCAGGTTTTGCATTGTTTTCTTTCTCTTTTTTGCAAGGATCACGAGAGCCAGATGTAAAAAATGCTTGCACCTGGGAAGTCTGTGTGCTCTGCTTAAAAATACACACACACACACACACACACAAACAGATATAAATGTGTACAGCCCTACTTTTACACATACACAGCCATGATGAAGCACACATCCTTGGGAACACAAGGATACCCAGACACACACGGATTCACATACAGACTTTGATTCTCTCTCTTTCTCCTTCACGCACACACAGACACACACACAGCCCTACACAGACATCTGCACAGCCATAATGAAGTACAAAGATACAGGCACAGACATCCATGTGAGCACAAGCATACCTAGGTGCACACACACATGCACACATACAGACCTTCATTCATATGTGTGCACATACACACATACAATACAGTCTCTCCCCCACCTTGATTTCATTCACGCACAAGCACAAACACGCATTCTACCCCCACACCTTGATTTCATTCACACACACACACACACACACAATCTATCCCCACACCTTGCTTTCATTCACAAACATGCGCACATACAGACTTTCATTCACACACACACACACACACATGCACGCATGCAGTCTCTCCTCACACCTTGATTTCATTCAGACACACACACACATACAGACTTTCGTTCACACACAGACATACAACCTCTCCCCGCACCTTGGTTTCACACACGCACACATATATACACTCCCTACACCTTGATTGCATTCACACATGTGCACACATGCACAAACACGCAGTCTCTTCCCCACACCTTGCTTTCATTCCCACACATGCACATATACAGACTTTCATTCACACACACACACAAATTCCCCACACCTTGATTTCATTTGTACGTGTGCACATACAGACTTTGATTCACACACACAATTGCTCCCTACAGTTTGGTTTCATACAGACACACACACACACACACACAATCTATCCCCACACTTTGATTTCATTGACACACATGCACACACACAATCTGTCCACACACCTTGCTTTCATTCCCACACATGCACATATACAGACATTCATTCACACATATACACACTCCCCACACCCTACTTTCATTCACATACACGATTTTGTTCTCTCTGTTACACAGACAGTATCTCCCTATACCTTGAGTTCAGACACACACAGTCTCTCCCCCACACTTTGATTTCACACACATCTCCAAGCCCACAAACTCACACACAATCTGTCCCTGCACCTTGATTTCATTCACACACACTCCCTATACCTTGATTTCACACACACACACACACACACACACACTCTCTTCCTGCACCTTGATTTCACACACACTCTCTCTATCTCTTTCCACACCTTGATTTCACACACACACACGCTCTCTTCCTGCGTCTTGATTTCACACACACACACACACTCTATCTCTTCCCATACCTTGATTTCTCACACACACACACGCACACACACACAATCTCTTCCCACACCTTGATTTCATTCACACGCGCACTCCCTAACCTTGATTTCACACCCACACACACAACCTGTCCCTACACCTTGATTTCACGCACACACACACAATCTCTTCCAGCGCCTTAATTTCACACACACACGATCTCTTCCTTTACCTTGTTTTCACACACACACACACACAAAATCTCTTCCTTTACCTTGTTTTCTCTCTCTCTCTCTCTCAGCCTCACACACACACACACACACAATCTCTTCCCACACCTTGATTTCATTCACACGCGCACTCCCTAACCTTGATTTCACCCCCGCATACACAATCTCATCCTGCACCTTAATTTCTCTCACACACACACACACACACACAGAGTCTCTTCCTTTACCTTGTTTTCTCTCTCTCACACACACACACACACACACACACACTCTCTCTCTCTCTCTCTCCCCCCGCACCTTGATTTCATGCACGCGCGCACACTCCCTCACCTTGATTTCACCCCCGCGCACACAGCCTGGCCCTACACCTCGATTTCTCACACTCGCACACGCACAGGCGCGCGCGCACGCGGGGAGGGGAGGAGGCGGCAGGGCCCGGCTGCGTCACCTCGCCTCGCCTCGCCTGCCTTGCCTGCCTTGCCTTGCCTTGCGGCGGCCCGGCCGGAGCTGTCCAGGGGCGCGCGGTGCTGAAGCGCGGGGCCGGGCCGGGCCGGGCGCTGCCGCGGGGGCGCGGCGGCGCGGGGCGGTGCGGGGCGCGGGGCTGGCTGTCCCTTCCCTCCCCCTCCCTCTCCCTCTCCGTCTCCGAGAGGGGAGGGCGGGCGGGAGGAGAGCCACGCCGCACCCCTCCCCTGCCCTCCCTCCTCCGGGTCCCCGCCTGCCCCTCGCCTCCCGGGGAGGTGGCAACAGCGACGCCGTCACCGCGAGCCGGATGGGATGGGAGAGCGGCGAGGAGGCTGGTGAGGGGAGGCAGCCCCGCTCGCTGCGGCCGCCACGCTAGGAGCTGCAAGCGGAGAAAAAAACAAACCCCCAGCCCTGCGCGTCTGCTGCATTGTGTCTCCTGCCAGCCTTGCCGAGGAAAGAGGGGGGGTTTTGGCCAGAGAGACTTGCCATGGTTGGATGTCGATGCCAGCGAGAGGGCGCAGCAGGCAGGGGCGGCGGCGGCGGCGAGGGGGAAGGGGAAGGGGAAGGCGCCTCGCCGCGTGCCCCCCGAGGAGCGCCCCGCGGCTGCTGAGCCGCCCGCGCCCCGCGCCCCGCGCCCCGCGCCCCCCGCCGCGGCCCGTGCGAGCTGCCCGCGCGCCTGATGACGTGCCCGGCCGGGGCAGGGGAAGAGGAAGCGCGACCATGTAAGAGCCACGGTTCCCTGGCCCGCTCCCCGCCAAGAGCAGACCCGACGCCGCCGGGGCCGGAGCGCAGGGTGGCGGCAGCCTAGGGAGTCCGCGAGAGCCTCTGCCCGCCCCGATTTCCGTCCTTCTTTCTTTCTTTTCCTTGGTGTGGTCCGGACAGATCCGCCAGCAGAAGAGGTAAAAAAAAAAAATGCATCTGGGAATAAACTCGTTGAATGCGAATCTTTTCTGGCAGGACTTTTAATATTTGCAATTCAATATCTATATATTTTTAACCCCCCCCCCCCCTCGACGATATAATTGGAAGCAACCTGTGAGGATAGTGCTTAAAATTTCGGGGGGTTTCCCACACGCAATGTGAAGGTGCTTTTGTCAAGAAAGGCAATTTTGATATTCATCTCAACCACCTTTTCTTTTGGCTCCCCCCCCTCCCCCGCCCCTTGGCATTTTATCTGTCGTCTTGGTGGTCTCCTGTCTGATGTACCCCTTTTCTTTTCTTTTCTTTTTTTTTAATTCAGAAATAACAATTGAAAGAAGAAGGAAATTACCTGACATGCCAAATATTGCTGAAAGAACCGTATTTCCCTCTGGCCCCACACCCTTTTTTTTACAGCTTTAGGAGTTGAGAAATCCAGGGTGGTTTGCTTTTTCCCACCCCCAAGACCATCGCATCCATTTCCAAGAGCCACAGCCTTTCTCTGAAATACCCCAGCTCTTTGGGGCTGAGGGTTGCTTTCTAACCCCTTCAAACTTGTGGAATTTCTCCAATCAAAAATAATAATAATTACAGAAAAGGGTGGGACAGGGTTGGGGGTACATTTTTGTATGATTGATTTTCAGTGGATTGCTGAGAATTTTAACCGGATCTTCCTCCAAATCCATCTTTTTTAATCTATAGATTTTTTTTTTTTTTTGGTTTTTTTTTTTTTTTCCTGGTGGGGAAGAGGAAGAGGACGAGGAGAGTCTGCCCGGCAGAGCCCCTGGGTCCTGGGTTCCTGCTGCTGGCCCGTCTTTCCTTCCCATCCCTGCCTAGCAAGGGAAGGCACATGTTAATACCAACTGGTGTGATCATTTTATGGTACTGCTGCTGCGGATTGCTCAGTCCTAGACAGATGTTGCGCCATCAAGGTCTCCTCAAGTGCCGCTGCCGCATGTTGTTCAATGACCTGAAGGTCTTCCTGCTCCGGAGACCCCCTGCCCCCCCTCCGCCCTCGCCACCGCCTCTCCTCCCCATGAACAGTGGAGATCAGCCTTTGGGCTTACAGGCGGCCAACAACAACACCCTGACCACGCTGCATGGGGGGCGAGGGGGAGGCTGGAGGGCGCAGGCCACAGGCGGGGGCGGGGGCGGGGGCGGTGGCAGCACGGCCAGCCCGCCCGAAGAGGACTGGAGCAGCCCTGCAGGTGAGCAGCCCATGTCTATGATGAGCAGCGCTTCCTCAGATGACTTCTGCAAAGGCAAGGCGGAGGACAGGTACTCGCTGGGCAGCAGCATCGACAGCGGCATGAGGACCCCGCTCTGCAGGATCTGCTTCCAGGGTCCGGAACAGGTGAGCCAGAGAGGCAGGCACACTTCAGAGGCACGGGGGGGTGGAGTGTGTGCAAGGGGTGGGAGCATCCTTCCTTTTAACCTGCCTCCCCATCCACTCTGCGCTTCCTGCAGCCCACAGCGCCGGCGCTTTGTACTAGAAAGATGATATTGATTTTTCCCTGGGATATTTTGTGTTGGGCTGGTTCGGATGCTTTAATGAAGGGCCTGAGTTTAAACTGCTCTTGCTCGGAAGCTTTGTTCAGAGAGAGGAAGGCTACACACACCCACCAGACATAAGATGAGAAGCAGACGCAGGACACAACTGCTGGCCCAGACACGTGCACACCCAGAGACATGCACAGGCACTGCTTGCAAATGCACAGAGACCGACTTCACTCAGAAACTCAACCATGCCAGCTCCGGAGACAAACCCACGGACAGACATTTCGCCTTCAGACAGCCCACATTAACTCGCATGCAGAGATGCTACACACAGACATACACCAGCATTGGCGCACGTGCACATGGAGAGGTTACTATAAGGCTGTCTTTGACAACAGGGAGGGCCTTCCTGTGCCATGTCACATCTCAGAAAAGGCTGGTGTGGAACAGAAGTGCAAAGTCTATTCCGTTCTGTTTGTTCACTGGATTTGTGGCTAGAGGTGATTGTGAAGGTGCTAGCAAGGGTCTAGTAGGCTGTTCGGTGTTTATTTATTCAGTTGTCGAGGCATGGCAGCGATGCGTGCGTACTGCCTTTATTTCATGATACCTGCGTTGAGAAAAGTAAAGCCCTGGTTCTCTGCTATTACGTTCCAAGAGCGATCTTATGGAAATAGCCTTAGCATTTTCCACATGTCTGATACCTCTTTTCGGTTTGTGTCTGGATTAGCAAGTGGCATGTTCAGTGAGTTAATGGCTTGCATCTTGATCTAAAACTTGTTTAGACAGCATGTCACATTTGGGGCCATGGTCTACATATTTTTTATTAGACAGCTGGGGAGCATACTATATGTACCCAGGAAAAGCCATGAATAATGTGGTTTTAGCTGTGCTAAATGGATACTGCACAAAGTAGCACCTTAACTTCTCTTTAATTAAAAAAAATTCAATACATGGAAGAATTCTGGGTCTATTTAATTAATCTGTCCCAGTCTCAAAATGGATAATGACTTTAAAAACACCCAGAGGACAAATACTATTTTTTCCAAATCATGGGGAAAAAAATCTCCATTGTAAAAAGTTTCTATAGTAGCACTTAATACCTGCCTTCAGACTTAAACATAACAACCGCACAGCTGACATTCAGAGGACACGTGCTAAGGGAGTGCTTAGGGAGCAAGGACTTCTTGGTGATCCCTTGGGAGAGAAGTTTTGAGCCATTTAGTACTGCAGAAGAATGCTAAAACTTTCTCAGAGTGTGGACAATATCTTCATTATGAGAATACTTTGTCTGGGTAATGGATACTTCCCCTTCCATTTGTGAGTCTGGTGGCAGCAGCAGCAAGTGCTTACAAAGAAAAGTGATATTGGGGAAGTATTTAATGTATCGTTAGCTTTTAAAAATGCAATTTAGCCACTGTAAATACTTAGCAGGAACCAACACCATGTGACCACAGAGCTCCCTGGGGGATCACCAGCCAGTGCTCTGCAGATTACCAGTGGTCCACAGAGCACAGTTTCGCAACCACTGTTGCACACAACAGGCAGCATTAAGCTTTGGGGAGAAAAAAAAAAATTGTGCAAAATTACCCATGCAAAAACGGTTGCCTTCAAACGCTCCTTGGTATATATTAATAGCAGGCCAATGAAGTTTCTCTCCATCAAAATGCTTGGGGCACTACACACCAGAATGAAACAAATATAATGTAATTAAAAAAAAAATCAAATGCCACCCTGGGGCACTTTTCACACTGTTTTCTTCAAACTATTAATGATGAAAAGTAGTTCCAGTGTTTTTTTAGCCTGTTAACTTTGATGCATTTAATAGGGCAACATCTGTACTTGATCTAAAATTATTAATAGAGCAAGAAAGATGTCAAACACCGGGTTGTGGCCTCCAGCCTTAACATGCAAATAGCTGTTACTCACCTGGATAGTGACGATGGACAATAGACTGTAATGTGAGGACCGCCTGTGTGAGAAAGGGTTGCAGAGACTGGTAAAGATCTCTGGGCCTAAGATGTACATCAAAACAATAGCTTGCTTAAACCAGCCCCACTTTCTCGTCCTTCTTCCTGTTTTCGGTAACTCGGTAAGGAACCCAGTGCTAATTGGTTACGCCGAGAGTGGTAGTTTCATTGGCTACTTCCTGCCCAAGCTGGTGAAAGTACCAACATTTTGCACCTTCCCATTGTGCCTTCTTTTGGGTGTCTCATGAGTAGGACTTTAGGTGAGGAGAGGACACCCTCCAGCAGCCCCAGGGTACACGGGACAGTCATCATCCTAAAAATGAATGCATTCCTCAACAACCCCCTGAATATCCCCAGTCCTGCAGGATGAGTCACTGTGCTCCTCAGGGGCTTGTTGATCTGCGCTGGGTGGTCAATGGTCCATAGCCCTTTGTAATGGCTTCTGTATCTGATTGATAGCTGTAAAGCACACTTTTCATGATAGGCTTTTAGATGATTAAACAAAGAAAAAAAATTCCTCTGTTTCAGAACCAATACGTGCCTGGCTTATTTAATTTTCTTCACCTCTTAAAATGAATACTGCGGGCAGAGATGAGCTGCTAGCAGCCTGTGGCTTGGCTGTTTCACCTTTATAGTACTACCTAGACTGCTTATCATTCATTCCCAATGCAGGAAAGGTGATGCCTGTGAGACTGGCTCTTGTGTGGGAGCAAATAGATTCTGAGTAGAGTTAAAATAAAGGTAATTGGCTACTTTGGAGAATGTTAATGCTTTAAAATAATGGGATGTTATTTTTATGCTTACGAATTAGGATATGTCTCATTTTACAGGCAAGGTTATATTGTGACCATCTGCCCATCTACTAGAATGAGAAATTGAGCAGACGTGACCTGTAGGTAATAGAGTTTCATCAGTATTTCCTTCTTTGGTTTCTCATCCTCTGACTTTATTATAATAAAGCCACTTACAGATGCCTTCTGCCTTCCTTGTACTGAGCAGTATCTTATTCTACAAATAATCCCACTTTCTTTTGTGAACCACTCACCCTGGAGCTGTGGGTCAGCACTGTTCATTATGAACGAGGCTGGCAGTATCTGACCCATATACTCAGGACCGAATGCAGAAGTCCTTATTTCAGGTTCTGGTCAGGTTCTGATACCCATGTAAATTCAAACTAACCCTTTCACATTAGTGAAGTTTCTTCTGAGTTACACCAGTATAACAGAGATCACAATTAGTCTCATTCAGTCCTTACTCCAGTATATCTCCCACTGGGATATAGTCTGAGGTCCTCATTCAGCTTCTGCTCACACTTAACACTAATATCCCTAGATAGCAACTGAGCAAGGTCCTTTCCTGACCTGGACCTGGATCCCTACAACTACAGACATACTGAACATACATTCTCAGGCCTGTTTGACAAAGTGTACTGTAAAAGTTTACCGTCCCAGGTACAAAATGTAATTGCTAGTTCTTTACTATGGCGAGTATTAACAATGATAAAAAAACCCTACATTTTTATTCACCTGGCCCAAAAAAAATCTTGTGTGCATTGTATGGCATATAGAGAACCAAGCTCTTCATCACAAGTGCATTGTTAGACGTTCTCCAGGTGAAGTGACGGTGAAGCTGTTTTAATCCTGTTCTGATTTTCTTTTAAAGAGCTGCTGCCAAAGAGGTCCTTTGCTAATCTGGCTTCTTAAGGAGGTTTTATTTAACATCTAATGCAAAACAAAACCCGTGGTGGTTTTGCACTTTAAATCTAGTGCCGGTCCAACGTGTGGGAGACCTCAGACTACTTAATTATTTGTCTTTTAAGATCCTCATGCATTTGGGTGGGGGGCTCTTATGTTTTACCTGCCTGTTTATTCAAAAAAAGGTTGGGGGAATTTAGAAAGGAATACAGCTCTGTCTTGTAAAAATGTCTTGCTGGTGATTTGAAGGGTACCAATAACAAAAAGAAGAGCATGGGTCTGATGAACAGGTAAATAAACTGTTTACATAACCCCTTCTAGGGCAAGAAGAGCAGTGCTTATTCCAGTCAATGCTGGCAGTCAGAACAGGGCGCTGTTTGGCTGAAAGTAGAGCTTATTTTCATAGATTTCAGAGATTTTGTAGACATTAGGGCTGGAGGGGACCTCGGGAGGGACCTTTATAAAGCAACTGGTCAGAATCTGGTGTTGGTTACTTGGTTGATGTTGATGAAGTTAGTCTGGGTTTTCACTGGTTTAAACCTGGGAAGGAGTCTGGCCCATTCTAGCAATCCATTGGGAATGATGACTCAAGAAAGATGAGCATCCAGGGGAGGAAATAGCATAGCAAGGCTTTTGACTGGGTTTTTTTGTTGTTTTTATTTGTGCCCTCTGTTTCACAAAGCATTGCCTACCCCCTGGTTTACCAGCAAAGCTGTGCCAGAGAAAGAGACTAAGGAGAGCATCACCATGACAAACAGTTCTCAGTGCTCAATAGGTGTGGATCCAAACGGGAGGCAAGCCAAGTAGGCCAGCAAAGAAGTGATAGGATAAAAAGCTTCTTTCTCATCACTGGGTAGCGTGAGGGTGGATGCAGTCCCGGGTACACAACCCCTCTGGTTAGGAGCCCGTTGTTGGCACTCATTGGAGAGGAGGGCACTTTATAATCAAACCTGTTTCCAACTCAAAAGTCAGTGTGTCGTGAAGTGTAGGTGTTTGGTTTTCAAAAGTTTGCAGGTGTTTCTGTTTCCTCACTGGCGAGCTCCCCTCACGTCTCTCTGTTTCTCAGCCTCGATGCACTTCGTGCTTTTTAAGGTGAAGTGTTTTAGACAGAAATTTGAAAGGTAGATGGGTACAAGGCTGATTGACCAAGGAGGAATGGGGAACAGGATATCCAAGGGTCTGTCACCCATAAAATGCTAATCTGGACCTTGGTTGGTACCCTGTAGAAGTGGCATGGATGTGGGACACTGTATCCAACCTCTTCTGGACGTCAGGGAAGTTTGAGTTCGGATGAAACCATTAACATAAGAACAAGGGGATGGTCCAAGAAACAGAAAGTTGGAAAATTCAAAGCGGAAAAAACGAGGGTTTTTTTAAACATAATGTAATTAATCTGTGGAACTCATTGCCATAGGACACCACCAAGGCCTGACACTGAATAAGGGACTCGGTAATTATCTAGATATTAAAGGTATCCAAAGTAATTGTAATAAATTATAGCAAATTTTGAAAGGAAAGACTCATGCTTCTGAGCTGTCACCATAAATAATCAGGATGAGGCTTTTTGGGGGCAGATTACCCTACATCTTTCCACCGTTGGGTTCATAACCATGATGCCAACAGCTGCCAGAAACCTCAGGTCCAATCCAGTGTGGCAGATCCTGTGCTCCTACATCTGGATCCAAGGCCTTGTCTAGGAGTGACTAAAAGATGCTACGCTCTGAAGGACGGTTTCTGGCAAATAGGAAATGAGCTAATGATATCTTAGTTTGATTCCTGTTGCATCAGTGAGCACATCACAAAAAACCATGCTAGCCTCCCATTCGACAGTCTCACGAGAGAAGCAATGAACTGATCCAGGGAGATTTTATAGAGCCTACTGGGAAGGAATTGGAGAAATGATGCCCCGGAGTCATTACAAAGCTTAGGGAAATGACCAAAAGGAAGAAAAAAATCCTCTGAAAACAAAGTTCCCTGCAAGGGGGAAAGAGCAGATGTCTGAATGAGTGAAGAAATGTGGGGAAAGAGAGAAGGATGTGGAGAAAACATTGTTTTCTAACATTGTGCTGAACTGACCCTTACATCTGTGTGTTGCTGTCGAGTGTATTGAGTCACAGAAATTCAGTGTTCTCGGCTCCTGCTTCCATCCATATTCTGTTCCTCCCAGTGTTTCTACATGATTCATTTTCTTGGTGGTAGCAAGAGAAACATTCCTTGGAAAGCAGCCAGGCCTGCTAAAATGAGGAGTAAGAGTTGCTGGGATCCATCCTTCAAGGCTTCAAATGTTTGTATTTGGATTCATACAAGTTAGAAATGGAAAAGACTTCTCAGGTCTGTCTCCCTACCCTCCAGCTCCCTGTCCCCACTCCCAGGCTCATTTAATTGTCTAACTGTCCTGGGATCAAAACCCTCAGTCCGTGCTCCGGCAGAACTCTCCCTGGCCCAGCGAAAGTTTTGTCTGAAAAAAGACTAAGTCCCTAAATTCAACAGGATTCAGGATTTGACCTTAGTTTGGGGTTCCCATTAAAGTGGGTGGCAAAAATCCAGGTACCTTAGTGGCAGCAGGACCTGCCTCAATGGTAAGCTTCTAGGGACGGGGATGCGGTCTTGCACATGCAGCGTGGTACACGCATAGGATCGTCTATACAGAAATAATAAAGTCCATGCGTTTGGCTTTCTTTAAAGTGCCCCAGCTGAGAAGGCTTCTGCCTTCTGTTCCTGATGAAACCCCAGGCAGCCCCTCTGCTTTTGCTTGTGTTGCCAATAGCCGCCTTCACAAGTACGTCAGCAATCTTTGTTCTTTGCTTCTCCGCACACAAAAGGCTTCATCTAGGAACTTGTCTGCGTGCGTGTCATTGTTCTTCGGGCAGGAATCTCAGGCTATGATTAGCAGTGGCTGATGGCAGCTAGTGACAGTCCAGGCAATGCAAAAACACGCAACTCCCGTTGCTTGCATCCACACAGCCGTCATTCGCTATTTTCTATCGAGATAACGCTTTTCCTGATAGCATTCACTTAAGTACCACCGCCGCGTAATTGCACCGCGTCCTCCTCTCAAGCGAACGTCCAGCCTTATGAGTGGGTGCTCTTCATAGCCATTTACCTCGGGTAGAGAATTGAGTTTCCTACCCAGGGATGGACCTGGTCCACTAGTTACGGACTAGGTTGTGCCAACAGAAGCATCATTTGTAAGGGTTAAAGTCCTTGGCGTGATATGAAATGTAGTACAGAAATCCGATCCCCTGTGTGTGCAGCGCATGCAACTTGAAGCATCGGACTACACACAAAGCTCTTGGTTCAGAGGCGATCTCTTTTATTAAACCAACTAAATAGAAGCAAAACAATTCCCTTCTTGCTTGCAAAGAAAGGATTTTTTTTTTTGCTACTATTTAGTTGGTTTAATAAGAAATATCGCCTCTGAACCAAGAGCTTTGTGTATTTCTTTTTTCTCAGACCAACACGGCTACTACATAGATCCCTGAAGTATTTGAATATGGACTTTGCTTGTTCTTCTAGCAACTTTCAACATGCTGTGTGAGGAAGAAGCTGGGATCCAGTCCTTCCAGACGTGAACTGACTCCAGGGCAATGCTTAACGACTTGCTGTGGGAAGCTGGTGGCGTCTGGTACCCCTCACTATCTGCTTTTGAAATTTGTCGGGGAAGATATTCCAGTGAGGGACTGACCTGTTTTGTTTTAAGACATTAGCGTTTCTGGAGCAAATTCTTATGCTGGGGCAAGTGATGGATTCCCGATCTGGAGGACGTTCTCTGTCCAGAGGAGTCACAAGTCGGGGCCGAGGAAGCAGATGAGTCTTCCTGGCCCGTTCTTGTGTCCTTCCTCCCTGATGAGACTTCCAGCAAGGGAAACAATGGTGTCACTGCCGAGGATGGCCTTGATGCTTCGGGCACCCGGTCAGTGAGAACCAGATCAAAAATGTCCATGCTGGCCACCGAAAAGCAAACTGTTTCTTCCCCCAGGCTCACAACTGAGCTCCACTGATTTACCCCGTGGTTGGCAAGACTGTTTCCCACCCCCTCACCTGTTTTTTCCTCCGAATCTCTTTCCCATCCCTGTTTGTTGCTAAGGCTGCTTGCCTGAAGTGGGATGCTTGGGTCTGGCGGCTTTGTCGGCGTCTCTGGTCCCTCTGCACCTGACCCCCACTCACCCTGGGTGTGAGTTTACACTTGGTTACATTGGGAATGACTAGGCTATGTCACTAGCAGAGAGTGATGAGCAGGGATCCTGGTTTTCTCTGATTAAAAAAATCCCCAATTTTTGGCTATGAAAAGCTAACCCAGAATCCACTTTTTTCCATGATTAAAATGAAATGCCACTATATATATATACATATATATATATACACACACATATATACATATATACACACACACATACAGAGAGAGAGAGAGAATGTACATCTATATCTATAAATATCTATCTATCCATATATATATATATATATAAATAAAAATAGCGTTTCATTTTAATCATGGAAAAATGTGGATTTGGGGTCACTTTTTATATCCGAAAATTGGGGATTTTTTTTTATCAGAGAATAATAGGATCCCTGGTGATAAGGCCAGATGATAGAACAGTAAGAGGTAGCCACCACCCGCATTGGCAATCCCTCCTGGTCAAGGATGATCAGAGATGCAGCAATGTTTGGTGGCAACCAACGTGCCATTTTCAGGTCCGTTTTTGATAAATAGCAAGGGAAGGCAAAAATGCCAAAATGGGCAGAACGTGGAAATACAGGGCCAAGTCCCGAAAGCGTTCCTCACATGACTCAACCTCTGTTCAAGTCACCCCTCACCCTAGCTTCCATCTCTCCTTTGCACCTGAAACCACTTCACGCGCCGTTTGCAAACGCCCCCTCCAGTTCCTCTGCTCTCCTCCGGCTCCGATCTGCAGGAGGCTCTTCGTCACCCTCTCTCCAGGGGGAACGAACGTGTGTGCCTGGTTTTGGTCGGACTCTTTAGTCTGCTATATGCGTCAGAAGGGGGAGGTTGAAGAAAGATGCTGGCCAGTTGGAGGAGGCAGCGGTGAGGATTATGGTGACTGGTTTCTGGAGGTGTTCATTTTATGGTGCCTGACCAGTTCCTGAGAAAGCACTGTGCCCTACATGGCTGAGTTTTGCCCTCATGGTAGAAAACTTGGTTGTGCCGGAGGCATGGAGCTATCAGTCTTTATCCCATGAGGCATGCTGGGTGCAGCCTACTGAGTTTTATTAAGGTCGGGCCAAGACCTTCAGCTTGACTCTGTGTTGTATCAGAAGCTTGTGAAGAGGGCAGAGGCCGTGTCAGGTACTTGCTCCTGAGGTGACAAGCTGCAGTGCTCTTTATTAACTGGAGCATCCCAAGGGCCAGTGTCTCCATGCTGTAGCCGAGACAGAGAGCAACGAGTGTGTGCAAGTGAGGTCACGTCATCGTCTGGCACGTGGACCAGACGCTCCTCTCCCATCTGACCCATACGCGTATGTGCTGCCAGATGAGAGCCGAGCATCATCAAGGAATCCAGGAGCTAAACCTTGGCCAGAATTGACCACTTGTGGGCATGAGCCTTCAAGTAAAGGAGACCTTGCAGTGATTACCGACATTTCAAGGTGTTTCTCCCTGTCTGTCTGTATAGCAGCACCTCTGATCTTGCTGGGATTCACCTCCAAACAGCTGTTTTTCATCTGCAAGCTGATTTTGTCCAAGCATTGGGCCACCATGGTGGTACTGCCAGGATTGTAGACAGCAAAGGTCAGGTGGACCTGTGCATCATCTGGATAGTGCTAGCACTTGAGTCCACGTCATTATATTAGTGGCATCTCACTGTTGCATCGGGCCAAATCAAGAATTGACCTTGAGGTACTCCACAAATGAGTAGTTTAGTGGTTCAATGTCCCACACAAAGTCTTGCCATGTCCCTCCAAGAGGGAGTCCAACTCTTTTAATATGTTCCTCTGGATGCGTGGCAACTCTTATAAATGGGTCCGTAGTATCTTATAGTTTCATAGTTGCTCGGGTCAGAAGGGACCTGAGCAGATCATCAAGTCCGACCCCCTGCCATGGCAGGAAAGAGTATGGGGGTCAAACGACCCCAGCAAGGCATTCATCCAACCTCCTCTTAAAGCCCCCAGGGTAGGAGCTGGCACCACTTCTCTTGGAAGCTGGTCCCAGACCCTAGCTGCCCTGACCGTGAAGTAGCGCCTCCTGATATCTAACCTAAACCTACCCTCTGCCAGCTTGTGACCGTTATTCCTGGTCACTCCTGGCCGTGCTCGGGGGAACAGGGACTCCCCCAGTGCCTGCTGGTCCCCCCTGACTAGTTTGTAACAGGCCACTAGATCCCCCTCAGCCTTCTCCTGTGGAGGCTGAACAGGTTCAGGTCCCATAGCTTCTCCTCGTAGGGTCTGCCCTGCTGCCCCCCGACCATGCGAGTGGCCTCCTCTGGACCCTCTCCATGTTGTCCACATCCCTCCTGCAGTGCGGCGCCCAGAACTGGACGCAGCACTCCAGCTGCGGCCTGACCAGTGCCGCATAGAGGGGGAGGATCACCTCCCTGGACCTGCTCGAGATGCATCTGTGGATGCGTGGCAAGGTGCGGCTGCCCTTCCTGACCGCGTCCCCACACTGCCGGCCCATGTTCATCTTGGAGTCAATGATGACTCCAAGATGCTTTTCTGCCTCTGCCCTGATGAGAAGGGAGTCCCCAACCTGTAGGTATGGTGCCGGTTGTTCCTCCCCAGGTGCAGCACCTTGCACTTGTCTGTGCTGAATCCCATCTTGTTCTCATCTGCCCACCCCTGTGACCTGTCTAGGTCTGATTGTAGCCTATTCCTCCCATCTAGCGTGCCCACAGCCCCCTACATCTTAGTGTCATCCGCAAATTTGAGCAGGTGCTTTTTACCCCCTCATCCAAATCACTGATGAAGATGCTGAGCAGTGCGGGCCCGAGGACCGAGCCCTGGGGGACCCCACTGCCCACGTCCCTCCAGGTTGAGAAGGACCCGTCCACCCTCGCTCTCTGGGTGCGGCCCTCCAGCCAGTCGGCGACACATCTGACTGTGTGGGTGTCGACACCACAGCCCCCCAGTTTCTTAATGAGAATGGGGTGAGAGACGGTGCCGAAGGCCTTCCGAAAGTCCAGGAAGACGATGTCCACTGCTCCCCCTGCAGCTAAGGATTTGGTGACCTGGTTGTAGGAGGCACCATGTTGGTCTGACAGGACCTGCCACTGAGGAACCCGTGTGGGTTGTCCCCAAGCATAATCTCCCCCCGGCCCCTCGTGGACATGCGCCAGGATAACTCTCTCAGAAAGCTTGCCCAGGATCGAGGTAAGACTGACTGGCCTGTAGTTCCCGGGTCCTCCTTCCTCCCCTTTTTGAAGGTGGGAACCATGTTGGCCTCGTCCAGTCCTCTGACACCTCACCACAGCCCCACGAGCGCTCCTACAGCCGTGCCGGGGGTCCCGTAATGACCGCCGCCAATTCCCTTGGCACTCGGGGGTGGAGATCGTCCAGACCCCCTGATTTAAATACGTCCAGTCCCGCCAGACGCTCCCTGACTAGATCCGCCCTGGCCCTGGGCCTGGGTGCGCCTCCCCTGGGGCCTGAGGGGGCCCGGTGGGGGGCTGATCCGGTCCCTGCTCAGGAAAATGGAGGCAAATAAATTGTTAAATAGGTTAGCTTTGTCATCTGGTGTGACGACCAGATTTCCTAGTGTGTCCTGCGGGGGCCCCAGGTTACCCGGTACCCTCTTTTTGCACCCTGTGTATTTAAAACAGGACTTCTTCTTGTCCTCGATCCAGGTCTCTAGTCCCAGTCCCATCTCTGCCTTGGCCTTATGATCAATAGTCTCAGATGCTACAGAGACATCCCAGAAGACGTGGCTGGTTCTCTGTTGGAGGTGACAAATCAGTGCCACCAAGGCTGCAAACCATCCCATGTCTTTCCTGACTGCTTGTACCGGGTCTAGGATATTGGGTCCAATTAGGTGGGCCTGTCATTTGCCTTTTGCCAGCTTCTCTGTGAGTTTTCTTGGGCATTGAAGGTTTGATACCAATCATTTGTGAGTTACAACGGAAGTATCCGGGGTTGTTTTTGTAACTTGGTCACACTGTTGGGTGTTTGAACGAGGGGGGAAAGATTCCTTCCCTAAAGGAGGGATTGACTGTGTCAGTCGCGCATGGCACCAGATACTCCTAACTATCTGCAGCCAAGAAAGACACAGGTCAGAAACATGGCTCTTGGACTGAGCTATCATCAGACTGTCCAGTATAGCCTGAGGAGCCAATGGTCTGAACGCCGGGACCGCAGAGAGGTTACATGTTGGCTGGTGTAAGGGGCACAAGCCTTTCCAGAGGTGGGTGATCTTCCTAATCACGAGGGAAGGTGGTTTTTTGCAACACATGGTGCTGGGCTCTGCTGTGGGCTATGGATACTCAGACTGATGAACTGGTGTATCTCCCCTTGGATTGGACAGGTTCAGAGGAGGATGACTTAAGGTTTGGGACAGAAGTTTCATAACCCGGTTGGACTCAAATCAGTTCAGTCTGATACTGCATGCAACCAGGTTTATCTCAAACCAGTCCCAGCCATTTTGAAACTGGTTTATGGGCACTGAACTTACGTTCTGTTACAGGTTTACACCAGTTTCTGATGACTTAAACCAGTTTATATGTCACTTCTGTCCCTATTCAAAAAGTCCTCCTGAGCTGTAATGCAGCTTGGAGGAAGTCTTTGTTTCAGCCCATCTCTTCCAGGCTTCGCTGTCTGCCGTGAACAACTGAGTGTTGAATTTGTGTCTTTATTTGGTGCAGGGTGTCAAAAACCCACGGAGATCCCTGTGCGCAGGGGGGCAGGTCAGGGGCCAGTGTGACAAGGGTCAAAGGTAATATGCTACACAATAATAATGACTCACCAGACCCTTGGCTCCTCATTGCAAGTGGTGAGTGGTATTTAGCAAGCCCGGGAACTTGATGGTGAATCAGAGTCTTTGCGTTCAGTTCGCTTCTTGCCAAGGGAGGCTCTGACCACTGCCGTAATCCCGTGACGGTCCGTGCACGCGCCGTGTTGTCACGCCCCGGCACTGACATCACTCGTGAAGACCAGGTCCAAGGTGTGACCAGCCTGGGGGCTGGACAAGAGATGAGCCGCGTGCGGCTCGGGGAGGCACGGGAGGAGATGAATTTCTGCAGGTTGGCATTTCCAGCCTTGTCGGCACAAACGCTGAAATCTTCTGGTGGCCTGTGAATGAGCATAAGATCCAGGTTGGCTTGGGGTCTGGTTTCTATTATTAGAGGGCTAAATTTGAATGAACCTCTCTAGCTGGCTGATGGGTACAATAACAGGGATAAAAATAATAAGGGCCGCGCTGATATTAGATAGGGTGGCATCCAGCAGAAGGGAGAGGAAGGTGTTTGTGGCATCCCACATGTATGCTGGCAAATGAGCTTGCAAGGTTTCCGTCAGACCTTTGCTGTCCTTGCCTGCTTTGAGGGGGGGAGAGTGCAAGAAAGGGGTGGGGGGGGCTTGCTGGGGACAAGTGCTGCCAGCTGGCGCCTGCTGTAAACGAAACGTCCTTCCAACGAGAAGATGGTGAAGGGCAGGGGCTCCTTCCCTTCTGGGAATCTCAGTCCCTGGGCTAGCTCCAGGGCTGGAGGGAGGGCCTGGGAGAGGAGCTGCAGCTGCACTCAGAGATATTTTTGGAAGAAAGCATGTATAATAGAAGACTGTCTATTAGCTGAGGACTAGCACTTATGTAATTAGAGACTGTGCCACGCCGAGCCGGGACAGGGGGCAGAGTTAAGGCAATGGGTGCTCCTGACCACGATGCAGGTAGCTGTAAAGCTGCGGTAGCGTCCAGAGCCTTAGTGGGGAATCGGGGTCTCAGCACACTACGTATCGTATAGACAAGCGAGACAGAGACAGTCTCTGCCCTAGGCAGCTTGCAGCCTAGGATTAAACAGCCATTTCCTTAATGCTGTTTTCCCTTTAGGAGGGAAATCATGCATAATCTGGGAGTCTTTGTCCAGAGATGCCTTTGGAAAGGCCTGCCTGGCACGATTTCTGAGGTCCCTAACAAGTAGAGAGTAGCAGCACCTGGGGCTGAGAAGCTAGATGGTTCCTCGGCATGGAAAAGCCCTGTATGGGCCACAGAAAGGCCTGGGCACCCTGCCACAGAGGTCTGCCCAAGTGCAGCCCTGTGGCTGCAGGACACTAACCTTCGGCACCTGTCGAAGTCAAGCCCGTGCTGTCGAGGAGCTCATGAACCACGCCGTCCTTGTTGCACCTATTCCAGCTGCAGGTTTGCAGGGTTTCCTTCCAGGGCATCCAGTACATCCTTCACCACACCAGCTTCTTGGCAGGCAATAATGCTGGGAGATAAGAGAGCCCAAAGGGATTCAAGATAGGGAGCGTTCAAGCGAGAGGAGGCTTTTCATAGATGTTTCAGGCCAGAAGGAAGCCTGGTGATAATTGCAGATATAGACCATAAGACTTGCCTGCCTTCAGTCCTCACTTGCAGACCACTAGCTGGGGCTGAACTGGAGCACAGCTTTTAAAAGACATCCAGACCTGATGGATGGCTGTGCTGGCCTGCTCCCCAGATCTCTCTTGGCCAGGGGACAGCTTCGTTAACAAACAAGGGGCACGCGGGTTTTGTCCCAAGCTCTACCCACTTGTGATACCAGAAGACTATCTGCACATCTTTATCATACGAGCTAATTAACCGAGCTGACATTTAAATGAACGTGATTAAGCCTCCGAGCTGGCTCCCCACTGGCCTAGCTGGAACAGCTCACGCCTCTCACAGACTTGTTATTTCAGGCTGCCTGCAGTCTCAGGCAGACAGCCCTGCGTGGGTATCTGCATCTGGTTCACGTTTTAATGATTATCTTCACAGCAGGAAGGGACAGAGACCTAATTTCTAGTAAATGAATTCTGTAGCCTCCAGTTGATAGCACCAGCGTGAGAAGCTGCCGGGAGCCAGCCCTGTTTGACAGGCAAGGCCACCTCCAAGGAAAGGACACTGTCTTCCCTGGTTCCCACGTTTCTAGACCTGTCGGGTCATCCTCAGGGGAAGAGCTGTCCTTTCTTCCATGCCTGCAGGTTTCTGAAGGTCTCCAGTCTCTCCTCCTGCATCCACGATGGTCCCTGGAAGCCGCTTTGGGGGAAACCCAACCATGGAGTCACATGGTTGAAAGGGACCTCAAGGGTTTTCTGGGCCAACCCCCAGCATGAATGCACGAACGCTATCCCTAAATCAGCCCTGACCAATGCGTACCCAGCCTCCAGTTCAGGCCTCACTCAGCCTAAGAGTGAGATCTGTTAGGCGGTGAAAGGGAACGGTTGGAAGCCCCCTTGGGTGTTGCAAGGAAAAGCCTTGTGATTTTTTAAGTGTTGCACGAAACGCTCGCAGCCACTTTCCTCCATTTTTGACGGCCCAGTCACTTTGTCTGGGGGGCTGTTGGAAAACAGTTACATTTCCTTTAATATTAGATGTCTCTTCTCCCTCCCTTCCCCCTTCCTGGCCTATTAAAAAATGGATGAACCATCTTTGCAAGAATCTGAATTATCTGCAGGTCATGTCGAACCTGGAAAATTTCAGCTCAGTGGCGGATAGCTTCAAAAAAGCTACAAGTGGCTGAAATAGGGGATGAGTCATGGAGACGGATCCAGAACAGTCACTTCTTCTCACACACGGTCTCCATCCCTTTGCCCCCACGGGTGCTAACAGCCTTTGAAGACGTGCCCGGTGTATCCAGCCCCACAGGCTGTACTCGTCTTCCAGACAGCATAGGCTGGAGCTCTCTGGCACTGAAGAGGTTAATGGAGAAAAAGGCAAGAAAGGAGAGGATGCTTTAACTGGCATCTGTGAAAGTTTGGCTGATGCGGCATGTGTAACTTGATCGTTACTGCAGATCCAGAGGAGAAGAGCCCTGCAATCCGGGAAGCAATTATAGATCAGTTAGCAGAGCATAAATTGTGGGGGAATATCATAAACAATTCTGCGAGATTTAATGAGAGAAAGGATGGTGATTAGAGGCAGCCAATGTGGATTTGTAAGTGGGGAGGAGAACGAAGCTGCTGGAGCTCTTCAAAAGGTATTATTGTCAGGGCAAACCAAGGGAAACAGAGTGAACGGTGCAGCCTCGTCGTAGGGGTCTACAAAGCCTTCTGTGAAGTTCCTCTTCGGAGATCGTCTGCTATGGGATGTGCGTGTGTGCGCGTTTAAAACTGAGCTCGTGCAGAGTTTAAGAAGATCAGATGTACGCAGGGAGGAGCGGTGCTGTCTTCTGTGCCTGACAGGAGATTGCTTTTTCAGGCGTTGCCATCTCACGATCCGGTTTGGGGCTCCTTTCTGCAAGGTGGATTGGACGAGCACATTTCTTGGGTGAGGCAGAAATGGCAAGCAGAGGATCTTTGGAAGAAACGCCTCCCTAACCAATGCAGGACTGTTCCTTGCAAAACCCAGTGGGGCTCCCAACCGTTCCCTTTCGCTGCCTGTCAGATCTCACTCTTAGGCTGATTTTCAGGGATATTCGTTGTAAATAACCCTGTCCCTCATATCATCCCATTGATCCTACTCTCACCTTCTGCCATTTACATCATTTCTGTTTCTCCTTTATGTTTGCTTTCCCCCTGGTATTTGTAAGCTGTCTCCCAGCCATGCCAGGCAAATAGAGCTCGCTGGTCTTTCTTCATAGCATAAGACTGTTCTTCAACCCCTCGGAAAGTAGAAGCAGACCTGGCATAGCGGGCCCACATCAGGGAAGTGTTGCCCAGCTCTCAGACATACCCCGTCTTGCAGGATCTTCCTTACTGTGGCTGAATCAAGCTGTCTGCTTTGTTGCACAATAGTTAATGGTTCCTAGGCATCTGAGAGCATCTCTCCATCCTGTCTAGAGCATATAAGTAGGAACAAAGATGCAAGGAGCTCAAACCCAGCCTATATTTCTATGTTCTTTATAACCCTCTGTACTGACTAAAGCCTCCCACCCTCAGTCTGGAAGGTACCAAGCTGTTGATATGATGGAGGGGCTAAATCACATAAACTCATTTTAGGTAGCATCAGGCAAACTTCTCAGACTGACTGTGGTAAATATATAAGCTTTGATTATCATATATCAAACTGCTACGTCCAATTCTCCTCCCACAGAGAAGGATACAGCCCTCATCTCCAACGTCTTACTGCTGTGTAGCTCTCTATCAGTGTCATGCTGTGTCATTTCCTTCCCTGGGAGCTCCTCCATGGAGAGGTTTTCGCACAAAAGCTTTTGCAGAATAATAAATCTGGAATATCTGCATCCACAGTGGCAACCTTCACCTACTTCCCTTTGAATCGGTTTCCGCACATAAGGCACCGGATCTCAGAATCCATGAAGAGAAATGGGTATTTTTTCCATTGTGTTGCAAAGTCTGGTTCATCATCGCCATACAAGATTGACCAGTATGAATGTGGTCTGTAAAGGTCCCTGATGCAGGACCTTTAGAAGCACAGGTCTGTATTTTTTCAATGGAAGGAACTTAAATTAGACTTTCCTTCTGCTTCCCTTGTTTATGAATCGTTTAATCGGCCATTTGGACAAGAAAAAAAAGCCATCTGACTGCACCTGAGCAGCTACAGCATGGCAATACAGTGTCTGTTCGAATTGCTGGAAGGAAGGTGGAAGAGCCTGGCAACAATATCTGCATGGTGTGATTTCTGATCGCTGTCTTTTGCACTACATCCATGCAAGCATGGGAAAAGGCTGCATTGAGGGGTGAGAAGAAGAGGTGTAAACGTTATGGACCACCTGAAAATCTGTCTCTGCAAACTGTCAGGACTGCCTTGCGTGCCTGGTTGGAAGCAAACAGCTAAGCATGGCGCTCGCCTGCCTTAATTCATTTTGTGTTTCAAACCGGGCCATTTTATTATGTGCATGGCCTCTAGGGCCACACTTGAGCTGATGTCACATCAAAACTTTACTGAATACGCAAATAATACAGTGCATATGCAAATAATAACAACCTTATTGCAAAGGGCGATAACCCTATGGCACCTAAGCCACTGCAAGGACATGCACATGCCACAGAAGGCACATGTGCTCCCAAGTGCTGAGTGCATTCATGTGTGGACACGTGTTGGCCCCCCCTGCGTGGTTGTGACCTTTGAGGCCACAGCTGTCTTTGGTAGGGAGGGCTGTACCCATCTCACAGAGGACAAGAAGCCACATTGGGGGAAAAATCCATTAGCTGCCTTCGTTGTATAATAGAGACATTATCCATGTGCTGGATATCCAGCCCAGGCCAGTACAAGTGAGGAAGCTCTTGCATATAAAGATCACAAAGCACCAGGCCCGGGGAGCAGATGTACCCTGTGCAGACATTCCCCATTCTCCTAGGTCAAACGAATAAAGTAGGATGCACAGTCACCCAGGACTTCTGGCTCTTGCTTATACTACCTCCCCGGTGAGCGTGCAGTCGAGGTGTCTTCTCGCCTGGGCATGGAGGCAGCACACACACGTCCCGAGTGGCACGGCTGTCTCAGGCCGCGTGACCTTGAGCAAGTCATCTAAAATCACTCTGTGTCCTGTCACCCTGCCGTAAAATGGGGGCTGGCCATCCCTACCTGCCCTCAGGATTGCTGTGAGGCTGCCTTGCTGGAGTGTAAACGCCCTAACAAACTTCAGACGGAAAACTCTGTATAAATACAAAGCAGTCGTATCATTGTACGTAAAAAGTGGGTTGGGAATGGAAGCAGATCAGGGAAGAGTAGTAAACAGAAGGACGAAGTTGCCAAGTCAGGCCACACTGAAGCGAGCCGGCACGGTACAAATGAGTGTAAGAGACAGCTCGACATTTTTATAGAGACACACACAGACGGGATTTCAAGTGTGTGATGATTAAATGGGGTCAAGGAGGTGATCTGGCTTAATTTGGCCAGCTTCCTTTCCTGTCCAGCCGCTCTTTCTGCTCTCAAACTGGCAAACACCCTTACTGCCAGCCTGATCACCAATTTCCAAGATAACCACTCAGCAGCGCAGCTACGGAGCACTTGCCAGGAGGACCGAGACGGCGGAGAACCGTCGCACTGGAGGACGGAGATTTTAAAAATCAGCTAGATTCATCCTAGAAGTCAATGGGGTTACACTAGAGATGAACTGAGCTGACAAGGTCTAATTACAGAGAGACAAATGAGTCACTAAAATCCAATAATAATTGTCTTAAATATAATTAAAAAGCATAATTTACAATCAGGCAGAAACAACCTTGGCACCTGGGAGATGCCAGGTATAGCTGAGAGCCGGCAGCTCAGCATCTAATATACAAAAACGGAGATGTTAAGGATTTGTGTAAGACAGAGCGTGTGTTAATGAACGGAGCGTTAAAAGCATGGTTACAGTAACCAAAACAGAGAGCATACATAGATAGCGCCAGCTTTGGCAGTCTCATGCATTCATAGGCATTTAAGTGGCGAGTTGTATTGTCCAAGTCCTGTCGAAATTCCCCTTGGCTTCAGTGGAGCCAATGTTTCACCTCGGCTCCGTACAGCATTGCCCTGGCGTCCCGGCTGAGGGGAGGGCGCACGTTTCTAGAGAAAAACCAATCGCAGCTCTGCAGAAACATCGCTTGGTTGTGGAAGTTATGAAAGGGGGGCAGGTGCAGGGCAGTAAAGCTAATTCCTGGGGGTTTTGAAGCATTTGTGGAGCGTGTAGTGCATCCTATTAATACATGTTTTATGTATGTATGATTATGATTCCCGAGGTCTGACGTGGGCGTGTATCCTCCGCTGAACCCAGGGATGGTGCGGACAAGGCAAAACGATCGAACGTGTTGGCTAGGATGGGCTTGATTTTCCCCTGCCTTGCATCTGCTTTCACACCTACACCCGATGGATGCAGCATGGGGATAAAAAGACCAAGCAGTGCTTTACACTCCCCTTGTTCTGCCATGAGATGCAAGGCCAGGGAGACCCAGCTGCAGGGGTGCAACTCGGGCACGGCGCTGGAGGTCGGGGGCTCTGGCCCCCAGCCCCGTCTCTGTCCCCAGCTCACTCCTCAGCCTCGAGCCCTCACTTATCTAGTTCACTCTGGACTCAGAAAGAGTAACAGGCTTAATCCTGGGGACTTTGCTAATGCTGGGGTCCGTGTAGGCAGCATGAGCAACGGCTCCATGCAGCAAGCTTTTGTGCAAAGCTGTTCGCTCTCCCAGCCGCGTCATTGGGAAGGATGAAATTAAAAGGATGTCCCCCACCACGCGGCCGAGATTGATCTCATCCTATGGCTTATCTGGGACACGGGTCATTTACATTATTGGACTTTTTTTAGAAACCTGGGCTGGCTGAGTCTGTCCTTCCTTTAGGAGACGCAGAAGTTAGAGAGGTGAAGAACCAGTTATCCCAGCGAGAGCTGGTACAGAGTTATTCCCTATAGCACGGCCTCGAAGGCTAAATCCCAGTGTCACAAGTGATGTGGCCTCCACCTCACTCCTGGGAGATTATCCTACACGCCAAGAAGTTGTTGTGTCAAGGCACTTTCCCTAATATTCAGCCTAGATTTTCCAATGCTTAATTAATTTCAACCCATTCAACCCAGTGATGCCCACATATCTCCCTGCTTTGAAATACAGGCCAAAATGGGCCAAACCCCCGTAGTATTTTGAGATAGTTTGGGCCCAAACTACACAAGTGAGGCCCATCCCGCCCCAAGGAATCCAAACCGGATCCAGCAGTCCAAATCCATCCCTTCATCTTTTAATATGAATTTACCAGCTCTCCGTTTCCTGCCCTGCTCTTATAGGTTGCTGCGTCCCAAAATACATGGAGTGGCGCCCACCCATCTTCTCCACTGCAGGTCAAGCCGATTTGCATAAGGAAAAGCAGGAACGCTGTTTCCGGGGGCATCGCTCCCGGGGAAGTGGTTTGGGGCAACAAGTTGTTTTCAAAATCACAGAGTTAATGGGCTAAACCTGAGCAGTTCACACACAGTTTAACAGGACAGCCTTCATCTGCGCTTGGTGCAAAGCAGCATTTAGCAACACCTTCATTAACATATATTAGCTAACACATTTTCTGATCCAACTGACTGGTGGCATAAGCAAGACTTTGGGCTATGTTTTCACAGCAAAAAAGGAGCTTTTTTTGCAGGCTGAGGCAGCTTTCTCTATATACGATCCCTATAAGATAACTCAGCGTAGTTAGCTGCCATCAGCCCTATACCCCTTACCTGGGCTGGACCTCAACTACCTCAAAACTACAGTGCTTTTCTCCCCTTGGAGTATGCAGTGACCCTCGCTATTACAAATTATCGCTGTCCGTGTACAAACAGGCGTTTTGCTTTTTGCGTTGAGGGCAAGAGGAGCCTCTCCTCATCCCGTCTCCGCTGGCAGAATGAAAACCAGTGACACTTCATGGTAAAGGACAGGGCAAGAAAAGTAAATGGCGGTATCCCTCTCCTTTGCCACCATCTCCCTCTCCCTCTCCTTTGCCTTTGCTTGCCTGTTTAGGAAAGCAAGCAGGGGGCTTTGCTGGCAATTAGGCAATAAGAGGTAATTAGGGGCTGTCAAGTTTCAGAGCTTTCTCACCCAGCGGCAGAAGAGAGCCCGTGCTGCCAGGAAGGCCTGGGGAGGGGGAAGGAGGAGCAGTGCCTCCGTGAGAAATGACTGAAGCATCCTTCATGGCCCTGGGATACTGGCAGGAAGGTGGTTCAAGTGGTCTGGGCCAACACGGGGGAGCGGGCGTAATTTGGATGTCCCTGCCACAGCTGTGATGGATCGGACCCCAAAAGTTGTAGCCGGCATCATTACGCGGGTCCCTGAGCTGCTGGTTCAGGTCCATCTCTGGAGATGGATTTAAAGCCCAGATTTAGTGTTGCTGTTCCCTTCCTGCCTCCTTATGCCCAGCACGGCTGCAGCTTGCTTTCATTCAGCGCGGCGCTGAGGCCCGGGCGTGTGACACCAGGGTGCTCTTCTGCCAGGGGCACAAAGGAGGGTCTCAGGGTCTGGCCTGCTTGCCCGCACCTCCGAATCTTGCCGTGTGGCTTTCCAAATGCTTGTACTCCAAGCCCTGAGCACGCACGCACACACATATGCGTGTGCACACACATGCACCCAGCCGAGTTCAGACACAAACGCGAGCGACTCGAGGAGCCCTTTGTGCAAACGGGTGCAGCCCGCCTCGCAATCCTCTTGACCTTTACACGTGCCCGGCGTGAGAGCCGCGACACGTCACGATGCCCTCAATCCCCCTTCTTCCCCCCATCCTCGCCCTTCTCTCCATACGTGAGGGCCATCACCCCCTGGCTTCGTGGGGCGCTGTGATGGGTACAGCCTTCTCCGGGGTGGAGCAGGGGTGTCAAACGGTTGATTGGCATCTGGCAAGGGGAGAGATGCTGGAAGTATTGCTCGTCTCAGCAGTTACTATAGCAACACTTTTGATGATCAGCTTCTGCCACTCCCGACAGGAGCCTGGAGATTGCAGCGCGCGGTTCCCTGACTTTTGTGATGGACGTTGCTCCGTGGACGTGCCCCTTGGACCACAATGCAAGGATCAGTGCCTGGCCACAGCATTTCTAGCGTGCACGCGCACATGCCTGACACGCTGCTGCCCTAGTGCTACCTCGGGAGAGAGAAACGGGCTCCGGTAACTGGAGAACGGCCCTGAAACACCTCCCAAAATTGGAACCGAACTCCCACAAATTCCAGATTCACTGTGCGCTGCTTGGGGCAAACTTTGCAAGCGGTGAAAAAGGACCCAACCAGTTCACATGTCCTTGACATAGTTCACCCTCTCTCCTCTAGCTGTAAGTCCCAGTCACAGTCGTAGCAGCTAGCACGTTTCCAAGCACAAACACTTTTCCTAATTCAGATGCAGGATTTCATAGTTTCATAATTTCTTTAGGGGCTGAAAAGGACCTGACAGATCATTAGCTCCAAGCCCCCTGTGCTGGGGCAGGAAAGACCGCTGGGGTCAAATACCTCTTGCTCCACCGTAATAAAGGGACAGACATGAAGGACTGGGTAAAAAGGGAACTAAAAACTAGGGCCAAGCCATCTGCGTCCAATGTGTGTGACTGTTCGCGGATCCTGAGTCACAGCTGCTGGTAATAGCTATAACCTACCTCAGCAGGGCATTTTTGGAAGCTAAATGAACTATTTGCAAAGCACTTCAGGCATTTCCAACAAAAGGTCCAAAGGACACAGGGAAAAAAAAAAACAATAACAACTTGTTTATAAGATATTATAATCCAACATATTTTAGGTTTTTATTAAAAAGAAAAAAAAAACTATTCCCCCCTAATGAACTGTTGGGCGTAGGCGTGTGATGTATTTTGATTCTTCACCGCGCGAGCGGCTTTGCAAGGGGGGACCAGCCTCATGTTGTTCTTCAGAAGACAAAATATGAAGGGAAACATTTTAGTGCCAGGCCCCCTGCAAAGACAGGAGCGGGGCTGCCTCTCCCCGCTGCCATTGTTCCACCTTCGTTAAAGAAGAGAGCGCCGTCAAAAACAATTAGACAACGTGTTTGGCTCCCGTAGTCGGGGCCTTTATGTGGTGCTCGCGTGGCACATTTGATTTTCATGCTCCGGCGTGTTTTAGCTGCAGAGTTCACCTTGGTGAAGGGATGCTGCCAAGTCGGTGAGGCCCGATATGCTTCTGCTAAGAAGTAGACGGTGTTTTTTACAAATCCCCCAAATATTCTCCTGGAGCAGGCGAGGAAGAAATCAATTGTTTCCATTCTGCCCTTTTTTGCAAAATGGAGCAGTAGGGTGGTGTCGTGGTTATGGCTCGAACCCGGTACTCCGGGAAGTCTAATTCAGGTCTCTGCTCTGCTACTGACTCCCCTGTGTGACCTTGGGCAAGACAGTTAGCCTTCTCTGCCTCAAACCTGCATAGATTAAGCACAGATAACAGCTCTGGTGCGGGGCGAGGATCAACGCAGTCGCTGTTACAAGAGGCTCGGATGCTAGGATGATAGGGCTCATCAAGAGATAGCTGGGATTAACAGAGATATTGTTTATGTGGTCAGCAGCAGCAGCAACATGTCAGCGCTGTAGAAAACGGGGCGATTTTTAAAGATATTTCAGCCTGGCACTCCCATGGATATTTGGACTCAATGCAAATCTGAAGTTGATGGAAAGATTCACATGCTTGGACAAGCGTAAGGGGTTGCAGTTGAGTTGCACTTAGGCACCTACTCCATTTGCGGGCCCAAGAGGTAGAACAGGATCTGGCCCTGAGCATGGACATGATTGCGGCCCAGGGTCTGCCCATGGCAAGCCCCTCGTGGGCCTTGGGGAGCTGAAAGGATGTGCAGAAAGGAGGAAATGAGAATTTTAGTGCAGATGAACAATCATGAGGGTCGTTACTGAATCTCCTCTTCAGGGTCAGACCCACCACAAGCGCCAGGGCACGGGCAGTAGGCAGGAAAGCTAGCCACAAACCACATCTACCCGTAGGTTCAGCCCCCAGCCCACTGACATGACTGGAAAGGCTCCCATCGATTTTGGAGAGCGGTGGAGCGGGCTGTACAGGAATTGAAGTGCCCTGCCCTAGGTCCCAGAGGAAACCGGCTTCGGGTCTTGCAGCCGCACTCAGGAATCGCCGGCTCACAGCCCTGCTTTCAGGTTGCTCGACTGAAAACAACATTTTCTCCCTTTGTGTTTCACTGAGAGCTAAGAAACCCTTTTAGCATCCTTGACAGGTGAGCTGCCGTGGCAGGTGGCGGATCCGGCAGTGTTGGCTGGGCTGGGAGAAATGCGAGCATCGGGTTAGTCTGTTGTGTAAAAGGGTTATCCGTGTCTGAAATGATGGCTTCTTTCCTTCCTTCCTTCCTTTTTTTAAATAAAAATGATTTTCTTAATGTCTTCCCAGCTGCCTATTCCCCATGGGCCGGCCGAGTGATCTCCACCCCCAGTGGCCACGCTCATTAATGGCAGTAATTGGTTTTAGCCAAGGTAGAGACCTAATCCACTTCAGGAGACGCTGCCAGCTGAATTGTATTATGCTGCTTTTTTTTTCTCTTTCCTTTATGTCTTCTCTAATGGACACAAACCTCATGTGTAACTTCAGCTGTGCCAAGCCTCGCAGAAGGGAGCTGCACCCACATTGCTCCCTGCAGTTGTGGGAAGCGGAGCAGGTGGTATATGAGACACTGTGTGCAAACAGCCACCCACACCGGACGCCCTCTCCGCTTGCGCCCTTATGGGAGAGGAGAAGAGCGTTAGATCAAGAGAGCAGAGGAGAAACAAAAACACGGTGATCAAACCCAGGGCCAAAATGCTCCAGCACAGCTCTCTCACGCCACGGTGCCAGGGCCGTGTTTAGGCGCTAGAAAAAACAGGTAGCTTTTGCAACCCACGGCTCCGAGTCAGCCGCGTGCTGAAGCGTGCGTCGCACCTCCAGGCCCGGAGTGGCCCTGCTGACATCAACAGGACACTTTCTGACTGTGTTCAAGGACCTTGCTGAATCGAGCCTTAAATAATGCCATTTGGCCAGTTCAGCATTATCTGCCTCCACTGCATGTTTTCCTTCTCTGGGCATGTGGACACATCCACGGGTCGTAGAGGCTATAACATGCCTGGCTGTGGTGTTGTTTATAGTGACACGGGGCAGATTTACCCTGACTGCAGGGTGGACGCCCTTTCTGTCTCATCCTGCACCTTGTACAGCACTGAGCACATTGTCACTGCTTCAGTCATAGCAAAGCCCCTTGCAATGGGCAGGTTCTTCCAAGGCTGGTCCGTGTAATGCTTTGGCAGGATATCGGGGCATTACCCAGCATCAGTGGCACAAAGCGGCAGTGACGGTGTCCAGTTTATGCTTCGTCTGCCCTGTTGACATGCCTCGTACGAAGGGCCAGAGGTGTCAGACAGACTTTCCAGCATTGTCCCGCTTCATTTTTCTGGCTTGCAAGAAATTGGGCATCACAGGATTCAACTGGTAAAAGAAAAATAATAAGAAATTAGAAGGGAGTGGAGAGAGAGACTACGTATGTGGTTGTGTGTGTGTGGGAGAGAGACCACTGGTCATACTGGGTGCATCCACACATGCACTTTACTGTGCAGCTGACCAATTAGCTCTGCAGTAAAGTGTCACTGTCTACACATGCACCCAAATTAGTAAATCAGTTAACTCTACTGTAGGATAGTACTTTCCAGGACAAGTACTACCCTATGGTGGAGTAATTTATGCCACCACACCGCACGTGTAGACAGTGACCAGGACTGGCTGGGGCACACGAGTGCAATGTTGGGGGTGCTGCCTGCCAGCTTGCCCCACACCATCGCACTCTCATGCCCAGGCAGGACATGCTGCAGTCCTGGGTGCAAATATAAACGCTGAGCCTCGGAGAAATAAACTCCTGCGTGAACTGCATCGGAGTTGATTTCTTTGCCCTAATTGCACGTATATATGCACCCACCAAACAAACTATATCTAGAGATTGTATGCAGCTGTTACAGGGGTGAGCAATTATTTGGGCTGAAAGGGCACTTAGGGGGTTTTGGTGAGCCGTTGTGGGCCGGGGGTGCGGTTCTGACCTAGTCCGGCGCAGCAAAGGGGTGGCGCTGACCAGGTGCCGTGGGGGTGGGCAGTTGATCCTGTCTGACCCGGGACCGTCCACTCCACACCCACCACTGGGGGCACTGGACAGAGTGTGTGGGTGGGCAGGGTCTCCATGGAGACCAGCATGTGCTCGGCCAGGCCGGGCAGGGAGCAGCTGCGAGGTCCATGCCGTGCCAACACAGCCGTGGCCAAAATTTATTATAGGCCTCAGTTCAAAGCCTACTGGTCTGGTGTCTGCATCCCCAAACCAGCCCCATGCTGGGCACTGACTGCCAGGAAACTGGGAGCACCCCTGCCCCATGGAGAAGGTGTCTCTGAGCCTGCAGGACACCGTGGAGACACGATGGGTTGGCGCGCGTGCATTGATGCTGCCAGATCCCTACCTCTTCTGTGCCCCAGCAAAACATCACGGCCCAGGGTGGTCAGTGCAATGACCGCAGGCATTTTAAAATCAGAAATACCAAAAAAAGAAATGAATGCGTCTATAAAAACCTCTTCAGAGTTGTCACTGGCATCTTCCTCGTTGCAAAAGTGTCCTGCACCCTACCCCGCGGGGATTTTGTCTTGGTCTCTGCAGGTTTGAGCTGCCTCTGGAGGTTGTACCTGCCCAGTTGCATTCTTCTGCTACTTTTAACAACTCTCTGCTGTCGCCCAGCACCAGCCCCATGTAGCCAAAATAGTCCTTGCCAGGCTACGTGGACTGGATCCTGAGATGCGCTTACATAGGCCCCAGGCTGACTGGCCATGCACCAATCCAGCTGTCAAAGTAAAAATTCACTCCCGGATGGCTTCTTGGGGGCTTTGCCTGCATATCCTGCCAGGCCTGGGCTGTTCCCATTCGCAGCGTCACGGGGATTAAAAACGGAGAAGCCTTACAACCATCCTCCCACCTCAGCAGGGTCATTCCCTAATTCAAGCTGCAGTGCTTTGCCGTGTCCCAGCATCTGCCTCCACCTCCCTTTCCAGCCTGCGGTCCCTCTGTCTCCCACGTGCCCACAGCCATGCCTTTCTCGTTGCATGTGATATTCTCCCTGTTAGGTCTCTGTGCAGCCCCTGAGACCTCCAGTGTTGCTGCAGCTACTGCCAGCTCAGCCATTTCCTGGCTTTCCACGCCGGAGGCAGAGATCTTTATCCAGGCTATTCACTCCAAATACCACACAGCTGTAGTGCTGGCTGGTTCCTGTCTGTCTCCTCATCTATTGTCTCAGCCTACAAAATGTCAGCAGCCACATGGAGATCTCTGGAGGAGCTGCTGCTGCCCCGTAGCTGAGCAAACCTCCTGCCCTATCTCCACAAAGGGACAACTGTTCCCTGCTCTCAGCTCCGTGCAGTCAATGGGGTTACACCATAGATTTGCAAAGGCCTTATGCTCCCTCCTTGCATGGTCCTACGGTGGTGGGAGCAGCACGGACAAGGAGGAAGGTATCATCTTTGTCCCATAGATTTGCAAAGGCCTTATGCTCCCTCCTTGCATGGTCCTACGGTGGTGGGAGCAGCATGGACAAGGAGGAAGGTATCATCTTTGTCCCATCAGGTGTGAACAAGGCTCCTCAGGGTCGGAAGATCCACATTTGAAGTGGTGTAGGTTTGGGGGAAAAGGCAGTTAGGCACTTCCTACCACCTCTCATCTGGCAGTGGCCTGGCTGTGTCTCACCCCTTGGATGCTGACCTTACCATGGGTTCGTGCTTGTGCTCTGCCTGTTCCCAGGCCTTGAAAAGAACCCAAAATGTTCCCCAATCCTCGGTTCCCAGGCGTGCTTCACACAACAGCCCTCTCCAGGGCACAACCTGGTATTTGATTTCAGGTCCGAGCTTGGGCCAGCGTGCTAGGAAGACCCGAGAACAAAATGGAGAGATTAGGGGTCTACAAAAAACATGACGTCTGAGGACAGGTTGAAAGATTGAGGAGAACTGAGTCTGGAGATGAAAAGACAGAGCAGGGACTTGATGACAGTCATCAGAAAGGATTGTTATAAAGAGGATGGAGATCAATTAATCCCGGTCCTCAGGGAACAGCTTCAGCTGCAAGGAGGGAGAGAGGTTGAGGTTAGAGATTAGGAAGAACTTTCTAACTACGAGGGAAAGAGATTTCTTAGTGAGGTGGACAGCTTAAAACTATCACTGGCAGCTTTTTGGTACAGCCTAGACACGTGTTTGTCGGGGATGCTTTAGACAGGGACGTTCCTGCCTTAGGCAGGGACTTGCAGTAGATGGCCCACCCACCCTAGTTTCACAGTTGCCCATGATGCCCTTCCTTGCTAATCCAGACTCCATTTGAAGTTGCCAACTGGAAATTTCCTCTCCCCGTGCCTCAGTTTCCCCATACGTATATTAAGAATGAAAATATTGAACTTGCTTGGGCAGTGGGACCTTTAATTCATGAGCGGCTCCAGGGCACTTTGAGGTCCTGGGAAGGATGGAAATAGAAACCAGTGCAGTATATGACAGGCCTGCGTGGTACAGGGGGGTCCCCACCACGTGGCACAGTCGGGGGACCCAGGTGACACAGCGTGGGTTTTTAAGGGTGTTTTTAAGCCTCCCCAGAGGCATTGGGTGTTGGCTACAGCTAAGGCTGAGGACTTCACCTTGGTATGCCAATTCTCCTGCTAGGAGCAAAGGTGAAAGTGCATAGCTAGAGGGTCTTGCCCCTCCACTCAGGGTCAGACCGATCACCACATTTGGGGTCAGGAAGGAGTGTTACCCCATGCGCTGATTTTTATGGACTGTGGAGGTTTTTGCCTTCCTCTATAGTGGGGGATGTGGCCCTCTTCCCCGGGACCACTTACGTGTATATGGACAGTATTGCACAGAAGCAGGACACTGGCTGCCGTGATTCCCTGCTTGACCGGGCGCAGGCTCAGGCATAGGTCTATGTTGTGTCAGGGTGGAGGGTGGTCTAATGTAGGGTTGAGATGATGGTTGTATAGGGCTGGGTTGGACAGGGCTGGTCCTGCCTTGGGCAGGGGTTGGACTAGATGGGACTTCTGGAGGTCCCTGCCAGCCCCCCTTCTCGATGACTCCCATGGAGGGGCGGTGGGGGGAGTTCTGCTGCTCATGTCCACCCAGAAGTTGGACAACCCTGTTCTACATTTTATGAGATTTATACCCCACCTTTTACCATCACCCACTTGCCTTGTAGTAACGCTGAGAGATTAGTGCATTTGCAAAGCAGAGCAGATGGGCATCCTCCACAGCTCCCATTGACTCGAGCGGCTTTGGCACCGGCTAGCGTCAGGAGGGCAGGGGAGGAAATGCCCCTCCGTACCCGTGGCATCTGCTAGAACGTAAATGCCAACATCAAAAACGCAGCGTTCTCGCACCCCGCGGGTCTGCTGTGGATGGGAACCGGTGGGCTTTGTACGGGCACGTGAGTGGGAGCTGAGCACCCAGATGCTTGTATAAGACGGTCGGTCTTCATCAGGCAGGTTTCCTTTCAACCCTTTTGGTGCCCCTGAATCCCCTCTCCACCTGGCCCTTTTGCCACCCAGGTAACCTTGAAATGTGGAAAGGTGGGACCCGGGCAGCCAGCTGTGAAGGAACCGAATGGGGAAGAGGGATGGTTGCAGAGGTAGCTGCACTACCGTTGAGGATGTGGAGCTCCGGTCCGGGGAGGTCTCATGCAACGGGTTCAGTGCGCTCCTGCTCCCGAAGTGGCTCCTTCCTGGGCTTCTGTCTGGACAGAAAAGTATCTTTGAAATACCATATTTTCTGGCATGCCCTGGAATAAAATATGCACTTTGTTTTTGAAAGGCAGAATGACAGAAAAAAAGAGATTTCCTTGTAATAAGTAACTAAGCAGCCGCAACAAGGGAGCTGAGCCTGCTCGTTGTTCTGCTCCTGTGAATCCAGAGCAGGTTTTACTTCCACTTTTGCCCCCCTCAACAGCAGAAACTGCTTTTACCATTGTTTTTGCATGTAATGCGAACTCATGTTTCCAGCTGCTGTTTTTTGAGGGGGGGAGAGCATGGTGTATATGAGAAAATATGGTAATTAGCATGTGCCCAGGGATTTTTGAGATCTGGGAGGTGTTGCCAGCAATATCAAAAAAACTCAACTACTAGGCGCTCGCATCACGTTGCTGGTGGAGGCCGTGGAGACAGGCATAGCGAACGGGAAGAAAGCTGCACCCACATTTCCTCAGGGGCTCAAGCAGGCTGCAATAGGGTCAGACTCAGGCACCATCGAGGTGAAAGACTGTGTCTGAAGTGTTGCCCAAAAATTGCTTATGAGGGCAAAGTGGCTGCTTGGGAATCCATCATCGCAGAGGTGGAGAGACAGGAGTTCAGCTATAAATTATAATTATTTAAAAAAACAACCCCATGTATGGCCAAGACTGGAATTCTGTTCCCTATCCCCCCCTTTCTTCTACCGGCTCTGGCCACTTCTTCCCGGCCTTTTGCAGACCAATGGTCAGAGGGAGCATGGAAGATCCTAAAATCCTGTGCAAATAGGAAGCACTTTTACCCTGCCAGAGACACTACAGAGATTGCTAAACTGTTTCCTGCCCCCCGGCTCACTGCAGTAGTCTCTGCTGTACATTTACATAAGCTTCAAAGCACTTTATAAAATATACAGGCTCTGGGCCCTCACTCAGGGAAGAGGTCCATTGACTTCAGAGGGGTATTTTTGGACTCCAGGATTTTGCTAGATGCACAATATGTAACGGCGCAGGGTTATATAAAGTTTTTATTGGCATGAATTTACGATGGCCATCTAGGATGATCAGTTCAAGGTATATAATAACTACAAATAATCCCCTGGCCCTGCCATTTGTTACCAGGAAATCAGCACCACGCCAGTGACAGATCTATGAATCACTTCACCCAGCAAGTGGGGACAGCCACCTCCAGAACAGTTGGTGGTTAGTCACGCATAGCAACGGTACACAGCTGTTTAGGGCTAGACATAAAGAACAGCACGGCCGGCTCCATCTCCAAGGGACAAGGAAACGTAGACTTGTGCAGTTGTGTTACCTCACTGAAATCTGGGGAATGATTTTGCTCTCATGATAGTGAAAAGTACTATGGGACCTTTCCCAGCCCATGAGAGGGGTGAAGTCAGGGCCTCTTGGATAAAGTCAGGTTGTCCTGACATGGATGGTTGAAAGAGCGGCATAGTGATGGATAGGACATGGGACAGGGGATGGGGACTTCTGCGTTCTGTGCCACCCCCCATGTCATTCGACTTGCTGTGCAAGTCTTGCTTTTCTGTCTGTGCCGGGTATTAAGCGCAGGGGTGGAGGGCCTGGCACAGATGTGTAAGCCTGGGCGGCTCCATCTCTTTGTTGCACCCTGGAGTGCAACTGGGTAGCAGGCCCTGCCCACTGGCTGCCTGTTCATTCCCCAAAGTAAAGCAGCTTCACAGCGCACCCCAAGGCCACCTCACCAAGAGCTGCAAGGAGGAGAGCCCTCCTGCACCCACGTTTCCTCAGGGGCTCGAGCAGGGTGCAATAGGGTCAGACTCAGGCACTGCCGAGGTGAAAGACCGCATTTTCTCACATACAACACACCTAGTTTTTGAAAGGCACAAAGAAGAAAACAAGATCTTTCCTTGAACGTGCTGGTGTGTAGCAGTAAGTAAATGAGTAGCAGCATCTACTCCCAGTGCTGCTCTCTTGAAACATGTGCAGCATTACTTTTGCTTTCCTCCAGCAGGGACTTAGGTTGCAGAAACTGCTATCACTGTATTTCCTTGATTATAACGAGCCTCCCAATTTCCAGAGGCTAATTTTTTTGGGGGGGAAGTATGTGTTGTACGTGAGAAAATATGGTAGGACTTGAGCCTCAGGCTGTCTGTCTCGGGCACTGGTGCACACTCAGTGTGTTGCTTCATGCTGAGATTTGCTGCACATGGGGTGAGAGTGAATGGATGTGGTATGCTTTAGAGCAACAGTCCCAGGTGTGGCAGGTAGACAAGTCTTCAGGGAGCACCCGCACCAGCTACAGCCAAAAGTGCTCTCAGTGTGGAGTATCGGACATTCAGCTTCACAGAGGGCATGTCTACACGTGCATTTAAGCGCACCTACATTTAATGCACATTATCTTGATGCGCATTAAATGGATTTAGGCAGGCATCTACACGTGCAAGTGTTAAAGTGCATTCACGCTGTGTGTGGACTGGCATATAGTCCATGCATACAGCATTAATGCATTTTTACATGTCTACATGTATGTTAATGCACTTTAACTATTCGTGCATAAGTTTGCATTTGCAGGTATCAAATTTAGGTGTAATTAGCCCCAAATCACCATTTTTAAAACATATTAAGGGTGTGCACTTGTAGATTCACACCCTAATGTGCCTTAAATTTAGGCTAATGCACTTTAAAGCATTTTGTGTAAACGCACGCAGGCTGTACAAACCATCAGATCTCAGAGTCACTGAAGTAACTTTACTGCCTGGTATATTTTCACCTGTTTGGCATCAAGTAATTCCTGGCTCCTACTTGAGCCTAAGTGTTTTATAAAGGTTGTAATCTCCAGGTTAGTGAAGGCACCTGTTCAAGAAAGGGTGTATTAATGCCCAAATCCTTGTGGCACCTGGCTTTTGGGTGAAACTGCAGCTTTTGCTGGTGATATATAGCGAGATAGCATCATCTGAACATGCCAATAGTCTGGCAGTTCTCCTTTCCAAATACCCAGCTAATATTCTGAGAGCTTTTCCCCTTCCGGATCTGGATGCAATTTGTACAAAAGGTGCCACACAAAATCAAGTGGCATTCTCCTGAGACAACAGCAGCAGCTCAAAGCCAAGGTGTGCTGCTGGGTGTCGTGCAGCTGTGATTTTGTGCCATTGCTTCCATTAAGCTCCCATGTGTGAAAATCTTTGGCAGGTGCATTCAGAACAGAACGAGCAATCATCCAAAGGAGAAATATCTTATTTAAAACCGGGTTTGTGCCGAAATGCAGGAAGTGCCTAACAACCTTGCTTGGTGAGCTCTCTGGTTAATAATAAATAACATCAGTCCAAGACAGCATCTAGCTTTTTTGTTTAAATTTGTATTTCTGTGTGGCTTTTGCCTCTTCACAGAGCTACAGATCCTCCAAAGGGTGTCAGGAAACTAGTTTCACTTATCCATTCATACTCAGATCATGGTAGCGACAAAAACCATGTCACATGTGCCAGGGAAAATGTCAGTGTGTGGCAGAATGCCATCTCTGTCTTGTCCCAAACTGTGCTATCAGGAGGATGACCAATCTGACAATTTGGTTACCATGGTCACTGCAGAGGGCAGACACCCTTGGCCCCTTCCTGTAAAGGTAACCCTGAGTTGTAACCTGAGCTGGATACATTCCTGAGGAAGGGGGAAACCTGCTCTCCCTGCCTATGTGACTGGCCTCACACATCTGGGTCGGGGCTTAAATTCCCTACTGTTCTAAACAATGCCATCATGACTGGGAGGGGGCTAGAGACCCTGCCAGTCTACACGGCAACCAGTGAAACCTGGCAACCAGTGATGCCAGAGACGTCGTGGAGTCTTCTTCATTGGATGTTTTCAAGAAGAGGTTAGATACGCATTGGTCAGGGGTGAATTCAAGTAGCAGTGCCTGGAGTGCACTCTGGGAAACGAATGGTTGGAAGCCCAGGCCCTCCACACAGATGTTGCTCAGAGATTATGAGACAAGCTCGGCACTCCAAAGCAGTGGAAAATGAGAGCAGCCCATGCTCCACAACTGGTTTGGTTATGGAAGTAGATGAAAGGAGCTGGGATGTTCTTGGAGGGAAGGATCTTCTTGGAAGGAGAAAGGGGAGTTCTGGGTCCTCAGCCGAGGTCTGTGAGGTGTGGAGATGTGCTTGCAGTCCCCAGGGTGCAGTGCAGAGTGCAGGTGTTGGCTTTCCCATGCTTCTGGGCTTTGCTGTTGTCACACAGAGCTGGGTGTTGGGGATTTGTTCACCTTCCTCTTGGCTGCAGCCAAGGCTGTGGATTTCGACTAGGGTTTGTCCATGCTCCTTCTGGGACTAAACACCTGCAAGGTCCTGGCTAGCGGGTCTTGCTTCTTTGCTCAGGGTCAGATTCATCAACACATTTGGAAGGAGTGTTACCCCACAATCAGATCAGCACGGGCTGTGGTCTGGGTTTTGCCTTCCTCTACAGCAGGGTCCTTGTCCTTGGATCTCCCGTGTATTTTAACAGACTCCATGGTGGCATTGCAGCAGCAGGGCACAGACAGTCCTTGTCTGGTTAGCATGTCCGTGGTGTTTGGGGCCTTTGTGCCTGGTGGTGGTGTGAGAGGTTGCTCGCGCAGTTGTGAGAACAGGTTAGGAAAACCACTTGTCCCGGACGGTTTGTCAGGGGCGATCCTGCTTGGAGCAGGGGTTGGGCTAGATGTCCTCCTGAGATCCCGTCCAGCCCTGCTTTCTTACTACGATTCTTCTCTTTCTTTGCCACGCTCATCTGGTCCATTGTGTTTCCCAACAAATATTTGCTTTTTCCTAAGCCATAATAGCAGTGATAACGCTAGCAACCTCTCCCTGAAGAGCAACCCTTTGATAACAAACCAGCGGGTATTGCCCTGTCTTCCAGAACAACCGTATACCAACAACAAAACCTGCTCGCGAAGAAGGAAATTTTTCAGTAGGAAAACACATTTCTGGGCGGCTGCGATACGTGTCGTCGAGTGAACAGAGAGCGGGTAGGGAGGAAGAACTGGAAAATTATGAACAATACCCCGACAGCGTCCCTTTGAAAGTCATTTCTGTTTATCTCGGCAGCACACAGCTCGCCCAGTCCTCCGCACGTTGCTGAGATGCGATGCTCCATTTGTTTACAAGTCTCTGAGCATCCCTTTCGTACACAGCAATCACCATCTTTCTGTTCGGCTTCCTCCGAGTGGGGAAGTGCAAAGAGGAGCTTTACAATGGAGTTCAAACGCCCTGGGGATCAGAGTGTAGTAGCTTTATCGCAGGCAGCGTTGCTCAGAGTCTTTTAATGACGGCTCGGTGTATAATTGCAATTCACCAGAACACTCGGATGTCTGCGTTTGCAGCTGAAGGGAAAAAAATACCAAGCTGCTGTGTTTCCCCAGCACACGCTCCTCCAGAGCTCTGTCTGCACACCGCTCTCAGACGTGGGGGCACGAACGCCTCCTCGTGCCCTGGTGCCTCTTCTGGGCACGGTTCTTGCAGTCTCTAGCACAGAGGCCCCCAAGATGCACAAGGCCTCATCCAGGGGCACGGGCCAGGGCTGTCTCCTCTCCAGCATTTGAAAAGGGCGAAGAACTGTGCAGGGGAGTGGGGAAGAGAGAAACACTGAGCAGTCTGCTGGCTGATTGTAGCTTGGGTTTTTCCAGCAAAGGACAGAAAGCTTTAATGCCCTCCCCGTCCCCGTGTCCAAGGGGTTGTGTGATGGCTGCCCCGCGCAGAGGTGAGTCTCATGCCAGTTTTTGCTAAAGAGGAGCTGGCCGCGCGTGGACAGGAGCATGTCGCACCCTTTCGGAGGGTGCAGTAAAAGAGAAGAGACTTGGACTTGAGTCTAAATAGCCCCCGGTACTGTCCCGCCATCTCTCTTCTCCCCCCTGGAAACTACCTCCTGCTTTATACCCACTTGCTCAGTGTGCCCAGTGTTTAACCCTTCATGTGGCCTCCTCCAGTGCCTGCCCAGCCCAGCCCAGTGCTGCCCAGTAACAAGATCCTTCTGCTCCATTCAGCACTGGTGAGGCCTCCCCTGGAGTACTCTGCCCAGTTTGGGGCCCAGGACTCCAAGAAAGAGGTGGGTAGATTGGGGAGAGTCCTGTGGAGAGCAGCAAGAAAGGTTAGAGGCCTGGGAAACATGACTTATGAGGAAAGGCCAAAGGAACTAGGGTTAGTCTGGAGTACAGAAAGCTGAGCAGGGATTTGTTAATAGCCTTCAAATCCCTGAAGGAGGATTATTGAGAGGATGGAGATGGGCATTTCTCTGTGGCCGTAGGGGACAGGACTAGGAGCAGTGGCCTCAAGCTGCAGCAGAGGACAGTGAGGTTGGAAATAAGGAGGAACTTTCTGACCATGAGCGTGGTCCAGCATTGGGACGGGCTGTCTAGGAATCACCATCCCTGGAAATTTTCAAGAGCAGGTTGAACAGACACTTGTCTGCCGTGATCTAGTCAAGGATGATCTTGCCTTGAGCAGGGAGCTGGACTAGATGTGACCCCGTGAGGTCCCTGCCAGCCTTGCTTTCCTACGGTCCTATGATGCTAAGACACGCTCCAACCGGAGGAGCCGTCCAAAGCGATCCTCGGATGTGAGGATGCCAGGGCCACCGTCGCAGGAGAAGCAGCTGAAATACCCACCCCTCGCCCTCCACAACCTAATCCTGGAAGTGGATGCTCTCGTCTGTGGGCCAGCGAAAGGGCACGAGACCGCTCCAGGGACAGCCCAGGAGGAGACGGTAGCAGTGCAGGCCTGGAAGCCCAGGACCAAGCTGCCAGCCAGGGGAGATGGGAGGTGTGTATATTTATACCTCGCCATACCGTTAAAACAGTATCCCTGGGGTTAATAATCCCGAGTGGCTGTATGAATTAGTAAACGTCCTTGTCAACACCTTGTTGTGTCTGTCCTCGGCAGTTAGCTAACTTCTACACACTATCTGAGTGTTACATTAGTGTTCACCTGAATTTCTCCTCCTGCCCTGGGAAATGAGGCTTGACTCTTTTTCATGCAGAGAAAAAAACCCAGTCTGAGAGATCCGGGCGAGGGCAAACTTCCAAGAGTTGCCTCAAGAGCTCCCCAGCTTTCTCCATCCATCGACATGCTGTTCAGTCAGCTGCTGATGAAAAGTCTCTTTTGTATGAGGATGAGATTCAGCCTTGCCAAGAAAGTATAGTCTTTACTCTAGCCTGGGATCTCCAGATACTGTCTTCCAGGTCTTGCCCAGTTTGAAGCGACACTAAAACGAGTTCTGCTAGTACGCATTTCACCTAGTTCCTCCACCCCAGAGTTTTTTGTGGGGGTTTTTTTTTAATGAATTAAATCTAAAGCTCTTACTTTGGTTTTTGCTGGTCTGAGTAGTCTTTGCTAGAGAGACTTCTGAGCAGGGTAGCCTCTGATGGCAAAATCAAAGTACGGTAGGTTGAGAGACATTTCAAACAGTAGCCTCATCTTGATGCAAAACATACTCAGGAAATTTTTCCTATTTGCATTTTTCCATGTAAAAAATAATACACCTTTTCTTTCTTTTGCTAGTTGCTTATGTTTAGACCTCAGTGGGTCCAGCCCTGTCTTCCAGGAGTCCTGGCTCTGGACCGTCAATCAGCGTGGGACAAGAAAAGGAGAGGCAATTAGAAAAGAGAGAACGCCTGCACTCCATGTCGCATTCCCTTTAAGAGTTTATTTCACTTTACATATTACAATTATTATCTAGTTGTGGACCTAAGGCTAATCTGTCAGCAGTGGCTTTATTGATACTTTTTTCTTTGTATATATATTTTTAAATAAGCGTGCTTGGGCTGCACCATATGTTGATGTGTGACTGTTTAGAAAAAGAAAAAAAGATGGGAAGTTATACCCAACGTCCAGCTTTCTTGTACTTGCCACATCAGTTGGTGTTCAGGAGCATGAGCATTACCGCTCGCTCCGGTGCAGTCTGGGCACCCTCTTGCAGATGTTATTTCAGGTGCATTACTTCCAGCCACCGGTTTGTCAGCGGGTAAAGCCGCTTCAGCTGTGGGGTTGAGAAGGACGGACAAGTCTTCTCAAGTACATCTCAAATAGGCTCCTGGAGAGGAACAGAGAGCCCGTAGATATGCTCCTAGGTATTCTGGCAGCAAACATGTTCAACCTCAGAGCCGCTGTGGTCCCAGACACTTGGCATCTGCGGTGTGGGCGGCTCTGCGAGGTCCGCATGCTTGGAGGTGGTTGGGTAGTGTGTGACCGTATGTATGCCTGTGAGCTAGGATTAGGGTCCATGCTAGGCTGCAACGATGCCCGAGAAGTGCACGTGGTTCAGAACGGCCCCGTCAGAGGACTGAAGTTGCACAGGCCTCGTGCTGAATGCAGGCTGACAGGCATAGGAGGAGAGCTGCTGTTCTTCACTGGGAGACTCTGGCATGTCCAGGAGATAGCAATGATAGAAGAATAGAAGTGGAGTGATGCCAGGTTTATACACAGTTCTTTGGGGAGCAATGGAGGGAGGTGGAGAGCATTGTTTGGAAATGTGTCAGAGCAATAACATGCATCAAATATTCTCCTAGCCCAAGAAAGTTTCCTGATGCTCTGACCATGGCTTGAAATGCCGGGTGCAATAGCAGGCTTGATTTGAATACGTGCTGCTTACCAGTGAGGTCACAGGAGGCAGCTAAGTACTTGAGCAAACAAATGAGGTAGATAGGTTGTGTTGGCTTGGAGTCACAGTGACAGTGCATTCGACAGTGGCGAGTGGGGGTGGAAATTACACAGATATGCGTGCGTGCAGTCGCACAAACACTTTTTGAAAGCAAACAGTCAGGGGAATGCAGCAAGAGGAGACCTTTCTCTGGATGATACTACGGGTGTCTCTACCCCACTACTGCAGCACCCTGAAGACCCCTGCCAAGAAACAAGGTCTGCTCGCTCCCTCCCTGCTCCACCCATGCCCTATAGGGTCATGTAGTCACCATTAGAGCAGTGCCAAACATGCCCCAAAGTGAGGAGGTAGCTACGCTCTAGTTTTCAGCAAGCAACATGTGCCAAGAGAGAGGGAGAGGGTAGGCCTTGCTTCTCGGCGGTGTCTCAGGTTCACCACGATGCAGCCCTGAGTGTGTCATGGAGAGGCAAGCGTGCCCCTGGAGATGCAGTGGCTGAATCAGTAGCAGTGATTAGGTATTCTTAAACTCTCCCAGCAGCAGCCACATGCCTGTCTCATTGCAGGATGGACGTGGGCAGAAGCTTTTAATTTTTGGAGGCTTGGGGAAAGCAAGGCAATTTCAGCTCTTTGTGAAATGAATGCAGGATTCATAGCAAGAGCAACTGCTTTCAAATCAAGGCTGGAAAAGCAGCTGGAGGTGGTTCAAGATGGTTTTAATTAACAACCACAACAGATTGCCCCAGGTACAAGCCCAGAAGACAAGTGAAAGGGAAAAGGAACCCATAAAAACCAACCCCCAGCTGCTCTAGTGTTAGCAGCCACCAAGGTTATCTCAGCGGAGCAGTAAAGAAGGAGGTAAATGATTGCAAAGGAAGGGAAATTATTTTGTAGCTGGGTTAAAGAAAAGTCCAGGTTACAATGACTAGAGGATCACTGCAGAATGATGCAGCAGAAACAAGGTGTGTGACAAGGATTGAAGCCTTTTATAAATCCCTCTCCAAGACATTCGATGCAGAGGATGATTAATGCCTGGAAGGCAGTGCCCGTCAAAGAGCAATTAGGAAGAGTTTAGGACAGAAAGTAAAGCAAAATTCATCAAGTCATAAGTTTCAAAGCCAGGTGGAACGATTCAAACGAGCGTGCCTGACCTCCCACCTAGCGTAAGTCATAAAATATAAACCAAGGGATTCCTGCTTCAGACTTCTGGTTCGGCTACAACTCCTTTGGCCTCTTGCCGTAAACACGACTTTTCCAGACTTCGAAGGTTTTTTTCATAGCTCATTTCTGAACCATTTCCAATCTTAGCTGATCTTTGAGAGGCCAAACACATTTCCTCGGTCTGGAATCCAGCCAGGAAGCTCGGTGCTAATATCAAGGCACTGAACGAGGCTCGTTTTCCACCAGTGGTCTTGTTTTATTTCAGAGGCTTGGTGTCTCTCAGGCTGGCCAGTGGTATTTGAATGGAATAAAATAGTGGGAGACAACCTTTTTGGGAGACCTGCCACAAAGTCAGCCCTGCACCACCCCGGAGCGCCGCTCTGATCCCCTTCCCCACCCATTGCTCGACTTTCTATTTTCTGCCTCCCTGTGCTTCCTGTCTGATCTGCGGCTCCACTTTCTGCTCCCTGCCCTGTTGCTGCATTCCCTACTACCTCTCTGAGCTGCCACACGCAGAGCCTTCCTGTACCTCCTGGTCACGCGTGCTGCGGTTTGGCCACCCTTGGGGGAAAATACAGCCTTCCTGGCCCAGTTGCTTCTGCGTTTGCTGCCCCCAGAGGCATCACAAAGAAACCTTAGAGTGCTTCTGAATGGCCTCAAATTAAAATGGCTCCTGTCTGGATCCAGTTTCCATCTTTAAAGTGCACTAGCGTGCGCGAATCCATTGTTTATTTCTTATGTATGCTTTGTCGAGGAAAAGCCGTCTGCTCGTTTATCGCTGAGAGGATTGACACGAGTGAATGATGCCATCCTCCGCCAGATTGTGCTTGGCATCGTTTGGCAGAAGCTGTGGAACTAGATTAAAAAAAGAAAATCAGGAGGCTGTCAGCCATCCCTTCCTAAAGGCTTATTAGGAGGCTTAGAAGGAGGGTCTGCTCTGCGTTTCTGCGACTCAATCAAGAGCTCTCGGCAGGGGTGAGTGAAGAAGGGATGATCCAAGCCTTTGCCTGACATTCAGCCTAAAACTTAGTGGAAGTTCAGGTGTTTGCACAAGTTCATTAACTGCCCCCCACTCAACCCCGTCCCCGGGCACTTTTACAAACCTCTGCCCTGCTGATACCAGAAGGTGGCAATCCCATGAGAACAGCTGGGCAGGCAGTGAATATCCCCTGCCTGATCAAATTCAGTCTGCAAAAAGTCTGAGAAAAGAAGACCCCAATAAAACTTCCAGCCCAGGTTTGCAAATCTATGGTTGCACTCCACTGGCTTTCCTGAGCTACCGGTGCAACATGCAGACTACAAGTATCCAAGTACCTTCTCACAAAATACATTATCTCCATGAAACAAGTGGGAAACTGAGGCACAGGGAGATGGTGCATCTTATTCAAGGTCACTTTGGAAGTGGCAGAAAAGGGAACGGGACTTACATCTGGTCCAGTGCCATAACCAGACTGTTCCTCCCTTTATGTACATGTGAATCTGATTTCACCCCGGTGTGGTTTGACTGAGGGTACAAGGCTTTCTCTCGCTGTCTAATGGAAGCTGGGAGAGAGAGGCCTTTGGGTTTGGGGATTAAGGTTTCTGGTCCCCTGTCACTGCCACATGTCTATAATGCTGCCTGCAGAACGTGTCTTCCTTCCAAGTGGATTTGGATAGCTTAAAGGCAGCCAAACCTCTGGGTCTTTGCCGACGTACCCAGATGGACCCCAGCTCCAAAGCACATCAGGTTTCCGCACCACTGAGAAAGAAATAGGTGTAGGCAGTGCACGCTACAAGGGCCCAGTCTGCACAAGTACAGGCCCAGACCCAGGACCAAACAGTACTAACTATGAAAGATGCCCACCTTAGACCCCAGGTATGCATGAAGCCAAAATATTGATAGAAAAGGGTGCTTTTCCCACTGAAACAGGGCCTTAGCACCCGTGACTGGAGTATCATGTACCATGTCACTGGAGGCTCCGGCTTATGCCCATCTGGAGCTTTTGGTGGTCATTAAAGAAGGCAAGATGAAAGCGTTAAAACTGCAGTGTCCCATGCAGATTGCAGTTTGGGGGTCCCTCTCCCTGTGCTCCTCCTGCAGTTATTAAGGTGTCGATTGCTTGTTTCTGGGTAGCGATGTGCAGTATGGTGATAAAACAAGCATCGTGCTTGCCCTGAAGAGCTTCCAGTCTGTTGTGAGCCGTGGCTGCAAGCCTTGTAATCCCTAGGCGTTAATGGTCAAATGGCCCAGGGTTTGTGGATGCACACACCGGATGTCTAAGATGTGCTTCGTGACCTGTTGCGGAGGACATGAAGCACGAGCTAAAGCAGTGGGGACGGCTTTGTGTTGCAGCTAGTTATGAAATGAAAGTCCAGACACACTCTGTTCCAGACAACGTCCATACTAAAAATAATTCACCCTTGTAAAGGCTAAGAAGGAGCATAAAGAGGTGCTGTCTGTCGGGTTATAAATCCCCACTAAATAATTTTACTGAAGTCAATCACATTTTAACTTAAAGCTGATTAAATATCTTAATGTTGAAACTGAATTATTGGATGTCTGTAAAGCAGTCTCAGAACCACGGGTGGCATTTGCAAGTTGATAAGCAAGTTTCCTCTTCTAGCTCCGGCTCTAGCATGGTGGCTAACCCTTTCCTCCACTCTCCCCAGCAGAGAGATTCAAACACAGTCTTTAACAGGACACTCCTGATCAGCAGACACTGGACGACTCTTATTTACCAAAACTCACAGGTGGCATGTGCAAGTTTCTGAGGACTCGTCGATGCAGAACATGGACTATGCTTGAACGGATGAGTTTGAGACAATATTTCAGGCTCTTTCAGCTCTCACTGCCCTCCCAACTCTTGCAGAGTACAATCCGGGCTGCAGTCCAGGAGTCCAATGATGAGGATGATGCTTGGTTGGCACTTCACTTTTTGCTACAGTTCTGGGTGTGGGGAAGACTGGTCAAACGGTGAATCACTCGGTTGTTGACGTACGAATGTGCAAATGCAGTTTTCTGATGGTGCATAGTTGGGAGGCATTGCCAATGGAGGGGAGGATCAGAATATCATTCGAAGGAACGGGATGACTGGGGGGGTTGGACTAGATGAGGGGGTTGAGCTAGATGACCTCCTGAGGTCCCTTCCAACCCTCATTTTCTATGATTTTCTATGATTTCAAGGAACAGAGTAATAGAAATGGTCTGAAATGTAATAGTACAGAGCACACAGCCATGCACTTTGGAGCTTATCAACTGGACACTAGACGAGAAGGATCTGGATGTATTAGTCAAGCACAGGATGTCTGTGAGCCAGCAATGTGATTAGTAATCAAAGGGCAAATGCAATCCTATGCTATGTCAGGTGAGGTATTTCCAGTAAAGATAAGGGAGTATTAATGCCATTTTAAAAGCCACTGCTGAGACATCTTCTAGAGGAGGGTGTACAGTGTTGCTCACCCATATGCAGGGAAGATGGATTCATAGTGGAACAGGTGCTTACTAGGACAATCAGAGGAATAGAAAGCTTATCGTAAGAGAAGACACTAAGCCATCTGGGTTTGCTTGGCTTAGCAAAATGCAGGCTGAATGTGGACACGATTGCCCTCTATAAATATATCTGGCTAGTAAGCACCAGGGAGGGAGAAGAGCTATTTATGTCCAGGGACAACACTGGCACAGGAACAAATGTGTATAAACTGCCCAGGAATAAATTTAGGCTGGAAATCAGGAGATGGCTTCTCACCGTGAGAGCAGGGAGATTCTGGAGCAGACTTCCACGAGGAGCAGGAGCACAGACCCGGACCAGTTTTATGATGGAGCTTGATAAATTTATGAATGGATCTAAATTGTTGGTGCCTATGATAGTGGGAAACTGGCCTGGATGACCCAAGAAGTCCTATGTTCCTAAGTCACGATTTCTTCTTGCTCAGATGATCATTTTAAGGGATCCTGGGAGGTCAGTTTCCTTTGGAGGATTTTCTCATCTGAACCAGGAGCATTCATCTTAATTCCGACCTCTTGAAAACTTTCATTTCTTCAGCTTTGTTGAGCCTCCCCCTTGTACTTTGGATAAATCAGGTGCAAGATCTCCTTTGCAGTCACACAGCTTGGTTCAGATTAGGTCTCCATTAGCAAATCTCAGTTTGGAAAAGATAGGCTGACATCAGGAACCTAAAAATATGTGGATTTTTTTTTCCCCAAACCACTGTGACTACGTATCTGCCAAAAATATCAGAAAGTCAGATACATTTTTGAGCCAGCTGGTGCAGCGTGATCTGGGTAAAGAGATGCCAAGATTTTATTGTGGCTGTGCCTACTTTGTCTTGGGACCTCACTTGGGAATGCCACCATGAAGCACGCGTGCCCTCTCCATGTGTGATACACCCCGAAATGGGTGCAAGGTAGCTGTGCCAGGTATACAATAATAAACTGTCTCTCTCTTGGGGATGCCCAATACCAGACTAAGGTGATTACATTACATCTATTTGGGGGTACACTGTGAGCAGGGGCAGCATGCTGTGCTTCACTGGGGTGTTTCCTCACCTGGCCCAATTTAGGAAAACTCCACTATAAAAAAATCCTATAAAATAAATCATAGGGAACGCAAACTCCAGGCAAAACCCACTGTTCAACATTCATCCATCCAGCAAAACTGAAAGTAACTTCAAACTTATGGTTAGTTTCATCCACTCGGGCTTCTTCTTCCCAAGCTGAAATAGGGTTGTAGATTGATCTGCTTCATTTGCAATCTACACCTCGAGAGAGAAAAGTTACTTGAAGGCTTGTTGAGTTAAAGCCCACTTGAAACATCGCATGTTAGACTTTGAAAGGTATTCCTGCACAAGGTATTGAGACATACATGGCATTTGACAACGTAGTTTGCTGCCTACGAAAGCGCATGCCTCTCTGAACCAATTCATTGCAACCCAACCTGACCTTCTGCCAGTACAAGCTATTCTTCTTGCAAAAGTAGTCTAACCCAGGCTCTGTGAGAATAAGGAAGCAGGACAGGTGTTGGGGAACTTGTTCTACCAGTGAGTCCCATCTTGCTTCAGTACAGACATTGTGGTTCATCACAGCTGTCATGGGATCACAGAGAGAAGAGAAAGAGAGGCTAGGACCCAAACCATTTGGGCCGGGGACAGAAATTACACAAAAACCAGTGTAAATGATTGGAAACCAGTCCAAATCTGTAACACAACAGAAGTTCAACGTGCCTAAACCACTTTCAAAATGGCCAGAGCCAGTTTAGGATAAACTTGGGTGGATGTAGCATCAGACTTCACTGATTTAGGTTACATTGGTTTATTGAGCTTCTGTCCCCGATCCCCTCCAGAGTCGAGTTAACTCTCAGCATCCCAGGATGCTTTGCAGGGTGGGCAAGCTAGCTCAAGCTGTTTGCTTCAGCAGAGCTGAGAGATGTGCTCTAGGACCCCCCGGCTTCTGGCCTGGGCCACTGCAGGCAGGCGGCTGCGTTTCTGGAATCGAGAGTGAATGTCTGTTCACTTGCTTATCAGTTCAATCTCTGCAGCTGAGACTAACCTGCGAAGACTGAATCAATTCAGCCTCAGGCTTTTTGACTGTCTGTACTCAGCCTTAATACATTGTGTGTTAAAACCAGTATCTTCATGCACCCCACATCCAGCTGGCAGCAGCACAGATCACAGAGCATTGTGGCCATCTGCCCCTTATGGGCAACTCCAGTTAATTAATGAAGTTTCACACGCAGAGTCCAGATTATCTGAAGGACCAACCCCAGGTAGAATGCGAATTCATGCAGCTGCCAGGTGAGTGCTGACTTTGATGAAGGGGACATAACTGGCTTGCTAACTGCCAGGGATAAAGGACTCAGTCCAGCAATGCTCTTAGGCATGTGAGTCATCCATTAGGAGTTAATGGGGCTACTCCCGCGCTTAAAGCAAAGAAAGCCCTAAGTGCTCTGCTAGATCAAAGCCAAAACACATTCTCAGACACCATCGCCTTGTGAGTTTTCACTGGTGATCCATGGAGAGGACCAAACCTGAATAATGAACAGACATCACCCTTCAGACTCTCATTTTCTGGTTGTTTCATCCTACCTGTAAGTATTACAGAGAAGAAAAGGCTGAGGGGGAATTTGATAACAGCCTTGAAATAAAAAAAAAAAGTGTTGTAATAAAGACGATGGCAATCAATTGTTCTCTGTGTCCACAGGGGACAGGACAAGAAGTAATGTGCTTAAATTGCAGCAAGGGAGATTGAGCTTGGATATTAGGAAGAACTTTCTATGAGGGTGGTTAAGCACTGGAACAGATTATCTTGTGAGGTTGTGGGATCTGTATCACTGGAAGCTAAGCGCAAATCAGACAAACCTTTGTCTGGGATTGTCTTTGATAGGGATAATCCTGCTTTGAAGAGGGGGTGGAGTAGATGACAGATGTGCGGGTTCCCACTCTAACTTCAGGCACTTTGCATAAAGCGCCATGAGTTAGAGTAACCCCCCTCCCCACCCCAACCCTACCTTCCTATCACATGATCGGGGGTGGAGTGATGCAGCCCTCCCCCAGTCCCAGCTCTGGTGCTGTCTGCAGGAAGGGATGGGGGCGGGGAGGGGGAGCGATCTGCAGGCTAGGGTTTGCTCAGGCTGAGCTGAAGGAGGGGGATAGAGGGGGGCTGCAAGACTGGCCACTTTTAAAGTGCTTTGAAGCTGTGCATGTGTATCATGGCACAGCTGTAGAGTGCTTTCAGGGGGCCAATGGTGCGACAAATGTCCCGTCTGTCTGCACCCTTTTTGAAGTCCCTTCTAGCCCCCATTTGTTTTCTATGATTCTTTGATTATCCTCATTTTATGAGCTGAGTCTCAGTCAGCTAGATGTGGGCCCTATCTCCACTTCTGCCATGGACGTCGTCTGTGGCACGAGGAAAGCCATGTAACTGCTCTGCCTCCATTTCCCCACCTGCAGAAAACAGAGAAGGATTTTCTTCTTCTTTCTAGCAGTGCTAATGTTATATAGGTGACTTCTTTCCCCGGATTTCAGTGCAAATAAGTAGCGAGTGTGTACGGGCATGGAAAGTTAGTGGAAAACCTTTACTGCACAACAGAGACCTGTGCTGTCTTCTCTCTCCTATACTATCCACTAAGGTTTCACTTGTCATCACAGCCAAGAGCTTATCAACCAGAGTGAAGACAGTTTCTTGTCTTGGGTTTTCCAGCCCGCCCTTCCATGTTTGCAAGCCTATGAATGTGTCACTCCCATCCCTACAGACACACCCCTTCCCTTTGGGGAGCATCCTCTATTCTTGCTGCTTCCACTGGGTCCCTCTTTGCCTGTGCCCAAATGGCTTTTTTCACTTGGAGAAGGCTGCAAGGAGCCTGTTAGTCAGCCCCGCATTTCCCCAACCTTGAGCAGGCCTGGAAAAGGCTGTCAGTCCTCCACAACTGAAACCTTAATGGATTTAAATGTGCCCTCTCTGAATGATCTGCCCTGAGATTGTGCTGTAGAGAGACATAAATTACCTCTCTCCTGCCTGCTGCTCTGAGAGCACTAAATGACTCACCAGGCTTTTCTGCCAGTTTGGGTTATTTTTATGAATCTTATTTTTTTTATTTAGCCTGTAAAAGGGTTTCTCATCCCCTCTCTTGTCTGCTTTTAATGGAATGCATTTAGATTTCTTTTTTCACACTGAATTATGGCATGATTTTCCTGGCCGGTCATTATCTCTGTCGAAGTTTTTGGTATGTCTGGGGTTTATTTTTGTATGCATGCATGTGTGTGTCAGGTGGAGCAGGGGTTGAAGCCTGAAGAGAAACAGGCTTGTTCCACTTAGTCATTGTGCCAACAGTGAAAGCCCTTCCTGTTGGGAATGAATTTGGGTCATGGTAGCTTTTATCTCAAAACCCCTTCAACTCGGGCCTGTTCAGGACTTTTTCCATGGCTTTCCAGGAGCAAAGAGCTCTCATTCCCACCCACAATGGCTTCAAGTCACCCAGGATAGCATATGGGGCAGCTCCAAGCACTTGTATATTTTTAGCTGCAGCTTCCAGTTGCCCAGATGACCCTTGAGGTCCCTTACAAGCCTATGCTGCCAACCAGCAAGACAAGTTTGGGGGAAGTCTGCCCTTTTTAGGGTGTTCTGCTTCACCAACCTACAAGAGTTTCTAGCAGTGGCTAATGCAACACTTGTATTAGCCTAGTAAGAGCCTCCCCCAATGTCCTTCTTTGCAATAAGAAAGCGCACACAGCCCTCATTCCCATCCTTTACCAAAATCCCATAGAAACATCCCTTTCAGTTTCTAACGTGCATAGGCTGCCCAGGGCACGGAGAGCCCCTGAAATGGGGTAAGGTAGGCTCCAACCTCAACAATCGTCCAACAAAACCAAGTGACTTGTGGCTGAGATAACATGAAGCTGGTACTCAGGAGGTGTCACATCAGGGAGACAAGCAAGAGACTGGAGGATGAAGTGAACATCCCGGTGGTAGAAGGTCAGGGAGATCCCAGATAGTAGCAGAGGAGTGGATAGGCACCAGGCGACTGATACAGTGGGGGACAAGTCTGCAGATCGTCTGGGAAAGGAGACAGGCAGATTCTGAATTGCATCCAGAGACGGGGTGAAAACCCATGAAGAAAGGGCTGGGCAAAGATGACGGTAGTGCCCAGTATCGTATGCAGCTGCACTGGGGATTTGGGGATACTCGAAGATCTGGGAGTGCTTTGGAGAGCTCAGTGCTACCTCCACAGAAGATTAGGCAGTGATCTCTTCACCCTTGTCTGATCTGTTGATGGTGATTAGCGCTATTACAGTGTAGCTCAAATTAATGAGTAATGGATTGCCACTTATTCCTGTTCCTAGCCCAATGAGCCAGCCTATGAGCTCGAATGAGACACTAAAACGCTGCTCCATGGGTACTGATGCTCTAGCAGGCAAGTTTCCTTAGTCCTGGCAAAGGAAAACTTCTGCAAACAGGGAACTAAGGTCCTGGTGGTGGTGTTTTAGGGCTGGTGTTATTGCTAGCAGAGAAGGGGTACTTTTAAGGTGTAGGTCCTCACCTGGGGAAGAGACAAAAGGCTGCCGTGAAGAAGCTGGGTTGTTGGTTGTAGCCATGTTGGTCTAAGGACATGGACAGGCCAGGTTCTTTGAGTGAAATCTTTTATTAGACCAATGGAGCAGCTGGAAAAAAAGTTTGAGGCAAACTTTCTGAAGTTTCAGGTGTGTCTAGGTGTGTTTGCGCCCGGAAGCTTGCCTCAAACTTTTTTCCTGTGAAGAAGCTGGCACTCCGGTTTGAGTATGTCCATGCCTCCCCCGACGCCTTGATGCTGCCCGCAGCCCCGGTGCCCGTTAGCCAGGCCCTGGGTATCTAGGCTCTTCCTCTGTAGCATTTGGACAGCCGAACAATTGCAGTGAGCGGGAGGATTCCCCGTTCATGAGCTCGTGTCCGGTATAGCTATTCTGGCCGTCCGCTCTTATCCTGCCGTAAGGGACATTAACCCTCGGTGATTTCCCCGGAAATGAAGCAGATGGAAACTTGTGGTTTAGCCTGGCCGTCCTGCGGCGTAGAGCGAGCAGAGCTAACGGGTGCCCTTTTCAGGCGGCGTGATGGGCTTGCGTGTCCGCGCTCGGCCTCCCCTGAACGTGGGTTGGAGATATTTAGGCTTACTGTGCGGGTGCCTTAGTTTCCTCCTTTATTTGGCGTCAGCTGGTTTGCCGTCCACTGCAGCGCTTGGTTTTAGGGTAGTCGGGTCCAAGTGCCGTGAAAGGCAGCGCGGGACCACAGCGAGGTGCTCCCTTCGATGAATCGGGGCCCTGCTTTGCCCCCGGGACGCGCGGTGGCTCTTCCCGGCCTCCCCTTGCACCGCACGTTACTGCATTTCAAGCTCTCTCGATCCTCCGCTCCGTTGTCCGCCTTTAAGTGACAGCGGTCAATTATTTCAGCGAGCCGCGCTCCTCCTCGGCAGCGGCGGGGTGCTGACAGGCCTCCTCGGTGGGTTTCCCCGTATCCAGAGACAAAGCAGCCCCGTTTTATCCTTCTCCTCCCGCAGTCCGTCCTCTTCCGACAGCTCCTGGGTAGCCGATAACCTGTTACCATGGCTACCGGCCTATCTTATGGCATTAAGCCCAAGCCTGAGGATTTCAAAGCTCCCTCGCGTCTTAAACGGTCAGAAGTCCAGCTCTCCGCCCTGCGCTCGTGTCTGGCGGGACGGAGGCGCAGGGGGCGAGGGTAAAGCTCCCCTCTGATGAGGACGAAGGGCGCGGGGGGGCCTGGCTACATTTCTGAGTCATAAAAACTCAGCCAGGTATTAAAGGAAACGGGCTCCGTGAACGGATTAGCAGATTTGGGGATTCAGCTCTCTGGTTAAATTATTATCCCCTAATTACAGGCGCGACGAAAGCCCACTTGGGGAGAATTAGGAGCTGCACTCGAGGCTCTGGCTATTCCTGCTGGCTCTGGACAGCCCTGTCTTTCTGGGTCTTGTCCAAATTCGACACCTCGCCACCGTTACTTCTTAATTGGGCCAAGGCCGACCAGCGAGGCGCTGCCTCTCACCAGCTGGAAGGTTTTTGCTCAAACACACGCGGGTGGACAAGCCAGAGGTCCCGGGCGGCACGTCCAGCTCTGCCCCAGGCTCCTGGCACAAGTTGCATCTTCCCTCCAGCCTCCCGGTCCAGAAAAGATTTCCCTGATTGCCCCGGGGCGGGCAGGGCAAAGGAAGACTTTGCTGATGTCGGCGGAGCAGGTTGTGATCCTTCCCTGGGCTCTGGAAATGCAAAGCCTGAATAAAACCCACATGGATTTTGCATTGAACAAATCTCCTCTGGTTGCAATATCACCATTCATCCAAAGTGCTTTACGGCCGCTTCCCTCGCTGGAGCCCAGCCTTGGGCAGGGGCCGTTGGGGGCGAGTGCTTAAGAGCACAGGCACATCTGAGCGGGGTGTTTGAAACGATGTAGGGGAAGGCAGAATAAACGCCCAATAAATTGAGTTAGGCCCCACGTCGGGGGTTGAGCAGCATCCTGGGATGCTCTGAGGTCACTGCCCAGGATGTCACGCTGCTTCCAAACGTGGCACCGCTATGAAATACCCGCGAAGATCTTGCCCGCCTGTATGGGTAGACTGTAGGATCTGACAAGACAGCTGTCTAAGACGCGGTGGTCTCAGTCTGGGCTTGCAGAGACTGCTAGGCAATGCTGAACGTTTGCTCAAATAGCACTTACCTTTGTCTTTATTTCACAAATAACCGGAAAGAACGGGAAGCGCAGCAACTTGCAGGATTGTAGTGTCAGAAGAGTGAATCTTGCCACTGTGCGGTTGATTGGACAAGACAGCACTTGAGATCCCTTTCAGCTCTGCGACTCTATGATATTTTGCAGTGCTAAATACAGCAGACTTGTCTGCACTTCGGTTGCACAAATACAACATGGGAATGATTACCCAGGCTACAGGACTGCAGAAAAGGAGATGGAGGTTGGAGCAGACCACAAGCTGAATATGAGTCAACAGTGTAATATTGCTGCCAAAAGACCTAAGAGCGTGCTGGGCTGAATTAATAGGAAGGTTTCAATGCAAGTTGTGGAAAGTGATTTTTGCACTCTGTTCAGCTGTGGTGAGGCCTCACTTGGTGTACAGTTTTGGATACCACACTTCAAGAAAGACGTGGGCAAATTAGGAGGAGTCCAGAGAAGAGCAACAAATAGTGAGAGGTCTAGGAAATATAAGGAGATGTGGGACGAACTGGGATTATTTAGTCTGGAGAAGAAAAGATTGAGGGGGTGTTTGATAACATTCTTCAAGTACAATCTTCGTTCTTGGATGCTTTCAGGAGAAGCTTAGGTAGGCACTTGTCTCGTTTAGCCGGGAGTGATCTTGCCTTGAGCAGGGGGTTGGACTAGATGACCTCCCCACTTTTCTGTAATTCAATGATGCTACACAATGTATTGTTATGAAGAGGGGTCTGGTCAAATCTTTTTCTGTGTTCACTGGAGACCACCACCTTGATGGGGTGGAGAGGCTTGCATGTACAGATGACCCTAAGAGCAACAGCGTCAGGAGTCTTGTCCTCCTGGTAGGGTCACCCATGCTGGTAAGGTCAAAGGTGAGGTATGAGATGAAGAGCAGTCCAACACAACACAAAGATCTCAACAGAGGAGCTGGTGGATGAAGAGGGCACGCTTCTCAGGGACTGCAAATGTGGATGCAGGCTGCAATGGAAGAGCAATCCCAATTGGCTTGGATGTGACTGGACACCGGTTTCTCCCCTACCAAGGTTCGTGCCTTGTGATGTGCGATGGCCTCACCACATAAAAGAAGTCAAGCACAGGCTTGACAGGAGAAAACAGGAGTCCAACATCTACTCCAATATAGCTTGGTCCAACATTTACTACAATAACCAATACCAATACCCTTTACTTGACCCATGGGAGTGATCATCCTTGACGGCAATGACAATGACACTAGGGTGATCTAGTCTGTCTGGGATGATGTAGCTGGGCCTGATCCTGCTTTGAGCAGGGGGTTGGACTAGATGTGTCCTCCTGACATCCCTTCCAACCCTCATTTTCAATGAGATAAGCGCAGAAAAAGATCACTTAGAGAGTTGCAGAATCTTTCTCACTGGAAGCTTTTAAGTGAAGTCAGAGATGATCCTGCCTTGAGCACACGCAGCTAGACGACCTGCTAAGGTCCCTTCCAGCTCTATTTTCTGTGATCTCTGTACTTCTATGATTTTCAGTAATAGGAATTTTGGTGCCAAGACTTCTAGCTGGATACAAACGCATCGCCTTTCAGCCAGTCACATTGTCCTACAGGCTACAGAAAACATCTTTAGTAGGGTCGGGGGGAAACAGCAAAACAATCCTTTTTGGGGGATAGGAAGTTTGAAAAGCCACTAGGAGGAGTTTGGATTACCCAGGAGACTAACGGAAGCATAATGAAACCAGCAAGGCCAAACTGAATGCAGCATTGTGCGTGGGGGTTCAAACAGGGTGCGCCTGCAGTCACCACTGTTGGTCACAGCAAGGCATAGAGAGGGAAAAATGTGATAAAAACCCGGTTCTGCTGAGTAGGTGGAGATTTTGTTGGGGCAGGGAATGGTGGCAAAAGAAAATGAATAAAGGGTTTTCTTTTGGGTTGATGCATTGGCTTTCCCTAGAGCATTAAGGCATTCATTACCATGAATGTTTTTATGAGATGAGGAAGTGGTTAGGTTTGTATATAAAACCCAAAGAAGGACCCGATTCTGGAGCTGAAGGAGTTGAAGAGCTCAGGGCACTATCAGCAGGATTAGGTCAGGTGTCCGTGTAGATTTTGGACTGGTTTAACCACGTGGGCAAATCACAAGGCTCCAAGATAGATGCAGGTCTGCCCATGTAAAGTAGAAGCCAGTGCAGAATACGAGTTTAGTTGAATACCAGTGCAGCTGAATACCAGTAAAGTAAAATACCGGCATAGTTGAATCCCCTTCCTGAAGAGGGACAAGCTGTACTGGTATAAGCATTCGGAGATGGACCCTATTGCCTTGGCCAAGCTAAATTTACTCCTCTCACCTCTTCAATCAAGATGCAGCAGCACTCAGTGAGCTGCTGCTTTCTAAGTAACAAGGTGCCATGCTATGGATTTGGAAATGTATATCCGCTCAGGTTGGCTGCTACCTTCACTGCAGGGTGAGGGTCTTATACCACGGGGGCATTGTCGTTCTAGATTGGAGGGTCCTGAGAGCAGGGATTGGGGCTTTGTGTCCTCATGGTGGGTAATAAATAACTTATCAGACATAATATACCAGGAGGTGCTGACACTTGTAGACTTCCTGCTACAAAAGCATATTAAAGTCCTTCTAAAAGCCATGATGTGGCATGTAAAGTTCACCTTCAAGGCAGCTGGGGAAGGGTACAGAGATGAGACCAGAGACCGAGGGAGAGAGCAGCTCTTGATTTCACCATGTCTCAGTGTCAGGACTGTGTGTCTCAGGAGCTCCTTGGAGGCTTTGCTCACCCACTGCAGGAGTGCAAACTTTCAGCTAACCCAGCGGTGGGCTGATACCCAAACCAGACACCTCTTCCATGCCAGCCAATCTGGCTCTCACGTGTGCTCATGTACTTGCATGGAGGCCTCAGGAGAACTGAGACTGATCCTCGGGGCAATGATTTACTCTTACCCAGCCTCATTTATGCCTGAAGCAGGACTGAGTGAGGCAGGAGGACTAGCCATCTCCATTGCTCCCTCCACAATCTCAGTATCTGATTAACACGCAGAGCTAAAACTCCCCTTTTGGTTGAGGGCCAGCTTAATTTCCCTCTGTCTTACTGATGCATAGCCTCATGGCAGGTCCGCATCTCCACGCCACTCCAGGGAGCAGCAAAGCAAGTTTCATCCATTCACTCCATGGGATCAAGTGGGCAAGGCATGCATCACGATACAGCTCGCAGGTGCAGCACAGTGTTATGGATGTGCCCTTACAGTACAGTCCTGAGCAGGTATATGTTGGCCTCGCTCACTAACCTGAGCAGCAGCACACAGATAGACACCTGTGGAGGTGGGGCTGAAATTCTTCTTCAGTATCGGCGTTGAGAGACTGAGCAGAAAGAGGCACCTCTGTTCCCCTTCTTGCATCTTCTAGAGCATCATGGGATCCCAGGCACAGCAAGCCCCTTTTGTTCCCTGCACAGCCCCAGATCTCAGCTTCTTGTGGAGCAGTGAAGCTTCCCTTGCACTATGCACCCATGAGAACTGGTGTGTGGCTGCCAGGCTTGCAGGTGCAAAGGATCAGACTCATTTGTGCAGCACTCAGCCCAGAAGGGCTCTGACCTGCTTCAAGACTCCAGACGAGGCCACTGTGACTGCCTACACAAATTCAAATAATCTGGGAGAATTTGCCCAAGTTTGTTCTGGTAGAGAAACTTACCCAGAGCGGCTGAGACCTTGAAGAGTGGAGACCTTGCAGTGCTAACACTGTGCAGCTGGGAAGGAAGGCTGTGCATACATCTCAGCTTGCTCTGCAGGCTCCCTTAGTCTGCCCAACACCAGATGGCAGCAGTACCTAGGGCAGCCCGGATTGGCTGACCCAGATTGCTGTGTTTCCCTGCAGCACAAGGTGGGGATTGTGTTCTGCTCCCTACCAGAGCAGCAGAATTCAGCAAGCAACACACTGGATGCATTTACACATTCATTAATGTGCTGTAGCTACCACGCATTAAGTTTAGTACTTGCATAACCAAGTACTAAATCAATGCCCAGTAACTGGCACTACTGCCCAGTAGCACTGGCACACGGGTTTTTACAGACACTAACTGTGCAGTAGCCTACTACTACTACACAGTAGCATATTAGAAGGGATTTTGCCTGGGACAGTACTACACAGTGTTATTAGGCTACTGCACGTATAGCATATCGAGTAAATGCACCCACTGTCTTCCTGGAGATGGAGTAGGGGATGTTGGAGGACTATGTCTTCTTCTGAGAGAAGCCCAGCATTTACAAATATTCACTCTCCCAGGAGAAACTTCCCTGGGTGTGATTTAACCCTGATTGTTCCCAGGTTATTTTTCTCCTAGTGCAGCCATTTTTACTCCAGGAGAAAAAGCCTGAACATGTACACTCGTGGTTTGTCCTAAGAGAGCAGCAACTCTCCCAGAAAAAAACAAATATCCATACGAGGTGTTGAAGAAGACTGGCAGAGCTTCCCAGTGCTGTTCTTTGTATAGTGTAAGACCCCGGAAGGCAGCTGACACTCAGCATTTAAGAGGTGGCCACCAGTAGACCACCAAGAGGTTGGCACCCTTGCCCTTCAGTTCCAATGGCACAAACACCTATGTATAAGCAAAAGTCAGTCTCCTTCAGCTGCCCCTAGTACCAGGGCCTTGATCCTCCTTGTGAGCTGGACACTACCAGGCCAGGGCAGCCAGTTCTCAGCCACTTGCATGCAAAGCCAGTACCACACAAGGCTTTGGGAGCACTTGGAAGAGAGGTGTCTAGACAGAGTTCATCACTCCCATTCCCTTCATCTCCAGTTTGTACAGAGCCTTGTCCCACTCAAATATGCCATTTGTGGGCACGGGCACCTCTAATCCTCTATAACGCCCAGGCCCGCCAGAAAGCAGAAAAGTGAAATAACTTGGCATGAGGGCTGTCTATCCAGCAAACTGCAGGAACACAGAGGAAACAGGAATCTCTTCCCTTCTCTGTGCAGCACCCATCTCTGGAGAGGAGGATGTTTAAAACCAAGCTGCACACTTGTTTCTGCCTCTCATTGCTCAGTGCTGCTGCACTGACTCGGTATTTTCACATATCATTTGGACTATCCTGCTTGGAAACATTCGCTGCCTCTCAGCTGAGTGATTGCTCTCTGGAGGTTGGGGTTTCTCTTTTAAATAACAAGCTAGAAGCAGAGGCAGTGCAGAGTTGCTGCTTGCATTTTACATTTTCCAGCAGGCTGAAGGACAGCAAAGGGGCTCATGCAGCTACATAGCACCAGCGCGATGGCTGGTGATTGCTCCCTGAAATAAATCAGTCAGTAAGTGCAGGGACTGGCTGGATCTAGACACAAATTTGCTCCTGTTGGAGTCTTTTCAGATATTAAAAAAAAAACAAAAAAAAAACAACTAGAACAACCCCAAGCCTCTTTCCGCCCCTTTTGGTGAAGGATCTTGCAGTACATTTCATTAAGGCAGTTCAGATCACCCTCATCATTTTTTCAAATTTCACTCATTTAAAAATTTCACAGCTTGGGAGCCTCAAATGAATCGTGTATTGCAAACAATAAATTACATCTCAGAGCGCATAATTAGATTCAGCCCAAACATGAAATACAGCTTTTGCCAAGTCAGCAAAATCAGTTAAGGTTTTGGGTTTTTTTCTAATATGACGTGCGTCTCTGGTTCTCACATCTCACTAAGAGTGAGCCCGGGACCGAGCTGCTCAAATGTTGAGGGGAACAGAATTGCCCAAAGGAGTAAGCTCTGCGGCCAGCACTGAGGACAGTCCTGCAGGAGTCTTTTCAACTGGATTTTTTTTCCCACAACTAAAAGTTGCACGCGGTGCAAGACAAGGAAGCAGTCTTCCAGCAGATTCTGCTATGGGGGACAGTGGGGTTTAGGAGAGAAAGCACTGGACTGGGATTCGGGAGATTTGAGCTGGATTCCTGGCCGTGCCACAAGTCAACTGCGTGACCTTGGGCACCTCCCTATGCATCAGATTCCCCATCTGTGCAATGCAGTAATGATACCCCCCTCCTTTGTAACCCCGATTGAGACCTCCTAAAAAAAACCCCACTGTCTAAGAAGGTGGTATCATCGTGCAGGCCACTGGTTGGCAAGGTTTTCTAGGGGCGGTCTGGAAGGACCCAGCTCAGGTCCGAGGCAGGCTGGTTCTAGGACAAGTGTGGGAAAATACAGCCTGGGCGCCGGGTCTGTCCTGCCAAGGGATTTTGTCCAGCCCGTGGCAGGCCCCTCGGTCCCACCGAGCCCAAGCATGAGGGGCAGCCTGGGCCATGGCACGTGTGACTGGCTCCTCCGCCCCAGGTGCTCAGAGGGGCTGGGGTGATGGAGCAGCCCCAAATAATTGCCCACCCCTGTTCTGGGATCATAGTCGCCACCACTGCCATTGCTTCTCCCCATCACCCAGCCATGGCACAGACAAAGCCCCTTACTGCCAAAGGCAGTACAGATCTGGCTTGCAGGAGGTAGGTTGCTGAGCCCTGAGGTAGGCAATATATTTCTGCCGGAGGCACCGTTACGTGCCACCCTTTGTTCGTGCCCAGGTACTTTAAGAAAACACATAGCAATTCATTCAAAATCTCTTTAAAAACGAAGAGCTATAAAAATGCTCCCAGCAAATTTGCAAAGTTATGGGGTGCAGCTTTTTTAAATCTGGTGTCGCACCCTTCAAGTCCCAAAGAGAGGGAGCTACTGAATAGGCATGAGCCCAAACCGAAATGTGAGTCTCAGCAGCTCCAGGACCTAGCTGAGTTTTGATTTGGATCCAGACTTCGTTTTTTGCTTCTGTCTCTCTAAATGGGCTGAACCAAAACCCCAGATCCAAGCACCTCCGTGACTGGGGAGGGGACTCTCAGACCTGGCCAGGCTCACTTTGGGCCCGGTTTAATTTACAGGTGGCCTGGATTTCACAATCTTTCCAGCGCCACAGAGCAGTGTCAGATCGCTGGAGTTCTGCAGATTTAAATACCAATTTGTCTCCAGATAAATCTTCAGGAAAGAGGCTTCCCAAAGGCCCTTTGAAGAGATTTTTTTTAAGATCTTGATTTTCCCTTTGTGTCCCTTTCCTTTCTTCAGATCTTAAAATTAAAACTGCTGCCTGACTTTTTGAGCAATTTATCCCCAGAGCTGTCCACTTGCAGATTTCCCTTCCTATCTGAAGCCCCGAAAGGTGCACGGATTTGCCTGGCTCAGGGGACCCGTAATGGAAGAGAGTTTTTCATTTCTAGTTCACTGGTTTAAATCCAGATTAGCAAAATGAGTTAGTCTGAGGCCTTTTATTTTGGCTGCCCATTGGAAAAGAGTCGGCGATCCAAATGTCATTCCCAGAGGACGGGCGCCTGTCGCGGCGGGGAGCGGAGTGAGGAAGGGCTTGCAGCTCTGAGCTGCGGGGTGGGCCAGAGTCACGTGCCTGCTGTAACATGGGCGAGCGGTTCGGGTAGCCTGGGGACGTGCCAGGGAGCCAGGGTGGGGGAGACGTGAAGGAAACCCAGGGTCCTGGTGAGCTGGCAAGAGCTCCATAGCAAGCACCAGGTACATGGTGGGCTCAAGAAGCTGCATCCTAGCCCTACAACCCAGCACTAATCCTAGAAGTGGGGGGTGAGAATAAGAGAGTGGGTGATTGCACTGGTTTACTGGAGCGTGGCAAGCAACAGTGCCCATGTTGCAAGTGGCTGGCACCCCACGGCACCCCAAAACCTCAAGGGATCAAGAAGACAGGACACCCTTCCCACGCCTGTGGTGACCCTCCGGAGCCGGGCTGAGACGGAGCACGGGGTGGTGGTGGAGGACGGGGCATCTCTCTGTTGCAGGGCAGGGTTGCTGTCATCCCCATGCAGCCACTGCGGTGTCTGTCGCTTCACGAGAGGTGTTTTCATTAAACCCCGGTGGGACCAAGCGTGCTTTTCGGAGGGGAAGGGTTTTGTAGATATGCTAGCTGAGTTGCCTAAAACTTTGTTTTAGGTAGTGGGTGAAGGAGAGTCACGATTCAGGCCCAGAGCCTCAGTCTGCTCAGGGTATTGAATTTATTGGATGCATACAGTCTAAAAAAAAAATCATGCTTACGTAGCCTGGGTGTCCGTGCACGTCCTCAGAGCTGATCAGGCTCTAAGGGTTCACGCGCACCAAGCTGTCGTTTTGGCAGCAGGTCCAGCTGGTGTCTTGCCTTCCCCCCTTGTCTTTGCCTCTGTGCAGGCTGCTTTCTCTCTGTCCTTCTCCAATACTTTTCCACTCCTTTTGTTTCCAACTTCACTTAGGACCTTTCTGCACCTTCCCTTTGTCGTACGCAGGCTCATAGCTCATAATCTTCTTGCCATCGCTCTACATACAGATAGCGATACCCGGCATACTTTCATAGCTGGTACTCCAGGTTGCTGATGCTGTGGTCACCAGGACTTGACTCAGGGCTGTTGTGCACTTCACACAGCCGTCTGGCTCTTGTGCGATGCGTGTGCCCGCTCTGGTTACCCTGCATGCCGAGGCACCTCTCTGACAGAGGTGGTTATTCCTTGTTGTCTTGCTTCCTCTCCTCCTCCGCGCCAACCGCTTCTGCCAATAGTAATGACAGGAACATTCAACTCGGTATTTCACCAAATGGGGCATTTACCTCCTTATCATCACCATGCAGCATCTCTGGCATGGCCAAAGCGTGCCTGGACACCTCGAAGGAAACACATCCATTGTGTTCCAAGTAAGAAATCCCCATGACCTCTTGCTCTGGCATTGCCGTCCTCAGTCGATCGGGATGAAAAACCACAGCCCGATAGTTCACAAGCCTTTGGCTGCATGCCTGGATCTACTGCCAGAGCTGCCATGTGCAGATGAAAGCCTCAGAGGTGACTGCAGAGAGAGATTCCCAAGAGAAACCAAGAGGGGCAGAGGCAGGAGAGAGATTTTTACCCCACCTACTTTCTTCTTCTCACACATACATGCAAACATACATATATAAACACTTACACACCACACATACATACACACACCACATACCATGTGTGTAGAGAGCGAGAGAGTAGTGTGTGTGTGTGTGTGTGTATATGTATGTATATATATGGTTTATACACAGAGCTATATACACAATAGAGTCCATACAGAATACAGCACTCCACATAATATATATACATACATATTAAATGTCTACATATACACACATCCTTATATAAATATATGCATGTGTGTGTGTATATAATATACATATATATATGTATGTACACACACACACACACACATATATACGTACTTACCACACATATATACACACACAGCCCACATAGTATATATATAGGAAATTGGATGCTTATCTTGCTGGGATCCTATGACCCCAGCTGACTTCCTGCCCTTGGGTGGGGGGCTGGACTCGATGATCTCCCGAGGTCCCTTCCAGCCCTAATGTCTATGAAATCTATGAAATCTATGAAATAATACTGTATACTGTATGTGTACAGTTTATATACATACATACATACACACATATATGTATTTACACAAATTGAAAGGGAGATACAAAGTGAGAGTGAGTCTTCCTCTCTTGCTCCGAAGTACAAAACATTTTATTCCTAAGAAAATTGCAATTAATCACTTAAAACAGGGAGTCTCTCCCTTTCTCTCTCTCTCTCTCTCTCTCTCTCTGTGCATGTGTATGCATATTTGCAATTTCAACTCACACTTAAAAATAATGAGAAGTTATCCCTCCAAAAGATGAGCGTGTTCAAAGAGGATTATTGAAGGCGCACGTAGTCAACTGATCAAAAAGTATTTTTGTGTCTGTAAAAACTGAAATTCCAGTCTGCATAATTGCTCAGGAAAAAGCACAAAAGATGTTATACAACATATTTCTTGACACAGAACTTCCTCCATTAAAAACTAGGGAGGAAACTCTCCAGCTATTAGGGAGTTGTGTGTGTCTGCATCCCATAACCAGGAAAAACCTTTCAAAGACTAAGCTGGGTCAGACTGGGTCTCTCCGAGCATGGGGTCCTGGGGCAGGATGTGATGCTAACAAATCAGTGTTGAGTCCAGTGAGCTGGCCACGTCCTTTTAACTTTCACAGCCACTTACTTTAATATTTTCATTATTAGAGCAGAGCAGTTGCTGTACAAATATGTTAAACATTTACTTAGCTGTCCTCAATGGAGACAGTCCAGTGGAGGGCAATGAAAATGGTTGTGGGGCTGGAGGACAGGACTGGTGAGGAGAGGCTGAGGGAAATGGGCTGACTGAGTCTGCAGAAGGGAAGACCGAGGGGGATTGAATAGCAGCCTTCACCTCCCTGCAAGGGGGGCTGCAAAGAGGATGGAGCTGGATTGGTCTCAGTGGAGGCAGATGACAGGACAAGGAGCAATGGGCTCAAGCTGCAGCAAGGGAAGTTGAGGTTGGATATTAGGCAAAAACTGTCCCTAGCAGGGTGGTGAAGCACAAGAACAGGCTACCCAGAGAGGTGGTAGGGTCTCCATCCCTGGAGGTTTTTAAGACCTAGACAAAGCCTTGTCTGGGATGATGTAGTTGGGGCTGGTGCTGCTTTAGGCCCGGGGTTGGACTAGATGTGACTTCCAGCCCTCATTGCTATGAGTCTAAGGCACCATAACCAGTAACCATACAGTTTGAATGGGTCTAAGCTGCACCTTAGAGGGGAAGTGAGCATCAATATGCCCATTTTACAGACAGATGGAGTGACTTGCTCCGGGAGAAGCAGAGCCAGGAATAGAGCCCAGGTATCTTGTGGCCCTGTTCAGTGCTCTACCCACTGGGCAACTCTGCCTCCTTGGGAGCAGCTCCCTTTGGGCAGGTGCCATCCTGCATATTTATTATGCACATCCTGGTTTGCTTCACAGTTGTGCTCGTTATTTAAATTCAATTATGATGAGGTTAAGCTCCCCTTTGTTGGAGCAACTGCATAAATTTAGAAACAGTTAGAGTGAATAGGTACATTTGTCTTATGCCCATTACATTACAGTGTAGTGAGACGGGGTCCTGGGAATAAAACAATTATTGTGGAAAATGAAAGGAGTTGTTTGTTTAATTCCCTTTTGTGGCGGATTGCTGTTTGGATAACGTGACACTTGAACCGATGAGCAGCGAACAAAGGAGATTCTGGCGTGCAACGGAAACGGGAAGTCTCTCGGCGCTGGCGCTGACCGGGCAAACTTGCTTCCACCTACCAGCAGTTTCGTGTCCAACAGCCTCTTTGCATAACGATCTACTCATTGCACTTCAAGTCCCCGAAGTAAACGCCGGCTAGAAAGATACGGCCGGCCTCGGGTCTGCCAAAAGAAATACTCCGTCCAACTCGACTTATGCCGACGTGCCACTTCCAATTGTTCCCCTTCCCCTTTTTCTTTTGGAAGAAGCAATTCACATGGGTTTTTAAAGGACCTTTGCCCTTTAGCATAAAGTTTCTAAACTCTGGTGAGCAACATGGTGCTCACCAATGTCACTCACAGTCACCGGAAATTAAAAAGCTGAGACAGGTTGATAGAGAAACCAAAGTGCGGTATTGCCCACAGCATGCCACGGAGTCAGTATTGTTACCCCTGGGAGGTCAGGGACCACCGCGTTTGGCCATGTCGGCTCCTTGTCCTCCATCTCATCTAGAAGAGATTGAAGGAAGTGGCGTTTGGATCTCATTCCAGATTTGGATCAAGCCAGTGTTGGGCGCTTGCGTCTGAAACAAGAGCAGGGTTAATGCTGGGCAGTGCTAGGATCTTGCAAGATTTCAGCCCAAACGGCTAAAAAGACTTCTGAGAAGATGAGTTGTGCGCTGTCCTGAACGGTGGTAATCTCCCAGGATTAAGTTGGCTTTATGAGATGCCTACCACTTGTGGTGAAAATCCCTGGAAAAAGCCTGGTCTCATGGCACATTGGTCACATCGAAGCCCAAGCTTGCAAATTGGTCCTTTCCAGTTGTGATTTTGCTTAAACAGAGCAAAATCCATAGGGGGAAAACTCAGAACGTGGGTTTTGGATCAGCGTGCCCTCCGACATCTGAAGGGGTTGGGGTGCGTGGTCCACGCGTGGCTCAGGACAGAGAGCGGAAGCAAAGGGCACGACTACACGGTGCAATGCAGATACCCGTGTTAGCTCCGGGTCGACACAGCCCAGTGTATCGCCGCGTGGAGATGCTGCTCGGGTCCCAGCAGCAATAGACCCACATCAGCACGGTGCTGCCTGCGCTATTCGCTGCCGGTGACTGATCTAATTCCAGCTCAGCAGCTAGGTCAGGCATCACTATGAGCCTCTGCATCACGCGGTGTAGTCACAGTCCTAATCGCCTGCCTCCAGCCCAAACCACAAGTTTACCTTGAAAAATCTCCTAAAAAGTGGCTTCCACGCACAAGTTTCCTATGCTTGCTGTTTTCAAATCCCACTCACATCAGAAATACGGAGAAGAGAGCGTGTCCCATCCCGCCCCCCCCGCCCCGGTGCAGTACTCGACACCTGATTCTGTTCTCAGAAAATGAAGAACAATAGAGAAAAGTAACTGGACTTCTTTGTAAAGATTTAGTATCATCGTGTTTTCAGCATGTAGAAAGTCCCGAGGATATTAGTTGATTTTACAAATGATTTTAAGCTCCGCATGTGATCCGGCTGTGAAAAAGGCAAATGCATCAGTCCAAGTATTTCTAGCATCAGTCCAAGTATTTCTAGCAAAGGCAGGGAAGGATTAATGCCATCACACATGCCACTAGCAAGGCCTCATCTGGAGTATGGCTTCCCATTGTGGTCACCTAGGTATAAACCCGATGGATCCAAGCTCGAAGAAAAGCAGGGAGATGCTACCGGGAGACGGCAGACCCCAGCAGAAGAGAAGAGGTGAAGTAGCCTGGCTTGCTTAGCCCAGAAAAACACGAGAGGATGCGACTGCTCTCTATAAATACATCAGCGAGGCAAGCTCCTAGGAAGGAAAGCGGCTATTGAAGCCCAAGGACAACACTGGCACAAGAACAAAAGACCCGGGAATAAATTGAGGTTGCAGATAAGCAGGAAGTTTCTGGTCCTCAGGGCAGGGAGGTGCCTGCTTATTTGCAGCCTAAATTTACCAGCCTGGCAGGTGCCAAAAGCCCACCCAGCTTCTAGACGGTGCTCGCTCAACTCATGAACGGGGCTGTCCAAAGCGGTAGCTTGTGATAGCGGGTGGCACTCAGTGACCTGCAGGCTTTCCAGTCCTGTGTCCCCGGCTCAAAGCATCCCTCAATAGCCCAATGCAGAGGGTGGCTTTTCTAGTCATGTCCATGCCAACAGGCTTCTCCCCAGGGGTGCCCACTCCAGCACAGGGCTTTACCCAGACAATAAAGGACTCATTGCATGAAATCACCTTTCCCCATGCCTCAGCCCAGTAGATAGTCAGTATTGCCCTGGGGGAGACGAAAAGTGCTGTCTTCCCAGAGGGACCTGCCACCAGCCAGTGCTGTTGTGAGACTGTGAAGCAGCAGCTGGACCAGGAAACCTGTCCCATTCGTGTCCCCAGGTACCTGCAGTGCTACTAGAAATGGCACTGCTGTGACACGGTTTAGCAGAACTTGCTAAATGCTTAATGGCATTTCTCTGCAGGGATGCAAGGCAGGAACTGCAGAGTGCCACATCAGTCCTGCCCAAAATGTAAGCGGGGGTTTGAGGCATCACTGGACACCATCCTTTTGGACTGAGAGGAAACCAGATAAAAACCCTCTGCTACTCCACCCGGTTGCAAGAGTCGCTGCTTCCAGCTCATCTGCAATGACTGTGGACAGGAGAGAGGGCATGGGGTGTAGGAGGGGGAGCTGAGCATGAATGCACTGAGATGTGCAGGGCTGTACCCTTGTTACGGTTGTATGAGAGTGGTATTATGCTGCATGAAGTGGGGATTTTTAGGATGAATAAAAGGGAATGGTGAAGAAAATAAATGCAAAACCCTAGAACTCTTGGTTCAGAGCCGATAGCGTTTATTACACCAACGAAGAAATTGCAAAAAATCATCTTTTTCTGCAAGCCTCTGGGCAGACACCCCCTTCCTCAGGCTCAAGGAAAATTAAAGATGGTAAAAAGTCCCCATAGGTAGAAAATAAACTTCATGTTTGCACTCCCTACTCCAAGAAAGCGTATCCCAAGGAATGAACTTAATGGAGGATTTGTTGCTGGACGATGTCAACCGTGCAAATATTGTGCGAGTCGGGTAGCTGGACAGCTCATCCTCCCTTGGGTTTGGCAGCACCAAATTGAATAGGTTGTGTCTTGACGGACCGAAGCTGGAGGCTGTGTTTCTTAAATTGAAGCACAAGGAACAATTTGGAGGAGGCAAGGAGGAGGCTCGCAGACAGGAGGGTTTCCAATTGCTCCCCAGTCTCAGCTTGCAGGTTTTTATAGAAGCTGGTCAAAGTACAGGATTAAGGAGAAGAAGCAATATAATAGGAAGATCGACACGAGTCATTCCTCCCAGTACGTGCACATCGGAGATGGGTTGATTAAGGTACTCGGGCCTTTAACAATGCATGGTGGCATTGCATTGGAAGGAGCGGGGTTTCTTCCTTTTGCTGAAGAGGGTCAGCTTTCCAGCGCAAATTTAAAATACGCTTGGGTAGGAAAGGGCAGTGCATTGGGAAGCATGGAGAACATGGGGGTGGACGGCAGGAGCACCGTGCCCGAGGACTTTGTGGAAGGGCTGAAATGAGATTAAAACCCATAGCTTTTACTAGAAACGGTTCACATCTGATTTAAATCCTGGAGGCACTTTGGTAGAAGCCCGTGGGCTTCAGTTTCCACCTGGCGCCTTTTAACAGAAACCCACCATTGACAATTGGGATCCATTGCGCAGCACACGCCAGGCCAATCAGATGAGTCTGGAAGGGCCCAGATGCACAAACACTGACCGTAAAAATCTTTCGAATCAGGCTGAAAATGTCTCATGGCACGGCATTATCAGATACAGCCATTAATCTCCTAACGGGAGATTTTGTACTCAATAAATGTGCCAGGAGAAAAGAAAAAAACTGGTGGAAAAAAGTTCAAAGCCTCAGCTCTCATTTTCAACAGGGCCACGTAACCTGCCTGACCGGAGCCTAATGAATCTTCCCTGAGACGACTTCAAATGATGCTGCCACTCCTCGGCCAGCCGGCGGGAGGGAGATGCTCCGACGTCTGGGGCGGCTTTGGACTCGCTCCAAATGCTGCAGGCTGTTGTGGGTTGGGTTTTTTTCCCCACCACAATAGTTGTGATTTAGTAATAAAGTTAATTGGTATTTTTCAAACAGTCTGCTCTTCACGTTTAAATGCCTGCTGGAGAAGCAGCCTTTATGAAGTGCCGGTACACGCTCTGAATACGGCAGCCCCTTTCCCCGGCGGGCAGAGGAGATGGAGACATAGAAAATGTGAAGCACCCTTTCTCAGAAGGGGCATCGAGGCATTTCTCAGTGTTAATGAAGTCATCCTCCTGCCAGGGAGGGAAGTGTGAATATCTACACTTTGCAGGTGAGGAAGTCAATGTGCTGAACTTAACACGGCGAGATGATGTGCACCGCAGGTCTGGGCTCCACGGTTGAAGGAGGGTGGGAGAAACTGGAAAGGATCCAGAGGCAAATATGTGACAAGGATGACAACGGGGCTGGAAGAAAAACTACGGGAGGAAAGACTGAGTGCTCCGACTGGAGAAAAGGAGACTAATGGGGGCAGAATGGGAGGATTGGAAAGGCTGCCTTAAAGAAGAGGGAGAAAAACTGTTTTCCCTTGCTGCAGAGAAATTACTCTGCCGATCTCCCCCCCTCTGATGCTATGAATCTGTATCCCCCGTGTCCCATGTCTGCTTCAGCCACGCTTTTCCTCACCCGATCGGACTATACAGCAGATGTGACATGGAGAGCTCAGGGAAAAAATTCAGGTAAAAATCTTCTCCATTGAAAAATGCCTTTCTGAGCTGACGGCCCCTCCCCAAAAGTGGAATTGGTGGAAAAGTTTCCCAGGAAAAAAGATATTCTGGGGAGGAAAAACCTGCCGTGGTTCCTTTGACATTTTCCAAATGAACTGCTTCTGTCTTTGGCTGTGCAATAGTGCTTGGTTGCGAAGTACGTCTCCATTTCATTTAAAAGAAACAAAACTAAAAATGAAAGAAAATGTTCTGTTCTGGATTACATATATAAAAAAAAAAAAAAGGATAGGTCAACTCAGAAAACTGTGGGCATTTCTTTCTCATTCTCCACAAACATTTGTGTCACATTAACCCAATGTGATATTTAAACATTTTGTTTTAAAGTTTGGCCAGCAAACCTCAAATAAGTTTGCCCCCATCCCTGCATTTTGGTGGATTTCAGACCAAAGGGCCCATCAATACTGCTTCTGCACCACCTTGGAGAGGGCTGCTGAGTTTGGGGGGGCTCCTGGGCCCCCAGGAGCTCAACAGAGGCCAGTGGTGGGAAGCGCATCCCTGGGCCCAGCCAGGTTTGGCATGTGATGGGGCCTGGGCTTCCCGGCGGTGCTCCCAAGAAACATGATGGAGACAGACCCGGAGTGAAACGAGCCACTCCTTGTGTCACCCCTGAGATAGGATGGCCGGAGAGTTTAGGGACGGGCACCCTCCTCAGATTCCCCAAGCCGCATTTGGAGCTAGGCGGGCTGGCTCGGCCCCACCGCTGACTTCAGTACAAGCCCAGATTTGCCTCCCTTAGCCCACTTCCAGGCCGTGCGGGGCCGAGCGCAGCGCCTTTCGCAGGAGCCAGAGCGAGTGTGCGGGTTGTGAGCCTCACCTCATCACTCTGTAAAGCTAAAAAAAATTGCTTGCAGCTCTCCAGATATGAATTAATTACTGTCGTGCATTGCTATTAGAGAACCATTATCCCAAACGCAGTACAGGCCCGGGTCCTGAACTTGCAAACACATATCTATCAGGGCTGTAACCAGGGAAAAGCCTTTTGCCAAAAAACAAACTAGCTCAGATCTACAATGCTCCTGCCACCCTCTAGACACCCACCAGCATCAACAGGCCATCGCTTTGTGCAGCTTATTACAAGCTGGCTCAAGATCACCCCTGAATTTCCAAGGAATTTCAGGCTCATCTCTGATTTCTACTTGCTCACTAAAAATCTCATTACCACAATTCACCTAGGAATATATCACCCATCTAATATTAGCATCATTTCCAGCAGCTGCTAAGTAGGCATTTCTTAAGGGATATCAGTATAAAGGACATTTCACCTGCGGATATTTGTTATCATGGTCTTATTAATGTAGCAATAGAGTTTGGGTTGCAACCGGTGCCCAAGCAATGCAGTGCTCAGATAAGATAATCCCACTGCTCAGAAGAGCTTGCAACTGAACCAGGAGACAAGGCATCAGCCAGCGGCAAGCACAAGGTAAAGGTAAAGCAATCTCAAGCCAGCCTCAGGAGAGGAGGTTTTCCCCAGGTTTGGCTTGGAAGGGCGTTTATTCAGGGAGCCCCTTTGGACTGCCCTGCAGGAACTGACCGCTAACGAGGCTGTCTACCATCAAAGTGGGGAGCCGATACCTGGGCAGTCCAGGTGTTTCCCCTGATAGGGATAGGACTATAAGAACGAACCATGGGGCTTTAATCAAGGATGCTTAGAGACATCACTAAAGGGAGTCTCTGATGGGGGAATGACCTGAACTCAGATGGGGATACGATGCTATCAGGGTTGCTGCAAGCCTTGGCTAGGGTCTTGCTGTAGGCTGAGAAAGTTAGTGGGGAGGTTTAGGAGCAGGAGGGCATTGGTGCTGGTAGGGAAACCAGGGTTTGAAAAGTGAGCTGAACAATCCTTAAGCTAATGTGCTGGGGAGTATGCCCTAGGACCTGTTACCTTATTTAGCTAGGCCTTCTCGTCAGAGGAACACAATGACACTTTTTCTAAGTCTAAGGAGAGTTGGTTTTTTTCATGGCAGGTTTGAGTTTAGCTTCAGTGGTTTGGGGGTTTGTTTTCTTTCTTTTTTTTTAAGTTCCTGTCCTCCCAGCAGGAGCTTCTGGCCCCTGCTTACATGCAAAGGTTTCTGTTGGCAAGGCGCTGGATTTGGCAGGTGCAAAAAGTTGGAAGATACTTCCATAAATACTTGAGGCAGACAAGGCTTTTTAGGTAAAGCTGATCTCTTCTATTAGACTAACTCGGATTGCTGGAAAAACACTTCTTTGCAAGCTTTCGGGTGCAAATACCTTCATGAGGCTGAGGAAGCGCCTGCAGTTTATCTTCCTGGATAAAATAGTAAAGAAGCTGCAAGAGCCAAACGGGGCAAATGTAAACTGAGGGAGACGGGGGTGAGGGGAAGGGGAATGAATATAGCTGGTAGAAGTAGAGAGGTTACCTGGGGGGTCAGATACTGGATCCATAAATACTTAACGCTCTCTGTTTAAGGGATGCCTGCTACGGACACAGAAAGGGGATCAGCGGTGCATGGCTCTGCTGGGTCCCTGATGGCCAGGACCGCTGGCTGCTTTGCTCTCTTCTTTCCAAGATGCGGACTGTTGGCAGGGTTTGGTTTGGTTTTTTGGTTTGTTGGGGGGGTGTTTTGTTCTAGGGTTTGTTTTTTGTTCTCCAATTTTTTTACTTTAGTATACACAATACATGCAGCTCTCAAGCAGGACTTCTAGCCAGGCAATTGTTTCTTGGGCTGTGCCAGCCACAGACCTTAGCATGATCTTGGCTGTGTGGTTGGAGAGGAAAAAACGAAATCCTGGTGGACTTCCAGCAGCCCATTTCCAAGGTGTTTATTGTTCCTTACAAATAAAAATCCCATTTGCATAGGACAGCATTTCCATAGTGCTGAAAATTAAGAGAGGCGGGCGTCCAGGGCAAGTGCACACTCATTGTGGAGTCAGAGTGACTATTTTCCACGCCTGCCGCCAAGCTAACGTGTAGGCTTGCCCTCGCTTCCTGCCCACACCTTCTCCTCTGTCCCGAAGGGTGGCTTCTCGGAGAAGAGCAGTCATCCTGCCCCGGTCAAGGTTTAAACTATTAATAAAAAACCTATTTAGACAGGGCTGATTTGGTTTGAGCAGAGGGTTGGATTAGACTAGTGAGAGCCAACCATTTTAGCAGGTGTGCCACAAACCAGCCCTGGACCTTCCCAAGTGCCCCTCCGATCCCCTTCCCCTGCCTGATCTGCCGCTCTGCTTTCTGCTCCCTGTCCCTGCTCTGCTTTCCATCTGCCTGTCACCTCCCCGATCTGCCACCCGTGCTGCAGGTTGACCACCCCTGGATTCAAGGATTTCCCTGCCTTACTCTGATTTCTACAATGCTTTTACCTAAGTGTGTCATTTAGGGGGTAGAAAAAAATCTCTGTAAAAAAAAAAAGCCTTTTCTCTAGCTTCTCATCTCCAACATACTTGACAAACAAACTAGATCTTGCTATCTTTATGACGTGGATTAGGGATATGGGTATTCCCAGTACTTAAATGCAGCCCCCTCCGCAGTGGAGCATGGCAGGTGTTGTTACGAGTCCAGTAACAACATCAAGCATTAAGCAAGGGGGGGCAGAAATGAAGAAAAGTCCAGAAAACATACAGCCAAACTGGGATAGAAGAAGCCTTTTCAATCTAACTAGTTTAGGGGAAGAAGAAAAGAGCGGTTCCTATCCATCTGGGACTGCAGACGGTCTGGGGAGAGGCGGGCGGGGAATGTCCTCTTTTGAAACTTGGCCAGGGCACAGGCCGACGCTCAGCGGGCGGCAATCGGGGACGGACAGACTTAACGTGGCTTCATCACGAGCCTACGCAGATGTTGGCTTGGAAGCTGAAGGGGAACCTGCTAAGAAGTCACTACGGGAGAGAAACTATGACAGATGGCGAGAGCAAAAGCTAATGGAAATCCAGGGTGAAAAGGGGAAACAGAGTGAGAAATACAGAGAGAGACTGGAAAGGACGAGCAGAGAGGGTGGGAGAGAGTCTGGTCACACAGCCTAACAGAGCAGCAGCACGAGTGCTACATCCGAAGTGCCGACAGTCAGCCCGCAGGCCAGGCCGCGCACCGGTATGTCCGGCTGGGCTCCCGCGCGAGGTCGACCCTCCTTTCCAACCCCAGTTGCCTCCGGTTTGATTGCATCTCTTGGGTGCAGTCTGCCAGCTCGTACTAAACGCTAAGATGAAAGGGGGCCCTGCTTGGGTGAAGATGGAGATCGGATGCTCGGAGGGAAGGCCGACCCTCATTCATTGAGTCTTCCAAGTATTTGAAACTTTGCAACGCTGCGGCCGGAGGAAAGTCGACGAGTCTCCTGGGCTTCCCCCGTCTGCCCCGGTGCAGACGCCTTGCTCGGTGCATGTTGCTTCCCGTGTTTACTCCACGCACGGCAGCTTTCTGTGCCGTCTCCCTTGCAGTTTCACACCTCGCTCCCTCTCGTCACATCACCGGCTACCACCCGGCCTCCTCGTGGAAACCAGACAAGTGCCACCAGCGCCTGCCACCAGCACCTGGTGACCTGGCACCTCTCGCCGTACCAGTCACGTGCTCCCCGTACCCCCCCGGGCCGTCCGTGGGCAGCTGTCGCTCGCAACCAGAGCTCGGCAGGTTTTCTCCTCCGAGCTCGTACGCAGGAGCCGAACTGTCTCCATCTCCTCGAGTGCCGCAGCTTCCAGCATCTCTTCTCCTGCCTGCAGCGTAGCCAGCCAGGACGGGAAATAAAACGCCTCTCTACAAGGACCTGGCACCGCTCGGTGCTTTCATTTGCAGTGGCGGTAACCTGCGGGCCGTGAAAATGAGTTGGGCGTGGGGAGCGGATCCAGCAGAACGAATGATGCTGCGTCCCTGAACCCAGCTGCGGTGCAAGCACAGATCGTTTTGCCCCATACATTCACTTGAGCAAAGCTGGAGGTTGCAATTTTGGGGAGTCCCTTTCCTGCCGTGGTGTTCGTTGTGTGGCGGCATTTGGACAGCAGACCTCCGAGATTTTGGCTTCTGCTTGACACGGGGGCATGCATCTCGTCTTTGGGCCAAGGGTCTGGTGGCAAACTCCCTCTCCTGCTCCCCTCTGCCTTGTCCCCTCTCTTTACCCAGCCCTGATGGGCAGCTCTACTCCACTGAGAAAGTGATGGCGAGCCTTGGAGCACGGGCGCAGAGACACTGCTGCCGAGGAGCAGGCACAGAGCAACCCCGGGAGAGCAGGGCAGGGGGTGGTCCTGCAGCCAAGACCAAAGGTTTCCACGTCCCTCTCCCAAACACATATAACTGACTTTTTGTTCCAACACGTGACTGGCCAAAGCAGGTGTCTACACCTCTCTCCACCCGGCTCACGTTCACTTATTGCAAGGCATGTGAGCCACCCCACCCTGTTCCCCTAAACTTGCTGCGGTACCACGTGGGAGGCACTGATGGAGAGACAAGTAGTGGGCTGACTGATTCATGGAAGGACAGGAAGAAGCAGCTCAAATGGAGTCCTTCTTGGAATCACACCCCCGCCTTATCTCTTTTGACATATCTCTAATTACACAGCGTGGATAGGAGCCATGCACGAAATCTCAGCCTCTGCCAGCGCACCTCAGCCCACCTTGCAGTCCTCTCCTCTTCCAGTCCTGGCGCGACGCAGCAGTGTCAGTTCACCTCTGGGCCAGGCGGAGTTATTCTCACTTACTCCCTTTGATCCACATCTGTCTCACGGCCACTGCAGCACCATCCAGATGTACTGGTATTGTGGGGGAGGAAAAAAGCATGAATGGGTTTCAAAGGTGGAAGCAAAGAAGTATGTCTGGGGTGGGCAGAGCTGCGATGGGTCCTGGAGATGAGAGCAAGAAGCATGGATACGAGAGGAGTCCTTTAGGATTTCAGGAGAGGGTGAGGCTTCACAGCTGGCTGTACGACTATGCCCTTCAGTCCTGCCTCCCCTCATACAGGCATTGTCAGATGTCCAGGGTCAGCCCTGGGTATGCAGAGGGATGCAGATCAGACCCACCAAACCTCTTGCACACCCTCTATACCCTCTTCTACTCTCTACTCCCCCATCCCTTTATTTCACACAAGCTGACGTGCAAGTAACAGCTGCCATAATGAAGCGGAGGTGCACCATCCGGACGCCGTTAAAACGCAGGACTGGGAGCAGGGAGGCCTGGCGCTTTTCCTGGTTCAACCGCAGATGGATGCTATGGTCTCAGGCAATTCACCTTCCTTCCCTGTGCCTCGGTTTCCCTTCTCTGTAATGTCCTGAGTTAGGGGATATAGTGGCACAGGACTATTGCACCTATCGCTACTCCCTTCCCAACCTGAGATCTTTCAAGGCCGCGTGATAGGAACACAAAGGAGCATTAATACCAGATCCTTTAAAACGGGGTATTTTGGGGATTTGCATGTAACCGGTGGCTGGTCAGAAGGAAAGACTCGTGCCCGAGTCCACTCTGACACTAGAAATGTCGAGCTGACGGAGAGCCGGGAAGGCGGTTTCGCTGGCAGTGTTGGAAGAACGCCGTCCCGGGGGAGTTTCCCCTACAAATCCACGTGGCTGCTGGAAGGAGTCTGGTTTTCTTCCAAAAGAGACAATTAGACGCCCACTCTCTCCCCACTTAACAGAACTGGGGACACCTTGAGTCCAGGGTCCGTCCAGTTTCCACACGTAACGAAGCTGGCCCCCATCGCCTGTCACTGGCAGGTCTTTAGCCTTGTTTGTTCAAGGATCTCAAAACACTTTACCAACATTAATAAAGTTCTTCTCTCGAAGGCATTGGCACTGGTTGCAGCAAGAGAAAATGGACATGGGGAGAGGGATGGACTTCCCCAAGGTGTGATCCCATAAGTCGCGGCCCGGTTCCCCACTGAACAAAAGGGCACCCCCGTCTAAAGGCAGTCTGGTGACTCTCAGCATCGCTGTTATCCTGGTCCACACTCCAGTAAGTCGGCGCATGCCCTGTTAGGATGTGATTGTGCATGGATTTCTTTTTTATTTTAGCTTCTTATTCAGGCAAGGATAGAAACAAAACTCCAGCACTGGAGTAAGACACAAGAATTGCATGAGGCTGGACTTCTTACCTATTTACAGAGCAAATAATAGGCCACGGTTCTCCTCATTTATCACCTGCACTATCAAGACAATGTTGATATATGCTCACATTCAAACAATCCAGCTAGAGACATTGGTTTACTGGATGGTGACTGTATGTATATATTAGCTAGAACTGCCTTGAGTTTTTATCATACAGTAAAATATGAGGGTTTCTTTTCTTCTTGCCTGTGGTGCTGAGAGCTCGCAACTCCATTAACTTAGCAACTCCCCCCTCGCATTTCAAAACTGTGCCCGTAGCTGCGGAGGGCCGAGCTGCTTTGCTGCAGATCTGTTTTCAATGCAAATGGGAGAAGTTGAAAGATTTTGTGCTAAGTGGCACTTGTATGTTTAGCATCCTTGTCTCTGTGGTGCCCAGTTCCCACCAGAGCTGGAAACAGAGGGAGGGAAATACCATGAGACCGGCTGCCATTCTGACCGCTGCACCCGAAATGTCCTCTCCTGGGATTGCCAGGCCAAGGAGCATTGCCTGAGCTTTGCTACTCATTTATGTGGAGCTGCGCACATAGGAAGGGTGACCCCGTGGCCTGTTCTCTGCATATTGGTCCGATCAATGGCATCTGTGGGAACCAGCGGCCCGAAGGGCTAGCATCAGTTTACACCGTGCTACGGAGAGTTCAGAGCCGGGCAACGCGGAGCTTGACTGGAGTTCGTGGCCTGGGCTTCCCTGGGAACATGCGACGTGGAGCGTCTATAACAAACTGCCCTCGATGCCGCCGCGCAGCTCCGGCTTATGCCAGCCTGCGTTTGCTGAGAATCCAGGGCACGCTGCAGCCTGATATGCCAAGCAGTGGAGAAGAGGCTAGTGTTAAATGCAAAAAAAAGGAAGGCAACCTGCAAGGGTGTTGGGGTAGACTCCACGCCGCTAAAACACTAGACACCAAAAGGGCGATCGCTCGAGCTTTCAGCTTCCAGCGCATGTCCCGTATTTTGTATTTAGCACATCCATCACAGCATTAGCTAGGAATTAGCATGCTCGTGGACAGGATGGGATGTTCATTAGCATATTCATGGGAACAGCATTACTTAGGAAAGGCTGCCAGCCTGCAGCTGCTGCTGTCATTCTGGATGGCTTGGCCAGAGCATGAGAAGGCACGAGCGTGAAAGACGACTTGGCTGGCAGTGGAGGGGGTCACTCCTTGGGCCCATTTCCCTGTCATTTGGGGCCCTGCAGTCGGTGTAGCCTGCCCTTGCTTATGGGAGTAGGCAAGTCGCGCTGTTTCTTCGAAGCCACATAGTTTCACGAGCAAAGTCTCGTGCTCATGACACCAGGAGGATGTGAAAACAAGGCTGCCGGAGGCTTGCCCCCGGTCTGGCGGTGGCATGGGGGGGTAATGTAGCTGATGGAGGCAGAATGGGGCAGAGCAAAGGGTTGCCCTTCCTATGTGGGTGCTCTCTGGGCCTAAGCGATCCCTCTCCTCGATATCTCAGTGCCGGGTGCGCAGCAAAGCACTGAGCGATGGGGAGTCGGTAGCATCGCAGCTCTGACTCCCTCCTCCCGAAGGTGAGGCCCAGAAAAACGCAGCTTGCAGGTACGTGAGCTGGATAATCGCGCGCGGCAGGCAGGGCCCTTTCCCCAAGCCTCCTCTCCCTCCCTGCGTGACTCAGTCTTTGGGCTTTTACTGTTGCTTCTCCTGGTAGGGAATTTTCCTGCTTTCTGAATAAAAGCGGAGGAGGAAAGATATGCAACGTCTGGAGCAGTGTCAAGTCATCTTAATGGCAACATTTCCACGTGCCTCATCTCCTCCTCCGTGACATGCAGTGTACTGATGTGTACCCGACTGACTCTCGCCCGTCAGGGGTTGGCTGCAGCCGGCCAGGGCGGCGCGAGCTCTGCTACTACCACTCAGGAGCGATTGAAGGGTTTCGACTGAGTTCAAGCCACAGCGACCTGCGTTTGGGGGCCATATTCCCACTTCTGCATGGAAGTCTAACTGGCAGCTTTGCTGCTTGTGCAAGTGGATCGTGAGGCTCTTTCTGATACCATCCTTTTCTGGCCGTTGCTAGAAGTAGGATGCTTTTTACTAGACGGAGCAGTGCCTTGTGGTTTGCCACAGGATACATAGCAAAATGGGGTGGCATAGTTATGGTAAGAGATACTGCTCCCTGCAAGAGCTAAAGGCCACATCTGGTAGAGCAACCCCATGGGAAGTGGGAGAAGCAGCAGTCCAGGTACTGGCCACCTACAAAGGGCCTAACAGTTTGCATTTTAACGGAGCCACTTTTGCTCTGAAGGGTCCCACGGGGCATGTTTGTCCGTCGCCATTTGGCATTCTGGAGAGGAATATAGCTGTGCCTCTCTCTTAGCTTTTCCTAAAGAAAGGTTTTCTTTGCGTTTCCACAAACAGTCACCGATGAGATGATGATGAGGCCAAGTGATAAATCGGACAGATGAAATGCTGACTGTCTCCGCGCCGAGAGCGCGGGAACTTGGGAGCAGCCGCGTGCGTGGGGCACAGGAAATCTAGTGCTCAGCACCTCCAAATGGTCTTTGTCGCTCACACCGAGGGAATTACGCTCTTTCTTGCAGAACTTCTTTCTTCTTCCTCTGTTTTTTATGCCAGCTGCCTCCACCAAACTAACAGGAAGGCCTAGGCGAGGACACAGAGAACGAGGACTTTACAGAGATGAGGCCTTTACAGAGGTCTTTAATTGGGGCAGTGCTGGGAAGTTCGAGTCCGTGCTGTGATCCCTTCAGCTCTGTTTGAGCCTTTTTCTCTGGGAAGCTGCCAGGTGCCTGTGCAATTAAGCACTCTCTACCGGGCTTTAGTTTTGCTGCACGTCTGCTGCAGAGCGCCGAGGAGCTTGTGAGACCTAGGCGGTGGTTCGGTGTGCGGTGCTGGGGGGCACCGGTGCCGCTGCCGGTGCTGCCCAGGGGCAGAAGGGGTGGTCGGAGGTGGGTGGCACCGACATCGGCACGTGCCCATTGCTTTCTGGGGTGTTGGCAGGCGTCGCTTCTAGGCTCCTCTGCTCCATCTTTCAGACACAGGAGTGCTAATTCCAGCATGTTTGTCTTCTTTCATTTCCCAGCCTGGATAAGCAGCTCGTTGCTGAAGAAACACTCTTTTTTTCGCCCGTTAGCCGGTTCTGCCTCCGCCTGTGACTGGCTATTTTTTTTTGGAAGCACAACCCCTTGCCTACAGGTTGCCCCGTTGCACAGCCCCTTGCAAGGCTGCCCTGTTGCAAGCCAACCAAAGCCAGCATCCTGATTTACTGCCCGACATTAAGGAACTAAAGGCAGAACTTGAATCTGAGGCCCCAGAGACTCATCTCCCACAATCCTTGATATGGCATGTGCTTTCTTTTAATGACCTTTCTCATTTATTTTTTCAGCTGTTCTATTGGCAGGGCTGCATGCAACTTCAATTCATTTCCCTGCTAACGCACTCTATAGTAATAAGGGACTTGATCTCACATAAATTGGGATGTTCGGAGAACCGTTTTAATTTCTCCTAATCGGCAGATGAAAAATGAATTGCCTCCGATGTCATGTCCTGCTGCATGAATCTTGTAACATTTGGAAAGGCCATAATGGAGTTACGCAGTAATTGAAGGGCTTTACATGACTGAACTTTATAATTGCATATTTTGTTCCTATAGTTTGGGGGGATATAAAGGGAAAAAGGCCTGGGCCAAATCTTAATGAAACAGTTCAATTCCATAGCCGCGCCGGGGCTCCCGTGTGAACAGCTCGCTCTCATTCTTCTCCCTGGCAAAGACATTGGCGTCAGTGGCCCGGTGGAGCAGCAATTTCTCTCCACTTAACCGCCCCCGGTAACTGCAGAAAAAGGTTTTCTGCATCTCGAGAGCTGCCCAAACACTGACTGGACGCTTTATGCTCCCCCAGAAAACTAAAGGGCACTTGTTTCGGCTTTCATCGGGTTCAACAGCAGCAAATGATGTAGCGGTTGCTGTTTTAAGCTACCAGAAGTTGAGAAGTTTGGGGACCCCGCTACAGAAAGGATGTGGACAAGTGAGACAGAGTCCAGCAATGAAAATGGGGGCGTGGGGACATGAGTTGTGAGAAGAGGCTGAGGGAAATGGGCTGGTTCAGTCTGCAGAAGGGAAGACCGAGGGGAGATTTGATAGCAGCCTCCACCTCCCTGCCGGGGGGCTGCAAAGAGGACGGAGCTGGACTGGTCTCAGTGGGGGCAGACGACAGGACAAGGAGCAACGGGCTCAAGCTGCAGCAAGGGAAGTTGAGGTTGGATAGTAGGAAAACTCTCTCACTAGGAAGGTGGTGAAGCTTCCCAATCCCATGCCTGCCTTTCGGCATCATGGTTGGGGCTCAGACGGGGCCAAGAGGCGAGTGCTGGATGGCAAATGTCCCTGCCATCCCTATGCATCCGAGCACAGCCAGCTCCCTAAATAAATGGATGGGACTTCTTCCTTTGAGCTGCTGTACAGCTAATGCTGCCCATCGCATGCCGTAGGCTACCTCCCACACAAGGCGGTGGAAATAGATGGCATGTCCTGACTGCCAACCCGTTCAGGGCGAGATGGCCCAGATTGCAGTGACAAGGGCACCTCTGTGCAGCGGTGGCAGGCGCGCTCAGGCAGGGCTCCCTGCACAGCTCCGTCTCGGGCACGGGCCAGACTTCAGGAGTCATGATCTGACCCGTTGCCTTGTGTCTAGGTGTTTCTAAGGTGTTGGCTGTAGCCGTGTTGGTCTAAAGACGCAGGCAGACACGGTTCTTTGGGAGAATCTCATCTCTTTTATTAGACCAACTCAAATAGTTAGAAAAATTCTTCTTTGCAAGCTTTCTTCTTTGCAATTCTTCTTTGCAAGCAAATACCTTCCTGAGCTGGATGAAGGGCATTTGTACCTAAAGGCTTGCAAAGATTTTTTGAGTTGGACTGATACAAGATATAGTATTTTACCCAAGGAACCTGGTCTGCTGCGGTGTTTCTGAAGCACCTGTCCCTTTGCTACGCTGGTATAAAAGCCGGTCCCTTTGGGGCTATGAGAAGAAGTCTTGGGAGCAGGATTCCTGCTGTCCCCTTGGCTTGGGACGGCGAAGCCAGACAAGTGGGCTTCACCCCTGATTCTCCCCAGCACTTGCCTTTGGCACATGAGCTCCCAGCAAAGCAGGGCTGGTTTAAACACCAGCGATCAGGTCCTCTAACTCGGTCCCTACATTAATATTCTTGAGACCATTTCTATGTCTGCAAAACCTCTTTGGCAATAACACCTTAATTCAGAGCCTAAAACTAATAGCTGCGAGGTGCGCTGCCCTGTAGAAACTGCAGACCCTCTTGCCCTCGCTGTGCTGCGTTTATTTGCTCTGCCTCCCACTGCAGCAGGCCAGGAAGGCTCCGACCGGGGCTGACTGATGGCTCTTTTTAATTAAGCATCCACTTTCTGTTGCTATGACAATCAGGTAACCCAAGCACCCTGCAGACGGGGAGGGCAGGGGGAATAACGCCCTCTCTTTGGATTTCTTCTGCACTGTCACCCGGCGTTGCAAAAAAACGGTGTCGTGTGCCTGATACCGCTCTCCCCGGTAGCCTCTGGCAACACCCCTATTCCCTTCAACAGGAAGGGGATGGGGACAGCAAGCAGCAGCTCTTCCCCAGCTCTTGCAGGTTTGCAGGTGGGCATTTCACTGGTACAAACCTGCCAGCGCTTTGTGACCACTTCATGGTTCAGTGAAAAGGGAGACGGTAAGATGGATGTTAAGGGATACAGCACGGCTCTAGGTGAGGCTCCCTGCCCGGCTCGTTAGCTGTCGTGGCAGAGGGCTTTCACCCCGCAGCGAACGAGCATCTGTGCTTCATCACTTCCAGAGCGGGATCTAGCATTTGAGGGGCACCTCGGCATAGAGCTCCTCCTTTTAGCACTGCTGTTCTCAGTGGGGGCAGACGACAGGACAAGGAGCAATGGGCTCAAGCTGCAGCAAGGGAAGTTGAGGTTGGATATTAGGAAGTATTTTCTTAATAGGAAGGTGGTGAAACACTGAAACAGGCTCCCCAGAGAGGTGGTGGCATCTCCATCCTCGGAGGTTTTCAAAACCAGGGGAGACAAAGCCTTGGCTGGGATGATGTAGCTGGGGCTGGTCCTGCTTTGGCAGGGGGTTGGACTGGATGTGATCTCCTGAGCTCCCTTCAACCCTTATTTCTATGATGACCCACTACTGTATTTATTGGCATACCACACACCTCCAAATAAGGCACGCTCCTTGTTTTAGGAAGGCAGAATAAAGGGGTTGGGTTTTGTTTTTTTTTCCTTTTTAACCAAACTCTTCAGAACCAATCTCCTCATCTTAAGAAGCAGAACTCATGGGGGAGGTGATATCTTTTATTAGACCAACTATATTTTTGCAAAAAAAACCCCAAATTCTTTAACTGCAAGCTTTTGGGCACAAGCACCCTTCTTCAGACATAGGAGAAAAGGTAGGAAAAGTTCTGCTGGGTATAAATGAAAGTTCATGTTTCATAGGAGAGTCTCATTTTAAGCCGCACACACCAATTCCAGTCACTAATTGTCAGGAAAAATGTTGAGCGCGGCATGTGGAGAAATGAGGTCTTTTCTGACCTGGCTGTTAGCTGGGTATCTCTACGAACAGCTTCTTCGGCCAGTGCCTGCAGAGTTCAACTCCCTGAATTATGAGCATGTGTCTGATGTTACAGCACTGGCGTGCAGCAAGCATTCGCTTTAAAGCTTGACCTTTTAAAACATGCATCGATGGCTCTGTTTAGGGCTAAAGGAAAAGTGAAGGCCCCAGAAGCAATTAGCTATAATAAGGGGTAATTGTTAGATTTAGCCCATTTTAATGCAAAACAACTACATCTGGAGGAAATCTGTTACGCATTTCATTTTTTCTGGAGAAAAATCATTGCATTAAAAAAAGCTCGTAATGGCAACAAAAAAAAACTTTTGAAGTGCCAGGAAATTCTCATTAGAAGCCAGGACTAGAAGGGGCTTTGTTGTGCCGGAGGTACGGAGTTGTTCTGGATTTGTCCCGGTGTCACAAAATGTGGAATCTGGCCCGTTCTTGGGTCTCCCATACCAAAAAAAGCAAGTCAGTATCAGGTCCAAAATGCTTTCATTTCCAATTAAGGAGAAAAGCTAGAGGAGCAAAAGCAAAGCGGCAGGATGCTCCTCCACTGTAACATAAGGCATTGCTTTGCCTCCGAAAATAGCAGGTGCCCCTGTAGGCTTGTACAAGTGCAGAAGAAAAATCGTAATCGCTATGGACCCAGACACTCTGACCCTTGATTTTTTTATAAAGGTAGGAGGATACTAGCGTTGGTCTGGATCTGAACCTTCCTGGCTCTATGTCCCAGATTGTCCAAGGGACTTAGGTACCCGACTCATACTCCTAACTGCAGTTTTCCCCCTGCATGCCGTCACTCCTCTGATTCTTATTAATGTCGGCTTTCCTCTAACTTTCCCGGCTGAACAGCACTGGTGACAGCCACGTAAAAACTAACTGATCAAACCAGGGTCAAGCACATTTCTTTCTTCTGTTTGTTCCTCGTGTGATGAGGCATTTCCAGAGACAAGCCTACAATTCCCGAAGACTTTGTCTGCCAGCCGGCAGCTGCTTTCCCCACGTGGCATATCTCTGAGTAGATTACAAATTCTTTACTTGCTTTTCCAAATTACTGGATTTTTCTATGAGTATTTCTCAACAGGCATTCGCTGCAAGCGTTTTGTTGTTTGGTTGTGATTGGCCAGGAAAGTCACGTGGCATTGCTCCTGGGCTCTGATTTGGAGTTCAGCTCCACCTCTTACACGAACGTACTCGTGTGAATGTAAGGTGAACTTGGAAATCCTTGTCGTGGGAGCATCGTGGCAGCAAACATTTGCGGGGTCTGAACAAGGCAAAAGCATTTCCATTAAAACCAGTGAGTGAATATTTATGGGACATGCCTCTTGGCATTGCCCTGACTGTGCTAATTTGCCAGCGCATGCTTTAGCATTGCCGTTGTTACTGCTTGATGTCGTAGGATCTCAGTGTTGCCCTATGGAAGTGACCCAGGAGAGGCTGGAGGGGTTTTAAAGGACAAGACAAGCCTTCCCGCCACGTACGCCAAGGGCATGTACATTCAAGCCTAACTTGCTTACAAGCTTGTGTGACCTTGGCAGGTCGTGTAATATGCGTCCGTTTGCCATTCCCTGTCTGTGCCATGGGGCTCCCTCCATCTCTCCGTCCATGCGCATCCATCTCTGTGCATCTCTCCATCCACGGGTAAAACCAGTCAGGACTGGGAGGCCCTTCAATCTATCATGATAATAAGGTCATTGAATCATAGAAAATGAGGGAGCTCAGGAGGTCACATCTAGTCCAACCCCCTGCCAAAGCAGCATCAGTCCCAGCTACATTGCCTGGTCCTAAAAACCTCCAAGGATGGAGAGCCCACCACCTCTCCAGGTGACCTGTTCCAGCACTTCACCACCCTCCTAGCAAGGAAGTTTTTCCTAAAATCCAACTTAAACCTCCCTTGCTGCCACTTGAGTCCTGCTAGGCATGTACGTGCTTAGCAGGCCTCTCCATACCAAAGTGCAAGATGTCCTTTAGCTGAATGAGGCTAAACTCAAGCTAATATGCACCAGCCCCAGCCCCAGCCCAGGATCTACCCCTTCAGGTGGTGGTGGCAGCTTGCTTCCCTTAGCTAGCTGGTGGTGGCTGTGTGGCAGCATTTCTGCCTACTGTGTAGGAGCTCTGGGTTCAAGCCTCACCGGAGGTGATTTGGGGTGAGTAAGATACAAAAAGCAACTCTTCTTTCAGTGGAAAGGGGCCATAGTGTTTCTTCCTGCCCTTGGGCGGGGGGCTGGACTCGATGATCTCCCGAGGTCCCTTCCAGCCCTGATGTCTAGGAAATTAGCAAATCCCAGATGTGTCCTGCTTGCTTTCCTCACATAAGTTCAGGATCTGCACTCTCAGATGCTGTGGCTATTTGTCACAGAGGCTAAATGGGGTGAAGGACAAAGGGGCTTGGAAACTTCCTGCTTCTCTGGCGGTGCAGATATTGGGACCGGCTGATCCAACCGTAAGGCTGCAGGGAGAGTTATGTCCTGCCTGGAACAGCGCGTCTTGGCTGCCAATTTTTTTCCACTCATCGGCTTCACTTTTAATCAATGAACTCGTCTAATCAATGGCAGAATATTATTTAAAAAGATTAATTTATTGGCCGGTCTTTGTGTTTGCAGAGATGAATCATGAAGCCAAATCAATCCTTATACATAAGATAGGGCAGAAGCTTGTATGCAATTCAGTTCAGACTCCACAAATTCCCCGCACCCGGTGAACCCACCCACGTACGTGCCGTATTCAGCCCGCTCCTGATTTTCCCCTCTGCGTGTTCATTGTGGCAGAGGGGTAAGCTGGGGAGAGCACGACCCCTCTCCGAGCACTTTGCGTGACACGAGTTACGGGGCCTCTGACTCTTTGCAAGTGTCTGTCTCCAGACTGGGATAGCCCCGGCAGACGGGCTGGGGTCTGGATGGGCCTGAGGGACGGTGTCCTGGAGGTAATCCTCCCACAACATTGCTAGGACTGTCAGTAGAGGAAGCCACGGCCCAGTCTGCATCCACGGCTGAGCCAAAGGGGAGGCGATCTCTGCATCTTGCAGTCCTTCTTCCGCCAGCGCTGAGCTGGCATCTCTAAACCATTCCCAGATCCCTGCAGGAAGGAGCCCAGGGGGACTCTGAGCCTCAAGAAGCAGCTGTCTCCCACTCCCTCAAACAGCGGTTCTCAACCTTTTTCAGACTCAAGGTCCCTCTTGTTAGACCCAAGCCCCCCTCCGCCCCCTTGGAAAATGCCACTGACTGTAGGAAAAGACTAGATCCGTTCTCCTCTTGCAGAGACCTCAGAAGGACCACAGCAGGGCAGGATGCATTGAACACTGCGGATGCCTATTGGAAATCTCTGGGTTTCTCTCGTGTGATACCTCACAGTGCTACCATGCACCCCGTAGCACCCTTGAAAGGCTCGTAGGCACCCCAGGGGGTTGGAAACCACTGCACTAGAAGCACCTTCCTTCCAAAGAGACATGGCTCTTTTCCTACGGCCAGGGCAGCACCAAGTCCCTTGCAGAGATATACCCCAAAGGCCCATCTCTCCATGGGTGCAATTCTTGCCAGACCTTTGCTGTTGGCACGGGAGGGCTCGGATACGGTCATAGCACGGCGGGCCCTCTGCAAAGGCTCCCGCTTTGTTCCCCGCAGCTTGCACGATGCTTGGAGGAGCTAAATCCAATCCCCTTGCTCTGCTAATCAGGGAAGGAGCTGGGCTCCAGCCCGGCGGCAAGCTGTCACTCCAGGATGAGTCACCGCAGCACAGAGGCCCGCGTCTAATAGACATGGCCTCGCTGCTCAAATGCACTGGGCCGTGCCGGGAAGTTTTGCCCCCTTGTCCCCTCCGTCTTGTTCTCCTTGCTCCTTTTTCCTCCCCCCGCCCCTCCTGGCCAGCTCCCACCGGGCTCCTTGCAGCTGTAGCAAAGCCACTGCTTTGCTTTCCCGGTGCTGGAGCTCGGTGCAGGGAGGGGAATGGAGCCTGCTCCTGCTCAGCGGTTGCTCCGCTCCCATGCTTTCCTGACCGCAAACCCAGGGGACGCAGGAGCCCATCGTGCCAATATTAGGCATGGCACATAGCAGAATGGCTCCTAGAGATGGGCCCACACATGCAAGGTGAGATGCATTTGTCTGCTAGATTGACTGCGTGTGTCTCGCCTAAGCATCGCAAGGGACTCGGGCACCGACTGGCCTCTCCGACTGTATGCCACAGGCTCCTGCGGGCTGAAGTAACCGGGGTGGTTCCAGGGGGGTGCAGCTCACCCCCGCACCCGTTTTCATTCCTGCTCCGCCCAACATTTAAAACCAAGTAGTGACGGCAGCATTTCTATTCAGACAGCAGCGAAGGGCCTCAGCTCAGCCCCCGATTCCTTCTAAACTCTCTGGTCCACGACCCTCTCTCCGTTTCTGAATGGGCTTTAATGGTTCTGCTAATCAAGCTGGCTTTTGTTCTGCAATTCTGCTGTCGCTAGCTGCTCCTGGTAATGTAGCTCCCATTTCTCAGCCCCGCAGGCTGCTTTTCACTCTAGCCACAAACATTAACTCAGGTGTGGAAATAACAGTCCGTGAAACACGTGGTCAAGATGCTCAAGAAGACTAGATTTTGCTTTATGAATCTGAAAGAGATGTACATTGAATGACTCCAGGACGAATGCTATGCCTCTTCGATTATTTTTGCCTATTTTAGTGTGTTTCTGCGCGCTACATGTTTTTGTACATTTGTTTTTGCTCGGACCGTAAACTGAATAATATAGTCTGAGGCCCCTAGCTTATGCATAAAGGTTCTTGTTTCTTTTTTAAGTGGAAGGAAAATATGCATCGTGGTATAGGTGGTGATGCACCACGCTATCTAGACCCCACTTTCCAAAATCCCAGATCCACCCCCCGGGAACAACCTCCATGGCTTGCAGCGCTGAATAGGAGGAGATGTGGGTGACTCCTCCAGGCCTGTGATAGACAAGGCCCTCAGAGAACTAGGATGCCTGGCCTCTTCTCCGTGCCCCTGTGATGCAGGGCTGCCAGTCACCACAGTCCCTCCAGCTGGGCACGTCCCCAGCCAGCTGCCTCGTTGCACCCGCGGCCTGGGAAGCGCGAGAGCCGAACGCAGGATTTCACTCAGCTCTCGGTCTGCCTTGCATCCTGCCAGGCGACAAACCAGCGCTGAAATGCTGATAGCTGTTGCCGTCGTGCTGGCAGTCCTTGCCTACAACTACGTGACACCTCCAGGTAGCAGCGTCCCCCTGCCCCGACGTAACTTCATGCCTTGCTGGTGCGGTCAGCCTGGGGTGGGATCGTTGGGTCTCCTCCGACCCTCAGCGCTGCCATCAGCAGGGAAGTGCCTCTGCTCCTTGCAGTGCAGAAGGCTTCTCTGCAAAAAGGATGCCTTCTTTGCAGCTGGGACAAACGCTTGAAGTCGCCCTTTGGCCAACAGGATGGGATCTTCCTAAGCTGGTCAAAGACGCGTGGGCTACGGCCCCAAAATCTGTGCGTGGGTGGGGACCGAGGGGATGACCCCAGGCTCCTAGCCACCCGGGCGGCCGCAGCGCGAAGCTGGAGGGGTTTCCCGTGCTGCTTGATTGCTCCGGGAGCCGTCAGCGGGGCTATTATGGATTCCCTCCTTCCTGCTAATCTCTCGCCACCCCACGGGTGTTAGCCTTCTGGCACCGGGCAGGTGGATGCGCCGACCCTGCTCCACCAAGACCGTCACCCCTCCTTATCTCCGCCTGCCCCTCGCTGCCTGGCGAGAGCAAAGCCATGCCCTGAAAACCAGGCAGTCGAAAGGCCAGTCCAGCCCTGGGAGCTCCTGTGTCGTGCCTGCCTGCGGTCGGGGGACCGATGGCAGATGTGACCAGCCCCCTGCCTCTTCGCGAGAGCTTTGTTTCAGCGCTGTCTGGAGCGCGGGGGTTTCTCACAGGAAGGATTTGCTCGGGTCTTTCGGTCTGCCCTGCCACCCCCTCCCCAGACGCAACCCGACGCTGATCCCCGCTCCTGTCCCTGCGATGGCCGCTCGGCTCGGGTGGCTCCGGCTCTGCTTTCCGCCAGCACCGCGCCAGACGAAGACGAAAGTGGTCCACGGGGGCACGTCTTTGTGTGCTGGTGTGTGTTTATAAAAGGCTATAAACCCCCTTGTCTGCATCCTCCTTCCAGATTCTCCGCTGAAAAGCTTCCTCTTGTCCTTGCTCGTTGCTGCAACTGCTGAGCAGCAGAAATAATTGTCTGGAATTTGATTTCCTCTCTGCTCTTTTACGGGCTGCGATTGTTTGGCTGCCGGAGCCTGATTCGCTCGCTGGAAGCCGCAGGTCTGTCCTCGCCTGCAAGCAAAATAATATCCCAGCACCCGGGCTGGGCTGGGCTGCGCCTGGCCGAGAAAGCTGCCTCGCGGAGCCGCCAAGCCACAGGCTGCAGTCTCCAGCCCCCCGCGCAAGCCGGTGTCGGGGAGCCGGGCTGTTCGGTCATGCTCCTGGCCCAGGGCATTAGGGCAACCGCAAGGTCCTCTTAAGCTTTTACACCCCACAACGTCCCATCCCAGCTGAAGCATCTCCCGCCGTCTTGCAGCAGCCAGAGGCTTAGGGCCAGAGGTCGCAAATGCAAGGAGGTGACCATCGGTGGCCATCGTTGCACTCCAGGGTGAACGCCCGTGTGAAACCGGGCCACGTCAACCAGCGCTTAGCCGTCCTCTGCAATGCACCGCCCCAGCAAGCCACGTGGGAAGGACCAGAGAGTCCGATTCACAGTTAAATAAGAGGTTGCAGTTTGCACGCGCGCACAAGTGCCCCTGGAGACGTGGCTGTGACAGGGGGTCACCAAGTGATGGCTCTGTCCAAAAGAAGGGATCACCCCGTCATCCCCCCACTCCCAGCCCCTGCCCCACTCCTGTCCGGGCTGCACTAGATCCTTAGTGGAAGGGATCTAGTGAGAGGCACAGGGTTGGCAGGAACGAATCTCTCCCGGCACAGACCGGTGGTGCCCGCCCGTGGTACCCTCAGTGGGTGGGGAAGGATGTGCCCCTGCAAATGCCAAGACACTGGAGGACTTTGCTCCTGGCTTTGCGTGTGCTCCCCTGTCCCGCTGCAGGTCTGGCCCCAGCTCAGGCTTAGACTTGGAGGAAGGTTTGGCCCGCCGTGCTCTGACCAGTTGCACCATTTCTCCCACGTGGTGGCCAGCCCATACAGGTTTCACTGTCCGCCTCGGCCCCTCTTCTAGCCTGCTGTTTTCCTCCTGGTAGCTGAGGCTGGGGGTGGCCTGGGGCTGGCACCAGGCAGCGGGTCAGCATCCCCAGAGGCTGGGGCGTCCCTGGAGATGCAGCAGGAACCGGCGCAGGCTTTGCCAGCTTGCCGTGCCCTACGCAGCTCTTCTCATGCCGCTCTTCTTGCAGGGATAGGGGAGGCCCTGAGGGGATAGTACCACACTGCCTGCCTGCCAGGGATCCCTGCTGCCTTTCCTTCCTACCGAGCATCTTGTCTTTACAGTCGAGTGCACCCCCCGTGTGCCACCCTCCATCATGACAGCTTTGACCCTCCTGCCCACCGCCGTGCTGCAAGGCGCCGGCAGAAGGTGGAAGTCCTGAGCACAGAGCAGGTGCCAGAGGCGCTCAGCGCCCTGCGTCCCTGGGGACCACTGTAGGGAGGGGAGGGGATCGCCCCAGGCTTCATCCATCATGGGTAGCGTGGGCCAGCTGGTTCACTTGCCGTACTAGAACAACGGGCAGCTGCGTACACATCTGTGATACACGGGTCACTTCTCCGTTCCTCTCAGGGGTGGATCCCGGGGGGCGCAGTGATGCATTTGCACATCCCACCTCCTATCCCCCCTTTGATTCTTGCCCCACTCAAACGCTAAGACCAACTGCCTAGGAGGGGCAGTGGCATTTCTATTCAGGCAATATTACGTGTTAATTGACCTCATGGTTCATTATGGATTCCCTCCTTCCTGCTAATCTCTCGCCACCCCACGGGTGTTAGCAATCCTTTCCTCTCCTTTTTAAAGGTCTTGACATTTCCCTATTCAAACGATCCTTTCTTGTGTAATTGTGCTGTCTGTCAGCTGTTCCTAGTAATGTTTGTCTCCATTTCACAGCCCTGCAGACAGTTTTTAGCTCTAACTAAAAACCTTAACTCACGCGTGGTCATACAAACTCGGGTATAGAAATGACTGGCAGTGAAGTATTGGAGGCACTGCCAAGATGCTTAAGAAGGCTAGATTTTGTTTCATGAATCTGAATAAGGGCTTTACAGTCGACTATAATGGCTCCAGTACTGATGACACAGTATCTTGTGACTATTTTGGCTTGTTTCTAGCCTAGCGTGTTGTGTTGATTAAAACTTTATATATAATCTAGCAAATTAGTGCACATTCCACTAGTTATATCATATTTTCTCTTTGATCTTAAACTGAATAATATAGTGCTAGCCCCCTGGTGTATTAGTAAAGCATCTAGCTTCTCTTTAACTGGAGAAAAATATGTGTTGTGTTATGTGTTGATACATCACACCATCTGTACCCCGCTTTTCAACATCCTAGATCCTCCCATGGCTCCTCTAGTTGTTTTCCCAGGTTGTGGGAGCGAATGGCAATGCTGGGGGGGTGATGCTTCTTGTTAGGGCTGGGCTAGCAAAGGGAAGAGCTGTGCTCACAGGGCTGTTTAGGACACTTGCTCAGTGGCTGAGGCCCATGCTATAATTGCATGGCACCCACAGATGCAACCTTCACTGCATAGGGAGCCTGGCATGCCCACGCAGTCAGCCCTTCTGCATGCACTCAGGTCCATTTGCCTGCACCAATGTGCTCATCAGACACCCTTCGGGCTTCGGTGCTCTTTTTGCTGCAACGGTGCGTCATGCTCTTGGCTCGTTGCTTCAGTCACCCTCGCCCAACCAGTCAGCATCCCAGGGCGACACAGACACGCAGCACAACAAGGCAGCCCAGGTTCTCGATCTCTAATCTCTACCCTTGTAGAGCCGCCATCAATGTAGCGTTGATAAAGGCTGTGCATCTCGCAGCGAACACATGTCCCGGGCGGCATTGATGCCTCAGGTTGGTTTCCCCATCGCCTGTTCCACCCTGGTTTACCCAATCAAAAGCATGTTTCCATGTCTTGCCGTAGCAGGTCTACCTCCCTGTGTGGGTAGAACTGAGCCATCTTAGCTCAGAATAGCGACAAAAGGCAAACTTGCACTTGTGCTTTGTTTCCTTGCCGGGTGCATTGAAAACGTTGCGCTGGGTTCGCCCTTTTCTGTATGAGCTGTTAAAGGAGGTGGCAAAGGAAACAGCTTGGCAATACCTCTCTTTTTTGCTTTTTCTTCTGTTGTGTTTCTAATTGCCCCTTGCAATGTCAGCAGTTTACAGAATCGCTTTGCAGAAGCCCGGGCATGTGCAGAGTCAGTTTGTGTGCTACACACGCGCCACTCGGCTCGGATCTGTCTGGTCCGGTTCGGTTTGCAAAAAGAAAGGCTTGTTTGTCTTATTTTCCTACTGGACCATCTTCATCCTCAGGAGAGGTGTCAGATAAGCTTTCAAACAGAAAATGCCCTTCCTTAGGCCTGGAATAGAAGGAGATATGGCCCTAGCTGCAAGCTAGCTAGAAAAGTGGAGTTCAGTCCCTGGTCCAGGGGCAAAATCGGGCCCTGGTGCACTGCAGATCCCTCCCACCTGCCACCGTCCATGTGCCCTGCTTGTTCCCTGGTCTGCTCCTGCCACGAAGATTGCAAACGGCGGGTTGGGCTTTGCACACCTTGCTAACACCCAGACGCTTCCCTTCCCATCTCTGAGCACAGCGTTCATGGAAGCCGGGGGCACGTGATGGTGGTTCCCATTTCGATGGGCTCTACCTGGATGTCTTTGACCGTACCCTGTGCGTCATGCCGGTGATGCTCAGCAAGGAGGGAGTCGGGGGCTTGCATGCCAGGCCTGGTAAACCAAGCATCTAGGGTATCATGCCTGGCTCTGCTGCTGCCTCGTGGCATTAGCTGCATAAGCTCTTTGCACCTCAGCCCTCCCCATCTGCAAACTGGGTGCACAACCTCTGCCCACCCATGCAACGTGCTTTGAGGCCTGCAGGCAAATTAGCTTTTCCTAAGTGCTGATTTTTTTATTTTTCCATTGGTGCTGCAGACTGGAGCTGCAGGTCGTCCTCAGCTCTGAGAATCCCTCCTGGCCGCGTTACCTGCCGTCAGCAGCGTTCAGAGCTCAAGTGCCTAAAGGCATTGGTCCCCTTTTGAAAACCGCAGCCAAGGGGGCTCCCCTCAGACCCTGTGCGTCAGGGACCCGGAGCCTGGGTTTTATCCCCCAGTGTTGCTGCTGCCTCTTGTCTGCATCATACCCGGTCAGTGGTGCATTACAAAGCAAACAAAGGGTTTTCCACCTCCCTCGCCCCCAGGTAGATGCATTCGGATCCAGGGAAGAATGAAGCCTGTCCCATAAGCACAAGGGCAGATGAGAACACCTCTGTGTGGGTGCCTGAAAAGCCAGAATATCTGAAGAGCTGGGGTAGGGAAACGCACGTCATTCAAGTGCCGACATTTGCCTTTGGAGCCGCGGCAGAGCTGGATTCCTTGCTTCAGGAGCCGGCTTTCTGCTAACGCATTAGCAGTCAGGAGAGTGAGGGAGTCGTATTGCAGCTATTGATCTGTGCTAGTCCCCTCTCCTCTCCACGGCAGTTCAGGTACAAGCATCTGCTTTCCCTCGTGCTACTTCGGCGCGCGCGGGGGTAGGCGACGGCATTGTAGCAACACCAAGGGATTGGAGACGGCGCTTTCCCCGTGGGGGAGACGCTGCCTCTGAAGTGGTCTGGGCCAGATTCACTTCTTGTGCCAACCGGCGCAGCATCCAGAAGTGAACGGCGCGCAGCCCCCTTCAGCCCGGGCTGAATCTGCGCCTCCGTACATCCTCTCACAGGGCAACTGAGCCCCCCGGGGTCCTGCAAGATTGAGATTTCCATTCACACGCAATAGGCTAAGACGGCGCCCCTGCCTGCTAGAGCAGGGGGCCGTGCAGTAAACACGCAGGGAGGCACGGACTCGCCAGCACCGGAGGTGTGCAAGAAGAGGTTGGTCAGGGATGATGTAGGCGTAGCGAGGCCTGTGTTGTGCCAGGGGGATTTCCCATGCTTATGGGCTTTGCTGGTGCTCCCTCTTTTCTGCTACACTTGTCAAGGTGTTTCTGAGGTCTTGGGTGCTGGCTGCAGCCCCGGCTGGGGCTTTGGGCCGTGCCAATGCTCCTGCTGAGACCAAAGCCAGAGGTTCCCAGCTAGAGGGTCTTGCCCCTCTGCTCAGGGTCAGGCTGATGCCACAGTTGGGATCTGGAAGGATTTTTACCCCTATGATCAGCCTGGGGAGAGAGATGCCTTCCTCCATAGATGTGGGGTGGCCCTGTCCCGGACCCCTCGCACATGTATTGACAGGAGGTCGGCTGCCGCAGCCCCCCTGCTTCCCTGCGGCAGGACCGGTGTTAGGTCTGTGTTGCGTCTGGGTTGATGGTTGTCTGGGATGGTTTGCATGGGGCCAATTCTGCCTCAAGCTGGGGATGGGACTAGATGTGAGCTCCCTTTTACCCTTCTTCTCTAGGACTGTGTGACTGCGAGGCTAGGAAAACTTCGGCTCACTCCTGGCATGGATGTGCATGTGTGCGACCTTGATTGGCCTCTGGCTGGCGGCTGCAATGAGTGACTTGATAAGTGGCAGCCCATCCACACGTCCTAGAAGGACATTTCTGTATTCAGGGAGAGGATTCCCATGCCAGCTCACGCATGCGGATCCTCTGTTGGAAAGACCTCAGACCTCGAGTGAATTTTCTGTACCCAAAGCACATGAATGCCCAGCAATTTGCTGGGAGTTTCAAAACCTACACAGCCACCTAGGTAAGAACGGCAGCCGTATTTGCAGATGTGAGCTATCCTTGAAAGTAGTGGGGCCAACAGTATCATTAGGGGACATGAGCTGGTGTAGCTGTATTGACTTGAATGGAGCTACACCACTTTACCCGGCTCGCCTAGGAAAGAGCATCTTCGATCTACAGGGGCGCAGGCTGTAGTCGTGTTGGTCTAAGGACATAGACAAACAAGGTTCTCTGGGTAAATCAGATGCCTTTTATTAGACGAACTCAAAGGGCTGGAAAAATCCTTCTTAGCAAGCTTTTGGGTATAAATACCCTTCTTGGTCTATACGCACTCATCACCCATCCAGCAGGGGAAGGACAAGGAGCTGATTCCCCTTTGGCTCACATCAGCAATATTCCCATATAATGTTGTTGCCTTGTAGGGCACCACAGTTGACTGGTACGCATATAAATACAGGGCAAATCAGGCCCTGTCTTGGATAAAACAATCTGTAGGGTGGCCAGTGCAATCTGAGAGTATGTTTGGAAGTTGGCAGCTATAAGACACCCCTCCATCAGCTGGAAAAAGAGGAGAGGGATTGCTTGAGGGAACCCAAGCAGAAATTTTTGCAGTTCAACAAAGGAAAGTGCCAACTAACAATCAGGAAGCATTTCTTAGCAGCAAAGTTATTTTTCCAGGATAGCATCCCCAGGGAAATAATGGATACTCCATTGCTCGAAGCACCGGATTGCCAGTTGTCGGGAAAAAACTCACAACAATCAAGAGAAACGGATGCAGGGAGCTAATTTCCATCTCTAATTTCTCTGTCTTGTTTTCAGTTGATTTTGCGAGTGGAGGAGAGGCCTGGGGCTGAGAACTGCTCACATGTTAAGCACAGTTGACGGATTGTTTGTTTTTCAGCTTGATATAAAATCAGAGATTAGGTGCTTTCCTCTGCTGTGCTAAGGATTTATTCCTTTAATATGCCCATAGGTTGTGGGCTTTTGGACGAACACCTGCTGCGTACAAAATTGGGGTTGGTACGTGCGACTAGCAGTGTACCCTGCCCAACAATGTCATAACTCACACTGCTGGAGGAGCAGGCCATAAATCAGGTTTCTGCTAGGTTTGCAAAAAAAAAAAACCCCCAAAAAACAACCCCAGAGGAATAAGGGGCTGCATCTCTCTGAATGTTTTACCAAGTCCTCGTTGGAGATGGTCGCTGTCTCTGGGCAGGCAGCAGTCTGCAGGAGGGGACCTTCATCCCAGTTGGTCCAGGAGGTTGACGCATGTCCCCTTTGCCCTCAAGAACAAGATCAGATTTCACCCATTTGTCGATTATCAGGTCACAAAGGACCGTTGTGATTTTGTGCCCTGGCCTCCTATGTAACATGGGACGTATCGTGCGTGCTGGAGGACAGCCTTGAGCTCGCCCATTTGCCTGGAGGCTGCCTCTCTTCTGTCCCATGTGGGTCTCCTGCGACCCCTCCTAGCTCTGGCCTTCTCGTTGCATGCCGAGTGACACGGGCAACATCTCTCACGTATGTTGTTTGTTCACCCTGTCGTAGAACAAGGGTGTGCAATGAATCCTAGACTCGTAGCAAAGGAGGGTGGGGAGGGACCACAGGAAGTCACATCCGCTCCAAGCAGGACCAGCCTCAGCTACATCATCCCAGCCAAGGCTTGGTCGAGCCAGCTCTTCAAAACCAATGTGCTAGTTTTCCTTTTTTCCAAAAAAACCCCCAATACAACCTGCTCTCTGTGTGTTGGGAGGGGGAGGCCAAAAGTTATGGCAGGCACTTGGAGCTTGCGTGGTACTGCCACTAAGATGTTAGCCCAGCCCTTTGGCTAGAGGCCTGGAAACCATTCAGAAAGCATGTCTACACGTGCGCATTTGCTGCGCAGTGTCTGAAATTACTGAACAGTATGGGTGTGCGACTACACATGCGCACCCCTACTGCGCAGTAAATATGGCGCCTTATGCCAACTTGAGCGTAAATTTGATACCTGCATCACAAAGGTATTGAAATTATACCCGATTAGTTACTGTGCAGTAACGCATGTGTGGACGCCTCACTGCGCAGGAACACTTTAGTCCCAAGTCAGTGCACACACAGCATCTAAGGCACTTTAATGTCTGCACATGTAGATGCTGGTCTATTCCTGTTTACTGCACAGTAAATTTAAACTGGTGTAAATGCACATGGAGACACACTAAGAGTGAAGCAAAATCCCCAGACCTCAAGCTCAAGTTTGGGCAGATAGTTTAAATCCTTGGAAATCCATGCTCACTTCTTTTCTTCTCAGCCTCGCTACTTTTCTAACCAGCAGGCCCCACTTAGCCCAAGAACTGCCCTATTTTTTTGGTGAAAAGCACATTTTTTGAAATGTTTAAACTCTAGCCTCCTTTTGCATCAAATCCCACTCACGACAAAAACCTGGCGGCCGGCCGACAGGAGCCGGCTCGGGACGTAAATACTTATTTACGATTTTGCTGGAATTCCATGAAAAGTGACGTTTCTGGGTCACCCCGTGGAGCTGCACGAAGTGATTAACATTTTTGCATTAGAGCTGATAAAAAAAAACATCAGTCTTGCCCAGCTCAGCTCGCCGCCTCCTGCAGCTCTATGACCCCAGCCCGATCCCCGGGAAATCGTGAGCACTTGCCTTTTGCTTTCACTGGCCTTTCACACGGGACAACAAGGAGGGAGAAACCCCCCGGCTGTATCCTCCCACCTCCTGTCCCGACACGGGGAGGGTCTGCCCTGCACCTTTAGTAACAAGGTGAAGATGGCGATTAGGCTGTGGGAGCGGGAGCTTAATCTGGAATAAGAAGCATTGTGCCCCGCGTGCCACGGGGAGATCTGTCTGCCTTTCCCTCTCCTCCTTCCTGGGGACAATTTAATTCTGCCTCACAAGGCTTTGGGTGGGGGTATAAAAGGCAGCTTGCTCTCCCCACTCACAACCTGCCTCTCTCTTGCAGGGGGAGCTACTGAGCCCGTGTCGATGCGACGGATCGGTGAAGTGCACGCACCAGCCGTGCCTCATCAAGTGGATCAGCGAGCGGGGCTGCTGGAGCTGCGAGCTGTGTTACTACAAGTATCACGTCATTGCCATAAGCACAAAGAACCCCCTGCAGGTAAAGGTACTAGAGACATTTCAACGTCTATCTTTTTTCCCCCCTATTGCCGTCACTGGGGTATGCGTCAAGTCTCCCGGCGTGCCCCCTCTTGCACTGCGCACGGTGACCGATGCACCCATTAGGGATGGGGTCTTGCGCGTGTCCCCTGACTTCCCATCGGAGGCACGTTCGGGGCTTTCTTGAGAGCTGTCTTGCCGACGCAGGGGTGGGATGTTTGTATGACATGAATGCTAATGCTAATGCTAATGCCATGAATGCTAATGCTAATGATGTGAATGCTAACGGCTTGTATTCGTTCAACCAAATGGAGCCTTTCCCTGGAAGACGCCCAGTGCTGTGAAGGATAGTGTCCTAGCTTGATGCTGGTGCAGGATCTGAGGTCTGAGACCCAGATTTCAAGCTGGGGAATTAGCAAAGCTCCCTTAAAGTCAGATGGACAAATGCCCATTTCCCAAGCTTCAAAGGCGCATTTTAGGAAGCCTTTTGTGGCTCTGTTTAAACACTGGGCAGCTTATATCATAATCATAAAGAGCAATGAGGCGATAGCATCACAGTCACAGAGATTTCAGCCGGGCGCTGGAGTCAGGGGGGAACAAGGGACCTTGGCAATGCAAGGTGTTCACGCTCTGTTTCAGGCTTCACAAACATGGGGGCTAAGCACAGAGCTCCTGCTTAAAAAAGAGGAGGTATTGGACTGAATAGCTACTACATGTGCATTCATCCCCAAGCGCACAGAGACCTACGTGCTGGAAAGACACCCACGGCTGCACCCGCGCTCTCTCCAATTCTCCCCCAAATTCATCCCGTCCGTGCTTGTGTGTTCCACGCACACCCGAGCCCACACGTACGGGCCCGCGCGTGACCTGCACACGCATGCCGGTTGCATTACAGGCCGTGCACTAAAAGAACAAACTGCTGGGTTTGCTCGGTAGTGCTCTTGCTCCGTGAAAGATAGAGGCTTGGTCTTTAAATGTCTGGAGGACACAGCTCGATCTGCTTAACCCCTCGACGGCTGACTGAGGAAGAGGCGTGGGGCAGGGTTTCCCATGGCCTCGTCCAGTTGCATTATGGTGAGGGCAAAGTTATGCAGATACACAGTGTCCCTGGCTTGTCTTCCTCACACCAGGGAGATCAGAAGTGCTGTTTATCCAGGCAGAGACAAAGTGGGCTTTCCCTCAGCCCATTAGCCTGCCTCTGTTCAAGGGGGGGCTGGACCACTTCATGGGGGGGTGGGAGAAATAAGTCATAGGATCATAGAAAATGAGGGTTGAAGGGACCTCGGGAGGTCACATCGAGTCCAACCCCCTGCTCCAAGCAGGACCAGCCCCAACTGCATCATCCCAGACAAGGCTTTGTCTTCCTGGGTCTTAAACACCTCCAAGGATGGAGAGTCCCCCACCTCTCTGGGGAGCCTGCTCCAGTGCTTTACTATGCTCCTCGTGAGACCTTTTTTCCTAATATCCAACCTCAACTCCCCTTGCTGCAGCTTGAGCCCATTGCTCCTTGTCCTGTCACCTGCCCCCACTGAGACCAGCCCAGCTCCATCCTCTTTGCAGCCCCCCTGCAGGGAGGTGACGGCTGCTAGTCAATCTCCCTCGGTCTTCCCTTCTGCAGGCTGAATCAGCCCATTTCCCTCAGCCTCTCCTCACCAGTTCCGTCCCCCAGACCCCAAACCATTTTCATTGCCCTGCATTGGACTCTCTCCAATGTGTCCACATCCTTTCTGTCGTGGGGGCCCACAGCTGGACACCGGACTCCAGATGTGGCCTCCCCAGTGCCAAATAGAGGGGAAGAGTTGCTGCCCCCAATCTGCTGGCAACGCTCCTCCCAATGCAGCCCAGGATGCCGGTCGCCTTCTTGGCACCAAGGGTGCACTGCTGGATCCTGTCCACTTTCTTGCCCCCTGTCACTTTTGTGCAGCAACAAACACAACTGCTTTTCATAGAAAGGTGGGCTGGCAGGGCCCTTGGAGCATCTAGCCCCCTGCTCAAGGCAAGATCCTCCCTGTCTGAACAGGCCCAGTAGGCTGGATTGGAACCAGTGCCTTCAAACTGGTGTAGCCCCCCTAGGTGCTAACAACAGCCAGAGCCCCCGGTGCTCAAACCATGTTATGTTTAGAGCCCAGACAGTCCCAAGCAAGCTCAATGGCACAAAATTGCTCTCCTTTGCGGTTCAGCACGTACATCACACACGTGCATGTGCCCTGCGTGTGCCCCATGTTTCACTGACACTCTTCACGTGTGATTTGAGGGCAGCGCCGCACGCACAGCACATGCATGAGAAGCTGTAGCAAGAGAGCAGTGCTCATATTTAATTTAAGAGGATCCTGTGCAACCCCTGTAGCAATGCTTCCACGTTCCTGCATGCGCCGTGGTTAAATCAGCCCCCTGGCATTAGCTGCCGGGATCCCCCAGTGCTGCGAGCTGATGCCTGGGGGCGGCGAGCGTCTCAAGCTGCCGCGGCCAGGGGCGGAGGGGTCAGCGGGAGGAGAGCGCTGCAGACGTACATGATAGCTTTAGCCCTTTCCCCCCGCACTGGGTTGGGGGGGCTGTATCTGGGATGAGATCTATGGGCGTTTCACCGCACGCAGCAAAGTGGTGCCAGGAACCATAGGAAACCCCAAAGCAATTCGTCTGGGACCCCAGACTGGATGACCTCAGGGGTCGTCTCATCCCAAGCTCGGCACAGATGGGGGGGTTGCTGTTCCTAACCCGACCGAGCTGCTTCTTGCGGGGGGAAATAGCACTTCTTTTTCACTCCCAAATCAACATCCTGACGGTCACTGGTCCTGCTTTGAGCAGGGGGTTGGACTAGATGACCTCTTGGGGTCATTTCCAACCCTCTTTTTCTATGTGGGGAAACTGAGGCCAGGGGTGTTGACCTGACTGGCCCATGGTCAGGCAGCAGGGCAGTGGCAAAAGCTAGAATAAAACCCAGGTTTAAGGCTCTTACCCAACACACCGCCTACCACAGGTCCCTCCTGCATTGCACTGTGTATCTAAGAGCTGAATCTGGTCCTTTGCTTTTAGCAAAAGCAGGCAGGGGGGTCTGAACAAAGCTCCCAGGTCCAAAACCCTCCCCGCTTTGGATTTGGACACTGTGTAATGGGTGGCCCATTTTAAAGCTGTGCAAGGCTGCTAGGCTTGAGACCCTGGAGCCGTAAGAGGTGGCTCCGCTGCGGTCAGCTGGATTTGGATCTAGACGCACCGTCTGCTTGGCACGAGGGCTGCTCTGCCCCCATCCAACCGCGTGTGTGAGCTGGGGGTATCAGGCCTCACACCTGTCTCCAGGGCAAAAACCCCAGAGAAATGGGGGGGTTTTCCCTGCTCCCAGCAAAAGAAACTGGTGCCTTCACAGCCATGCGATCTAAGCTGCCCAGGGTCAAGCGCATTTTGCTTGGGCTTCCTCCGAAGAAAGAGAAGGAAAAAAACCCCCGTCCTGTAGAAGACAATAGAGGGAAGATTCCCGAAACCTGGGAAAACCACGATACGATCATGCAGCGTGTTAGCCCGTGGCAAGGGACCTGCTGTATTGTCCCCGGAAAAGCCCCGACTCTATCGCTCTTTCCAGATCCAAAGGCCGAACCTCTCTGTCTTGAGGCCCAGGGAAGCTGCTGAGACTGGAAGTTGTTAGAGCGGCGAAAATAAACCCAACGGATGGATGTCAGGGTGGGAGCGTGCCGGGGGCGTTTCTAGGAAGCCGCCTGGCCGCAAGAAGGCACGGTGATTTTCTTCGGTTCAATACGTGGCGCGACCCTGCAAACCCCGAGACCCCTGCAGCCGCTCCGGGGTGACGTGCCTCGAGCCCCACGGTGGCAGCCGTTGTTTCACCATGACGCCTGGCGGCTCCAGCCGGAGCCCCCGCTGTGCGGACGACAGAAAACCCAAGCCACGGGGAGCCTGTTTGGATGCTCTGAAAAGCGGGACGCCGGGTTTGCTCCGGAAGAGCCCCGCGGGCGGCCCGGGTTATCCGCAGCGCTTTCCACGCCACGGGCAGCCCGCGCGCGCCGTGCCGTGTACAAGGTGCGGCACTACCATCGCACGGCGCTCGCCGAGCGTGCGACCGCGGTTAGAGACAGAGGAAATGGCCCTGGCTTATTCTCGTTGCCTGACAGACTCCCTCGCTTCCGACTTCCCTCCTCTGGGCTTTGTGAGCGACTGGTATTTTAACCTTGCTATTACGTGAAACAAGTGTTGAGGGGGCTTTCTTTTCATTTTGGCATCTACGGTTGTGCGTTCGAAACAAGAGTGGCAGGATGACTAAAAAAGGGTCGCCCCCGTAGGAAGGGGATGCTGGCAAGAGCTTCAACTCGCGTGTACCAGTGACCTGCAAACAGGGAGGTGTCGTGCCCGTGCGGGCACGCATGCACGCGCACACGGAGCAGCCCGGGAGGCCGGGTGGGAAGGCAGTTCGCTACGCCCTCGCGACAGGGACTTTACGAGACATGGGCCACGTCTGCACGAGACGCTACTGCGCAGCCTTGCAGGGCGTGAGCCGTGACGCGACACGACTGCGCGGTAGTAACGAGCTAGTGCGCGGTCAGCGTCACCGCGATGCCGTGCGGAGGCGTGACTGCGCAGTAACACCCGTCATCTAGTACTTGGGTATCCGTTCCTACTGCTGTCCGGTGGGTGCTAGTCACAGGTAATAAGGGCTACGGGAAGGTCCCACGTGCGGCCGCTGGTGTGTTGCGGTGCGCTGGCTCCCTGCTGGGGCGGGCTGGATTTGAACCCTGCAGCCTGGACGGCCGCCAAGAAGCAGGCTGTGGCCTGCCTGGCACACATGCAACCCTGGAAATGCAGCACCGCAGCCTGCTCGAAGCAGCACCTCGCACTCGGCACCGCCGTGCCTGCGCAGGTCGGCCGTGGAGGGCCTGCTTTCTCCCTCCCTTTAAAAGCCTGCTGCCAAGACCAGCGTTGCGGTCTGCCGGCAGGTGGTGAGCAGCCCGTCTGCCGCCTCCCCTTGAGAATGAAATGAGGCAGGAGGATTTGGCTGGCGCGGCGACGGCGAGACCGGCTTGGCGTCCGGCAGGCTGCTGTCCGGGTTCCCAAGTGAAGATATAGGGCAAGGGAGACCGAACTCCTTCTGTCCACACCAGAGCAGCAGGGCCGGCGCGTCTGATGCTGGCCCTGTACCCCGAGCCCTTGGCCACGCTGCATGGAGCCAGCTGGAGGAGGAGATGGGAAGCGTGACGCTGGCATCTGCCTGGACGGCGGCCCCGTGGTGCGCGCGAGGAAGGCCGGTAGCAGCGCTCGGGGTCTGGAGTGGGGGCTGTCGGTGGTTTTCCCCGTGCTGGGGAAGGGAAGCCAAGGGCTGCCCCCAGCACACAGGTCTGTGGCCATCGTTTCCGTGCTGGTTCAGTCTCTGAGAGCCTCCATCGCATGCAGAGATCATGTCCCTTGTCTCCCCTGCCTTTTGGGAAAGGTGGGAAGGTGTGGAAACTCAGTCTCAATCGCTCTCCGGTGCACTAAATTTCCTACAAGAAACCCCCCTGTGGCTTGCCCTCGCCCTCCTGTGCTAAATGCAGGCTGCCCCATCCCCTCTGCGAGAGGCAGACCAAGCCTGAGCCCTGGCCCCAAAGCTGGTGGGGTGAGTGGGGGGGGGCAGCTCACCATTTCAACACCAGTCTTTACAGGGAAACAGCAAGACGTGTCCCTCACCAGGGTAAATCGCGTCCCTGCAGTGGGAGTAGTGGAGGCGGTCTGTATTTCCTTAGGGGCCGTGCATATCCACGCCGTAGCAAACCAGTTCCCCATAGGGAGCAGGTTTAGCATCACTGCTCCTTTAGAAGTGGCTTCACCTGTCTCCTGGTGCAATGCACACATCACACGCCTGGTGCAAAAGGGAGCCTGGCCACCCCCGCTTGCCACGTCTGTAGTGTGTCCTGGGGGGATACGTTACCTCCACAATGATCCTGCCTTGTGCTGCAATCCTGGGTCGCAGCTGGGATGGGGGACGTCCGAGCACAGTCTTGGTGACACTGTCAGTGTGCTTGGTGGCACTTGCTCGTGCCTCACCGTGGTGGCGTCTGGCTGAGGCATCGGTCGGGGCCGTTTCCACTCCCTTTGCCCGTGTCCAGGGAGCAGGGGGGTCGTTCCCGTTGGAGTTCATTCTCTCTCTGAAGTCTCAGCCGGACGCAGGAGTTTTGCTCGTCTCCATTTCTAGGACGTGGCGCGCTGTGACTGTGCCGGGTTGCTCCACCCCGGAGACAGCCGCACACTGGTGGTGGGCAAAGCAACCCATTTGAATAGCAAAGCGCGTTGGGATGGAAAACCACGAGGCAGGGTGGGGGGAAAAAAGCAATCATCCACCAAGGAACTAATCTCCTTTCTTTTTCCTTCCTTCCTCCCCCCGCTTTCTTTGCCCCTCGACGTTGCCTCCGCCTCACCCCCTGCAGTGGCAGGCCATCTCTCTGACCGTCATCGAGAAGGTTCAGATAGCGGCGGCCATCCTGGGGTCCCTCTTCCTCATCGCCAGTATCTCGTGGCTCATCTGGTCGACCTTCAGTCCTTCCGCCAAGTGGCAGCGCCAGGACCTGCTCTTCCAGATCTGCTATGGGATGTATGGCTTCATGGACATTGTCTGTATAGGTGGGTGAACGCATTTCTCCGGCGCGGGGATGCGCCCCGCCGGCTCCCTCCGCAGACAGCGAGCATCGCTGCCCCTTTCCTTAGTCGTGCCCCCTTCGCAGACGCAGCCCAAACCTGCAGGTCCCATCCGCCCAGAGGCGTTTTACATTGGCTGGGGAGGTGTGAGCGTGCAAGCCCGAGTGCACACGCGGAGAGGCTCCGGGCTGCCCGGTGAAACGGCGTCCGCTATAGCACTTCGCTTTTCAGCTGTGCAAAAAAGTGATGAGAATTGAGTTGCTTAAGCAAATTAGCTCTGAGAGAGAGGGGAGGGGCCGCTTGTCTTCACCCCCAGACACTCATCGTGTCCCTTGGCTTAGTGAGGCCCCCAGTTGGCTTCGCTGGGGCTCCTTTGGCAACACACAGCGAGCCACCTGATACCCACGTAAAGGGACATGAAAACAGGGCAGAGCGCAAGCCAGGGACACGTCGCGCAACACCGGGCCATCCTGAGATGACGCTGTGCGTGCAAGGTCTGGGCCTTGCAGCTGGGACCCCAGTCGTCTGTGCTTTGCCAGCTGTAGTGGGGACCTTGCTTCCCAGGGAAGGGTGCAGCCCTGGCCTGAGTGCTCGCAGGGGGAGGAACCGGCTCATGTGGCCGCAGGAGATCCTTCACGATCCATCCCGTCAGCAGTTTAGCATCCATGTCGTGTGGTACCGCAGGTCTTATTAGCACGGTGGATGTGCCCTGCTTCCCTGCAAACACCCCTGGGGCAGTCTGCTACGGCTAAGCCTTTGCCTTGAGCCCTGCGATCACCCCGATTGCAGTTCCGGGCTCGACCTTGGCTCCCACCTTCCTCCTGGTCCCATGCCGGGCTTTCCCCCATCCAAAACCCTGCTCCAGCGATAGCTCCAGATTGCCCCTGCCCGTGCAAGGGGGAGAACGGGGGTTTCTGTGAGCCAGGAAAGCAGGCAGAGAGGCACGAACTCCGGAGAGCAACCGGACAGGGCAAGGGCAGTCTGCAAAGGAAAAAGCCCGTGAATCCCAAGACTTCTGGCTTGGGGGTGGGAGGGAAGCTGAGGTCCAGCAGGAGAGCGACGGCGAGTCTGAGTCATGGCTTGTTCCACCCACGGGGACCTGAACAGTGACCGTGCCGTGAGCCGGCCACGCAGGGCAAAGAGGGGCCAGGCAGATGGAGGCACCTGGGCAAGGGCCAGGGAGGGGAGAGAGCAGGAGGTCACTGGCAGGTGAGCAGGAGCTAATTAGGTAACAGTGCGATGCCCCAAAGGGCACGTGACGGCGGAGACAGAAAGGGGGATTCACGTAGCAAAGCCACCAGACGAGAAGCTGCAGAATCACTGGATAGAAACGGCCACGGTCCAACCTGGCCCCGTCGTGGGGGAGCCGCTATTGCAGCAGCTCCAGAGCTCCCCAGTTTGCCCCGGGGAGTAGCTGGGGTGCATGCGTGGCTGCAAACCCCTCCATCTGCACAGCCCTGTGCCTGCAAGCGCCTGCAGCGCGAGAGGATCGTGGCCTCCGGGGCGAGGCTGCGTCTCCGGGTTGTTCCCGCGGCTGCCGACCACGCGCTCCGCTTCCCATCGGGGCTTTTTGGTCCTCGGAGGCAGTGATTCGTGGAAGAGGGTGAGCCCAGAGTGGCTGGTGAGCCTCAGCAAACGCGTGAAGACCCAGAGATCCTACTGGGGTCACGCTCGCCGCGCGGCATCCCCCTGCCCTCTCAGAGGCCTGTCGTCCCCCGACCTGGAGCAGAAGCCGCTGAGCCTGGCCACAGCATCACCACCTTCCCGAAGAGGGAGGGAAGCCAGGGCACCCTACCGAGACCAAAAGCACCATCAGCTCTTTCGGCCACGTGGCTGGACGGATCCTGCAGCAGCCTGAGGCCCCAGCATCAGCATCTGAGTACCCACGCAGAGAGAAGGGCATTGCCGCTTGGCTCATTGACGCGGGAGTCTTTCCTGGACGGTCTCTCGTGCAAGTATTGACCCTGCTCTCAGCTACCGAGGTGGCGAACTGCCAGCAGCCCCTGCGTGTGAGAAGGGATTAGCCGGTGCTATTCCTGTCCCCGTCTGGTAAGGGAATCCGTCAAGGGCAGGGCACGGCCAAGGAGGCAGGGACCGTCACATCCTTATCAAGCCTACATCACTTCACAAGCAAGGGAGGGTTTGTCTGCACTGCAGACATCAGGGCAGGGGTGTCCCAGGGACCCTCGCTCGGGGCCTTTGACCCAGCGAACACCCGGGGAACGCGTGAAGGGGACGGGGCGAACGGGCAGGGAGAGGCGCAGGGCGATTTCCAGCAGACACGGCCTTCGAGAGGGTTATCCGGCGGGCACGCACATAGGGAGAGTGAAACAGGAGCTGGATGAAGCGTGGCAGGGACCGCAGCAGCTTGGAAACTGGCTGCGGATCCTAAACGAAAGGGCGCGTCGGGATTAGCCGTTCCCCTCTCCCTCATCATGGCACCACCGGGCACTGAAGCGTCTTCGGGGGTCACGCGGGCACCTGTTGAACGACGAGGAGCTAATGAAAGAGCAGCAAGGCCCAGGGCAGAAAACCCCCAAAGGGGAGCTGTGTTTTGGGAGGCTGATTAGCGGATCAGGCGAGCTTCCCTTTAACGAGGCTGCCGGGGGCTGGTCCTGGATTTAGCATCGGCATAGAGGGACATTCACGGGGCTGCAAGCATCCATCAGCTCCCCACACTTTGTTTCATCCCAGCCGGCGTGGCTGCCCGCGCCTCGCTCCTACGAGCGCCGGATCCTCGCTGTCTGAAGCTCTCCCACCTTCCTCGGCAGTCCGGCCCTGAGCGGATTTGCCTTCGCAACAGCCAGCTCTCTGCAGCTCAATAGCACGCCAGACAAGCAAAGCGAGGCCATTCATCCTGCCACCGATCCCCGCTGGCATGCCATAGCAATCCATTACGAGCCAGGAAGTGTGTGCCCGCTGTTTTTAATCCCAGCTGCCAGCCAAAATAATCAAAGGCATCCAGTACGTCTGACGGCATCTGTGCGCCACCGTCGGTAATAACATCAGGAATCAATAGCCAATTAAAACTGATCCGCCGCGCTTGATCTTTCATAGCGCGATGGGAATGGTAATTAATGAAGCTTCATGGAGACCGTCACAATTCAGGCTTCCTGTCAGGGCTAATGTGGTTTCATTGTAAGCGAGCTCAAAGGAAGCGCGGGGCCGGCGCGGGCTGCGCTCACTTCCGCTCGCACCCTCGAAGGGGTTTAGGTGCCTCGTTCCCCCCCAGATCAGCGATGCACCTCGGCGGCTCGCCTCTAGCCCCTCTGCACCTCACACCGGGCTCGTTGCAAGCAAAGCCGGCCGAGCCATCCTGAGAACGATTCCAGGGGCGACATCGAACGCGAGCGTGCGCGGTCTCCGCAACGCAGCCTCCCCGAGGCTGGTCCGTTCGGTGCAAGTCGGGCCTCTCTGGGTCTCGGCTACAAGTCTGCAGGCGAGCTCCACGCTGGGAAGGCCCCAGTGCCTCTACAGCCACCTTTGAGCCTTTGGCAGGCTGGAAAACAGGCCCCAAAAAGGGCCCGGAGCAGCCACCCTGGGTCTGAAGCAGTTCTGGGGACTCAGGCGGCCAAGCCGCGATGCTCTCGGTCCTTACTGGAGCGGTACAGAGACGCCTGGACGTGTTATGCTCCCTTGCAAGTCCCAGGACCAGAGGTGTCCCGAGAGGGATCTCCCAGCAAATAGCTGCAAAATGGAGCCATCAGGCAAAGGAGACCGCTCTGTTTGCGTTTCCTCTGTTGCTTCATCTGAAATAATGTCTGCACTGAGACATCTCTGAAAACCAGCTGTGGGGAAGGGGGATAGAGCCTGCCTGTAGCCATTGCCCCTGTCCTGTCCCTAGGGAGGATCCCCAGGTTACACAGCCGGCTTGGATCTTGCATGGCCCTCGTGCACAAATGGGCAGGGCCTGGGGTCTCCGACCGGGTCAGGCAGCTAGAGAGGAGGAGAGGAGTGTGGGCAAGGCTGTGACCCCTGCTTGTGGCATGCCCAGGCTGCGTGTGTGTCATGGGCTTGTGACCCATTGCAATGGCCCGCAGTAACTCAGTAATACCGTTCATCTCGGCGCGGTGCCAGACTCCGTAGCTCGGTTTTATCGTGGCTAACGCTTGGTGATCTCTGCTTTTACGGGTCACCGTGCTGGTATTCACTGAGGACAAAAGAATTAGCGTGCCCTGGAGATGTCCAGCTGGATTCAGCGCATGCTGCACTTCCGAGGAAGATGGAGGAAAAAAATAAGTGCTGCACGGACATAAACGGTCCCGTGTGACTGCGCATCACTGCCATGCATGGGCAGAGTCCTAAACGCTTGTCTGTGTGTCATAGGTCCTGTATTGTGAATGGAGATTCATTCCCCTTTGGCACACTGTGCCTTCCTTGTATGTGATATTAGGCTGCAGAAAACAAGACCTGGTGATGATCTGCTAGGACATCCGCCCTGGGAACCTGAGCTATGCCAGGCTGCTTTGCCCAGCCGATTTTGCTGTTACAACCTCTGTCCTTGTGTCCAGTGCAAACACACGTTATGATAGGCCTGGGCATCCCTCCACTGGGTTTCTACCAGGTGTGGAGCTGGAGTCTGGCTGATCCTGGCCACTATCCTGGCCACCAGGATAGAGACTAAGAGGTGATTTGGCTGTCCCAGGAGAGTCCAGACCAGGACAGCCTACTTCCCTGCAGCGACAGACCTTTCACTGAAACACAGTATAGTCCCCGCCGTGGTGGGCCAGCTGCTGTATAGTCCCATGCATGCGGTAAAAGCTTCTGCACTGAGAGCAGGAGAAGAAGTCTGCTGTTCTGATGGTTTTGGCACGCGGCGATTTGCTTTCCAAATGTCAGCCGTGCCTGCATGGCACCTATTATTTGTGCAATAAGATGCTTTGGGCGGGAGTGATTTTGATGGGCTGACAGGTGAGGGGTGGGGTATAAAAAGCAAGTCTGGGAGGCCAGAGAAGATGTGGTTGTTGCGGCAGGTGAGAGGCAGCGGGACCCTGGGAAATGAGAAGAGCAAAAGGATTGCACGGAGGCGGTCACGGCCAAACTCGTGGAACGCAGCAAGAGCATCGGGGAGGTGTTTTTGGAAGAAACGATGGGAGGGGAGTTGAAGACACAGCTTGTGAGCTTCCCCGATGGGATGGAGTTGTAAGCAGGGATAGAGGCGATGGCAGAAAAGCAAACCTTTTGCTTATGGCCGTCGTGTGCAACCCTGTCTCCTGTTTGTCTGCAAAGAACCAGCCTGCCCTGGGGTGCAGCATGAATCATCCCTAAAAACAGCACTGTCCAGGCAGATCTCCACTGCTGGGAAAAGCATCATTTCTAAATGGCTGGACGCATTGGAAACCCAACCACGGCAGCAGTGAGCTAGGGCATGAGGATGAGGATTTATTGTTTGCATGACCCCGGCACACAGAGTCTAGTCTGGTTCCCCTTGCATTTGGGGCTGTATACATACTACACCGAAAGACCCTCTGTGTCCCAAACAGTCAAAGACAGTGTAAGCACAGGCAAGAGACAGGGACAGTGAAACAGTCCTGGCGGGGCGATGGTCCGAGCACACCAGCCGTGGAAGCGGTGTCAAGGTTTTGTGTGGGCCTCCTGGCAACGGAGAGTTTTAAGGGTGCTGAAGGATGTTTTAAGGATGCAACTGGAAGAGCAGCAAAGAGCAGCAAACTGCTCAGAGAAGCTGGGAAACGTCCTGGGCTGGAGGGTTTCCAGAGGAGGTCTTGCTAAGAGCTGTTGGGGCCCTCGTTTCTTCAGCTGGCGTGAGCCATCCGCCGGGACTCGCTCCTCTGGCACGAGTAATGAACTGCGCAGACTCCAGCGGACAAATGCCATCTCCCGTCCTCCAAGCACTTGACAAATACGAGTTCAGTGCTTTGTTCTCGATTCCACCATTGGGGAAACCGAGGCACGGCGGGGCCAGCCTGGAAACTGGTGGTAGAGCTTCGGGTGCTGGCAAAGGTGGCGGGGAGAAGGGAGGATGCTGCAGTTTTCCGGGGGGCAGAGCGAAGACATTTGTGCGATTAGAAAAAATGAAGTCATTCTACCCAGGTGGTTTTCTCATTTTGGTACAAGAAAGATCTCATTTACTGCTGCCTGGGTTGCTACACGATGCCCTTTAATCTTCAGCTTTATCGTGTGTGGTGGATTAAATATCACAGGAGTACAAGAGCCCTGAAGGGTACAACATTCATTTCTCTGTAGCCTCCCAGCATCGTCTAGGTTTACAGCAATGTACTTGTTCGCGGCTTATTTATTTATTTAGTGAAGGGTTTCTTTTTGCAATTTCGGATGGAGGCAGGGAGGGAAGAAGTATCCAGGACTGGGCTCTGGTCAAGGGAGAAGGACAGGAGCTGGCTTTTAGCTCAAGTTGATGGAGACTTCTGGGTTTTGGAGCAAAGGAACCAGGGTCCCACGCCTGTGCATGCGAGGCTGCAAGTCCTATCGCTGTTACGCGTGCTGTGAGCATGTGGATCCATTAAACCCCTCCGGGGTTAGGTGGCATCCTGCAGCGGGTTACAACCCGATCTCTTCAATATATTGGGTATACAAGGTCTCCTTAGGAGCATCCTGACTGCTGCAAGAAATGAAGCGATTGCTTTCTGCTGATCTTGTGGCCGAATCGCTGGCCGGGCGTAGTGCTAGAGGATGCTGTTGTGACGGAGGAGCCTGAACAGACCCACCTTTCTGATGGGTCGGTCTCGAAAAATCGCAGGACAGTTGTGCCCCAGGCCGGACCAGATGATCTGCTCTGCACCCCCGATTCTCCCCCATTTCACCTGAAAATGAACGTGCTTCAAACAGTCCTGTCAGTCCCACGCATTGTGTCTGCAGATCTGTGGCAGCCAAAGTCTTTTATGCCTATTCTACCAAGTACGTCTGCACTTCTCTGTACCTGAATGTGGGAGCAAGAGAGACGCAGAGAAGGTCTCTGGGAGAAGACAGAAGGAGAGAGGTACAGGGAAGAGATCGCGGCAAGGGTCTGCTTGAGAAATGATGGACGAGGCTTTTTTTTGAGCAAAGCACCCGACAGATCATAAGAGCATAAGCAAGTCAGGCTGGAAGGGAACGCAGACGGTCATCTAGCCCCTGCTCAAGGCAGGCTCATCCCTAACTAAACCATCCCTAACTAAACTACTGTCCGTCCAACCTGCTCTTGAACATTTCCAGGGAAGGAGTGATGGATTTCAAAACCCGTTGGCACACTCAGGGGCTTGGGAGGCGTGGTCCATTGGGAGGACAACCTAGGTGATAAAGGGGCACAGGAGCACTGGTAGTCCAAGGCACGGTGGCAGCTGTAGAGGAAGGACGGGAAGCATTCGGCTAACCTCATCAGGACCCGAAATTCAGAAAGGAGCCGTATAAAAGATGGAAACGAGAGCAGGTGACTAGGAGTGAGAAGAAACGAATCCAGCATGGCCCGAGGGATAAACCTCAGAAAAGCTAAAGTAAAAAAAGAGCGAGGACTAGCAAAGGACACCGAAGGCCACAGGAAGAGGGTCTGCAAAGGCACGAGAAGAAAGCAGAAGACGGAGGAAATCATCGCTCCATCGCTAATCACGAAAAAGGGACGGAGAACAGATCGTGCGGAGGAGGCTGAAGTATTTCGGACCATTTTTGCTTTGGTCTCCAGACACGGGTTAATTTTGACAAAGGGACAGGCTCATAGGCCACATATGGGAAGAGCAGACAAGAGCATACTAGATAAAACTGATGTATTTAAGGCACCAAGGTCTGAAGAAATTCATGCTCGAGGATTTAAGGAAGTACCATTAGCAATAATCTTCAGAGTCTCACTGGGGGGGATTGGAGAGCTCCTGAATGACTGAAGAAATGAAAATATTGGAACAAATTATGAAACAACGAACCGATCTAATCCCCTCCTCCTTTTGGGGGGATAACTGGTATAGTGGATGGAAGGAAGCAGCAGCTGTGTTAGACCCCGAATCCCTAGCTGGCTTATGAATCCCAGGGGAAAGGAGGAAAAGCTTTAGCAAAGGTCAGGACTATCACCACGATGAAAAGCTTGACTGAAGTCAAGGACTAAGTGAACCCACCTTAAGGTGGGCGTGCAGTCGGTCGAACGTGCACTCAGAGAACAGGTACTGATGGTTTGCTGTCAAGCTGGGAGTGGGTTTCAAGTGGGATCCCACTGGAGCCGGTCCTGCGTCTGGGTCTATTCAATATTTTTCATTAACAACTTGGATGATGGAGGAGAGAGTACCCTTGTAAAATCTGCAGACAATACCAGGCTGCAAAGGGTTACTAGCGCTCTACGGGGCAGGATCAGAATTAAAAATGATCTTGATAAATTGGGGAAAATGGTCTGAAATCAACCGGATGAAAATCAATAAGGACAAGTGCAAAGTACAACTCCTAAACCGGAGAAATCAAAAGCTTAGATACAAAATGGGGAATTACTGGCTTTGGCAGCAGTGGCTCAGAGAAAGATTTGGGGTTCGACTGGATTGCAAACTGCACCACCCTTTAAGAAAGGTGCAGGCAAATTGGAGGAGTCCTGGAGGAGAGCAACGGAGACAATGAGAGCCGCGGGAAACAAATCCGGCGAGGAGAGATGAAAGGCATTTCGCTTCTTTAGGAAAGAGGCAGTGGAGGGGACAGGTGGCAAGCTCCCTGCATGTAAGTGGTTCTTCTAAAGATGACGGTGATTAATTCCCCTTCCACTGGGGATGGACTAGAAGGAATCAGATTAATTGACAGCAAGAAAATTTAGATTAGCTACTAGGAAGAACCTTGTAGCGATGAGGGTGCGGCACCGGGACGTTGGAGTTGGTGGAATATCCTTCCCCGGGGGATTTTCAAGCACAGGCTGTCAGTGATGAGCTCGCTATAAATGACCCTGCCTCCGTGCAGGGGAATGGACAAGAAACCTCCTGAGAGCCCCCTCAGCCATCCAGCTCTGCGATTTTAGGGATGAGAGTCCCTCCATGGACACGGCCTGGTTTATTATTAAGGACTGCATCACTCCCAGGGTACGGAACAAGAGCACGTCCCTTATTTGAGGTATCACTTCGGCCGCCCCCACAGCACTTGTTTTCCAAGGGCGGTGGCTATCTCTGTGTCATCGGAGTAGTGCACGATGGTAATGAATGACATTGAAAGGGGCGCGCTTAAAAACCCAGCGATGCCATGCGAGCCAGGTGGACTCGAGCAGCGTGCGGTTTAACTCAAGCAAATGCAATGCTTTTAACTCAAAACAGTTGAACTCAAGCAACGTGCTGAAAAGAGAGGTCCTCTGACTTGAGGGCAGAGGCACGGGGAGCTGAGCTGCAAGGAACGTCAGAAAGGAAGGGGAGGGACCCCAAACTGGGCGTGAGGGGCAAAGGGGCCCAAGGAGAGCGAAGCCAAAATGAAGGGCAGGAAGGGTCTTCTGGGATCTTTGAGGGTAGAAATCCACCTCTCCATCTTTTGGGATAGTTGAGCAGCCTTGCCCTCGGCCAAAAGTGCTGTGGAGGCAGGTTTTTAGTTCAGATTGCAATCAGTGCCCAATTTGCTGCTCTGCTTTCTGCTCCCTGCCCCATGCTCCCTGTCCCAGCTGCTGCTTCTTCCTGCCTGGCATTGTGTGGCGGGTCCCCTCTCTGAGCTGCTGCAGGCCACGCACGCGTCCCTTCTGGCACACGCGTCAGTGGGGGCAGATGGCAGACCAAGGAGCAATGGGCTCAACTTGCGCAAGATGAGGTTTGATATTAAGAAGAACTTTCTCGCCAAGAAGGTAGCAAAACGCTGGAACAGGTTACCCAGAAATGGAGGTTTTTAAGACCCAAGTAGACAAAGCCCTGGCTGGGATGATGTAGTTGGGGCTGGTCCTGCTTGGAGCCGGGGGTTGTACTCGATGTGACCTCCTAACATCCCTTCAACCTTCATTATCTATGACTCTGTGTCATGGGTTTGTTGCTCTCCAGGCAGGAGTCTCTAGGGGACAGCTTAGATGGTGGTAGTTTTGGACTTGGAAGAAATAATCTTAGTTGAATAGAGCTCTTATTCTTCTTATTTTTCATTCTGGAAATAATACATAGGGGTATCTGGATAATATTAATATAATTATAAATAATATGTGTGACATCTCAGTGACATCCAGAGGCCCTAGTGTGGCTCAGTATTGTGTAGTGATGGCTGCCGTTGGAACAGCCCGTGTCCCAAAGAATTTATGGCCTCATTTAAGACAAGCCGGAAACAAGTAGGAGTACCAATCCTTCCTCTTCAGCGCCCTACATCCCCACTTCATTGCTTGCCCCAAGATCAAGATTCCCACTGTGCCAACATTAATTGTAACAAATGACTTTGTTAGGAAGGAGGACCCACGAAACTATAGGCCGGTTAGTCTCACCTCGATCCCTGGCAAGCCGTTTGAGAAAATTATGCTGGCACACATCCAGGAGGGGCCAGCAGGGGAATGCATGCTCAGGGGCAACCAGCACGGGTTCATCAGTGGCAGGTCTTGTCAGACCAACCTGGTGGCCTTTTACGATCAGGTCACCAGATCATTAGACGCAGGGGTAGCAGTGGACATCGTCTTCCTGGACTTTCGGGAGGCCTTCGACACTGTCTCTCACCCTGTTCTCATTAAGAAACTGGGGGCTGTGGTGTAGACACCTACACAGTCAAATGGGTCGCCAACTGGCTGGAGGGCTGCACCCAGAGGGTGGTGGTGGACGGGTCATTGTCAACCTGGAGGGACGTGGGCAGTGGGGTCCCCCAGGGCTCGGTCCTCGGGCCCGCACTGTTCAACATCTTCATCAGCGATGTGCATGAGGGGGTAAAAAGCACCTGTTCACATTTGCTGATGACACTAAGGTGTGGGGGGACGTGGGCACACTGGAAGGATGCAACAGGCTGCAGTCGGACCTAGACAGGTTACAGGGGTGGGCGGATGAGAACAGGATGGGATTCAACACAGACAAGTGCAAGGTGCTGCACCTGGGGAGGAACAACCGGCACCGTACCTACAGGTTGAGCAACTCCCCTCTTGTCAGCACGGAGGCGGAAAGGGATCTGGGGGTCATCATTGATGCCAAGATGAACATGGGCCAGCAGTGTGGGGACGCGGTCAGGAAGGCCAACCGCACCTTGTCCTGCATCCACAGATGCATCTTGAGCAGGTCCAGGGAGGTGATCCTCCCCCTCTATGCGGCACTGGTCAGGCCGCGGCTGGAGTCCTGCGTCCAGTTCTGGACGCTGCACTTCAAGAGGGACGTGGACAGCATGGAGAGGGTCCAGAGGAAGCCACTCGCATGATTGGGGGCAGCAGGGCAGACCCTACGGGGAGAGGCGACGGGACCTGAACCTGTTCAGCCTCTGCAAGAGAAGGCCGAGGGGGATCTTGTGGCCCATTACAAACTAGTCGGGGGGACCAGCAGGCACTGGGAGAGTCCCTGTTCCCCCGAGCACCGCCAGGAGTGACCAGGAATAACGGTCACAAGCTGGCAGGGGGTAGGTTTAGGTTAGATATCAGGAGGCGCGACTTCACGGTCAGGGCGGCTAGGGTCTGGAACCAGCTGCCAAGAGAAGTGGTGCAGGCTCCTACCCTGGGGGTGTTTAAGAGGAGGTTAGATGAACATCTTGCTGGGGTCGTTTGACCCCAGTACTCTTTCCTGCCATGGCAGGGGGTCAGACTAGATGATCTGCTCAGGTCCCTTCCAACCCTAGAAACTATGAAACTGTGACTTGAAGATTAGTTTTTGGTAGTTGTTTTACATATGATGCTCGGGACAGGGAAGGTGGACAGCCCTGGCTGCAGTTGGGAAGGACACCTTACAAACTCATCCCATGCCTTGTCATATGCACAAGCCCTGTTGTGCAACATGTCCCCTGCAACCTCCTCCTCCCCCCAGCTTTGTCCTGCAATGTCCCTCTTGTACCAACCCACACAGTGGTATCCTTATGACACTTAGTCCAGCCTGGGGCTGGCAGATGTTGCCATAGTCTAGGGTTGGGTGTTTGACTGGTCAAATAAATTTTGGTTAATTGACCAGTCAAATATCGGTCAAAAATTGTAAAAAATTGCCAATAGGTCCAAATAATACCTAGAAAAAGCAAAGATTAGCAATTCCTGGTCATGCTTCAGTTTCCGATGGTTGTTTCAGGCCCTGCTGCTCCTCTGAACCAAGGAACCCGATAAGTTCTTGCAACCAGTTAAATGTGGAAATTAAGCTCTCTCCATCAGCCCTCGCTTTGCCCCTGAGACGCAGACCAATCACCCAGAAAAGAACCGTCCCAGGTCTTGTTATATTTGGAAAGAAAACAAGAGGCCTGACATCAGGGTGGTGAATAACTGACATGGAAAAAGGGGCAAGCCCTCAGGAGTTTACCAGCCAAAAGCTTGTTCTATCAGAGGCGGCGCCGGTGCCTCTCCTGAGAGCTCGTGTAGACATTACGGATGTCATAGAAATCATAGAATCATAGAAAACAAGGGTGTGAAGGGAGCTCAGGAGGTCATGTCTAGTCCAGCCCCCTGCTCCGAGCAGGACCAGCCCCAACGACATCATCTTAGACAAGACTTTCTCTCTCCAGATCTTAAAAACCTCCAGAGATGGAGTCCATCAACCTTCTCCAGTGCTTCACCACCCTCCCGGTGAGAGAGTTTTTCCTAATATCCAACCTCAACTTCCCTTGCTGCAGCTGGAGCCCATTGCTCCTTATCCCGTCAAGGAGCATCCCACCCTTTCTTCCCCCTTCTTTAATTGCCTCCTGTTGCATCTGATCTGAAATGAGATTACAAGCGCTCCAGGGCTGGGATCATTTGTGAGGATGATTTTTAGTGGAGAACCGTCTAGGGCAGGGGTTCCCCAACTGTGGTGCACATACCCCTGGGGGTAAGCAAGACATCTCTGGGGTGCACAGGAGAAACTGTGTAATGTCAGATTCAAGTTCCCTTATAATAATAATAATTGGCATTGAAGGGATTAGAATATAAAACGTATACTAGTAAGCATATGTGGGCAGCTGGTAAATCTGGAGGGGTCTATGCAAAAAGAAAAAATTTGAGAACCTAGTCTAATGCTCATGGGAGAGGGGCTGTATGGATACACTGCAAAGAAACAGGCCCTGCCTCGTAGTATTTACAACCTTGGTATAAAATGAGAGGTGAGGGGTAGTTCAGCAAACAGACAGGAGATGCACAGAGCACCCGCATGATGACTAGGAGACGTGCAATGTTGTGGCAGTACAGAGCTGTACCCACACAGATGATTGTGCCCTGTCGGGGGAGCTCAGGGAGAGCATATGAATGGAATAGTTAATTCAATGGAAGAACAAAGAAGCAGGATGGAGAGTCAGGAAACCTGAATCCAATCTAGAGAATGAAGTTCGTGGACACACGCAAGTTGTTACAGGGTATGTGCATGTGCATTGAGCAGCGTGTTGTAGGCCACAGGGTGACTGGCTGGAAAGGACAGGTCCCCCCACTTATGAAAGGTGGGAACGGCACCAACAGCAGCCTCTTCGTTGCAGCAGCCTCTTTGGGGACGTAGCAGAGCGGGAGCCAGGACTCGGCCCATTGCAAGGTCACGAAGATTTCCCTCCGGGAGAGGAAGCGGTTCAAAGCAGCATTAAATGGGGATCAGGAGGAGGCCACGTTGCAGTGCCGGAGATGGCAGAGATGCGGGAGCGGCGCAGAGCCCCTGTGTCACCACAAGTATCCAGCAGTCCAGAAAGTTTCCCTGTAGGGCATCTGCAATCGAGAGCAGAGCCCCTGCTGCCTGCTTTGCCTGGTGGAGGGGTCTGTGGGAAACTCAGGAAGTTTTCCCAGAATTAGGCCCCTTCTGCAGGCTACTCCAGGTAGATGCAGCCGCAAATTGGGAATATTGCCCTCCATTAACGCAGGGTTGTCCTCAGAGCGATGGTATGTCTGGGAGGGCTTTCCACGAAGCTGCCTGCAGGCATTCAGGTTGTCATATTTTAACTCAAACAGGCCAAATGTGTTTGACCAGCCCTACAAAACTTCTCACAACTTGAGACCGACTCTCACTCACTCTTGGCATTTACCGTTGCAAATGCATCACCGTTACTTCTGCCTCCCCTTTGCTCTGTTCCCTTTTAATTTTACAGCTTCCTGAGTGCCACGCAGCAAAATCAATAAGTAATTTAGAGCCCAGCAAATACAGAGGAAAACAAGTTATTTTGCACTTTTATAAATATTTTGAAGGCAGAATTATCTGAGCAAACAGGTGCCTGGCCGACTCAGCAGCCCATCCATCAGCATCACACAACTAATTGCGTAAGATCATACACATTTATAATTAAGAGACAAACAAACAAGAGTTTTAAAAACAACCCTCTTGAATCAGGCTGCTCATTTTAATATTTCTGATAAGCTAATTAAGAATAGATTTACACTCCCGTCTCCGTGCTTAACACTTGGGAAACTGGATCTGATCCCACAGAGGCGTAACACGGCTCCGGAGGAAATGCCCAATTTGGTTTCTTTTATCCAGGGCCGAGAAGGATCTCAATGATGCACCGAATCTGTCGTTGTTCAGGGCGAGATTTTGTTCATATCTAGGGCTCTGATAACTCATTTAAATATATTCCTAACATCCCTCGGCAGAGACTATCCCCTTGAGACCTGCTTCAAAGGTCTCTGCTGCCGTGCCTGGGCCTTCAGTCGGTCCCAAGTGTCCTCAGGTGTCCTGCTGTTCCTGGCTCTGGTCTTTGATCCTAGAGATGCTGAAAGATGTCACCTACATTTCAGGGCTGGGAATAGAAAATCATTTTCTGCCGTGACCCCAGGGTGTTCGGCAGGAGCTAAGGTTGAGAGTTGGGTTTAGAGAGTATCACCGACTTCTTTCCCACTTTGCGTCCTATAGACCACGGAGGTTTTCACAGCTGCCAGCAGTGGTGATCCTGCCTTATTTCAGGACAGCCAGGTGTTAATATTCAATGTGAAGAGCAACGAAACGCTTCCGCAAAACATTTGTATTGTCATGAAGCCTCGGAGTTAGCACCACGTTAAGGTGACTGAAGCAGTCCTCGCGTTGTTTCTTCAGAATCGAAGTAGTGCTGCAAGGGATTGTATTTGGACGGGTTTATGTAGCAGGGCAAATTTGGATGGGCTTCCTCACGCTGGGAGGACTGGAAACCTAATTTCAATTCAAACTGAGTTTAAATGCTACACCAGCTGATCTGGACACAGGAAAGGGGTGATGTCTCAGTTCAAACCCCAGTCACAGGACGTCCTGAACATATTCTTTGTTTCATCAAATCATAGAAACTAGGGGTGGGAAGGGAGCTCAGGAGGTCACATCTAGTCCACCCCCCTGCTCCAAGCAGGACCAGCCCCAGCTACATCATCCCAGCCAGGGCTTTGTCCACCTGGGTCTTAAATGCCTTCAAGGATGGAGACTGCACCACCTCTCTGGGTAGTGCTTCCCCACCCTACTCATGGGAAAGTTTTTCCTAATATCTCACCCACATCTTCATTCCTGTCCACAGCCCCAGTCTTGCTTTGACAACCAGTTTGGACTTGGGCCTCCAAATCAAAGCACAATTCAATCAAAGTTGCCCACTTTTACCATTCTCTCACTGTGCCCATGTGAATATTTTGCTTCTGGCTTGCTGGGAATCCCAGGATGCTACGATCTCGCGTGGTTTTGACTTCCACTGAGAGGTTCCCATGGCTCTAACATTGTCACACTGCACTTCAGCAAGCCCAGCACTGCAGGGGTGGGATAACTCTCTTATACCCCTTTGGAAAGGTGGGATCGGTGGCGGAAGTGCATCGATCACAGCTGTGCATCTGCATGTTAGTTATGGTATCTATATGAGCAGATTCAGTCATGAGGGGATGGGCATATTCTCCTGCAAATCAGCAGACCTCCATGCTCTGAAGGCATGTGTCCTTCTGCTCTGTCTAACATTTTCCGCTCTATTTGGTCAGTGAGGCCGCATCTGGAGTCCTGTGTCCAGTTTTCGTCCTCCCATTATAGAAAGGATGTGGACAGGTTGCAGAGAGTCCAGTGGAGAGCAGTGAAAATGGTCGTGGGGCTGGGGGACAGGACTGGTGAGGAGAGGCTGAGGGAAATGGGCTGATTTAGTCTGCAGAAGAGAAGACCGAGGGGGATTGAATAGCAGCCTTCACCTCCCTGCCGGGGGGCTGCAAAGAGGACGGAGCTGGGCTGGTCTCGGTGGGGGCAGATGACAGAAGGAGCAATGGGCACCAGCTGCAGCAAGGGAAGCTGAGGTTGGATATTAGGAACAACTTTTAAAGTAGGATGGTAGTAAAACACTGGAACAGGCTCCCCAGAGAGGTGGTGGCATCTCCATCTTTGGAGGTTTTTAAGACCTGGAGAGAGAAAGCCTTGTCTGGGATGATGTAGCTGGGGCTGGTCCTGCTTGGGGCAGGGGTTGGACTAGACGTGACCCCCTGAGCTCCCTTCCAGCCTGAATGTTCCCGAGTCTCTCTGTGGGTTACATGAGGTTACCAGGCCTTTGGGTAAATTTGCCCCCTGAGCCATTTGTTTTACCCTTGGTCTTTTTCTTGGCTACAGCCCTTATCTTCCTGAGTGTGGTGCTGTTGTTCATCTGCATTGCCGTGCAGGCCTCAGCCAGGTCACGGCCCGTTGTGCTAGGCAGTCTACCGCGGTAGACGATGACCGTCCTACAGAGCTGACCTGGTGGAAGACAAGTCCTCCCTGCCACGTGCCATTGCCACAAATGTTGACTGCTGCCTCGCATGTCCGAACGAGACCGGCGACCAGCTGGTGGCCCCCACAACAGCCGGCTCTCATGTGCCAGGGGAGGCCGTTACGTGCCAGGTAGAACAGGAAAGCATAGCTCTGGGAAAATGCTGGACTGAGGACAAAGCGATTAGGTTCGGTTCATCAATGTTGGCGCTAAATCATCTTACACTCCAGTGACTTTCGCTTGCATGCACATTAAACCCATCAGGAAACCCAACTGGTCGAGCCCGCGTCACGATTTCTGTAAAATGTGATCACACTCGCTGTCTGCGAGTCTATTCTTTGCTGGTGCATTTATACTCCTGAAAGCTCCTGGGCTGGTAAACTGTGGATAATCCCAAAGGCAGGGATCTCCTCTGAGAAGCTTAACTTTGGCCCAGAAGGAGGTAAAAAATTGTTACTAAATTGAATGATCTCCACACTGATCCAACTTAGTATTAGCCCATCAGCTGGAAGCACCTTCGCAGAGCTGTTGTAATGGGTGAACCAATGCACACCCTAAAATCCTGCAAGGTTTGATTTGTATACGACCCTGCCTTAAATTAAACATTTTGGACAAAGTCTCTAGTTTAGCTTGATTAATAGTGTTTTAATGCATTGACTAAGCCAATATGATTTATGATGTCACTGCTTCTACCCAGCTCAACAGACAGGGATGACTCTGTGTGTGTGTGTAAATCTAAGTTAACTAGATACCTAAACCATGGCACTCTCCACAGTACTGGAGCAAATAAATAATCCAGTAATAATCATCATCATCATCATCATCATCATAAACCTTAGCCCTTGAGTAACTCATTTTTCCCAAGTGATTTATAAATATTAACCTGTTCCTGCAGCCCCATTTACAGAGATGAATACATGAATGCTCCCATTTTACAGAGAAGATAACTGATGCGTGGAGGCAGGAACTAGCCTGCCCTGTGTCTCAGGAATCAGAAAGCTAGGATTAGTCACAGACCATTGCTGTAAGCAGGAGAGAAGCCCTCCACACCGCCACTGCTGACGCTAGGTCAGGGGATACTGGTGCAGACACACTCCAGTCACGCGCACGTGCAATATCAGTGATGATAATTTGCTCACGTGATCCTCTCTCATCCACTGATATCAGAGCACTCTTCATGCGTGAGTATCATGCATGAAAAGCGTTGCGTCCCCATTTTGCAGACAAGGGAAGTGAGTCAAGTGAGGTCAAGCGAGTCAAGTCCCTTGCCCACTGGAAGTCCAGGAGACTTAGGAACAGAGTCCAAAGATCTTGTTTGCCAGCCCTGCTCTGCCCTAGACCACGACTGCCTCTCTCCAGGTTTGGCTGGCGCACGCAGGAGGCTGATGCAACCCCACACCGATCCCAGCTCCTCTCCCCCGCCACGTTTCTCACCCGGTGAGTCATGCACAGCGAGGCCAGGAGCGGATCAAACCGAGGCGTGCACTAGTCAGAGGATATTATTTTGCTGGACAGAATATCTCATCCTTCCACACTCACAACCTGTTTATTGACTGCTGAGATAAAACTGCCATGCATTTAATTCAGGTGGAAAGAGGTCCAGCTGAGCAAGAGGGCTGGTGCCCTGCCAAGCAGTAATTAAAAACCTTGATTTATCATAGAATAAACACTGACTAAGAGAGGTAGGTTCACGGACCACTGAGCAAGCAAGCGGAGGGGGTGATGGGGGTAGGGAGAGGACGATAGCTTCTTTCTAAAGTTTCTTTCTGTTGTTTATTTCCCCCCTTCCCTCCAGGTCTAATAATCCACGAAGGGCCCTCAGTTTACCGGATTTTTAAACGGTGGCAGGCGGTAAATCAGCAGTGGAAAGTGCTGAACTATGACAAAACAAAGGACATGGAGGAACAAAAAACAGGGACCAGGACAAACCAACGACCCTCTTCCCAAACCAACCATTCGTCCTCCACCGGTGGTGCAGCCAGCAACTCCACTCCCGCCGACAACGGGGCTCGGGGCCCCGGCCATGCCACGGGCACCCTCTCTGACCACCACTGTGCTTACACCATCCTGCATATACTCAGCCACCTGAGGCCTCACGAACAGAGGAGCCAATCTAGCACTAACAGGGAGCTCGTTATGAGGGTTACGACGGTCTGAGCTAAGATTTCAGGAGGCCTTAACGCGAAGCAGAGGAGCCGAGGAACTCTACCGCAGAGGAGCATGGTGTGCCTTTTTCTTTCTTTTTTTCTTTTTCCCTTCTTTCCGTTTTCTTTTTTGTAGCTGCACAAGGCGTATACGCGACACATGGCCAACTGAGGAGGGAGGAGGAGGGAGAGGCAGAGCCGCGCACCCATGCTGAAGAGGTTCATTTTTTTTCCAGCCAGTAAATATTAAAACACGAAAAAAAAAAAAAACAACCAACAAAACAAGTGCAATACAGACTAAAAACTGAGGAGGCAGAGGTTTGGGGGGACACGGAGGAACAGCTGGTATTAGCATGTCTTACAAGTTTTATTACCTGGGATGGGTAACGTTTGTTTTCTACATACATCCACACACGCACGCACGCACGCGCACCCCGCACGCGGAGTGGGATGACGGCAACTGGAGGGAGCGAAGGAAGCAAAGTATTTTGGAGTATTTGTCAAACCGGGGGACCCAGGGATGGGAGTCGTTGTATTTCCTACATCATTCTGGAGCCCTGTACTCTTTGTGATGGGATATTTCCAGTGAAATGGCTTGGGATTTTCAGTATTGATTTAAAAGAGGGGGAGAGAGAGAGAGAGAAAGGCAATTCCTTCCAAATTTCACCAAAACCACCCCCCTGATTTCACAGTTTCCCACCAAAGGAGGCTCTGGGGTGGGGGGCCTGGGAGGGGAGTTGCGTGACCTTTGAATGTTTTGGGTGAATGTTGTACAGAAATGTTCGGCGGGTGTTTTCAAGCACAAGTCCTGGTGTGATTTATGCTTTCATGAGCCCAAACTCAGCGCCCAACCTTTCTCACTCATGGAAACCATCTCCCATGCCGACTTCCAGGTCACCTTCCTCCCATTGCCCCCGGCTGAACACGTAGGGCCAGGCCCAGCCCCTCAGGGTTTCTCCTGCGCCAGCGATTCATCCACTCATCAGACACGTATTGTTTTTTCGGATGTGTGTATCCCCGCATCAGAGTCTCTCTTGGTCCTCTACGTTAAGCCCTCAATCTCCGGTTTGTTAGCTCATCGTCTAGTCTATGCCATTCAGTCATTCAGCAGAGACTTCAGTCTGCAGAGGGAGCACAGTCCCTACCTTACTTTATTACACTTTTAATAAGTGTCCTTCTCATAGGACTTCTCCATGGAGGTGCCAGTTGCTCTTCAAGAACGCGCTCTTTCAATGCACAATGGCTGACTCCTTTGTGGGTATTAAAGGGACACTGTCAAGTACTTTTTAAATAGTTTTTAGGGTTTTTTTATTACTCTCCATTGTTTGTAATATTCTCTTTAAAAGCTTGAAAATAAAATTTCTTTCCCTACTGATTTTGTCCTTTTCCATTTGACATACGCTCTTCTCCCCGCTTCCCCCACCTCCGCTCATGCCACTCCCCTCCACCTCTCTCCCTCCTCCTCCTCCCCCTTCCTCCCCTCGTGCTGTAACCGGGTGTCAAACGTTTACATCCTTTCCACGTGCCCCAGCTTCCCTGAAGACGCGTGCCCCAGCCCCGAGGAGCAGAGCTGTCTTGTTACCCTCGCATCAGTGGACAAACAACCAGTGCCAATATCGGGCGTTGACTAGGTCTGGAGCAATGGCAGTCGCAATTTCAGCCCCCAAGTCTGGCCGCTGGCCACCCAGAGCCAAATTGGAAGCGCCTAAATCACATTGGCTTGATTTTTCAGACGGGCTGAGCTGCGGGTTTTGTGCTACCAAACTTCGCCGTAAGATCGAAACACCTCTCGCAGCCTCCGCTGGAGGCTCAGCACCTCTGAAAAGCAGGCAGAGCTGAATTGGGCCCTGCCTGTGGATTCCCATTGCCTCATTTATGGCACCCAGACTTGAACCTGCCAGCCCTCCAGTGATGTATGCAGAGTGCCGACGAGAGTGGTGTTTTACGGGAGGTGACGTTTTAGGCCTCAATTACTTGACAGTGTCCCTTTGAATACCAAACTACACCAAAACAGGAGTTATGGCAGATGAGGAGTGAGATGAGGTACAGAATCAGAGTTGAGCTCTGCCCTAAATGACCCAAAACAGGCTTACCCTGAAAGAGCCGCATGCATGGAGATGATCTCGGGGGCCGGCAGCACCGGGGGTATTTGGCCTGTCTTGCGGTCTGCTGAAAGAGTGCTTTTGGGTGCTGGGGGAGAGGCGGCATTGAAAAGCCCTAGAAGCAGCTCCCCAAAACAGCAGGTGCTGGAGGGAGCGTGTCCTTCGTCGGGCTGCTCCCACGGCCAGGGATAGCAAAGTGCAATTGAAGCAAACGATCACTTGTGGTGCAGATGGGCAGGCAATTAGCCATAACATCAGTCCCCCGGCTGCATTTAGTAAGGAAAAACCTGTCCTTTCCTCGGGGCGAGCAGGCTGTGGACACGCATCATGGCTTTCACAGCCTGAAAGAGAGGCATGGTCCGGGCGCATCATCTCACTCCCGCTCTGCCGCTGACTCTCTGTAGCCTTGAACAAGTTCCTGAACCTTCTGGCTCAGCTCCCCAGCCACAAAATGGGGACAATAATACTTACCTACCTCACAGGGGGGACGTGAGCATCCGTGTTCGTGAAGCCCGCTAAAGCACCAAGGCCAGTCCGTACCCGAGAGGGTAACGAAGTGGTCGGTGGGAATGGGCACCACACTGTTTGGCTGGACGCAACCCAACCAACTCACCTAGGTGTATCATAGCCCCTACACCACTCGCGGGGACTCTCCTGTTGCTGAAATGGGTGGGGTGCTGTCCCGAGTCCCCATCCCCTCTGTTGCATGAAGCTCTGGATGGCTGTGGCGTGCGGCGTAGTGACAACCATGGTGTCCCACTTGGCCAGGGATTTGTTACGACATTTTCTACATACATGTTTTCCATATGTTGTACTTAGAAATAAACCTTCCAGTGACAGCTGGCATTTCTGGGCCTCTGCGGTTGAGTGGCAGCAGCGTGCATCCTGTCTGCAAGTCCTTCGTGTCCGTCTGCCTGAACGCCATCCAGAGCCCACTGCCGAGATGTTTCACCTTCCAAGAGTTTTTTGTTTGCAAATCAAAGACCTCTCTCACCTGGGTTCATTTGCCTGACATAAGCCTCCTGGTCAGCGATTGCTGGTCAATCCTTCGGTGATGAGAAGCACATGGATACCAAGGTAGATAATAAAGGGAGCTGGAAATTGGCCCGAGCAGTTTCCTAAGCATGTTAGCTGTCCGTGCGAGAGCTGCCACCAGCCCAGCGGGCCCCAGGAGGCCAGGTGTAACTGGAAACTCTGTGGTCAGATCAGCTCATTTCTGAGTGAGAAGATGCTGGGTCTCTGAGGCTGCTGGACTGAGAGCGAAGGGTGCAAGTTTGGTTTCTGGCAGCCATACCAGTTAGCATCTTCTCCCCATAGCAGAGTTTCCTCTGCTGTCTCCCCGCTCTTTCGGCCGCTCTGCAAGGTGCAAATAGGAGGTGATTTGCCCCTGAGCTCTTAGCTAAAACCTGAAAACCATGTTGTGTAGAGGAGAGGGTCACAACAGCAGGCGGGACAAGGAGCCAGTGCTCAAAAGTGCTGCTCCACAGAAGGCAACTCTTCACTGACCTCTCTTCACCGCGCATCTTGCCTGCTTTCTTGGGCTCTCTTTGCTTTGGAAGAGGGGTTCGCTGCAAGGCAGCCACCTCTGCAACCTGCGTGGATGGAAGGAAGCAGAGTCCAGCCGCTGCTTCTCCGGGTGCAGAAACCCCACATCTGAGCGCTGGGCGCAACCCAGTTTTTGTGCTTAATGCACCAGCCGGGGGAGGCCGGTGGACCGGAGATCGGGGATTTCTTCCTTAGCTGTGATGGGGCACCTCGTGCCTTCTTGGGGATGTTTCTGCTCGCTCTGAATCCTGTCCATACTACCTTCCGCCCCCCAAATGGCTGCTAGTCTGCATCGCTCTTCCATTTGCTCCACAAACCCTCCCCTTTTCAGTGCAGACCTTGCAAGGACTCCTTCCGCCCACGTTCCCTACAACCGAGACTGTACTCTGGACCCTTCGCAGTCCATGCTTCCCCCTCCGCTGCCCCTCCTCGAGTCCCGACCCTCAGCGTGGTCGGCACGCTTTCATCTGTGCTCAGTTGGAAATCTGGGGTGCGTGCTGCCAACCAGCGCTCACAGAGACCAAAATGCACGTGCAAACCAGCGCACACCGCTCCCCACTTGGGAAGCCAGCGCCGGTGGGGGTGGCTCTCATGAGAAATACATGAGTTTTTCTCTTGTTCTGCTTTTAATAAGGCTGGGCCTGTGGTTTTCCGAGGGGGGCCTTGATGGTAGAGGTGGATCGTTCCACTGCAGCGGATGGCCCTAGAGGAAGAACAAATGAGCCGCATTTGATTCAAGAAAAGCTACAAGAAGTGTGGGCGCGTGTCTCTCATTGTGGAGCAGAGTGCCTGCCTTTGCAAAGAGGCAGAAACAGTCAAATCCAGAGAGAGATTAGTTGCATTTTAACTCAGGGAGACAAGAAAAACCTTCTCACACCTTCCAGATCCCTGACGGCCCAATATCCCAGCCAGCCTCCTCTGGACTGGGACATTTTCTGGAGATCATCCTTCACGAGGACCAGGAGACCCCTGGCCTTGTCAGGCTGCTAGCCATCCCTCTTCAAGGGGCAGGCCTGCCCTTTCTTTCCCTTTGAACAGACCTGCCCCGTGTCTCAAACGTCTTTTGGGTTGATGCCACACGGTGAATGACACGTGCACAGCATCACACGTGCGGTGCTGGTGACCGAGCGAAGTATTGCAGGTGGTAACCCATCCTCACACGGGGTCTGAGCACGTTTGAGCTCCGGCACTGCAGGTAGGATCGGGAAGCCCACCCAGGCCTCTCACCCGGCAGTAAAGGGCATGAGGGCAGGGAGCAAAGTGATTGCTTTCTCAATGTATAAGTTCAGTCAGTTCCCGGCAGTCCCTGCTACTGCTTATCGGTCCAGCACGGTGAAGGAAAATCAGTGAGATCCAAAGAAAGACTGATGTATCCTACTGAGATAAGGCCCCTTGGCTAGCGATGCATTTGCCTTAATGGCTAGTGTCTAGAGAGCTTCAGCCCCTGCACCAAATTCACAACCTGCTGCATCCTTTTCATTGCTATACCCGGGTTGCTAAATTCTGCACCTCGCTGTTGCTCTGTTTTTCCAGCCCTGGAGCAGAGACAACTACAGTATGAACGCAGTGGCCCATTTGGCAAGATGGCTCTATTGTCTGCCATGTATTCGAGCAACTCAGCACAGTCGTGAGCAAAAGCACACAGGCACCTGGAGATGAGAAACTAGTGCAGGGTCTTATTGTATCAACACTTACCTCATTGTTTGCATCTAAGGCAGAGGTGCTGAATAAACCAAGTTTTCCCATACAGAGCATCCCGTCTAGTGCGACGAGTTTGACCCTGTGTAGTTATAGAAACAGAATCGCAGACAACGAGGGTTGAAGGGACGTCGGGGGTCACGTCTAGGCCAAGCCCCGGCTCCAAGCAGGACCAGCCCCGACTACATCACCCCAGCCAAGGCTTTGTCTACCCAGGTCTTCAAAACCTCCAAGGATGGAGACTCCCCCACCTCTCAGTTTCAGTGCTTTACTATCCTAGTGAGAAAGTTTTTCCTAATATCCAACCTCAACTTCCCTTGCTGCAGCTTGAGCCCATTGCTCCTTGTCCTGTCACCAGTGAGAACAGCCCAGCTCCATCCTAGTTGCAACCCTGTGAAGGGAGTTGAAGGTTTGTCGTTGGAGGTTTGATCTAATATCTGTTTTGTTGGATACAAGTAGAACCAACCCTGACATTTCTGAGTGGCTCAGAAAAAAATATCTTAATTCCTTATTCAAATTACCTCTGCATCATTAAATGAGTTGGTGCTTTGGAAAGAGAGAATGAAGTCATTCCAGTTCTAAAAGAGGAGAAACAAGTTTAAGCAATGACTACCCCCCCATCTCAAGATAAATAAAGTGGAAAGAATATTTAGTTTACTGAATCTCAGAAATAAAAAGAAAGTCATGGCAAGAGCTTCTGAATGGCATGCTCTTGTGCTAAGCAAACAGGTTGGAGAAAGAAAATTATCGTGTGGGATTCTTGGCCAATTCTCTGGTCCTATTGTTTCTAAAACGAACATTAGGAAATAGAGATCCTTGGCTCTTTGAGCAGATCATAGGCGAAGGGCCCCTTGGAAATTATCTGAGCCATGCTCAACCAAGCACAAAGAAGTATTAGCACAAGGACCTGGAGCCGCAGGAGCCAGTTTAATTGACAAAAGATGGCATCCTCCAACCTGGAGAAAGAGAGAGAGATTGGTTCCTATGCCACATTGGCAGCGTTTTTCCTCGGCCACGCTGCTGGTGTTGATTCCAGCCAGTTTATGCTTGCCCCAAAAGCAACCTGTTTTTCCAAGTGTTTTGGAAAGCAGCGATGTTTTTTTCAGAGCACAGTGAGCTGAGGAAAATAAAAATTAGGACCTGAGACAACAGGGAGAAACTATTCACTACATTTTGTTACCGTCACATGCCAAGACCTGCTTTATGGAGCTGGACAAGGATCTGGATTCATGTCCCGGCCTGCCAATAACCCCAGCGCCTTCCCACAGCGTAACTTTCTGCCAAGGGATTAGCGAATCCCTCCAGGTAGCGATCATTAGCCAGCAACGGTAACACGCAGCTTTCAGCATTCCCCTTCCCTATTTGTGCCATCGCATTAAGGCAGTGACATCAAGATGTCGTTGTTACAATGCCAAGTGCAAATCACGGTTGCTGATGTCAACGTGGTCGGCTGGTATCCTGGAAGTCAAGTCAATATTTGCAGGCAGGTACAAACTTTGGGTATTAGCAACGGCACAAAAGCCCAAGCGTCTCCTCTGGGCCGCAGGGTGCAGGCAGCAGGCCGACAGCCCCAGAGCAGAAAGTGCTTTGGTACCAACGCTCGTCAACAGCATCACGGTCCTTGAGGGTCCAGAAACTTGGGCAGATAGTCTACCTTTGCATGGCTCAAGTCCATACTGTCCATCCTTGCATGGTCCAAGCTGTGGCTCTTCCAGGCTCCATTTTTCCCTACCACGCTTGTATGGCCTGTGAGGGTGATCCTCCGTCCTTGTCCTCCCTTTAATCTCTACATGGGAGGAAGACGCGCTGCACCTGGCCAAGCCGATATCCCCTGAGACAGAAAAATGGGGTTCTCTGAACCCAGGGCCTGAATATTTAGCTCCGGTTCCTGAGAGTTATGTTCCTGACTCGCTCTCTCACCCGTTACAACCCTACCCTTCCTGGGTCCAGGACACTGGGGGGCCCACTGCAGTGAGGGGCAAAGCAACACGTCCATAGGAGCGTGTCAAAAGCCGACAGCCGCGCACTTGGACTGCTGAGCCCAGACCGGCCTCTTCTAGGTGCTCCCCAATCCAGACTGGCGCCGCTGTGCTGAAAAGCTGCCGTGTTCTTACCTCGGGGTAACACGCACACGTAGCACGGTTGCTGCCATCCTTTGCTAAGGTCCCAGAAGCGTAAGGTCAAGCCCTGTTGGCCTGAATGCTCTCCCCAGTCACCCCCAGCCCATCAAAGGTAGGCAGATGCCTGATACAGGATGCACCACTTCCCCGGGTGGCTCTGGTGGTAGAAACAGCCTGTTTCCCCCGTGTGAGCCCAGTGGGCTCAGACAGACCCCCGACACAACCCTTCAGCTAGCGTGCATGAACTATCCCAAGGTCAAGCCACAACCAGGATGGCACCGTTGAGTTTTACCACCAGATAAGCCCGGAGATAACTCCCTGCTTGGCGCTGACCTCGTCTAGTTTTAGTGCGGTAAACCTGAAGCGCGTTGTCCACCTTGGGTTCGACAAGCCGGCACGGCACGTAGGGCTGCCAGCTCTGTTCGAAACGCCGACATGCCTGCGACGCACAGCGCGAACGTGCTCGTGTATCTCCGTTGCGGAGTACGGTGCGTAGACTTGACGCCAGGATGGCAAGTGCACAATTTAAACCCTGCCCCAGACTACTATATAATTCAGATTCAACATTTAATATTTATTTGAACGAATGACCTATCATTTATCTCCCAGGTGGCTCTCGGCAGTCTCCTGGAGATGTATATCTAATTCCTGGAGGCTTTGGGATGATCCTGGAGGGTTGGCAACCCTCGGGTGCAGTTGGGGAGGTGTCTGGCAACAGTTCCTGAGAAACTGGACCAGACTGAAAAGCACCCTCTCGCCAGTCCATGTCATGCCCATTACTTACCCCAGGGTAAAAAGCACATGGATTTCAGCTGTGCAGACAAGGCACAGGTGCCAGTTCCCTCCAGGTAGGCAGGTAGCAAGAAGGGCAGCAGTTGGAGAGGGCCTTTCCCCGGGTCTTCACCCCCCGTCACGTGCGCTTGCAGCTCCCAGGCCAATTCTGCGCCTGCTCTGACCCGTACATCGCTGCCGAGCGCCGGGGCCTGATCCCCTGCTGGGGTGGGGTCCCCGAGAGGCGCGACGTGTCCCTTCCTGGATCACTGAACCCCACGGATCTGAATCACGATGTCCATGAACCGATGAAACTGTGCGTGTCCACATGAAAATCCTCCATTTGAGACTTTCTATGGAGGCTTTGGGGGTTCAGGAACATTAATTTTTGGCAGGCACCAAGGGGGGGGGGGGGGGGGGGGGGAAATCGAGGCTGCAGTTTAACTTTCACCCGTCTCTCGGGGATGATTTTTGTTTAAAGGAATGACCATGCTCACGTGTGTTACTGTCCCGTCATTCTCCTGAATCCAAGCGCTTGACGTGACCTGAGGTTTATTAGAAAACTATTCTTAGCTGCTTAAGGTTGTTTTCTAATGAAAAGATCCGTAATAAAAAAAAGGAAATGAAAGACTTTCTTAATCTTTTTCCTCTCCTGCTCTGTCAACCTGTAGCACACACTGTGAAACTGGCTTCCTCTGTTTATTGCCATTCCCAGTCAATAAAGCTCTTGATTTCTCGCCATGACTCACAAAGGCCCTTATGCAGTGAACTTTGTCATCTGCCTTCGTGCCCTGAACAGATGTCACGGTTTGACGTGGAGGGTTTACAAATCCATAAATCAGATGCATCATTTTTCTTATTACGCTTATTATCCGCTAGCATTTATTACTTTTTTTTTTGTAGCCCGGTGCAGTGGAAGCCATTAAAACCTAGCATTCGCCAGACCTTGCTATCCAGCTTGCACGGCTCCTGACTCTTGGGGCAGAAAAGTGCGGTAAGTTCAGATCTCATCACTTGACAAACTCAAGTCGCACCCACTGACACATGTAGGACCTTTTTCAGGGCGGTGCTTCCCGGTCACGGAGGTAGCAGTGTCAGGCCCAAGAGTGCTTGAGAGATGAAAAGCGCTGTGCAAAGTTCGCGCCCTTGCTAATGTGCGCAACAGGCAGGATAGGCACAAATGGGGAAACTGAGGCAGGGAGGAACAACTGGGCTGAGCTCGCAGAGAGCACCTCCCAAAACCGACCCCTGCCTCTGTGGTCCCTGCAGACGCGCTGTCCTGGGTGCGCGGAGAGGAGCCTGGCGCAGCACGGCCGAGAGCAATCGCAGCGTTTCCTGCACTGTCCCACCATGCCCCCCATCGTCCATCCCGTGCCCCGAGGGGGATGCTGCTGAGAGGCAGAGACGGGAACCCGGCCTCCCGGCTCGGTCGATACCCACCGTCTTGGCTAGAGCGACTGGCAAGGCCCGGGCACGCGTGGCGAGCCCCTTGCACAAAGCCCGGCTTGGGCCTGGAACGTGCTTCTCGAGGTCTAGGGGAAGCCCATGGAAATGTCGAGCTACTTGTGCATGTCTTGTTTCCAAATGCCTCGCAGGCACCAGAGCCGCGAAGCCGGGATGCAACACGCCCAAATCCCGGCCGCCTCGTTGGGGCTCAGGCGCGTTCAAGACGGATTTCACCATCGTGCCTGGGCTGATCCTTCGGGATTCAGGCCTGACTTCGAACACCCCCGGGTTCAGACAACTCGGCTGCGGTGGGCGGGGGTGGAAATTGTTTAACCAGGACAAGGATGGCGGCAATTTGGTCTAGAACAAGCAGCCCGCAAAGCCAAAAATGACTGCAGCACAATGAACGGAAACCCCCACGCGCCTGGCGGGCACGGCCTCTCACTATAATCCCCCAGTCTGCAGGTTCGAGCCTCAAAGCATCCGCGGCACCCGTGACTCCCCAAGGAAAATGTCTGCACCTTCCCCGCCAAAACTGCAGCCATAAAACAGATCAAGCAGCAGGCTGGGTTATTAATTTAAAATCAAGACCTTCTAGTGCCTGCTCCGCTGCAGGCAATGGGGGTCCCAAAGGGGTTGGCCTTGGATCAGACTGCAGCCTCGGGACTCTCCCCTATGACTCCTGGCGATAGGATCGTGGTAGTGAGATGCAGAAAGCACAGCTGGGGAGTGAGTCCAATTCCTCTGCCAAAATAGGGCCGATTACATTTTTGCATAACCCACTGCTTCGCCCCTTTCTCCATACCGCTGGGCCCAAATTATAGATGAAAATGAATCCGATAGGGCAGGACAGCTGCCGTTAGGTGGATGCAGCGGGATGCATACATTTGGATTTGCGTTGTGTCATCGCAGGTACGTGGGATCTGAAGCTCGCTAAGGGCGCGCGTCTAACCCGCTGTGTGAGCACACGCGCTTCACGCGCATCAGCTGCTTGCCGTCCCGAGGTATCTACCTGCCTGCCTCTTTGGCATGAAACGAAATGAAAACGCCTGCCTGCCTGTTTGACTCACCGCCTCGAGCAGGGGTTGGTCCTCTGTGTCCTCTCTTGGTCAGTGTGGCGTGCAAGCGAACACGTGTACAAGCGCCCTGCCAGGATATTGTCCATGCAAGAGAAGGACTGCGCAGGCTGGCTTGTCGGCACAAACTTGGCCAGTCTGATTACCAACAAAGCGCCAGCTCGCCGACGGGCTGGTCCAGGATGTCGTTCTGGTATGACACGGGCACCGTCCACGCTTGTTGGCATCCCCTAAGCCTAACACAAATCCCAGAGATAGCTCATCCTTCCTGTGCACCTGGATCAAAGCAATTCTGTGCATTTATATAACAAGCCCTGCTGTCTGTCACGGGCGGTCTGGTGGTCTCCTCCAGCCTGCTTTGGTCAATGCTCTTAGCAAAAGCTCTACGTGAATTATATATGCATTCATCAGTGCTTTTATTCATCAGGACTCCTGTGAGGCGTACACTACACTGATTGCTAGGGCGTCTGTGGGCTCCCGGCTGCAAAAAACTGCTCTCATGCCTTGCTCACCCCTGTGATCCGAGGGCGGGTGCTCACCCTACCACAATTGTCAGCCGGTGGACAGGGCAAGGGTCTGGTCGATGCGGGCTCTGCTTCTGGCTCTGATTTTCTGCATCCCCTAAGAGCCAGCTTTTCAAGTGCTCGATGCCCCACGCTGCGAGACCTCTCCATGTGCCTGCTCTTGCTCTGTGATAATTAAAGTGAATCTACCATATCTTAGCCCTGGATGAAAGAAAGGGATACGTTAATTCAGTTTAATTCTCCTATTACAAGGTAAGAGCAGCCACAGACAGTCACCGCAGAGCAGCTGCGGGGCGATAAAGCCCCTCAACTCCCTGTGATTTATTTGCCTCTATCCCTACGATGGTGTCCTTACCTCGCTGAAGTCCTCAGCTAGTTCCCTTTTAGTCTCTCTGTGCTTCCCCATTGATAAAAAGTGTGGGATGTCACTTGTATACCCTCATCGGTCACTTGGAAATCTCTCAGTGAGCATTATTTTGAACGTAACTCACTGAATCATAGAAAAGCATAGCTGGCAGGACCCTTGGGGAGGTCACATCTAGTCCCAACCGCCTACTCAAGGATCGTCCCTGGCTAAACCAGCCCAATGACAATTCCTCACTGACCACAAAAATAGCAGACATTTTAACCCTACGCATCTGAGCTGGAGCCTCACCACACTTCTCTTCTAGCAGAGAATAATTAAGATGTCACTCTCCCTCTCTCTCTCATTCTGAATTTTGCTGCAAGCTAGGAGCAACAATTAGCTAATTTGAACAGCGTCTCATTATTTAATGCACTAAATAACAACACGTCTGGAAACGCATTTAATTTTTTAAAATGCTAACAGCGCTTTCTGGTTTTTCAGAAGCACTATGAACTTTACTGTTTCATTCAAGTCTTGTTGTCTTTCTCAGCTGGCACGGGTGAGAGCATAATGAATTGTTTTCAGTGATGGAAAGAGGGGGGAAAAAAGCCATGCTAAATCACATCATGCTGATTCCCATTTGATAGGCAATCTCTGGCTTGCTTTCTTTTCACTTTTTCACCACCCAGATTACATTTTGTGCTGGGGAAAAGTACCTGACTGGCAGCTCTGGAAATGCCCCTTTGTTTCCTGCCCATGCAGGGTCCCTGCCTCCATGCACAGCAGCGTAAGAGTGATGTTGTAGCTGTGATGGTCCAGAAATTATGCAAAAGGCAAGGATTTCTTTTATTGGACCAGCTATGTAGTTAAGATAAAGTTAGGTCTCACCCAAGGAAGAATGCCTTGCATTCAAACTTTATCCCAACTACCTAGCTGGTCCAACAAAAACTATCGCCCTAATAAGTCCTAATGCACCATACAGGCCTTTGAAATGTGCTTTGTCTCCAAAGATCACCTCTAAGAGATGCGAGAAGGGTCTGGTCTCCATAGTCTCTTACAGCTTTGGTTCCTCGGCTCCTTGTGCCAAAGAAGGGACCAATTCAGGACAGTCCAGCCGTGGCAAAGATGACCGCCCCGATTGCACCGGGAACCGGAGGGCAGCCACCAAACATCACAACTAAAGACCCAGGTGGCACAAGGCCTGCGTCTCGCCGTGTCGCTTCCTGCTTGCAGCCTCTGCCCTGCTTTTCCAGGGGAGACTCGTGTCCTTTGGTGTCTAACCTGAGTCACGGCGTAGGGGCCTGACTCCCGAAGGGCAGGGGCTCGTTTCCTGAAAGCCGAGTCCCTTCGAGATGCCCCAGTTTGAAAAGTCAAGCCTACGCGTCGAAGTAATCAGGGCCACTCCAGATACAGCAGCTACTATCAAACCGGGAGCAAGCCCGAGCAGACAGCTGCTCCGTAACAGCAAGGAAGCCAGTGCCACAACCAACACAATTTGTGCCTGCTGCTGCTGCATACAGCTTGAATAATTGCATCGAAAGAATCTCTCCGAGCTTGGCTTGGGGGAAATCGTGTCTTCGCTTGTATAGAAACAACAGAGAGTGTGTGTGTGTGTGTGCGCACGCGCGCGTGTGTGTGTGTGCGCGCGCATGTGTGTGTGTGTGTGTGCGCGCGCATGTGTGTGTGTGTGTGTGCGCGTGTGTGTGTGTGTGTGACTGAGAAGGGAGGGGCGAGGGAGGTTATGTCTCCAGGTAGATCGGAGCAGCAGTGACAGGTGCACCGCGCCGGCTGGCCTTGATGAGAAGGGCTGTCTCAAGCTGGGACAGCTTCTGGCTTCGGAAATGGCAACTGGAAATAGCGAACCGGGGCAGGTACCTGCCGGTCTAAAGCAAACAAGCAAAAGGGAAAAAGCCAACCATACAGGGGTGTGTTGAGGCAGAAACACGTGGCCTGGGGAAAAAGTGAACAAGTGGAGGTGTCTGTCGGTGCTGCTCGCCCATCTGTCAGCCGGTTTTCTACCCCCGCCGCCCCACCTCACCTTGCGTGCGTGGGGAAGTACTTACCTCTCATCCTGCGGGTCCCTGTTTTGTCAGCACCTGCCCGCCAGCCCATCTTCTGTTTGGTTTTCAAAGGCAGCATCTGACGGGCGGGCCTGAAGACTAAAACCTCCGCTCGTCTGCGCAGCCTCTCCAACGAGAGAGCCCGTTACGGGGCAGAGACATGGAAATGCTCGTGGGCACTCTCGGATCAGCCGCTCAAGTCACGTCGGGTGTCTAGGTTCTCCTTTTGGGCCGGATTTGAACCTATATCACGTGGCCCGGTCACCCCTGAGTCATCTGGACCCCTCTCAAAGTTTTGAAGTGTGGCTATTATTTCCTCCAGTGTCCGGGTCGTAGCCGTATTGGCCTAGAGGAAAAAGCAGCCTGGGCTCATGGGGGAGGCGAGCTCTTTTATTACAAGATTTTGGCCAAAGATCTTTTTGGCCAAAATCTTGCTGGTCTACTAAAAGAGACGACTTCTCCCGTGAGCCCAGATTGCTATGCCGTTGTGCACGGCCAGCTGTGACCTCGGCCCCACGCCTGGATGGGCTTGCAGCGCGCTCCCTGGGCTTGCGCCGTAAGCGGTGCTCCCCCGCCTGCTGCCAGCAGACCTCCGGCGTGCTCCTCCTCCGTTTCTGCTGCCGCTGTTGATGCTCGGGAGGTTATGTAACCCGTCTACTATTTTGATTTAATCGGCTGAAAAACCCCGTATTGTTCCAATTTCTATTAATAAACAGAAGGGCTGTTCTTCCAGCGGTGGCTGCACCCCGGCGTAATGAGGATCACAAAGGCATGCCGACCAGCATGAATCAGCCGTCTCGTCCAATCAATAACGTTAATGAATTCAGCGGTTCTCATTGAACCTTGGCCTATGGGGGAGGGTGCGCGGGGGAAGGAGTCCTTAAAAAACTCAACGTTTTCCTTTCCCAGACCTCTTTTACTGATAAACCCAAGGTCTACAGGTTTATTTGTGGTTTTCCTACTCTTGTTTTTAATGAGTTCGTGCTCCTGCTAAATGACTTGAAAAAAAAAACACAACACCCTGCAGACTGCGCCAGCTGAATGAAATCTTCGAGTCGCAGCTTAGGAGAGCCAAATCCTTTGCTTTGCTCACGTCGCACGTGGCTATGCTTGAGCGAGCCTCATTATCCAGAGTGAATTCAGCGCTGGGGCAAGGTGCTGGATCGCTCTGCCAGTGCACCTCATCTCTAACCTAAAAGGATCGCTGTTGGGGGGTAACGTGGGGGTGACACCCCCTCTCTCCTGAGCAAAGTGTACGCAACTAAATTAAATCAGTAAAGCCCCACAAAACCCGGCAGCCAGACAACAGCAGCAGCAACAGATGTTCTTCTAGAAATGGGAGAGGACATCACGAGGGCCATTAGACGCCCTGGTAGAGGAGGCAGTCAAATACGATGATGGGCAGGAGCCAAAAACACTAGGGATGACCTCTGGATAAGGAGAAAAGAGGTGGACAAGTCGGAGAGAGTCCAGTGGAGGGCAACAAAAATGGTTCGGGGGCACATGGCTTGTAAGGGGACCTTGAGCAATTCAGTCGCTAAGCAAAAAAGAGTTTGTCTGCAGCCCACCATTATCATGCTTCTCTCCTGCTGGGCATCGAGGCCATCGCACTGGTTTTCCCCAGGTCCTGAAGAGTGCAAGGACTTCTCTCCCGCTGAATTTCCTGTGGAAGTGCCAGCCTTAGGAGTGTAAATTGACTGCCACCCAAACGATCTCATCTCCCAGGCTGAACTCTGCCCTCACCTGTCAGAAATCCTAAAATTAGGGTCTCCCTGGATGCAGAATAATTATGGTAGAGGAATGATGAAAATCATTTAACTCCTGCTATGACAACAGGGTGACGGCAGTTAGATTAAAGATGCCCTTTATGGACCATCATAGAAGAAGCAAACATGATAATGAATGAGTTAATTACAGCAGCATTCGAGGCCGATGCTACCCATCTGCTGCCTTGATTAATTAAAGCTGATGACAAGGAGACCTTCTCGGGTCTGAAAGCAATTAATTGCCAGAGTCCGCAATAAATCTACCGGTATCTCTGACAGAGCAGACAGGACTGGTCCACCTATAGCAAACCCCAACACTGGGGAGCATCGAGGCTGAAGTGGAATCGGGAGTTTAAAATATCTCCAGTACATACGAGTGTTTAAGTATAAGACAGAGACTTCAGGCCTATCCAGTGTCACGTCTAACTTATCCCTTCCTTTTCTTCCCATTTCTTCTTTCCTCTCTTTTATCTCTCCCATCCTCTTAAGATGGGGAGGCCACATCTGGAGTCCAGTGTCCAGCTGTGGGTCCCCACGACAGAAAGGATGTGGACGCATTGGAGAGAGTCCAGTGGAGGGCAATGGAAATGGTTGTGGGGCTGGTGAGGGGAGGCTGAGGGAAATGGGCTGATTGAGTCTGCAGAAGAGAAGACCGAGGGGGATTGAATAGCAGCTTCCACCTCCCTGCCGGGGGGCTGCAAAGAGGACGGCGCTGGGCTGGTCCCAGTGGGGGCAGACGACAGGACAAGGAGCAATGGGCTCAAGCTGCAGCAAGGAAAGTTGAGGTTGGATATTAGGAAAAAACTTCCTCACCAGGAAGGTAGTAAAACATGCAACAGGCTCCCCAGAGACGGGGTGCAGTCTCCATCCTTGGAGGTGTTGAAGACCCGGCTAGACAAAGCCTTGGCTGGGATGCTGTAGCTGGGGCTGGGCCTGCTTGGAGCGGGGGGTTGGACAAGATGTGACCTCCTGAGCTCCCTTCCACCCCTCGTTTCCTATGATTTTATGATTCTAAGTCTCCAGAGCTTTTGGAGTGACAAAAAGCGATCAGTTATGGGCCTGTCTGCCCAATTAGGAGGTAACGAGGCACTGAACCCATCCACTGCAGCCCAGATCTTCTGGACCCATTTCCCAGGTTGCAACCATCTTTCTAAGGGGTCAGGTCAGCATGCCACCTCCACGTGCTCCTTGTGCTTTGGCGCGTCGGAGACCTCGAGCTCTGCGGCGCGGGGCCATCTCTCCGGAAAGACTCCCTGGGTTTGTTTTTCTGTTTCTTTTGTATTGGGAAGGTAGGAAAGCTGAAGTTGCCCAAGGGTAACAACAAATCCAATCCCACTGTGAAATCGTCTGACAGATGTTCGGTGCTGAGCCAGAACCTGGGAGAAACCAGAGACGCCGAGAGGGGGGTTTAGGCAGGAACAAAGCGGCGCGAGGAGCAGCAGAAGATGAAACAGAGCCGAGGAATCTGCGTATGGGCTATCGCAGACAACGCAGTCACGATAACCCCCCGGGGCAAGCAGGGAAGCCCCCCTCTCCCAGCCCATACTGAGGAGGATGCAAACCTCGTGCATGTGCGTCCTCCGCTACTGTAGAGTAGAGTAGAGGGACTGTAGGTGGAGAGGGACTGGATTAAGCCATTTTTGTCTTTCATCCCATGAGAGCGTAGGGACCGGGAGCAAATCTATCACCACAACCTCGTTTCATTCCCAAGGCTACTACGGATAATCCTCTGAGGAGGATCCCTTGTTCTTCCAGGAGGAGTGGGTGGATGCATCCCCAGGGCGCTCTGGCTGTGAACGATGGAGTTGCTGCAACGGGGTGATTTTTGCAATTGTTTCAGGAAAGCGGCCCCGGCTGTGTCCACGCAGGGTATGTAATATGGACTCGGAGACGCTGCACGTCGGCCCCGCGGGTTCGGGGTTTGCAGTCCCTTGTGCAGGAGGTCTTCCAGCCCCCCAGAAAAGGCACCTCGCTGCTGGGGAGTCTGGACCACAGCACGAATGGCCAGGCCGTGAAGGTGGAGGATTTGGGCGTCACTGCAGAACGGAGAACGGGCCGCGACTGCACCGTACGTAGCAGTGGGCAGAAGGAGAGGAGAGGGGTTTCTGCACAGCCCCGCAGACTTGTGCACCTACAAAGAGCTACGACGATGGGAGTTTTGAGCCGTCGCGGTTATTCGCTCGCTGTCTCTTCTGAAGCCTCCTGGCCGAGCGAACGGGGGGAGCAGGACTTCGCTGCAGAGCATCAGAGCAGGAGGAGTGCGGCCTGGCAAGGAGATGATCACATAGGGGACAAAATCCCAACGTGCGGTAATTAAAGATTTAGGTGGCTCCGCATGCAGAGCGAGGCGCCTTTCCAGGTGGCGCGTTGGGTTTTAGCTCCCTGCAAAGTCGGCTGGAGTCACGTAGATAAAATCCCTTTTATTGCTTTGCAAAATGTAGTGGTGACTTGAATAAATCAGCCGGGCAACACGTTGCGTGGACCCTTAGGATGATGATGATTCACCTCCCAGCCAGAAGGATCCTAGCAATAATTTACTACACAAAACACACGCTATCCCCCCCTCCCTGCCGTCTCAGCAGGTCCGGGAAGCTAAGCATGCCTCTCCCAGGCAGAAGATGCTTGAGGACCACTTTGCACCAGTGAAAGGAGGGCCTCTCCAGAGACGCTGCCATGGGGGATGAGCCATAAAACCCAGACTTTCCTTCAGCTCCTACGTTAAGCTGGAGCATCCCATTGCCGGCCTGTGCTCCATTAAATGGCATTTCAATCTAGGCGTGACTCCGTCTCTGCGATGAATGAAGTGGTCCCCCGTGCCGACACGTCTGTGGGAGGAAGGCCGCACGCTATCGCAGGGACAAGACAGCGTTTATTAGTAATGATTAGGCAAGGTTTCCGTAACACCGCTCTCGCTCTCCCTCCGAGGCAACTGCAAACATCCGTGACAGCTTTTAGCAGCGTGCAATGGCACAATGCAATCCCCGACGACCGGGCTGCCTTCGCAGGCGCAGCCTAAGACCGGCAGAGTCAATGCTTACATGGCAGGCTGTGCAGGATGCGGGGATTTAGCATTTCAACTCTTCCAGCCCAAAACATGATGATTGCTGAATGACCAACTCCTGGAATAGATATAAAAAGGGGTCACTGAGCGCTGCTGGGCCCTTGGTTGGGCATCACCTTCCCCCATTTTAAACAGAGTGACTATTTCCAAAACTTGCAGCACCTTTCCAAACCGAAGATGCATTTAAAGGGCACATACTGCGAAGGAGAGGCTGATTTTCCAATTATCTTATGAACATGGGGTCAGCGAAGAAAACTAATGGACCCGAAAGCAAGATGCGAAAAAGGCATTGCCAAACAGATGAGGTGGACATTTGCTAACTCAAATTGCAACAGCTCTTTGTCTTCATGTGCACAAAGGGGGCCGAGAGACAGATGCCACATGCAGATCTAGATTTCCCAGCAGAAGAGGGGAAAGGAAATCAGGACAGACCAGATGTTGCAGGAATTACAATTTCGGAAGAGTCACCAAAGCGCACAGCGAGCCGTTTGCATCCAGGTGAGCTCCAGCTGTCTCCGTATCTGAAAGGGAGCTCAGAGACTAAGCCTTGGCCAATGCATTTGAAATCCTCTTTGTGGTGGGGAAGGAGGAGTGGAGTGCTTAAAAATTGATTGAGATAACAGAAAATGTGACCAAAATCCCTGAGCTGAGCCTTGGACCTGTCGTGCATCTATATGAGGCTCAGGAAGGTGCTCAATAGCATTCAAAAATGTTTGGAAAATGTTTGCTTTAGGTTTGGGGTTTAATTTTTTTTAGATTTTGGCAGCGCTGTGCAAAACAAGCTCTTTCACGCAAGATCCTTCCCAAGGTCCCCGAGCCAGGAGGCTCAGGTAAGTTCCTGGATGGACCGGTGGACCTGCTGTCACTGCCCGTGGGGGGCAAGAGTGGACTTGGACAGTAATGTGTGAGGACGCAGAGGACAGAGCTGGGAAGCTCCAGTTACTGTCACATAGGACACCCGTAAAGGCTGCACAGGGCACATTGAGGGGAAAAATGAGGAAGGCCAGGACTAAAATTGAGTGAAAACTGCAAAAAGGGATCTGTTTTGGACCCGTTGCACCCGCTTCCTGAGAATAACCAACCCAGCAAGCGCAGGAACCAGTGACTCGCAAGCACACGCTAGGGAAAGCTCATGGGAAGTGATGCTCGCATGCTTGTACCCACAGAATTGCTTCCAGAAACCCAGTTTTCAGGATTAAACTCAGCCAGATGAAACCCAGAAGCAGCCCCTATGTTCGGTGGGGCCCAGCTGAACTCCGCTTTCAAATCCAGAGCGCTCCCAGCCCCGAGCTGCCACCCACGGCTTACTCACGCTGTCATTTCTAAAGTGTTTGCAAAAAATCAGTCTGCACACGGCTAAATCCCAAGCAGAGTAAGGAGGAAAATTCATTATCAGAATGATGAATTATTTACTCAGCTACTGCGAGGATTTATGGTGCATAATGCAGATGGGCAAACTGGTTCAGCTAAAAACAGGCGTCACCCCTCGTACGTGCGCCCAGCGTTTGCCGGTCTCTGAGTCCAGCGCGTGGAGACCACAGCACATGCAAAGCAAGACCACGGGCTTGTTCAGTACTGAAGACTCAGACGTTTATTGCCCCGGTCCGTCTTGCCCAGTCTCCTGTGTCACACGGAGGCAGAGAGCAGATGCTGAAAGGGAGAGCGACCGGGGTCTGACCAGGGTTTTTTCCACTCTTCTTCTCTCACTTGCAGCCTCCGGCATTTACGGTCTGCAACGAGGTGTGGGCACAGGCCAGCACGCCACAGGCCAGCACGATGCTCCAAGTTTCTTAGCTCCTTTTTCACACAGATCAACCCACACCACTATGCAAAATGTGGACTAAAACAAACCTGCGTATTGCGCTCCACGGGTGTCCCTGTGCCCATCCTGTGTTCCTCCTCTTTCTCGCGCCATCCCGTTCTTGTTGCACCTACCCCTCCTCTTGCAGTGCCGTGCACCTTACCAAACTGCACCCACTTCCTCAACCATGGAACGGGCTCTTGAAGTCCAGCTCAACTTTCCCCTTCCCATCCCCAGCCATCACGATGAATCTTTATGGAGTTGCCCCTCCGTCTTCTGCCTGTGCCCCAAAGCCAGAAAGGCCAAATCCTCTAAGGAAAGTTATTCTCACTCCCAGAAAGGAATGGCCAACCTCCAATGGGCCGGCGCTCAAGAGGTCTTTGGGCAAGCTTTGCAGATCACGGGGACTGAGATCAGGGTTAGGCCAGCGAGCCTCAAAACCCAACCTTTCCAGCCAGACCTTTCAAAATAGATATCTGAGGGGTAAGATGCAACTGGACGATACAAATCTGTAAAATACGGACGGGAAAGTATTTGCTGGCATGCATGGGTGTGATTTCCTTCCCCTTCAGAGGTCCTCTCGGCCATGATCCTGGGCACCATTTCTGTAATCTGCTGAATTCAGCATTCACTCCTGCAAGCGGATCTGAGAGGTGGGCTCTGCCTCAACCCTCATTTTAACTTTCAGCGTTAAATTAGCATCCCTCACCCCCACAATCAAACTAAATAAGACACATGCGTATTCCCAGCGTTGCAATCCTCACCCGCTGCAGCCTGGCTTCTTGCAGCCCCTCGATATGGCACAGGGTACGTCAAGGTCACTGACTTTGAATTGCTGCCTATTGCTCTCCGCCCTTGCAGTTATATTTCTGCGCAGCGCGGACCGTGGCGAGGCAGAGGAACCAGCAGATGCCGACACCGTGCAAAACAAGCGTCCCATCGCATCCGAGACTCAGCAGCACGTTTCTGTCCAGGCCTCTCCAGACCGAGAACGACACGACGCAAGAGTAACGCACGGCCCGTGACACATCCTCCCCGCTCTTTCCTAAGGACTCCAGTTCACACGACAGTGGGAATGGAGGCACTAATTAGACTGGCACGTTAGACAGTAGCTAATTACATTTGCGATTTGCAGCTTCGCAAGATTTTCTCCGTCGTGCCTTTCCAAGCGGTGAGAAGTGCCATCTACTTACCGGGAGGGCAAATAAAGCAAGAACACATCCCTGGATATCGCTGTCCAGCCGCTGCGATGGGCGACGGGATGACCTAGCACCGCCGCCTCCTTGATTTCACACCGCAATGGGGAGAGGAGGAGGACGTGCTACTTCTCCCCGGAGAAAACGCAGCAAGCGCTCCGGGGCGCGAGCTGATTCACGACAACGGTGCTTGGCCCGAGGAGTCAAAACCAGCTAGCGCTTACTGCTTTCTTCTCACACCAGTATACACAGAAGCCAGGCACTGGTGCTAAACTGGGAAAGGGGAGAGCCAAACCTAGCTCACATTACTTATTTTGGGTGATTATTATGGGCCAGTCAGCCCTAGGTGGGAGGCCTGTTTTTAAACCTGAAAGCACCCCAAGAATTGGCTTTGTGAAGGATGATGGTTAAATCTAGCTCTGAACTTTCCCCAGGTCTGAAGCTGGTCCTGGCGCTGGTGTGTTAATTTGATTTGATTTGACTTGGAGAGGCTCTTTCTCCGTGCACACCCACTCCACGCTATCCACTTCTCTTGCTAACCCTGAATTGTGGAGATCTGGGAGGGCAGGAAAGGCGCCGCACGCCGAGGAGGACGGCGCTGGCCGGCGAACCCAACGAAGTGCTGCCTTCAGCATAAAGGCACCAGCACTTTGCATCTCTTTAAGGTAATAGTTAGATTTATAAATTGGCTTATGAGAGGGCCTGAGGAGCACTGAGCGTAGTCTTGGATGCTCAGCGCAGCAGTGGAGAGAGAGGTAGTTCAATGTTAAGCGGGAATGCAGCTGTTTAGACACTTAAACGTCTGAAGCACCAAAGCTGTCTGCAACGCAAATGCACCAGCTCGTGCTGCCCTCCTCTCCAGCTCGAGTCCGGGCAACTCGCCCACCAAAGCTCTCTCTTTTCCCCCCAAGGGACCACTCAAAAGAAATACGGGATTTAACCTAACAAAATCTGGTCCTTTATGACCACCCCGACACCTATCGAGCCCAAAGTACTGTACAATCAAGCATTCGAGAAATGGCAGTCTTCCCATTTCAGAGAGAGGGAAAACCAAGGCACAACCGACTCCAGCCCTCTCTAGTGAGCACTCCTCTAGAGTAGCCACCAAGGTCTCAAGCGAGACACCCAGAAATGAGGCAATTTTCAGAGAGGCTGAGCTCCCGATTTCCAGTGTGTCTGAGCAACTTGCACAAGGTCATGGGATGAAGCCGGGGGTCCTTAGTCCCGGCCCCTGCTTGACCATGTCCTCCTATTGCCTTTGAGGGCTGCCTGCCAGCACCTGGGGCCTATAGTCTCAGATGAAGAGAAATCCTTGCTCTGAGATATCTACTCTCAGAGGACAATGCCCCCGCGAGCCCTCAGCTGGGCCAGTGCATGAGACCCACATGCTCACATCCGAGCATCTTGGGATGAGAGCCTTCGTGAAAAATCAAGTGCAAGTGGGCAATTCAATCCCCTTGGGAGCGCTGCAATGGATCGGAAACGTGACCACGCAAGCACAGATCTGTCTGGAAGGAAAAAGATCCTTTGTATCAGGATCACAGACACCGGCGTGAGTCAGTGCATCCCCACAAGGTTGCGGGTCTCATCAGGCAGCCGAGTGCAATCTCAGATGGAAATCCCCTGGATACAGATAACGGCTTTTTTCTTCTTTTTGTAATTTCTGCCTTATTAACTATTATATTTCTCCAGGAAAATGTAGGCCACACAAGGCGACTGCTAATGCAGCAATCAGTTTAAGGTGGCTTGGAAGAAAAAAACAAGTCATAAACCTACCTCCAACAACAAAGACATCCCTTCGCCTTTTTTATTTCCCTTGTCCAACTCCTAGTAACAAAAATAATTTAAAAAATGAGGAAATACACAGAAAGCTGTCCCAGATTTTGTCCCAGATACTGAAAGATGCTCACAGCAGGCAGCAATGAAGGCACTGGGGACTAAGATATATTTCCCTGAATCTCTATGTGCTTTTATACCAATCCTGGCCTGTTGGTGTTAGTCAGAGATGTGACAGGGCTGCTCTAACACACCAAAGAGCCTATGGTCCCTGACGCAACTTGCCCTAACTAAGGTCCCTGAAGCAGCGTGCACTAACTGGGGGCTGATGGGGGCTAGGACTCTTCCATCCTGCTCCTTTTGACACTTTGTGCCAGGGCGAAGACAAGGTAGAGATGCATCTAACAGAGTACCTGAATCGGAGAGGCATACACTTTTGTGAGCAAAATATCACTTCATCAGATGCTAGGGTGTGAAGGGAAAGCTGGAACATACCTCCGTTATGACACTGGGCCAAGTGCAAGTTTGCCAACCCAAGAATTTTTTTTTTTTTAATGATAAGCTAATTTTTTTTTTTTACTGAAACATGTTTTTACTGATATACATTTTACATAACGCAAACATCCCTTCTGCCAGAGCTTGGATGGCAGTAACAAGGACCAAGTTCAAATGTAGGGGTTTAATACCAACCAAAATAAAAGTAAAAAGTTGGCAGATTGTCAGCAAGACAAATTTTCTGGGGTTGGCAACCCTGCTTGACTACAGCAATGGTCGTACACTGTGCTACCCCCACCCCAAGAGTCCCCTACTCACCCCACACTCTAATATCCCAAACAATACCTTATACCATGCTGCATGCCCCCAGCCCACCTCTGAACCTTGACCCCATCCCATCACAGACTCCCACTTGACACCTTGACCCCCCACCTTGACCCCTTGCTGCCCTTCATCTCAGTCCTAGCCACACCACCCCCTTCCCATCCTGCCCAGGGTTGTAAAGCCCTACAAGGTGAGCAGCATTACAGGCAGGCAAGAGGACACAGCAGCAGCACATGGCTGGGGGGTAGGTTGGGGAGGGAGCTACAGAGGGTCCTTTGGGCCACAAAGCCCTATAAAGTTTTTTGCAGGGTACTCTGCTCCTGCTCAGACATGAAGTGGCACAGCTCTGGCCTGTCTGTCCATCAGTGCTTTGTATCCACCCTCCTTCCCCCCATAAAGCTTCAGTCAAGCTTAGTTTTTGCTATTAGATGAGTCACTGGTTCTTATTATGAGCCTTGGACCAGTCTGGAGCTAGCCAATATTTTCTACCAACGTGAAGGTACCTGTGTACTGCAAACAAGGCACCCTTCAATCTTTGTGAAAAGCTTAAATAGATTGAACTTGCCAGGCTTTGGCTCCACCACGATCCGCTGGCTGGGAAATTGGCTCCGTGGTCGGACCCAGAGGGTTGTGATTGATGGCAGTCACTCATCGTGGTGCCCTGTGACCGGTGGGGTCCCTCAAGGCTCTGTCCTGGGACCCATCCTGTTCAACATCTTCATTAATGATGCAGACACTGGAGTCAGGAGTGGACTGGCCAAGTTCGCCGATGACACCAAACTTTGGGGCAAAGCATCCACACCAGAAGATAGGTGGGTGATCCAGGCTGACCTGCACAAGCTCAGCAAATGGGCAGACGAGAACCTGATGGTGTTTAACACCGAAAAATGCAAGGTTCTCACCTTGGCAGGAAAAACCTGCAGCACCCTTATAGGCTCGGCAGTGCTACGTTGGTTAGCACTACAGAAGAAAGTGACTTGGGCGTCATCATTGACCACAAGATGAACATGAGCCTGCAATGCGATGCTGCGGCTAATAAAGCGACCAAAATGCTGGCTTGCATCCATAGATGCTTCTCGAGCAAATCCCGGGACGTCATTCTCCCCTTGTACTCGGCCTTGGTGAGGCCGCAGCTGGAGTACTGCGTCCAGTTTTGGGCTCCACAATTCAAAAAGGATGTGGAGAAGCTTGAGAGAGCCCAGAGGAGAGCCACACACATGATCAGAGGTCAGGAAAACAGACCTTACGATGACAGGCTGAGAGCCATGGGGCTCTTTAGCCTGGAAAAGCGCAGGCTCAGGGTGATCTGGTGGCCACCTACAAGTTTATCAGGGGTGACCACCAGGATCTGGGGGAACGCTTGTTCACCAGAGCGCCCCATGGGATGACGAGGTCGAACGGTCACAAACTCCTGCAAGACCGTTTCAGGCTGGACATAAGGAAGAATTTCTTTACTGTCCGAGCCCCCAAGGTCTGGAGCAGTCTGCCAGCGGAGGTGGTTCAAGCACCTACATTGAACACCTTCAAGAGCAAATTGGATGCTTATCTTGCTGGGATCCTATGACCCCAGCTGACTTCCTGCCCTTTGGGCAGGGGGCTGGATTCGATGATCTCCCGAGGTCCCTTCCAGCCCTGATGTCTATGAAATCTATGAAATCTATGTTATCCAATAGAAGGCATTTCAAGTCATCTCTGTGGCCTTTCTCTGCAAACTCTTAAAATTTGCAGAGGTATGAAACCAGCTAAAGCAGGTAACACTCCTGGAGAGGCCCGCTTTTCTGAGACTGGCATTTCAGAAGCCAGGAGTGATGCAGCTGGCAGGACGCCACTGTTTTCTGGCCATGCTGAGCACCGAGAGAGCTGGCAGCTCAGACTCAGCTGGCATCCCCAAGCCTTCTGGTGCAACATAAAACTAGCTCCACTCCTGTAGCCCAGCCTCTTTCTCTAATTCTCCACCTTGCCCCATGTTTAAAGCCAGATTCAGTCTCTTTGCCTCAAACGCTCTCCTGTTCTGAACCTTTGTACACTAAGGCAATCAGGTGGAAATTAATCCTCCCCACACACACCCCCATCTCCATTTTCCCCAGATGTGTAACACCAGCTTTTGACAGCTCTTACAGGAACTAGCATGATCGGCATTAGCACAAGGACCTCGAATCAGGACTGCTGGATAGAAATGGCTTACTTCTGATGCCACTATTAGTCACGAGTCCTGGGGCAGGGAAACAACCCCCCTTTCTTTTTCCGCAAAGTGCCGATGATGCCTGCCTGCCTTTGAGGAGCACAGCGAGATCCCTCTGTGCCGGGTGCCACAGAAGTGCCCCATGTGAGCAGACATTTGCACTTTATACACCACTTGTGACAACTGCTAAGCGCTTTGAAGAGGAAGGTGCTATATACTATGTCAGCGTTTATCCTGCTGCAGTATCAGCCTGTCCTATCCCCATTACCGCTATCTGCTGTGTATAGAGGAACCAAGACATGCAGACTTGTAGGGGACAAGGCAGTGCCATGCAGAAGTGCCTGAGCTGGCTCATCAAGGCTAGCTGGCCTGGGTACAGTGTCACATTAATGCATTTTGCCACTTCCGGTCTCGGAGCTATTCCATTCACAGCTAGATTGGTCGTCACTGTAGGGCATCTTGCTGGGTAGACATGCGCATAAAAGGCACGCACAACACATTAAGTCCTATCCTCAGGTCCCCAGACCATGAGAGCTCGTGCAACAGCAGGGTGATGAAATGGTATAAATGTCTCTTTCTGCTTTGCAGCAGCATCATCACCCTCCTCGTGAGCCTCCCACACTCTCCCTGCCTCTCTTCCACCCTTGCTGTGATTTCCATCACAGGCTACGCAGTGATAAGAATGAAAATCACAACATTAATCCAAAGTGTACTGAGTTATCAGCCCAAACCCTTTTTTTCCAGTTTTTCATTAATGGATATTTTGCGCTTCGGGCCATCTGCCTCTCTCTTCCTTGCCCTATGCCAGTGATGCTCAACCAGGGTCCCATGCTTTGAGATCCTTTCATGGGCGCCATAGGATGCCAACCAATATTAGCACAGTTAGGTTATGCACAAGAGTCATGTAATAAACCCAGAAATTTCAAACAGGGGTCTATATCACGTTAGAAATGTTGTGACCCTTTGTGCTCTTTCTGCAACAACAACAAAAATGCTCTATAATTTTTCTGTAGACCAAAAAAAAAAACAACACAACACGTGAAAATGGAGAACTGGCATTTTTCTGAGAGGGGCCTTGAATCTAAACGGGGTGTCTTGAGTCTAACAAGGGGTGCCTTGAGCTTAAAATGATTACGAACCACCGCTTTGCATCAATCCCTTCTTCCCGGTGTCCCTGTTACACATGCCACATGCTCCCTAATCCAGTCAGGGCTCATCTCTGCTGCACGGGGTGTGTTGGGAGAGCAACACCTGCAAACTGTCACTGGTGGAGATGGAGCTGACACCAACCAAAGCCTTCCTGCACCAATATGCCTTATGTTCTCCGAAGCATGAGCTGTACCAACAAAGGGACTTCTCTGAAGAGCTGTATGGACACACTGGTATATTAAGACTAACTTTGTTGGACTGGGAGGAGAAGGGGAGGGCGCGTATGGCCCGACGGTTTACAGCCTAAATTAGTGCTTTTCAACCCGGGTGCAACTGCACCCTGGGATGGCTTGAGATCCTTTTAAGGGTGCTGTGGGGTGCCACTAATTGTTAGCACTGTTAAACTTGCAAACATGACTCACAAAATAAACCTGGAGATTTCAGATAGGACATTCTGCCCTGTTGTGGTCTTTCTGAGCTCTTTGCAGCAGCAGATTTGTGCTAGTATTTTTCTGTAGGGCAAAAAAAAGGATGAAAACCGAGAGCTGGGGTGCATTGTGTCCAACTGCAGGGGCCTCAAGTTGAAAAGGTTAGGAACCACTGGTCTAAACAGACAAATGGGGCAGCAATTGAGAGGGGAAATGAGGCAGCGAGAGGGGGAGTGACTTGATAAAGGTCACACAGCACATCAGTGGCAGAGCCAGCATTAAAATCCAGCTGTTCTGACTCCCCTAGCTCCTCACTCGCACTCTCCCTTGCTATAACAGGCTGGCCCCAAACCTACCTCCAAACAATCCCAACATGTGAGTGTGTTGAAATAGGGATCAGAAGTTTGCAAGGCTAGCTCATTACCGCAGGGTCGTTTGTGTGCTCTAAGCTGTGCGCGTGTCCTATCTCCTGCTCCCTATAGTTTATTACAGTAAGTGCCGGCTGGTACGTGCAGCTCCTAGCATTTCTACTGAGCACTAGGTTGATGGCATCCATATTTTTAGGACGATGAAGGAGCTGGTGCATTTATTCAGGAGGCAGGTACTAAAGAACTAAACAAGCAGGAAATGTAAATCGATAGGAGGGGCACTTGGGGCCCATCAAACTTAATGGTCTTTCTTTTGTCCATGGCTCCTACCCACAACGTAACAGCTGTCATGGTTCATTCGGCAATCCTGTCAGGTCCAAAATATTAGCTAGTATCTTGTGAAAAGGTGGCACAGCTGTGGCTGGGACCGAGCTGAAGCAGGGCTACGGCCAGATTGTTGTGGGGGATTTGACAACTTGCTGATTGCTGGGTGCATCTACACATTCACTAATACCCTTTTGTTAATGTGCACTAAATTTAGTACCTCCATTACAAGGTACTAGGAAAAAGTGCATTAGCCTATTTTTGAAAGGTGCATTAGTGAAAGCGCGGCGGGGGGGTTGATGCTGTCAAGCACATTAAAATAGGCTATTGCACATTAAAGTGCACATGTAGATGCATCCATTGATCTCCGCGCAGTATCTACATGGGGTCCATGAAAATGCCCCATCTCACACGCACACAAAAGCATCTCCATGGAGCCCTGGGAAAACGATTACAGGGAGCAAATGTTATGAGTTACTGTGCTGCAGTATTGTTGTTCTCTGCAACGATACTGCCCCCAATATACTGCTCTTCGTAACCTCAGTCACCTGCAAAATTGAGGGCCTGTTTTGCACCGCTGTATCCCCCACTGATTTCAGTGGCGTGGCTCCAGTTTGGAGGGGGGTGAGAGGAGAGTCAGATCCTGCGAGCATAAAGGGAACTGAAATCCTTCTGCAACAAGAATCGCAAGAAACGGATGCAGAACCAGCATCCTCCCCTTCACTTTCTCCACCAAAGCCTGGGCATCTTGGAGCTGCCAGGTAATCGAGAGGGGGAACAAACCGGCCTCGTTAAGAGAGCTTGTTCTCCACGCAAACTGAACAGCTTGTGTGCCAGCTCCCAGGACTGGGTTAAGGTCACTCCTTAGCAGCTTGGAAAAGCAGCAAGAGAGGCTGATGCAGCAGGGAACAAGCACAAAGTCTCTAAGCCAAATTCAGGGAGTACGTGACTGGTGAATTAGGTCAACTTGTCCCCATGTAACGTTCAGTGAGTGGGTAGATGGTCCACGCCAAGGGCATGAGATGAGGCGGGATCTTTTCTTTATCGCCCTCCTGCTTGCAAGCGGCTCTGCTTTCCCGCTCGGCTGCCTTGCTCTGTAACGGTGGCACTGGTGGAACTGGTGCCCGCCGTGCCCTTCCTTCCCCCCGAGGTCTGCTTTCCTGATCAAGTGAACCCGCCACCTAATTTATGCCACTACATCGGGGGTGGCCAACTCCAGCCTGAGTGCTACCAAGAGACACACATGACCTGTGTGTGTGGCACCTAGTAGATTGGGAAGGGGACTGGCACCGCCGCTGATAGGACAGGGAGCAGAAAGCAGAGCAGGAGATCCAGGAGGAAACAGAAAGCAGAAGAGGAGATTGTCTAGAGTTGTTACACATGTTCAAGCATCAATTTATAGCTGGTTGGCTCTTTTTATAGTTGGATAGTCAAGGTGATCCTGTGATAATTACTTTACACGTGTGGCTGGTCTAAACATATTGCATGACTAACCAGTTAATTGTGTAATCACTACTTTGCATTGGTGGCTGGGCTTACTTTGCATGTGTGGCTGCTCTAAACTGACTTCGTGATTAACCAGTTACTTGCGTAATACATGTAACGTGTAGCAGGGGCCCAAGATGCAGGGGTCTCAGTGCTGGGTGGAGCTTGGCCCCATGGACTTTATTTTGGTGGAGAAGCAGGAAGAAGCCAGAGTTGTGCGACCTGGCTGGCCTGTCCAGGCAAACCAGGACCCTACGTTTGCTTGACTCCAAGCTGACTGAGCTTGAGTTTTCGGAAATATGAGGTGGGTGACTGTCTTCCTTTCCTTCTGCTGATCTACAGATCGATATGAACCTCCTCATTCACCTAATTGTAGCTGCAGGGGGTTCTTCGCAGCTCGAGTGTATTTGTCTCTGTGTGATGTTAATACAATCAGGCACAAAGGCCACTTCATTAAAAGATCATCTGTGCTTGATCTTATTTGAGCTATAAAATCGCGGCTTTGCAATACAAATGACTTGACAGGAAGCAGGGAGCCACGTGGCTCGAGTCAAGGCAAGGAGCCTAGTTCAGACCCAAGGAGCAGCTGTTGTAAAGCAAGCCCGGCAGCTTGCCATGAGTTTAAGCCCTTGTGGGAAATGCCATGCTCCAAACCTGATCATAAGTTAGCCTTCCTCCTCTCTGTGAGCTACCTCTGCAATACCCAAGAGCCTCTCAGTGCCTGCCCATGTCGACAGGCAGTGGTGCTCAACCTTTTGGCCCTGTGGGTTGATGAGCAGCATGGGGAGGGTCTGGGAATCAGATTGGGCCTCCACCCAGCCCCACTTGTCTGGATAAGGCCCCACACAGCCTCAGCCCCACGCACAGTGATCAGGCCCCGGGGACCTGAGCTGCACTCATGCTTTGGGATCAGGCCCTGTACTGCCCCAGCCAGGTCCCATGTGCCAGGATTGGGCCCTGGGGCACAGCACCACTCCCTCATGGTTCCTTACCCCAGGATAGGGCCCTGCACTGCCCATGCACTAGGATTAGGCCCTGGGGCCCCTGTCCAACCATGTGCACTGGGATCAGGCCCCACACTGCCCTGTGTACACCTGAAAATTTGGCAGCAGGGCAGCAGTACCACCGCTCCCCTGCCACCACATTTTCAGACCCTTGGGTGGGCCAGATCACGTGGCACCGGAGCCTGGAGTTTGAGCACCCCTGTCTTAGGGACTTTTTCCCATGTCTCTGAAGTAGGACAGAGACCCAAGATAGACCTGAGCAGGGGCAGCCAACCTGCAGGACGGGCCACAGGTGAGATGCACAGTCTCCATGCAGGACACGTGGCAGGTCAGCAACAGGGCCGGCAGCAGACCAGCAGATTGGGTTAATGCTGCTTGCTGACAGTCCTCCTGGACTGGTCGATGCCACTTGGCTACTATCTTCTCCCAGGCCCCACGATGCCGCCCACTCCTCACCTGCCACGGCTTTGATGTTACTGGGAAGTGACGGGGAGTCCTGGGACCAGCTGCAGCTCCACTGGTAGCCTGGCCTGCTCAGTCAGGCCATTCACCCTACCCGAGTCCTTCTGCCCATGTGCACCCCTTTTTCCAGGGTTGTCTTTGCAGGTTACCAAGGGCTTCTCAGGGCTCCAGATGTCAAAGCCTAGGCCCCTTTTTCTCTCCAGCCATGCCCACCTTGGTCCACTGATAAAAACCTCAGCCTCTGGGTTTTAGGCCTGGTCTCAACAGCCATCTCCCCCCTTAGGGGCTCCGTCTCAGTGTCCCAGGATCCATCTCGTGTCCCCTAGCCCCTATAGCAATACAAAGGGGGTGCACCCCAGCACCCCAGTCCATAGCCTCCTCCACCCCCGCAGCCACAACTCAGTCTTCCAGTTCACAAGTCCAAATGAAACCAAAAAGTACAAGCCATCTGCTCCACAAAAGATACAAGAAGGGTAAAAGCAGCCCGCAGACCGAGCAATCTTCTTTCCTCAGTTCCCCTGGGCAACTTGCCTACCTGCGCGCCTAAATTCCCTAGCCCAGTCTGTTTCCGGTCACCTGACCCATCCCGCTGTACCCAGCAGCCAGGTGCAGCCGGTCCCTCGTTAGCCACCTGCCTTCCTCAGCGCCTGGCTCAGCTCACCTGCACCACTCCCCTTAACGGCCTGCCCTTCCCGGCCGCACCAGTAACCGAGGCAGGGGCTCCCCGTTACACACGGCACTAGGCCCGATCAGACCTAATGTCGCGTGTCAGCAGGGCTGGCCACCCCCCAGCTGGAGAACTGGAGCCGGGCACTTCGACTCGGCCAGCAGTGCCTGCCAAGTCAGGTGCGGGCCCGCCCCTACCGGAGCCAGAGCGCCCAGCCAGAGATCGCTCCTCTGCTCCCCACACTGCCTCGTTTAAGACACACGCCCTAGTTTCCAGCAGCTAATTTTCAGGAAAAGCTGCATAATATATGCTAGTAAATATGGCTTGTTTGGTTTTTTTAATGATTTTATTTAAAATATATTTTTCTTTTTGAGGTTAAGACCCAAACTGACTAGAAGGTATTAGCAATGTTTAAATTTAAAATTTCAGAATCCAGAGTTGTGGTTTGAGTATTTTAAAATGCAAGTCAAATCACTAAACGGGTTCAAAATACTGGTAAGCACTTGAAGCGGCAGCTTGTCAATGTGTTAAAACTAGGTTTTTATATCAGTAGCCTCTTCTGCAGGTGCTGAGGGAATATTTTGTTCATTTTAATTGATTCAACCATTTCAGTTCCACGATTAGTTCATTCGAAGTGGAGAAACTGCTTGGGAGTTGAGAAAGAGGGAAACCTCTGGTTTTTTCCCTTTCCATCACAATAACGAGAGAGGAGATGCTGTCTACTCATTCTAAAATCCTGACGGAAGTGAGAAGCAGGTACAATCAATGAGTCAAATCCATTAACAATAGATAATGTTTCCTCTGCTTAACAAATCAGTTTTAAATGCAACTTTTTTTCCTTTCTAAACTGTCTCTTTTTCTCTAAACACTTTTCTTTTCTCATGTATTTAAGATAACTGTATTTAACTAATACAAAAACAAATTTGGAAGACAATAAAAATGCACCAGAAAAAAGGATTTTAGTGTCCATCAGCTTACCACCCATTAGCTACTCAGTGATAACCATGCATGTGCCTGCTCTGGCACCGCCATACGCGAATGCCAAACCACAGTAACATAGTTCATTCCCCAGTGCAACCAGGACTACCTCAGTTTAACTTCCACGTGCTGTGGGGTGAGTGTGAAGAGTTACCACTGTCCATGTCGAGCACAGTAAGTCCCCAAGCTCTTTTAGCTTTCTACCATGCTTTCGTTGGCCCATACCTCAAATCCCTTTGAAGGTCCAGGCCCTGGCCTATTGGTTCTCAACGTTTTAAGACTCAAGATACCCCTTGTTAGACTCAGGGCGCCCTTCACAAGATGCCGGCTCTTAGGCTTTTTACTCATTTCTTGACTAAAGAAAAATGTCAGAGCAGTTCTTCTGTTGCTACAAACTCGGAACAGCTACAACAGGGCAGAAAGTCTTTGACACTGGAGATTTCTATGGTCTTCTCATCTATTATGTGTAGGTGTCTCTGTACCTAACAGTGCCCTGCAACACCCCTGCAAGGATCTCGTGGCACACAGGGCACCCCACAACTCCCGTTGAGGATCAATACCTTCTCCTCTTTGTGCTTTTGTTCTGCTGGAAAATAGGAGGAACAACCCCAACTCGCCTTTGCAAAGTGTTTCTAAACCCTGGAGTGAAAAGCAAGACACAAACGTAGATTAGTTATTGCTTCTGTGTGTCAGTAGAGTAACCGTGCCTTTACGACACTCAGTGAAGAATTATTAGGGCTGTGCAAAATTTTGCCAGGTGTTTCATTTCAAAGCTGTTTTGATGCGTTTTGAGCCCAAAACAGCAAAATCAAAACGAAACAAAAGGCTTCAAAACAGCTTCGAAACAAAACAAGGGCACTTGAAATGTTTCAAGTTTCGAAGCTGGGCTCGCTTGCTGGCAGCGGCAGTCTCCTGTCATCCGGTGCACAAATCCGGGGCCTGCACCACCGAGAGGAATCCGGTACGGCCCCACGGCCCTCCCGGGGGTGCGGCCCTGAGGTGCAGTTTCCCAGAAACCCCTGCACCTAACTCCTTAAAACTTGGCAGGCTTTATGCCCTCAGAAGAGGCTACCACCCCTGCAATTTTCATACAAATCAGGCAAGAAATGACAAAGTTTTAAGCATTTTCATGATACCCCATTATAGCCTATGGGTGAAACGGCAAAACACGTTGAAACAGTGACACAGCTTCGACAAAACGGGACAGTGCTTCGAAATGAAACAAAACAATGAAACGAATCACTGTCACAGCAAAACACATGGTGAAACAAAACCACGGTGTTTCGCACAATCCTCATATTTATCACGTGAGAATCGGTCTGGACACTTTTTAAATGATCCCCAACGATAGAAGAAAGAGGCAAGCTAATGAGTGAAATGAAGAAGCACGAGATAAAAATTGGAAGGGGAGGAAAACCGAACTCTTTAAGTTGTCATTGATAGAGGATTCTCAGCGAATTAAACAACAGGAGCACAACCCCGAAGTAGCCAGGTGTATTATAACGGCAGCTTCATGCGTGTCCCTCTTGGAACATCTTCTGGGCTGGGCTGGGCTGCCATTCAGGAGCTAGTGATCACAAGAAAATTCAGCAAGAGGTAATGACAGGCCGCTCGGGTGACACAGGCTAGGAGTTCAGAGTCTAGCTGTAGAGGAGGAACAAGATGAAACAGCCTAACCAGAAATGCAAGCGCGGGAGAGGACAAATTGATGTGACATATGCGATAGGCAATTGAAGAGCTCTGCACAGCTTTGAACAGAGAGGCAGATGCGCAGTGGCTCAGTGCCCCGGCTCTTTTCTAAAGATTAGGTTTGAATGAGCCATCAAGTCAGAAGATGAAAGGCCTGGAGGCATCTTGTTCCAGGCCCTAGCAGTCATTTGTCAAAGGACAAAATCACTTGGTAATTCCATGCGACTGGCGTTTTTTTGGCTCAGAAGGATCCCTGGGCTGGAGCCGCAGGACGTGATGCTGAGAACGCTGTAAAGCAGGAACGGGGGATCCAGTCCAGGAGAGGCGCTGGGACTGAACTGGAGGGAGGCCAGCAGACAATAAGCATGCCTGGAGGAGACCGGGGAGTAAGCTAAAAGAGCTAAAAGAGCTTGGGGACTGACTGTGTGGGCCCTGATCACAGGAGGCATCTGCACTTCACACCGAGGGCCCAGAACAGCACGACAGGAACACGTCAGACAGGAAAGTGCAAGTGAATGGGGGTCCCCAACTGCTTCCCTTGGAAGTGACATTGCCCGCCAAAAACCTGAGTCTGCTTGTGCTTCATACTACCCATGAAGTAGTGGCCAATTATTATTTGCATGCAGTAGCATCTACAAGCCCCATTCACAGACTCAGCATCAAAACACAGAACAAAGCAGGATCGCTGCCATACAGAGCTTACAATCAAAGTCATTTCAGCTCCCACACTCGGAGACCGGGCTGATCAAAGCTAATGTTGCATAAATGACAAGCATTATGCTACGGGGGCGCTGGGTGTAGCCAAGTTGGTCTAAGGACATAAGCAGACAAGGTTCTTTGAGTAAATGTGGTATCTTTTATTAGCTGGAAAAATGGTTCTTTGCCAGCTTTTGGGCACAAAGACCCTTCTCCAGGCAGAGGGAGAGTCTACATTACGCTAGTGCTTGTGCACCATGGCAATAAGAGCTTTAAAAAGGAACACATCAGACAAAGCATGATAGCGGAGAACAAAGAAGGATGAGCTGGAGAATGCTACAACCGCAGCACTCGGATCTGGAAGGCCAGACCCCATCCAAACCAGCCCAGCTGGTCCACAAAGGTGCAGACTGTGAACTCTGCCCCTCATTTCCACATCATGCCTGAAAAATTGGGCCTTGAAATTGTGAGTCGTTCACATGCTAATTGTCAACACCGTTGTGACTCAAATAACAAGTTAGCTCGCCTTTGAAATCGGGTATGGAAATATAATCTTACTTAAGTGCTTTTCTGCTGTTTATGCCGTACAAAAGAGGCAAAGTTCGCAAACAATAGCCTATGCCCGCAGGCCTGCTGAGCTCGAGATAAGTGCAACTGTATCTCCAAGCTCTATTAGTAAATATAAATTATGCATTTCCTCTCGGGGTGTTAACAACCAGCCGGCCAGCCAATAAGCAAGCTCCAAAACTCTCCGGACGCCGGTAAACAAAGCAGCACTCTCAGCCTGTAGCGCCTAGTAAACTCCTCGCTGCTGCTTATCCAAAATTACAGGAGCAGGAGAAGAAAGGGGGTAATGGATCTGGTTCAGCTTTTTAAAAATTCATCTCAGTGACTCCAATGTTGTTTTTTTTTAAATTTGTTCAGGGCCACAAACAAAGGTGGTGAGTGTCTACTGAAACCGCATGAGTGTATGTGTGTGTGTGTAAAAGCACACGTGCATACACACAGCAATCAGGACTCATAGTAGACATGGTATCTTTTATTAGATCAACAAGATTTTTGTAAAAAAAAATATCTGGCACAGATCTTTGAAAACTCCTGGCGCTCTGGTGTAGTGCCCGAAGACTGGGAGAAGGCCAATGTGGTGCCGATCTTCAAGAAAGGGAGGAGAGTGGATCCGGCTAACTACAGGCCCATTAGCCTGACTTCTATCCTGGGGAAGATCTTAGAAAAGTTTATTAAGGAGGCCATCCTTGAGGGACTGGCCCAGGCTAACATCCTAAGGGAGAGCCAGCACGGGTTTGTTGCGGGTAGGTCTTGCTTGACCAATCTCATTTCCTTCTACAACGAGGTGACCTATCACCTGGACAAGGGAGAAGAGATTGATGTCATATATCTTGGCTTCAAAAAAGCCTTTGATCTGGTATCCCAGGATCACCTCTTGGCAAAACTGGCCAACTGTGGCCTTGGGTCCACCATGATCCGTTGGCTGTGGAATTGTCTCCGTGGTCGGACCCAGAGGGTAGTAACTGATGGCAGTCACTCATCATGGTGTCCTGTGACCAGTGGGGTCCCTCAAGGCTCTGTCCTGGGACCCATACTGTTCAACATTTTCATTAATGATGTGGACACTGGAGTCAGGAGTGGACTGGCCAAGTCTGCTGATGACACCAAGCTTTGGGCAAAGCATCCACCCCAGGAGACAGGCGGGCGATCCAGGCTGACCTGGACAGGCTCAGCAAATAGGTGGATGAAAACCTGATGGAGTTTAACACCAAAAAACGCAAGGTTCTCCACCTTGGGAGGAAAAACCTGCAGCATCTTTATAGGCTCGGCAGTGCTACGCTGGCTAGCACTATGGAAGAAAGAGACTTGTGGGTCATCATTGACCACAAAATGAACATGAGCCTGCAATGCGATGCTGCGGCTAGTAAAGCGACCAAAACACTGGCGTGCATCCATAGATGCTTCTCGAGCAAATCCCGGGACGTCATTCTCCCCTTGTACTCGGCCTTGGTGAGGCCGCAGCTGGAGTACTGCGTCCAGTTTTGGGCTCCACAATTCAAAAAGGATGTGGAGAAGCTTGAGAGAGTCCAGAGGAGAGCCACGCGCATGATCAGAGGTCAGGAAAACAGACCTGACGACGACGACAGGCTGAGAGCCATAGGACTCTTTAGCCTGGAAAAGCGCAGGCTCAGGATGATCTGATGGCCACCTATAAGTTTATCGGGGTGACCACCAGGATCTGGGGGAACGTCTGTTCACCAGAGCGCCCCAAGGGATGACGAGGTCGAACGGTCACAAACTCCTGCAAGACCGTTTCAGGCTGGACATAAGGAAGAATTTCTTTCCTGTCCGAGCCCCCAAGGTCTGGAACAGTCTGCCAGCGGAGGCGGTGCAAGCACCTACATTGAACAGTTTCAAGAGCAAATTGGATGCTTATCTTGCTGGGATCCTATGACCCCAGCTGACTTGCTGCCCTTTGGGTTGGGGGTTGGACTCTATGATCTTCCAAGGTCCCTTCCAGCCCAAACGTGTATGAAAAATATACATACATATATACATATATATATATATACACACACACACACACACACACACACACACATATATATATATATATATTTTTTTTTTTTTTTTTACACAGGCACCGGTACACAAGGGACTTCTTGTATCCGTGCGTTCAGCTCCTCCTGAAACAAATATGAAGTGTGAATTTCCCTGAGCAGAATTTTTGGTGCTCAATCACCCTTTGCTGACCGAACTTGTGTACATGTTATAAGCCCATTTGTATTGGGGTTGGGAGCAGAGCAGCTTTTGTCTATTTTGGAACTTGTAACAGAAGAAAATTGAAGATCTGGCCAGGCCGTGTTGTGGCCCACTAAGCTAGTGAGGTCAGGATGTGCCCATTCCTGCAGCCAGCAGCACAGAGGAGTGATGGGGCTCATATCATGCCTGGCTGCCATTGCCTTGACTAGCCCTGCGTAACGGGGAGCACATTGCTGTGCTACCCTGGAGCAGCTCAAGGAACAAACAGCGACATGAAGAATCATTGCTGCATCCCCAGCCCCTCTTTGCTTTTTCTGGACAGGAAATTCCTGCACCTTCTGCACCAGGCAGCTCACTCCCTTGCCACCTGCTCAGCTGATCACAGCATGTGTGAGGTTACCTTCCCGACCCTCCTTCCCCACAACTGAGAGGGAGAAGCTAACATCAGTGGAGCCTGCAGCCCTCCTCGTACCTGCAGCAGCAATTCGAGCCCACAGCAATGTATGTCCCTTGGTCGCCTTCCTTGGCTGTCCTAGTATATGACCATTTTGCTTGGGATAGCAAGCAAACCCACAAAATAAAATCAGGGATTGTGTCTCACCAGAACGACAGAGGTTTGATCACAGTGTGCGATGTTTTATAGCAACATAGAAAATAAATCATGGTAACGTTATAAATTTGTAGCAATATGCCCCGTCTAGGCTCCATCATCTTTGTTATAAAGAGGTGGGAAAAACACATGACAAGGCAGGGACATCAGTGACCATCTACTGTACACAGCTCTGCGTGAGTGCGTGTGTGCATGCATGCATGCATGTGTACCTTGGCACACGTGTGGGGAGAAAGGCCTGGCACACATTTGTATATGCTGTTGTGTATGGATGAAAAGGATCCCAGGGTAGTAGCTCCACAATACTGCCCAGCGGCAGAAACAGCTCCTGAGATTATAGTATGGGGCCAGCAGCTGAAGGCTGACTGCAGACACCAGGCAAAGCAGAAGAAACTATTTTAACCCACTGACATCCTTGTTTTCTGCTACTAGGATCATTAGGGCTGGTGTGTGTCTATCTGATTTATTCAGGGGGAAGCTGTTCCTATATGCAGTGACTAAGTAACTAATTGAAGGAAGCTTTTCCATCTCTCACAGATATCGTCATGATCGAACGCACTCGTCTTTAACCCTACTCACCTCCAGCAGGCGTTTGGCAATTAGCTTAGACCATCAATTGCTCATTTGTATTTTCTAACTTACTCTCCTCTCTCCCTCGGCTCCGTTGAACACTAGTGTGAGTGCACACATGAAGTCAGTGCTCCAGAAAGCTCCCAAATCGACAAACAGAACAGGTATCGCATGGACGGCAGCTAGAAGAAGTTTCCCAGGTTTCGCGGTCTTGTGAATACATATCAAACCTACTTCTGACACTCCTCAGCCTTCGTGCAGACTGCCAGCCATGGAGAAAATTTAGTGCCAACAGTTACTTAACAGGGTCATGCTAATGCTTTTCACAGAGGCCACCAGATAGGCCTTGGATGGGCACAACCAGAAGCAACTGGAACAAATTTGCAAGTGAATTCTCCTCAAATGCAATTGTGCCTTTTTAGCATTAAAACCCCAATCTACCTGCGAGGTCACTGATCTGTCTATCCGAGCTTATTGAATTCAATGAATTATATTCTTCAGTTTTAATAACAAATTTGGATCATTTTCTCTCTGGGGTGGAGTCAAATTTGCAAAATCTGCCCAGTCTCAGAAACAGGGTGCAGGGCTGGCTGGACCATGGGGTGATCCAGAAAAAAAAATAGAGTTTTTCCCAAATAAAAGATGGCTTAGCATTGAGATTCAAAGCAGCAAGCAGCAACTTAAAAGCCTTTCCGTGAAATACCCAACATGCATCCTTCTCCTTGCAGCTGGTATCTGCTTTGCAATTCTCCTTGCGCTGCTGTGAGTCTCTGCTCCATGATTCTTTCGCGGAGAGCAAGGTGCTTGAAAATCACGTTTTCCCTTGAGGTCTCCGCAGCTGTCTGGAGTGTGAAGCTGACCATGTGCCTTCCAGCACGCTCTCGTTCTGTAATATATATGCAATGATTTTGTCTCTTTTAATTTGCACCGGATCCCCTGGGTAAGTGCACATGCCTACCACTTCTATTGTGTTTCAAACAATACCAACCTGTTGTCAAGAACAGAAATCTCATCACTTTTATCCGCTTTGTGTTTGCCATCCTAACACGCTCCCTCTCACCGCAGCCCTGTTATCTTAGACTTCAGCTTTAGGTTAATAGGGATTAAGCACAATTGCATGTGTAAACCTTGAGTACTTGAGTCAAATCTTAAGGCTCAAGCCTTTTATGTGCAGACGGCAGAAGATTTTATCTTGAGCAAGCTACAAACCATTTATGTGACAGTGGCTCTCTAGGCTACCCCTCTTCTTATAGATTGCTTTTGTCACTGCCTGGAGGTATTTCTGTAAGCATCTGCATTTTTGCATATGTGCTTAGTGGGTCCAGGAGAGCAGTAGGCAAGTACTCATGGGCTATCCAGAAAGAATGGGAGGCATTAATGCAAAAACGGAGCATGCCTGTACGTCTGCTCCCAGGCATGGTGAGAAGGGATGTAGTGGATTAAAACTCCCAAAACATTTCTTTCCTTTCTTTGCTGTTTTATAAAAAGCTAAGTGGAATAATTTACTGTGCATTTTCTCAGGACTCTTGGGTCTCTTCTGTTCAAAGCAAACTCCTTTTGCTTATAATTTTTCCCAGCTTCCTTTGTGATACTTGCAGCTGGAATCCCATCTCCTCCTCCTTGAGCCTTTATCACTGTGTGCTGCTCCGGTACCACTGCCATCACAAACACGTTGCTCTTTGTCTTCATCTGCTTTTCTGGACTCCCTTTTGCACTTAGCTTTTTATATAGTTGCACTTCTTCCAAGTCTCTTACAGCTCTTAACATCAACTAGCCTTGCTGTGAGACCCTGTAAGTAAGTAAACGTTTCCTCCCCTGCCGCAGGGGTATTATGAAGGCAGAGAAGTCAAGTGAGGTGGGTCAAAGGCAAGAAAAAAAAACCAAGTCTCTGGCCAAGCCAGAATTAAACTCAAATTTTCTAGCTGGCAATCCCGATCCTTAACTGCTGAATTATTCATAGTGTTTCTCTCCTAGGAAGAAGAAAAAAGAAGTCAATGGTTAAGTGATGCAACAGGAAAACTGCACTGAACCTGCTGGACTTGCATGTGTAGACTCAGTGTTTCTCTGGCTTGTAGGCTGATTAGGCCTCTGTAGACATAACACAGTCTCTCTAAGCTTCGGCCTGGATAAAGTAGGCAAGGAAGAAACCCCAGCACACCCTCCTTTCTCCCTACCAAGATAATCAGTTACAAATTCTGTCCATCCGTTGTCCCTCAACACATCACTTCTGATCCCTCCTCACGATGCAGCCGTTGCAATAAAACCCTTACAACAAGCAAGCAAGCAAACTGTCGATGTGCAAAATCCTTGTGAGTTTTGCTGGCCAAAAAATAAAATCAGATGCTTGGCGCTGAAACCTTCCAGGTGCCACTCCTTCAAAACCTTCCCATACAAAGCACGTGCATTCAAAGGCAACTTAAGTACATTTTGTATCTGCGACAGCTGCATCCCCTTGAAACACAGTCCTGATTTATAGACCGCATCGCCTGCTCTTGCACTCCGGCAGGCAGAGTGAGGCGGAGAGTCAAGTGCATCAATTGTATGCAACTGCCACATCACTTAAAATATTTTCCTAAAATCCCTTGTCTCCTTTCTTCCTTCCCCTCTGCAACCAGAAGGCTTGATCTGCAAGCTGTTGTTAGCCTTGAGAAATTTCCCTATACAGACTTCATCGCCGCGTCTAAATGGCTGCCCATCCGTGCATGAAGGGATGTGAAGTGAATGAACAGCTTAGCTTTTAGAGCATGATTGGAAAATTCACCCTACATGTTAGGTTTTAAGATTACACACACACACACACACACACACACAATGACTAAGTTTGGTTTAATTTAGTTAAAATTAAACCAAACTTAGTCATACTATGTGGGCAACTCTGGTTGCCTGTGGTGAAAAAGCAGCCACTGGAAGGAGAAGCAGCAAATATTGTGTCTGTATTTAAAACGGGGATGCTGGGAGATCTGAGAAATTAGAGACCAGGATGGCAAGCAAATTGGCTGGATGATACCTAGACTCTGAATAACAAAGCCCTTAGAAAGTCGTAGCCTGATTGGGTGGCTGCAGTTTTTGCAGAGAAAAACCGCGTGTCTCTAGTCTCCTAGAGTCCTTTGAGCAAGTCCGTCACGTGGTGAGCAAAGGAGACCCGAGGCAGGAGCTACATTACACCCAGGCTTCATCCCCAGGGCCAGCGCCACTGCTGCAGGTCCAGGGAAAGTGAGGATCGTCTGTGGTAGGCCAGGCCCAAACTTCTGATAGCCCGTGGACCATAGGGACCGGATCTGCAGGCTGGATGTGGCCCATGGACTGTACATTTGACCCCCTGATTTAGCTCTTTCACAAGGTCTTGTAGAAGAAGCTATTAAAGAGTCTGGCATGGATGTAAAAAACTGGCTAGGAGCCAGGAAGGAGAGACGAGGATGAAATCTATTCTTTTTCCCTGGCAAACGGTTAACAGCTTGTGCTTCCTATTCTGCAGCGTTTCTTAATCAGCTGGAAAGCGGGGGTGAAGAGGACAAGATGCAAATGATACTGCCTTCTTCAGATTCATCGGGTCTGGCAAGGACTGCAGGGAACTTCAGAGACCCTTCAACAAGCTCAGCTCATGAGAAATGTGATAGCACAAAAAACCCACCACTCATAACCACCGAGCATGTTATATACTTTACATGCAAGTATTGACGCTACTCAAATGTCTCCCAGGGCTCCGTCATCTCTCCACACCATCTTTTTTCTCTTCCCTCAACATCTAATTCCTCAACCCTTTGCATTTCAGTGGCAAGCTGCTTCCGCCATCACACAGCCTGGACATGAGTAGGGGCGTGCTGAAAATACAGGGCAGTCTCCGCGCTCTTCGTTTTGGTGCTTGGTGCCGAAGCCTGGGCACCCGCGAGAGCCGTAAGGAGCTGGAGCATGATCCGTGCAGGTAACATCTGGTGAGTAAACTCTGACGGCTCTAACACGTGTTTGCTGAGCACCTGCCAAAAGTGGATTTACAGAAGCTTGTCCTACACTTGGGACAGAATAATTGCACGCACAAATACAGACCGAGGAATAACTGGCTAGACTTCAGTCCTGCAGAGAAAGACCTGGGGTTACAGTGGAATATCAGCTGAATATGAGCCAACTGTATGCTCTTATTGCAAAAAAGCCAGCTGAATCCTTCGTGGTATGAACAGCAATGGCCCTTGCAAATCGAGGGCAGTGATTCTTCCACTCCACTCAGCACTGGCGAGGCCTCACCTGGAGCCCTGTGTCCAGTTTTGGGCCCCGCACTTCAACAAAGATGGGGACAGATTGTAAAGAGTCCAGTGGAGAGCAACAAAAATGGGTAGAGGTCTGGGAAACAGGACTTAGGAGGAAAGGCTGAAAGAGCCGGATGATTTAGTCTGGAGAAGAGAAGACTGAGAAGGAGTTTGATAATGGGCTTCAGCTCCCAGATCATTTATAGAGAAGATGGGGATAGACTATTCTCTGTGGCTATGGAGGATAGGACTAGGAGCAATGGCCTCAAGGTGCAACAGAAGAAATTTAAGTTTAAAGATTAGGAACAACTTTCTGCCTATGCGGGTGGTTAAGCACTGGGATAGGCCATGGGATCCCCATCCCTGGGTATTTTGAAGAGCAGGTTGAACAGACACCTGACTGTGATGGTTTGAGCAGGGGGCTGGACCGGATGAACTGGCGAGGTCCCTTGCCAGCCCGACTTCCCTATGATTTTCCTACGAACTTGGCCCACTGCAGGTAAATCATCTTGATAATGAAAGAAGGCATCAACGCCAATCTGCTGTCTTTCTCACTGCCCAATTTTAAATCCCAGAAACAGCTGAGAACAAGGTAAAGGCAAAAATGCATCGTGTTGCCATTTTCACTCAAACGTGCAGAATGGTCATTTAAAATTTCCTCAACCCTTACATTTTGGGAAAGTTATCATCAACTAAAAGCAGGCATATCGTGGAAATTGTGGGGCAACCTTAACTACAGGCATCATTATCTGGCACTCTGGTGTGGAAGAAGTAGATCAGGAGCTTCTCCCTCATAACACGAGAACAAGTGTGTGTCGAAATTGGGAAGTGGGGAATTCAAAGTTGGTGAAGGAAATTTTTTTCACCCCTTAGTACTCCACAAGCAACACAAGGGAACCCAGGAGTGAAGGAATTATACCCACAAGAGCTGACAAGGCGGCTTTGGTGTTATCTTACCTGTGCTATACAGTATTTATCTCCTCTAGTAGTGTAGTCTGGAAGAGCCTGAATGCTGGAAAATAAAAAACTTGTAATCTGTCATCTTGCTTGTTTTATGACTCCTAGGTGACTCCTCAGTGCGCCATCTCATGGCAGTCCACATTGGCCAACGCAAGACCATTGACTGGTGCTCAACCATTTTGCACTTAAAAAAGGGAGGAGGGAGGACCTGGGCAACTATAGGCCCGTCAGTCTTACCTCAATGCTAGGGACACTCTTTGAGAAGATCCTCAAGGAGCACATCTGTGATGGGCCGGCTTCAGGGATGATGCTCAAGGGCAACCAGCACAGTGTCATTAGGGACAGGGCATGTCAGACCAACCTGATTGCCTTTTATGATCAGGTCACAAAGGCAATGGATGCAGGCGCTGCACGTGGACGTAGTCTTCCTGGACTTCACCAAGGCCTTTGACACTGTCTCCCACCCCATCCTCATTACAAAAATTGGACAACTGTGGCACTGATGCCTCCACAGTCAGATGGATTGCAGATTGGCTGAAGGGTCGTACTCAGAGGGTGGTGGTGGACGGGTCATATTCAACCTGGGGAGAAGTGGGCAGTGGGGCCCCCCAGGGCTTGGTCCTTGGGCCCGCACTATGCAATCTCTTCATCAGCGATTTAGATGACAGGGTAAAAAGCAACCTGTTTAAATTCACTGATGATACCAAAATTTGGGGTGAGGTGAGCACGCTAGCAGGGAGGGAAAGACTGCAGCAAGACCTGGATAGGTTAGAGGGGTGGGCTAGCAAAAACAGGATGTGTTTCAATACTGACAAGTGCAGGGTGCTGCACGTGGGCAACAGGAACCAGCAGCACACCTATAAGATGGAAACTCCCTTCTTGAGAGCACAGAGGCAGAAAGGGATCTGGGAGTCAATATTGACTCCAAGGTGAACATGGGCCGACAATGCGAGGTCACGGCTGGCAGGGCTAACCGCACCTTGTCCTGCATCCACAGGTGCATCTCGAGCAGGTCCAGGGAGGTGATCCTCCCCCTCCATGCGGCACTGGTCAGGCTGCAGCTGGAGTCCTGCGTCCAGGTCTGGGTGCCACACTTCAGGAGGGATGTGGACAGCGTGGAGAGGGTCCAGAGGAGGCCACTCGCATGGTCAGGGGCAGCAGGGCAGGCCCTACGAGGAGAGGCGACGGGACCTGAACCTGTTCAGCCTCCACAAGAGAAGGCTGAGGGGGGACCTGGTGACCATCTATAAACTCAGAAGGGTTTGGGAGAGACCTTGTTTCCCTGAGCACCCCTGGCATAACAAGGAATAATGGCCACAGGTTGTTGGACAGGAGACTTAGATTACACATCCACAAGAACGACTTCATGGTCAGGGCGTCTAGGATCTGGAGCCAAATTCCCAGCGAAGTGGTGCTGGCTCCTACCCTGGGGGGGCTTTAAGAAGAGGCTTGATGACTACCTGGCTGGAGTCATTTGAACCCAGTTTTTTCTCCTGCCCAGGCTGGGGGTCAGACTTGAAGATCTACAAGGTCCCTTCGACCCCACTTCTGTGATTCTATGCAGTGCAGGCACGTGAGGTCCCCCCGATATAACTTTTGTGAATTGAGTAGTACCTACTTTCAAAAATCAGTGTGGATATTCCTGCTTTTACCTTGCAGAGGATCCAGGCAGTAGGAGTGGGGGATAGGCCAGGCAGGGACAAGCCTGAGCCAGTATCTCGTAGCACCCTGCACAGGGTCTGGAAACACCCCTGGGGGCTGTGGCACCCTGGTTGAGAAGTAGTGACGTGGAGGATCACAGATGCCAAGTGTCCGTGGCTTACTCTGCAACTCGTATAAAGGGCTTACGTGGTGCAAAGTCTCATGGTAATTCCCTGCACCCTGGATATAGTTCACCCTACCAGAAGATGATGCTGATCACGTGCCTGGGTGTTAGGGCGCTGGAGAAGGAAATCCCGCACACCGCTATAAAAACCAAGTGATCAGCTTCTTATAGACATTTTACCAGCAATACCTCTAAGCCACGTGCTTTAGGCATCTGCAGCACAGTCGGCCTTTTCCAGCATCCGTGTTCCCTTTATTCCTGGTCTTAGACAGCAGACAAAAATTTTCCCAACGTGGAACATGACTAGAAACATTTCCTGTCTATTCTCGGAGATGTCTTGAAAGCGGTAACATCCACTCCCTCCCAGAGGAAAGCAAAATGACGGTTATTACCAGCTACCGTTCCCATCAAAAGAACAAATCCGAGGCAGGGGCTGGGAGCTGAGGAGGAGGGCGAGCAAGAAACATCTTTTGGCTCAACATACTGAAAGCAATTTTAGACGCATTTCTCTTCTTCACCTACTGATTTCACTGCAGTTTTCCAAAACACACTAGTAAGAAAACACAGAGAGGTGATTGCACCGATGCAAAGTGTGAACTTAACAATTACGGTGTGTGTCAAAAATAACAATAATAATGACAACGACTACGGAAAAACAAACTCATACTTTTCTGTGCTGGGAAATACATATTTTGTAAAATTCCCAGGAAAGAAAAAGAAAAAAATTCCCCAGGCCAAAAGGTAAAACTAATTAAAGCTAGAAAACCTTTTGCATTTCAGAGGTCTCTCGTGATCAGAGTTTAATAGAGTTTGGAAATTATCAGCTGAGCCATGGAGGTTCTGCCTTTGTTAGCTGGCGGGCATCCATCCCTGAAAATCAGGTTCAAGGAGGCTTTAAGCAGGCGCCCAGAAATGGAAGCACTCCAAACTATTATTATATCGTTTAATTTTCATACTTTCATTAACGTAAAAAGTAAGTTGCAGTTGTGTCTTGCAGCTCTCACTCCCATTTTGCTAAGCATGGTAGAAGCACACAATACAGTGTCGTGGTTGCCATTAAAGGGTTTTGCCTTGAAAAATTCATCTAAGCCACTATCACATAGGTTTTCATTCTTAGATCTCAGATGCCCCTTTGACAGATGGAAAAACGGATATATGGAGAGCATGGCGACTTACCCAGCTCCTGGTTCCTAGTCCAATGCCGCCATAACAAGATCACGCAGTATCCAAAAGTGAAGAGCACAAAAGGTAGCAGGATGGATCTCTATCTAGGTCTCAAAATATTCAATGCCCAGGGCTCAGGCTGGGAAGAAATGGCTTGTGTGCATTTCCAAAAATGTAGATAAATACTTCTTAGATCTTGCTCCTGGCTCACAGCATTTCCCTGTGCATTTAAATTGCACCCTCACATTACCACTATGGAAGCAGACGATTTCTTCAGCTGCCTCTGCTTGACGTCAGTTTTTAGGTAAAGATAGAGGCCTAATTTACCCCTTGAGTAACTCCACTGAGCCTCCTTAGAAACCCGGATGACCTAGGGGGAGGATAGCAAAGGTAACTGCTTAGGAAAGGCATCCTCCCAGTTGCAAACTCGGACAGAGGTTGTGAAGTGCAGCTATAAGTTGACTGTACAGCCCAGGGCTCATCCTGCTCTTCCTCACCTACTTATCTGCCTCCTTCCCTGACCGCTGGGGCAGACACGGTCTTTGTCACTTCTCTGGATAGTAACTAGCACACAATGTGGCTCTGCACCTTGACTGGGAGCCACCGATGTTATTACAATAATAAAAATAAGCCCCTGTTAGCAATTAGCACACATATGCTTGTGTTATAAGGAAAGATCTCTCTCAAACTGCCAGCCCTTCAGGCTACCTTTCGTTCCTGCACGTCATCACCGTCATAAAAGTGTAGCAGGTCAAACGAGGCACCCGGTGGTAGTGGGACAAACGACTTGCTCTCGCAGCGCACGGGGGGTTTGTAATTGGAGCATAGCGCAGAGCCCTACCAGCGATGTGCAAGACGGAGCAGAAATTCAGCTCGCTCTCAGCTGGGTTGCCTCCTATGGCTGCCAACTTCAGCTTACTGTAGTGACTAAAGTGAATGGATAAGACAGCGAATATGCACCAGGGAGCAGGTCCGAGGGCTGGAGGAGATGGCATTTGTAGTCGCTTTCACTGTAAGATTTCATGTGGTCCGTGAAAAAATGTCTAGTCCTTACCAAGCGTCCTATGTTTGTCAACGTGAACGTCCTTCCAAACCAATAAAAAGAAATGGCTGGGCAGGGAGGAATAATCTATTATTTACAACCCATCGGTATTTGCTGCACAGAGAAATACAGGGCCTTCAGGTCACCACGTGTTGGAATTTGTCCTACTTCTCTCCCATGTTTAGTTAGTCCAATAAAAGATCTCTCAAAACTTTGCCTCTCAAACCTTAGGGTCGGAAGGGACCTAAACAGATCATCAGGTCCGACCCCCTGCCTCAGGAGGGAACGGGTGCTGGGATCATATCATTCCAGCCAAATATCTGTCCAGCCTCCTCTTGAAGACCCCCAAGGTAGGAGAGAGCACTATTTTGGACCATCAGGGCCACGACACCGCTCCAACCCTACAGAAAAATATAGTCAAACATGCAAACCAGAATGTGCTCAAAAGGCTTCAAAGTGACTTCCCGTATTTGGGTCTCAAGAGCTCTGCCTCCAGGCTCTATTATGAGACAGTTTTGCTCGAGAACGTCTGCAACCTTACCGTGCTCTCCCAAAGCCGGAAGACTTAAGTTCATCCACAGAAACCACTATGATTTCTAAACCGTGCACTAAAATCCTATACACAAATCCTACCGCCCTCATGAAAAACCCAAGCAGTTTTTTCAACAGATGCCACCGTGCGCTGGTTTGCTGTTGCCCTTCTGATGGTAGACTGTTAAGGATAAGGACTGCCCTTTTCTTAGCAGTAAGTTCAATTAATGAAAGGGATTATCTAGCTTGGTTTCCTGCAGTTGCAGGCAACTGATGACCCAGGGGGTCCTGTCCAGGCCTATCTTCCTGTCCCAGATTTTCTGAAGAGCGTTTTGATAGCAGTCGGAGCAGGCTGCCCCGTAAATGGTTGGTTCCACTATCTCTCCACACTATCCGCAGCTCAAATGAGAGAAAATGGAGCAGAACGAAGATGGGAAGGCAGCATCTATGGGTCAAGAACTGAATGAAATGAGGTCTTCTTAGCAGTAACTTATAGCAGCTAAAAAAGTTGCTCCCTTTTTTTGCTAGACTAATAAAATGAAGGCCAGCGTTCTTCATGCTTGTGTTGATATCAGCAATCAAGGTAAAAAAGAAACATCTCTCCTATGGTGTAGTATTACTATTTGCACTCTGGCCATAGCTAGGAATCCCAGCCAAGGGTTAGGCGCTGTGCAAACCGACGGGGAACTCTCCAGGGCAAAGGCCATCTTTTTGCTTTGGGTAGTAACGTCTGGCAACTGCAATACCGTACTAATGACAGAACAAGGACCAGTTGTAATTGTACAACTGTACTAATTGACAGAACAAGGAGCGTTGTCTCAAGCTGCAGCAAGGGAAGTTGAGGTTGGATATTAAGAAAAACTCTCACCAGGAGGGTGGTGAAGCACTGGCACAGGTTACCCAGAGAGGCGGTGCAGTCTCCATCCTCGGAGGTGTTTAAGACCTAAGCAGACAAAGCCTTGTCTGGGATGATGTAGCTGGGGCTGGTCCTGCTTGGAGCAGGGGGTAGGACTAGATGTAACCTCACAAGGTCCCTTCAACCCTTGTTTTCTAGGATTAATCGTTTTATGCCATATTGTCTCTTCCTAGGAGCGTGCATGTTCCTACCCCAAAATCACTGAACACGCTTTGCAACCAGAATTTCTTCATGACAGACTCCCTATTACTGATTCATACTAAGGACCCAGGATGGTAGCTGAGCTAAAAAACCCCAAACCCTAGCATGGCCAGTAAGATCTGTCAGTGCCACAGAATACATTACCATGAATCTCCTCTGGGATGACTGCATCGATGTTATGGGAAGTGGGAAGGAGAGCTAGAGCCCTGCTCCCAGAGTCGTGAACACTGCCAGGCACATTACTGCTGGTCCCAAGACATTATGTGGGGGAAGATTCCTAATTCCCACAACACTGGACTTTGTGTTAACCAAAGCTGTTCATCGCCTCCCAATGCTCTGATGAACAAAGTATTTTTAGCAATAGTCTTCCAAATAGAAAAAAGCTGTAAAACTTGGTGCTGTGGACCAGGAGCAAGAGACTCCAGCATTCAAGACAGAAGAAAAACAACAGCAGTGCCTATACTTTTAATATAAGAGGAGCTTTGCAGAGCAGATCTCTCTCCAGCAGAACGTCCAGTGGCTCATAACAATATATATGCAGACAGTCAAGTTACCAAAGCAGTAAAGAAAAAGAAACGTTACAGGCCCTGAAGAGCAGGGGGATGGTTGAGCAAGGGCAGAATATGGGGCTGGGATGGTGCTTCCAACAAGGACACGTAAGTGGGAGGCTAGCAGCTCAATTCTTTCTTGAAGCTAGTTAAAGTAGTGACTCAGTCTGCAGCATTACGACTAGCGTTGAATTAGGTCACGACTTGACACCCAAGGGTTTGAGGAGGTCTGGCATCTCTCATGATGGAAAGTTAGACAAAATGAAAGAGCCCCTGGTAATTTAATAAGAATCCTGGCATGTGGCTTTTTGGCTAAAATTGAGTGTTAAAGCAATTCACTTTTTAACAGTCCCTCTGTAGAAAGGCATATCACATGACCTTGAAAGATGGCTATAATTGCAATGAAGGGAGGGGGGCTAGATTGGAATGAAAGAGCCTCAGGTTCCTTCTAGTTATCTGCTTTCATTTCATTTAAATATCAGTCATAAATCCTTGCTCACCCTCTTCAGTTCTAGCAATGCATTTCCCAAGACTGAGTATAAATGTGCAATGCAAAGAGTACAATGTCCTGTGGGATAATACCATACTAAATCATAGAGATGCGCCGCTTGACAAATGAGACTCGTGTGTCATAAACTTGTGGTCAAATGGTTTAAGACCAGTACTAAATATTCTGAAATCTCAAATCTAATCCTAGTGCAGACAATGGCTTCTGAATCCCAGTGTAGTCCTAACTAAGGTCCTGAAGCACGTCTACCAACTGATAAAGCTACATCAGAAGAGGTGGACGAAGACTGATACTTTTATAGCACAGAGAATTCAAATATACCTGGGATTTTCATGGTTAGTGCTACTTTCATTTACCATACAGAATACGCAAGAGGCCACTTCTCCTCTTAATCACTGTGTAGCTGTACCAACAAGGTAGGAAGCAGTCTGTTACGATCCAAGTTTCGCCAATATGCCTTCAAAGAATGTAAAAAGATGTGGGGAACAAAAAAGCCATGAAAATATTTTATTAACCATTGTTTTAAGAGAAAACTAAAAACCAGCCAGTTACATAATGATCATGAATGTGGCCAGTTATTTCTTATTTACAATTATGAGAAACCACTTTGACACTATGGCTCGGCAGGGGCGGTCAGTGATTTGTTTGCTGTCAGTCTGCCTGTCGCTGGAAATCTCTTGAACCAGGGGAAAGCACATGATTCAAGAGCCCTTTTGGTGAGTGGAGGAAGGTAGGAAGGAGAAAGGACACTTCGACTTCCTGACCCAGGAGTCATGCTATAAGATGTGCAGACATTTTGTACCAAAATATCAGGTAAGCCCAGGATTCAGAGAGGAGATGTCATTCTGCAGCCTGTCTGTCCTATGTGTGTACATGTTACATATGTCATACACATGTATATGTTAACAAGAAAAAAATGACATGCGCCTAAGACAACATCCCGGTAACGGCATCATGACCACGTAATCGCAGCATTCAAGTGTCTTGTCCGAGCATGCACAACTAGTTACTTCATTCTCTTTTGGGCCCTTTGTGTAATGATCTGTCTTTTTGAAAACCCAAATCATCAGCATACCGAGCATTTAATGGCCTGGCTCTGAAGGGCTCCTCTGCACTGTGTTAGCAAGTTAGCTGCAATCTCTAACACTTGAGTCAGTCGTTGTTTTAGCATGAAGGTAACTAAAGTAACCGCAATCAATTAAAAGTTCGAAAAGAAAGGGAAGGTATGGCACATGGAGCAGGAAGCTTCCAAGTACATTAAGGTAAGAGAAGGCATAAAAATAATTGGAAATGGCCAGAGAGACTCTAGATTAGGATGAAAGACCCTGTTCATGCTTTGGTTGGGGAAGAGAGTTCATAGGAGAATAACAAGCGTATAAGCACTGATTTGCAAGCTGGCTGCGCTCTACTGTTTACTACCGGTTCTGCCGTACATTTGGGGAGAATGCATTACAAATCCTTGGCATGGATATTTTGTAATGATTCTTTTCAGCTTTTTATGTCCAAAACACCCATTTATTTTTCTTTTTCTGATTTGATGGAAGCCAGGAAAGTAACTAGTTTGTCCTTTTGAACCAGGAAGCCACTGATTTCCTTCCACTCAAGCTTCACCTAAAGGATCCTGCAATGTCACTCTGGCATCCCTAACATCCTTCTGGCCATTCATCAGTGATATCCGACAACAAGCGCCTTCACTAAGATTGAAGAGGGTTTAGTGGAAGTTGAGATGACAAAGAAACAGTACAACACTAGGTATAAAATAGACCAACACACTGAAGGAGGTCGTGGGTGTCAGCTGGTTTCTTTGTTGTCATTGTTTTTTAAGAGTCTCATGCAGAAATTTCTGCAGATTATTTCAATCTTTGGTTCAGTGTTATAGAGTCAGCTCTGGGATTTACACCAACGGGATACATCCTTTGAATGCTCTCTCTCAAGAAACCAAGGACTATAGGGGAATGGATGATCCGCCTTCTTTTTAATACCGAGCCTGGTCTTCCATGGTTCCCACGTATCACCAGCCACTTACATCATGTCAAGCTGCAAATGGAAACAATACATTTGGAATACAAAGCGCTGACTCCAAACTACACCTTTCAGGTGCTTGTCAAAAATAGCAACTAGAAAACAAAGCATGTTCAATCCTATAAACTTGGGGTGCCTTCGTGGTGAAATATAGAGCTCAACTCTTCTGCACAGCTCCCCTAACACATCCTCATTACTAGCTGCAATCAGCTAAAAATCACGAAGTCAGGAATGCAGCTTATAGATGTTTTCTGTACAGCCCAAATGAAGAAAGCCTCCCGCCATTGAACTCCTATGGAAATTGGATGCCCTGTTGGCTTAAGCCTCAGAGACAGGTTTCATTTGAATGACTCTGCTTGAAAAAGTGAAAAAGAGAAGCTAAAATGTTTACATACAATAAGCCCACGAAATCCCTGAATTTCAGCAAGCTTGTCTCGAGAAGGTTAATTGAAAAGATTAAAACATGTGGGGGGGGGGTGGTTTCTAACGGTTTTTATTTTTCATCCCACATAAATTGCTGCTGTGCATCTCAGGCTTTGTTAAGTGTTATTACACTAAATTATAACAATCTGCCGTCAAACAAGCAGCCTTGTTGGTTCCCTTTTTTTAAGCACTCTAAAGGAGAGGATTAATCTATGTAAACAGCACAAGTGTAACTCCACAACCCGGTGCGTGTCATTTATGAAATTACATATCTGGTTACATTTACACTAGGAACTGCCTAATTTCAGGGGCGTGCCTTTGTGTCTTAATTCCTTGGATGCTTTCTAAGACACAAGATCCTGGCAAACCCTCTCCCCATTTGCTCTGATAAACTTGCATCCTTCACTGAGACAATTCAGCTAACTTAATCATAGAGCCCAATCGCATCTTCACAATACTTACTAAATCATCCACATCGCCACCTTCCTCTGCCAAATGGGGAGCTTCTGCTGGTTTTTCTTTAGGGGCCAAGAACTGAAAATAAAAGTCATTTAATTATGAAATCAAAATTCAGCACCCCCACTATGAAACGGATGGAAAACTATTTTGATGTTCATAAAAATAAACCGCATCTGATCTGAAAATTGCAAAAAATTGCAGGATCTAAATAATTACTATGACAGTTTCATCCTATGTCCCATCCTGATCATTAACCTATAACACTTTAAAGTCAAATCCCAGAAAATTTCCTCCATAATAAAACTGTTCAAATTAAGCCTCTGACACAGTTTCCCACCACATCCTCTTAAAAAAAGCTGGCGACTGCGGCATTGATGCCTACAGTCAGATGATGGGTAGCAAACTGGCTGGAGGGCCGCACTGAGAGAGCAGTGGTGGATGGGTCGTTTTCGACTGGAGGGACGTGGGCAGTGGGGTCCCCCAGGGCTCGGTCCTCAGGCCCGCACTGTTCAACATCTTCATCAGCGACTTGGATGAGGGGGTAAAAAGCACCTGTTCAAATCTGCTGATGATACTAAGATGTGGGGGGATGCGGGCACGCTAGAATGGAGCAACAGGCTACAATCAGACCTAGACAGGTTACAGGGGCGGGCGGATGAGAACAGGATGGGATTCAACACAGACGAGTGCAAGGTGCTGCACCTGGGGAGGAACAACCGGCACCATACCTACAGGTTGGGGAACTCCCTTCTCGGCAGCACAGAGGCGGAAAAGGATCTGGGGGTCATCACTGATACCAAGATGAACACGGGCCGGCAGTGTGGGGACGCGGTCAGGAAGGCCGACCGCACCTTGGCGTGCATCCATAGATGCATCTCGAGCAGGGCCAGGGAGGTGATCCTCCCTCTCTACGCGGCACTGGTCAGGCCGCAGCGGGAGTACTGCGTCCAGTTCTGGGCACCGCACTTCAGGAGGGATGTGGACAGCATGGAGAGGGTCCAGAGGAGGCCACTCGCATGGTCGGGGGCAGCAGGGCAGGCCCTGCGAGGAGAGGCGACAGGACCTGAACCTGTTCAGCCTCCACAAGAGGAGGCTGAGGGGGATCTAGTGGATTATGAAAAGACCGGGACCTGTAGACCAACAGACACACACTGTTGCCTGAAAAACTGAGCAGACGCACTGCCTGCAGCATCAGACAGCTCTCTGCCAACTTGACTTTTAACTTTTTCATTTCTTGTGACTGCAGGTGCAGCCATAAGGTCTCAGGGGCAATGCATCCCAGATGAGGCAAAGGTTGGGGTGCTTGTACTAGACCACAGGTTCAAATGTTGCCTTCTGTACTGATTGGTGCACTTTACATCCTACCCTGGGGGGCTTTAAGAGGAGGCTGGATGAACACCTTGCCTGGGTCGTTTGACCCCAGTTCTCTTTCCTGCCATGGCAGGGGGTCGGACTCAATGATCTGCTCAGGTCCCTTCTGACCCTAGAAACTATGAAACACAGGGCTGAGCCCCACCCTGGACTTGTGCCCAAGCCTGCCCCCAATCAGCTCAGCTCAAATGAGTACTTGGTCATTTCAGGAGTCAAAGAAAGCCGGAGGTGATGCTGGAGACACTATCCCCTTATGTGTCACTGGTGTGCCTTACCATGACTAGCCCAAGGGCTGCAAGGTTTGGGTGGACCTTCGATTCTTTTTTCCTTTTGATTTTCCTATTACTTGTTACTATATGAGACATAGAAGTGATCAACATTGATGGAAAAGAAAACACCACAACAGGGTGCAACTCTTACACAAAATATATTCTAGGGTCTGCTGGATCTTGCTATTACATAATCACCCAGAAGAAATAGTAGCAACTCCGTCCCCTACACTGGAACTATACTTGGATAGTCACGTTTATCCTGTGATAATGACTTTACACATGTGGCTGGTTGAAACTTATTGCACAATTAACCGTTAATTGTGTAATCATTACTTTGCATGTGTGGCTGGGAACAACTCGGTCAGTAGACCAGACCACTGAATACGCACAAGTCTTTTCTTTGTCTATTATCTATAATTCAAGAGCATTGCAGCAATGGCTCCGGTGATGAGTGAAAGGAAACTTGTTCTGAAAAGAACTAAAGCAGAATTGTTGCAAATACCCGCTGGAAGTTCAGCTGATTTTTATTACAGACCCACAGATCGTTTCTGGGGCAGAGTATGGGTCACTACCAGCACTGGTTACTACCATAGCACCGTACTACTGGCTCTGGAGCAGAGAATCTCAGCTATTACTACAAGGGGCCTGTAAGTAGGTAGGCTGGGTAGCAGGGAGGCACTAGTGTTACTACAGATCTCCATTCTCCCATTTCTCCTTCCACATGCATAAATATGGTAATAAATGGATAATGAATCAAAGGGCTAAAGTAGGGGGTGGTTGCATGGGAGCCTTTTTAACACATGACCCATTATCCAGAGCGTTGCCCATCTCTGTTACGACAGCACATCATGCCTAGAAGGAGCAGAGGGATTCTCACACACAATATACCATCTGCAGTAAAAAACACTGTTCTGGCAAAGGGGAGAAACACTTCAGACGTTGCCCATGCCGTTTAGCATCTGGTGCATCCTGCCACCATCCCAGGAGGTGAACTTGGGCCTCGGTCTATGAATCACCAAATTCTAAATCACCAAGGAAACCGATTAAAAAAAAAGTCTTCTTCTCTGACTCACTCTCCCAGCTGCAATCTATACAGAAGGTGAATTCAGCTGTCAAGTACCATACCTCCCATCCACACGAATAAGAAAAAAAAATTGATGTTGCCTTTGGTTACCATTTGAGTATACAACATCTGCCTGGCTTGTCTTACTGTCCAGAGATCAGGCTTTTTATATCTTTTGGATAGCTGGTGCCGAGAGCTGTCTGTCCTAGCATTCAAATTCGGCATGAACTATCCAACTTCTCCTATTCCCTTTGAAATGAAGCAGCACAAATCTGAGAAGGTTACAGGGTTGGGAGGACTCTCCGGTCTCCAGGCACCATGCCCCTTTTCCTATTGACTGATAGTATTATAAAACACACAGTTTCAAACTCGAAGTTAATCATACCATCAGCTTCAAAAGGCTTTCTTCACCAGAGCATATTCCATTTTACATAGTTAATTAAAGTCAAATGCTATTTGTGAAAGTAGCACATTTGTTCAGAGTTCTCAAAATTAACATCCTACACTAAACTGAGTGTAAATAATACATTAAAATCTAAAGAAATTTAGGATGAAGGTCTTTTTGGCAATAAATTGAAACTTTAAGTTTCCATCAAGTACTACATATCTGCAATTGATTCTTTTTTCCCTGACAAGATCCATTTTACATTTATGCAAAAGCAAATTACACATAATAGTTGTGCTGAAATCCATTATCTTTCCCAAAGCAACCAGAAAAAGCACTTGGCAAGTCTGATCTTTTAACCTATCATCTTTATGCTCTAAAAAAGAGTAACTTCCCATCTGCATCATTACAGCAGAGGTGAGAGGATGACACCATTTTTCTCAATGATGGAAAACAAGGAAAGTACATGAGAATGGCACGGTTGAACGGAAAAGAAAAAACCCCAGAGGTGCCACCTCTCTGAACAGCCTCCGCATCTCCTCCCTTCCAGGGCACCTGCACACAGCATGTGCTTACATCAGAAATTGTGCTAGTCCAATGGGGGCTAACCTTTTTGGCAGGTGTACCACAAATTAGCCTCCCCTGGTGCCACTCCAAACTCCTTCTTCTGCCTGATCTGCTTTTTTTTCTGCTCCCAGCTGCCTGCTCCCTGTCTGATGTGCTGCTCTGCTTTCTGCCCTACCTGTGCTGCCTGCCCCCTCCCCGATCTGCTGCATGCCACACACACAGGTGCCTGTACCACTCGGCGTGCAGGTTGGCGACTCTGGCACTGGTCTATTCCAAGGCAGCTCAAGCTACTCTCATACACTTCTGCAAAAAGGCTGTTGTGTGCCTGCCATAAACAAAGCACGACATTGGTGGCATATCCTGTGCCTTCAAACCTGGCACTTTAAAGCACAAGTGATCAAAACATGTGACAAATTACTGGAACACCTGTGTCTTGTTGAGTGTTGCAACCTCGCTGAAAGATTACAGTGGTTCTTCACTGTGAAACCTCTTTCACAGGTTTACTTTCTTCAGCATATGCATCAAATGCAATAGCGTGGCAATTCATTACAGGGATGGGCAATTTGAGGGGGGGGGCTCTGCTCCCTGCCTGGCAACTGAAGAAAGGCCCACTTCTTATTGGGAATTGGGAGGCACAGGGAGATAGGACAGGTTATTTTCAAAGATGCCAAGCACTCAGATTCCAGCGACAAGCTTTTTAGAAAGCTGGCACTCAACTTTGGCATTTGAAAAAAAGGGAACGCCCATCTCTGAAAATGCTGCTTTACATGATTTGCCAAAACAACACACAGCAAGCCTGTCACAGAGGCTGGGACTGGACCCAGGAGAACTGGGTTCCAAGGCAATGCCTTCATCAGATTCACATAACCTGCAGTAAGGCAACAGTAAATTGCTGGGAAACAGGAGTCTAGTTTTGGATCTGAGGAAGGAAATGGGGCTTAGGTAGCTGTTAACAGGTATTCCAGACCGCACAGCCAAGCAAGCAGCTGGGGCACATTCATCCTGAATTACAGTGTGGCTGCCACATTACACCACTCTGCTCAATTTTTCACGATGCTAGAACTGAACTTGCACAACCTCTCATGTCCTCTTGTAATGGGAAATGGCAGTTGCCTCTCCTGCTTTCTCTGGTATTGATAGGAGATGACAGTCATTTCATAGTTTCATAGTTGGTCGGGTCAGAAGGGTCCTGAGCAGATCACCGAGTCCGACCCCCTGCCGTGGCAGGAAAGAGTACTGGGGTCAAACGACCCAGGCAAGGTGTTCATCCAGCCTCCTCTTAAAGCCCCCCAGGGTAGGATGTAAAGTGCACCAATCAGTACAGAAGGCAACATTTGAACCCGTAGTCTAGTACAAGCACCCCAACCTTTGCCTCATCTGGGATGCATTGCCCCTGAGACCTTATGGCTGCACCTGCAGCCACAAGAAATGAAAAAGTTAAAAGTCAAGTTGGCAGAGAGCTGTCTGATGCTGCAGGCAGTGCGTCTGCTCAGTTTTTCAGGCAACAGTGTGTGTCTGTTGGTCTACAGGTCCCGGTCTTTTCATAATCCAATGGATCATTTGGATGGGTTAAACTCTCTCTTTTGTCTGCAGAAAACTGTATAGCTTAGTGGGGCATCAGGAAACGAAGTCAAGGTTGTTTACGAGGCAGAGCATACTGCAAAATACGGTTTGCTTGACAGCCCTGATTCTGGGATGACATTAAGTTGGAAAGTCCATTTGAGCTCTGTAGTTCCTGATTTCCACACTCGTGCTCCATTAACTTGACCACATTTCCCCCCCATTTCGAGGGGGATGTCCTTCTAAGGAATGCGGTCAGCCTGCTGCTGCTCCACAAAACTGAGTTTCTGGTGTGGCATTCCTGAAAGCATGTTCAAGATGGTGCAGACAGGGGAAGAGTTTCCCCCGATCTGAGATTCCTCAACTCCCATGGTCCCACGATCCTGTTCTCACTTTGTTTGCGCTCTTCATTCACTTAAGGGTTTATCCATTTAAGAAAACGTCTACTCTCAACTAGCACAAGCTTAACATACATACGAAAGTGTTAAATATTAATACCTTTTTGGCTTCCTCCCCAGTCACTGTACTTCCTTCTGCTTCATCTTTAGTGATCAAAGTAATTTCATCTAAGAAAGAGCAAATCATATAAAAATATCATTACAAGGTTTCCCCAGAAATACGCTTAAATTTAAAATGAAGAGTATATCACATTCAAACTTCTAACTGTGTCATCAACCTTAGCAAAAGTCAAAAAATATTTCTCAAAGTATAAGGGATGATGCTCAACAAATGAGTCAACTATCACGACATACAGACACAATTAACGACAATATTAATACCTCAGTGGAGATATCATTTAATAATCTAGTGATACTCTGCAACTGAAATTGAGACTGAAATCATGGATTAAATAAGAAATGCTGGAAATCTATAGAAAATTTGGTAATTACTCTTTCAATAACTTATGGTAGATTCCTCAACCACTAATTATCTAAGAGAAGTTAACTGATATACGAACAAATACTTAGACAAAGAAAAAGTCAAAGCTTTTTATGCATAAGCTGGATAGTCTATCTGGAGTGAGATAATTATATGCTACAGACAAATCTCAGCGCATGTGGCATTTGTAAATCCTTTCCCCCGAGAATTGCTCGCCTTATTAGAAATTCTGGCTGATACCACCTATAAGTTACTGTGACAGAATATACTTTCATGGCTTTGGTCAATACAAGTTTTCATTCTGACCCCAATCCTTTTCCAGGGTTTATGATGTCATTAAAACTCCCTTAAGGCTGTTGCCCCTATAGTTTCAACCTACATATAATATTTTTTGCGTGGTGTCCCATGCTGTTGCTATGCATTATTAAACAACTGCTATGCTCTACCCCGCAAGCAGCTGGAAGAGGCCGTTCCTATATGTACCTTGGTTTTTTTATAACAACTTTCATATGGGAGCGCAGATTATTACATTATGACAATATGCACCATTAAAAGGCACAGCTGTGCATCTCAAGTACACGCTCATAAGAACTTATTCCAATTAAAAGCAAGGCTATGTTGCATAACGCTTTTTATAGCGCGTAAGGTTTTGTGCTCATGAAAGCATTTATTTCATATATGTCTCATTCCTCTCAGTTTAATTGTCGTTAAGTGTCATGTTACTATGTATTTCTTCCTGAAGTCTGCTTAAATACAAAGTGATCAGTGACATGTTTCAATTCTGCAAGCTTTCTCTGCCGCTTGATTTGGAAGAGTTTTACCGTTTCTCTCCACTGCATCAGCTCTCCATTTATTTAAAAATCTCTCTGACATATCTTCTCTTCCTCACCTCCCTAGTTTAATTTCTCTCTCCCTGTGCTTTACTGCTGTACTTCTTCCTAACCTGGGATAGCATTGCCAAATGTTGCAGGTACAGAAAACTATATAATTCTGGAAAGAATCAAAGAATCACTGAGTCAGGAGGGACCTAGACAGATCATTGAGTCTGTCCCCCTGCCATGGGCAGGGAGGAGCACTGGGGGTGTGAGGGGTCATAAGACCCCAGCCAGGTGCCTATCCAGTCTCCTCTTGAAGATTTCCAGGGAAGGTGAGAGCATCACCTCTCTGGGCGCCTATTCCAGGCTCTGGCCATCCTTACCGTGAAGTAGTTCTTCCTAATATCCAACCTGAACCTCTCCTCCCGCAGCTTGTGGCCATTGTTCCCGGTGACTGCAAGGGGGGCCCTGGGGAACAGACTGTCCCCGAGTCCCTGCTGCTGGCCCCTGATAAGGTTGTAGGCAGCCACAAGATCCCCCCTCAGGCTCCTCTTGCGGAGACTGAAGAGAGTCAGGTCCCTCAGCCTCTCCTCCTAGGGCTGGCCACGGAGGCCCCAACCATGTGAGTGGCCTCCTCTGGACCCTCTCCAGGTTCTCCACGTCTGTCTTGAAGTGCAGCGCCCAGAGCTGGACACAGGACTCCGGCTGTGGCCTGACCAGCGCCGCATAGAGGGGGAGCAAGACCCGTCGGGACCTGTTAGTGATGCCCCTGTTGATGCAGGACAGGGTGCGGTCGGCTCTGCCTATTGCTTCGTCACATCAGCGACTCATATTCATCCTGGAGTCAACCCTGACCCCAAGATCCCTCCCTGCCTCTGTGCTGCCGAGAGGGGCAGCCCCGAACCTATAACCACAATGCTGGTTCCCTCTCCCCGGGTGCAGCACCCTGCACTTGTCCTCGTTGAACCGCATCCTGTTCAGATCCGCCCACTTCTCCAACCTATCCAGGTCTGCCTGGATGCGGTCCCTGCCTGCCGGTAGATTCACTTTACCCCACAGCTTGGATGTAGAAGGATTTCTACGTTTTACGGGAACTATATACATAAGAAATGCTAGTCTGCTCATTTTCAGTCTTCCCCTGTGAGCACATGGATTCCTCTCACAAAAACTGCAATGGCAGAGGAGTGAGGGGTCAATCGTCATCCTACCTTGTATCACAATCTCCCAGAAATCAGTTAAGGCTTTATCTTCCACCTTTCCTTTCAGGGCCTGCAGGAAATCATTAAACCGCCAAACTTCTGACAGCTGGCAAAACAACAACAAAGATAACAGAAAAATTAAATTAGCTTCATACCAAAGAGCTATAATCTTAGTTCATCATACCGTCGCCCAGCATGGTAAATGGGGAAAAGAAGATACTTCAAGCCACTGCACATTCATCTAGCTTCACTCACACCGGGATTTCTAAAATGTGGTGACTTGCAAAAGAAAACGCATTGCCCAAACCTGCACAGCGGCTTCTGTGACTAGCTTTGTCTAAGCAAGTATCTGTAGGGTAGCACATTTCTCTTCTGCAACCAGTAGGTCACAGGCACTGTCTTTTCATGGTGAAGAAAAACCAACAGGAGAATTTGTTTCCTATTCCAAAGAGGCCCAAGAACCAAAACAGCATTAAAACCTCTCTTGAACTTCCAGATGTGGGACTACTGGTTTCCATCTGGTACTCTCTGCCTGTTGCTACTTTGTCATCGTCACTGAAGTTTTGGTTCACGCTGGTTCGGCATATCGACATTGTTCCCCGAATTCAGGCACAGTTTTCAAACATCACCATTACCTTAATGGCCTCCTCTCTGAAAACTTGGATACAATCAATGCTCTTCCTATAATACTGCCAGCCTTTACTTTCCAAAAACTGATCAATGCGGTTTATCAGCTGCTGGCTCACTGGAAGACAGAAACAGAGAATGGAGGTTTTTTCAAAGCAAGAAAATACTTTTGATGAGCTGGGTACACTTCCTCTCAGCCTCCTGCAGCCCCTTTTTCTTTAACGACAGCACATTTACTAACAACAACAGAGCTAATCACATCCGCCCTGCACCAAGCTGCTCTGCTCATGTGATAACGGATGCCCTACTCTAAGCAAAAAAAATAGGCTTGATTTTTTTTTCCCCCAAAGAGCATTTTGCAGACTAAATTAAGTTTACCAAGAAAAAATTTCCCAATATGGCAGAGGCAGGGGAATTTTCAACCCACGGTAAAGAAACAAGTGCTGGCCTAGCTGACTTGAGGGACAGTCAGAAAACTGAGAGAGGCTATGTTTTACTTCACTAAGTATATTGCCTAAACCACCTTTGAGAGCAAGACATTTCAATGGGATTATTAACCGTGCAGTAAATGGTGTAATAATGACACAGCAGTAGCTATAACACGGTTGTACTTAGAAAAATGTCTGATAGTTAGGGCCCAGCATTTGGATGCTATTAGAGATACCTTATTACAATGACTCTGCAAACACTGTACTTCTCGGTGCTGCTTAATCAGTCCTCAAACTGTGACACAAGTGTCCACAGCTGTGCAAGGAAGATAGGTGATAGTTCTTTTTTTTAAACAGGTGTGTCCAAGTGATTTTCATAGATTTCATAGATTTCATAGACATTAGGGCTGGAAGGGACCTCGGGAGATCATCGAGTCCAGCCCCCTGCCCAAAGGGCAGGAAGTCAGCTGGGGTCATAGGATCCCAGCAAGATAAGCATCCAACACAGACATAAACACAGACAAAAAATGATAAGAAGTGCAAATGCAGCGTGCTGCCTTTATCTGCATACCAGGTAAGTGCACAATTCACTTAGCAGGCAAGGTTCTTTGGGTAGATGTGGTATCTTTAATTCGACCGAGTAGTTGACTCAGCTGGTCTAATAAAAGATATCACATCCTGCCTGCCTATGTCCTTAGACCAACATGGCTACAACCGAAAACCCAATCCATTTAACTGCACAACAGAACACCAGTCCCAATTTTCTTGCCTGTAACCAATGCTGGCTATCTGCATATCAGTTAAGTGCATAAACTGCTTACATGCCTAACATGTTTCAGGCCCGTTGTCTAATTTGCAATGTGATTGTACTCTGTTTAACAGCATAGTAACGGTGCCAGAAAGAACTAGAAGCCTTGGAAGTGATGGGAGCCAGTCAGTCCCAGGGCTGCTAATGCCATATCACTGCCATTGCTGTGTCCTTAAGGAGCATGGCTTAAACGAAGTTTGGATTAATGCATACTCCAAGGAAGCACACCACCCTTTTTCAGTCCTGGAGCTACACACTTAAAGGAATATTACCAATTTTATCCTTATCGTGAAGTGACTCACGGAGGATAGAGAGATGATTGCAAAACACATTGAAAGAAAGGTGAAAATGGCAAAAAAAAAAAACTACGGGGGGGGAGCAACTATGGTCTGCTGAATTCTGCTGAGCTTCTGAATATTGTCGCTACACTTGATTAATGGTTAGTGAAAAATATTTGCTTGACTTTATCTACTGTTTGTATATCCCTGGAAAAAGTAATTTAAACAAAAAAGAAAAGATGCAAAATGTAGGTGCTCATTTCATAACCTATGACAAGAGCAATGGGACATGCCCGCATTAGCTCTGCCAGATAAGCAGCGGCTCTGGTAGCAGATGAAAGATTTCCCTACACCAAAGTACAGAAAACACACAGATCACAATACGGTTTTGCTCTTCTAATTCTACGCCAGAGTTCACACTCATCTGTAGCACTCCTGTTTTTCATTGTAATACAATACTGTTGCACATCTCAGATTACCAGTGATAGATGATGCTCCTGAGAACAAGATACTATAGGTGGATGAAGAAAAGCTAGTCAACTTCCAAAATCCACAGCAGCAATGAATCAAAAATGCAAGAAAAATAAGCTACAAATAACATCTCATTTGTTTGATCTTCCCAGTGATGCTACACTTTAACGGCTTGTTTATCATAAGCATTGCTTAATCTGTTCAGTCTAGATCATATTAACATGCAGCCCTCTCTGCGAGTCTCAGCCCACTGCAATTCACAATAATAATTCATGCAAATGTTTCAGGCAATTAATCAAAACTTTACTAATTTCCATTAATTGCTAATAAAGACCATCATCACAGGAACAATTATTACAACAGACAAAACTCATACATTCAACTACTCAAAGCCTGCTACCAAAAGAAAATATAAAATATTTGAACAGGTGCATTCAAGAAAACAGTCTAAATACACTCGTAGGGTAAAAATAAAATTTCAAATGTGAAAGTACTTGGATACAAGGAGCATGTCCTGTTTCTAAATATATTTGTCAGGCTCCCGATGTGCATCACTTCCCTTCCCTTCCTCCTCATTCAGCCCGTCTGTTTTTTGGCTGGGACCGTCTCAGGGCAGGTCGACCCTCCCTGTTAAGTGCTCAGCACGTTGTAGGAATCACTGGGTGCAGGGCATCCCAGGTAGCGAAGGGAGCTCAATGGTCAGTCACTCCTACCCCCTCTACCGGCGCAGGATTTATGACTCCTAAACCATTCCAGACAGATGCCCATCTAAAAAAACCAGAATTAACCCCAAAATGATTCTCTCTCGTGTAAATTTATTGCACAGACTCCAACCGGTGCAGGGGGCTGGACCCGATTATCTTCTGAGGTCCCCTCCAGCCTTACAACCTCTGAATCTATAAACTCCTCCAACGGCAAGAATGACTTTTCCCGACTCTCTTATATCTAGGAGACACAAGGTAGTTATGAGACAATCTGTGATGCTGCTTTTCTACTGTATTAGCTCACTCAAAAGAGTGGGCTAACGTCATGTGCTTACGTCAGCTAGGAAAGGCTAACAGGCAGACAAGAAAACGCAGGAAAGTCTGGCTTACTGAAATACAGATGGCATAAGGCAGGGCAGTATGGCACCTTATAGACTAACTTCTTCAGAGAGGCATGAGCTTTTTTCTAGGCTACAGCCTACTTCATTAGGAGGGGTACTGAATAGAAAGGAACAAAACCATTTAAATGCAAAGTATAGGCATACGGGGAGAAGGGAGTGGGGAAGGGGCATGGCCTAGAGATGGGACGGTGAATTAAGAGATCAAAAGGGATGAAAAAAGCAGTTCAGGCACCGAGGGGCAAGAGGGTTAGAAAAGCTGGTTCAGGTAACGGGGTAAGAATCCCGAGCCTCTGTTACGACCACGCATGCTTAATGCAATCCAGTCTGGACGGTCTCTTGTTCCCTAGTTTTGTGTTCGAGTCAGTTGTCCAAGCTGTTGTTAAGAACAGCTACTCCAGGGTCGGTGCCAGGATGTCCATGGAGGTTACAACCGTCTGCCGTGGGTTTCTGTGCTTTTCTGGAGCTGATGTCAGCACCGTCCCCTCCATGCAGGATCCCCCAATGGGTCAACGTAGGCAGCAGGTGATGGTGACACTGGTGGAGGAGCAGGCACACAAACCCCAGACTTTATAAATCTGTCTTGTTTGGCCCAGTGCTGATGCGGTTTGTGTTGTTGAGGGGGTCTGGGAAAAGGCCTGATGCCCTAGCGAGACCGGCAGTGAAGTGGCATGTTCTGATATCAACATGAAAGACACTGAAGTAGCCCGTGGCCGGCATTGTGCTGTTCGAGATTGGGGAGCGGTGTGTCCTACTCTTCCCGTTACCACTTTTCTAACTCTAAGCATGCGTCCGAGGACCGAATCACCAATTCCACAATCTACAAAACACTTGACCGGATAGTCAAGACAACAAAGCGCTTGAAGAACAGCTGCGCAAAAAGATGTCTTGGGCCCTCTTCTGGCGTCCACTGAGCCGCTTGAGTTCACAGAGAAGGAAATGCGTGGTGGTCCCGCGCCAGGACTGACGGCACAAGGCGTTGGCCCGAGACACGTGAAGTGCTCGCCCCTCCACAGATGGGCGCATCACTTTTATTTATTTATTTTACCAGTAACTAAATTGAAACCTTACCGTTTAAGCTCCCCAAGTTAAGTCAGTCCATTTTTTTCATGCTTAACGATTTTCTCATTAAATGTTCTAATTTCTTACAAATTGCACTAATAAAAGCAAGTCCTGATGGCCTTTTTTTTTTTCCCCTTTCTGCTTTTAAATGCTGTCTCTTCAATGATGTGTTAAATTAAAACCCCAGGCACTAACAGGGTATAATACGAGTCTTTATTGTCAGGATGACTCCAGCGCACCACTAGGAACTATCAGACACTTTGTTTATTCTTTTATATCTACATTTTTTTTTAATCGCTTTCTGTTCAATGGCAATGGTAGGCATTAGAGCAAGGACTTTTATGCACCACCAATCTTGGGCTACCAGGTCTTTAGAGGTGGACTAAAAAGAGCATGTACGTGTTGTGACATGATGTGAGGTCGTGAGGCATGTGGGAAAGGGCTCCGACTCCAACAATAGCCAACAGAAGATTTTTTTTTATTGCAGTGATGGCCTGATCAGAAATGGGTCCGTCTGCTGAGCACTCTCATTGCAATGAGCAATGACGGATGCAAGCACACACGTAGCCTGAAGTCCCTGCTCTGACCAGTATATCTGTCAATTGATTTTAAAGCTGCCAATAAATGGTGCTGAACACAATAGCTAGGGCTTCTACAGAGCTTCCCAGAGACTCTCTGACTCTCATAAGTTCCAGCAGTTTTACTCATTACTTCTTCCGTTCCTACCTTCCCAGTCTTTGTGGTCATTATACCATGGATTAAGGTACTGCATAGAAAGGCCTTTGTGCTCTTGCAGAAAGACACGTTTTCCAACGTGCCTGATAAAGAGGTGGAGGCTGTCCATGGAGAAGGCTTTAATGATGATCCTACTCATGGGAAGCTTTGCAAATCTCTGGGAACAGTCACGTGCCTCAGCCTGTGATCTCTGGAAGTGCATATAATGCAGTGACTGCAAAGAAATAACATTAGAGTCAGTGTCTGAGAGCAAGAAATGCTGACAACACTGCAATAAGGAAAAAGATTAAAAGAGTGTCTGTGATGTCATTTCTTCTGCAGCACTTCAGTGATGCCCTTCTGCGTGAGCTTAACTTGTGTAATTTCAGTTCCCAATTGTCCGTTCAGGGAAGACTGGAAGCTCTTCTTAACTTAGGCCTGGACATCAGCCACCATGCTCCCACAGCCAGCACGTTTTTGACTGTAATGCAGGCAGACTGATCGGATTTTTACACTATGCAACTGCAAAGACAATTTAGAGAACAAAGGAAATACCTTTGCATATTCTTCGTCTCAGTTTAATGAAAGTCTGTCAGCCATTGTAAGGAAATATGCCTGCCAAGATCAGACAACTTCCATTATCCAAAAATTCAAGGATAGATGGTACACTTGGAAGAGAGTATGCAGGTGAAATGAAATTCCACCCTTTCAGCATTATGATGATGGCAAACAGACGCTGGTTTAGACTTTTTCTTTGCAGTAATGGTAGATGAAGGAACTCACGACTTGCCCTGGGGAGCAAAGATTAGATTCCACTCAGGCAAACTGATTTATCTTATTTGCATTCATCGACAAAGATGTCAGAAGCTCTTATTAGAGTACAGCTCTGTGTGGCTGCCTGCATACTTGTAACCTACTCTGAGCAAGACCTGCATGAAATGATATCTCTATGGCCATGAATAGTAAACAAGAGGAAGCAAGCACCTGGGGAAAAAAAAAGCTGTTCAGACTGTGAAACAAAATACCAGTTTCATCAGCAATAAGCATCACGCCTGTCAGCTGGCCTCTTCGCATACAGCAGATCGCGGAAAGCCACAAGTGGTATTTGAATGCAGCAAACCACACATGCTTCGGTCATAACGTGAGGATGATTATGGCTTGCAAGGCAAGGCCGGCAGTTCTCAGCAAGCACGTCACCCACACCTCCGCCTGTCTGAAAGCAGGACTTCCTTGAATGAACCCCCAGACCTTGCTTGCTTCAGTGAGCTGGCTTCTATTACCTAAAAAGATGTGTACCTTGAAATTTCCCTTGGCTCTTGGACATTAGGAAATTAGGGACTCGCTGATTCTCAGATGCTGGTTACTTCCCCTTTGCATTGCTTCAATGTGAAGGGAGAAACCCATCTTCCAAGGAGCCAGGCATCCAGGTTGTGCTGATCGCCTCTTCCAAGGAGCCGAGCTCTAGAAGTCCAGCAAACTCACAGTACGGGTTCGGCTTGTGTCCTTTTCTGCTGAGAAACCCCGTCCAGCCTTTCCTACAAGATTCCCCCTTTCTTCCCCCAGACTTTCTTTTTAAATGTGGGAAACACCAGCTCTAGCTTTCAATAATTTTGTGACCCTGCTGTTCCAGCTTGCATAGGATATGTACATTTTACCTCTCACACCAAAAGACCATGGTCTGGCCCTGGGGTGATCAGTTCTCTCTGTAACATATTTAACAGGCAGACTAAAACTCTTTTCTCCTCTTAGTAACTCTACTTCCACTCCTTCAGCTCCTGTGAAAACATCATTTTACTATATGTCTGGTCATGCTAGGAAATTTTTTTATTCTTGCCTTCTTTTAAATTAGAAATTCAGGTTCTGCTTAGCATGGAAGACTATCAGGCATTCTTGCCTACACTGTGAACAATCAACATAGGGCACAACCTAATTTTTCTCCTTTTTTATCTTACATTTAAAAATAATGACATGCAGGACATAATTTATTATTTTTTCCAAGAAACTACCTGAATACCATATAAATCCTTCCCTGCAAAGAGGCTTTACATCTAACATTTTCAACAGGGGGAAAAAAAACAAACTGTTTTCCTCCTTGAGTGGTTGTAAGGTAGCATCTGCTATTATACACTAGCAAAAAGGACTGTAGCAGGCCATTTAAAAGTTTTTTTTTTTATGTAACAAGCTACTTTGAGGCTTGTAAAGAAGAAAAACTAACATGCAGAACATGTTTGTATTTACACTGTCTCCCATCTTTCTTCTTAATGGATGCCTAGACTGCATTCCATACAACTATACCGTGTAATTATAGACCTCATCATCTGAAAAATGAAGAGAAATTGCAGAAAATGTCAAAAGCCATCCAAACACAGACAGCAGTCATTTCAGAGACAGCTACCGAAGAGTGGATGAGTTTAAATAAAGCCTTCAGAATATGGTCTTTGATGCAGCCATTTTTAATATTTTGAGCTTGAATGTCTTTCCTGTATGATTTTAATTAATCACAACAACAACAAAACTCTTCTTTTTTTTTTTAAATTTGAGGTATTTGGATTTAGCTATTTTTTATGACATTTTGAAATATAATTACAGAATTTCTACTGTCAGGTTTAACATGGAATCATTTAAAAAGCCGGCCACTGGTTTATCATTTTTTGACTGTCATAAAATCCTGACTAGTCTACTGTTACTTAAAAGTTAGCAGGCTGTCCTCAGAAACAAATGCACATTTTAGCACACATTTCAATCAATGCCCCAAAGAAGCAAAGAACTGAATGAAATACCCATGAGTGACCCTGTGCAGCTCTGTTTTTTTTTCTGATTAGCAAACAAGTATGACATCCTCTAGTCTGAAACTGTCTTCCTTAATATAGCCTTGGCATGTGTTGACATTGCATATAGTGGAAGCAGTCTTTCCAACTATTTACCCCGCTGCTCAAATGCTTCCCTGCTTCGAGTACATGGGCTAGCCATTGCATGTAGTGCAGACACACCTGCAGAATCAAAAAGGAGGCAGGGCTGCTTGGATCCAGGTGGAACTAGGAGTTCACCCCAAGGATGCAGCCTTTAGGAACTGAACATCATTTTAAACAAAGATGGCAATTATGAGTCACACCAGAGAACCCCGCAGGCTTCACTTTGACCACCACTTGGAGGTCAGGCCACCTACGCATTGACCAACGCAGGAAACCTGTGCCTTTCAGGTCAGAAAAAAAGTCAATAATAGTAGGAGGTTGATGAGAGGGAAGGAGAGGAAGCAAAGCACTAGAATTCAAGATCCAAATAAATGAAACTCTTCCTCTAAACCAGTGGTTCCCAAACTTTTTTCTTGTGACTCACTGCTGGGAGCGGAGGGTGACAGTGGCAGCGGCCCGAGGGCAGAGGAGCTCCCAGCACGGCTCGTCTTTTGTGTGAGGCGCCTCTGGCATTGCCCCTGCAACCCTCATTTGGGTTGCAACCCGAGGTTGGGAACCGCTGCTCTAAACCCAACCGCTCACTATGAAAGAGGCGCTGAAATTCTGGTAGATGGGAGGATTCTCACATTTTGCTCCTATAATTTATTTGCAATGATGCAGTCAACAGAAGGGAGCTTTGATGCAAAAGGACAGGTCCTCAAAGACTGGAAAAGGATACCAAATGTGCTCTGCCATTCCTTGAAAACGAAGATTTACAGAGGTAGCAGGACCCTTCAGCACCTCCTGGTAGGCACGGCTTAAAACCACCGCACCAGTTTAATTCTAGCTCAGGTTTACATTTGGCTTAGCTCTGGTTTTCAGACTCAAGTCTTTCATCCTCACTGCACTGCAGGCATGCTCCCTGAGTGGTGTCAGGATTGTGCTAAAACGGTGGTTAGTCTGGAAGGGGAATGCTGTGAGGACGAATTAGGATTTTCCTGGACACATGCAAAACCTACAAGGATTGTCATCATGGTATTCTGCACCACAACTCACCTCCGTGTCAGTGAACCCTTTCTCTTCTCACTTCTTTGAGTGCTTGCGATCCCACTTCCTCCTAAATGGCCCTGTCCTTGCTCATTCGCAAGAGCACCAAAGAACGACCTTTATTTATAAACAGTCAACCAGAGACTAAATTCTTACCCCTTCCTAAGTAGGCAATGGAGAACAGGGTCCTCACCTGCTGCCCAGCCAATGCGACTCCATCCTAATCCACATCTACACAAATTAAAAATGCTGAGTTCATACAGTCCATGCAAACCTTTGCCCCTCAGCTAAGGCTACCAAGAAGAGGTCTAGTTAGTGCCAACCACTGTAATCACCATTCTGCTACGGACACTTGACCGCTGAAGAGGCAATTCAAGAATATCACAGCAGATGAAAGCAACTTACCCTCCTTGAAGTTAGCATCCTTCTGCTTCACCAGCACTCGGAAGTCTTCTGCTGGGTTAATACTTCCAACCTACAAAATATCCGGCAATGATTACACTCTCCTCCAAAGCACAACTCCACTTCCTTCCTTTGTGGCAACAGGAATCTTCACAATTCAGTTTATTTTTAAGTAGCAGGAGAAGTTATACAGTTTTGCTCTGGTGAGTCAAATAAAAGCCAAGTTTTGTTGTACCTGATCAGTAGGCAATTATGGCAAGAAGGGTTAGGTAAAATGAACTTACACTTAACATACTGTCCTACTGTGAACTAACAACCTTCTCTGGAATTCGTAGGTCAGAAATACAGTCATTCAGGCTAAGTGCTAGTTCAGTTTTGAGACATTCAATAGCATAGACTCCTTATTCATCCTAACAGACACTTAATGAAGAGTGAGAGTTCATAGCTACATGGGCAGAGAATAACTGGTTTGGCCCCCTGCCCCTCAAATGCTTCCCTGCTTCAAGTACATGGGCTAGCCATTGCTTGTAGTGCAGACATACCTGCAGAATCAAAAAGGAGGCAGGAATCAAAAATGGAAATGAAAAGCTGATACTCAGTTTCTCCAATTACCCTTTACAGCCCAGTCCAGCATTTCAGAACTGAAGCTTGGAGAAAGCAAGCAGTACAGAGACCACAGGGACCGTAAAGGAACTAAAAGCGCATTAGGTATAAAGATATTACAAGAGAAAGGTATGGAATAGCTGCATAAATAAAAATCTACACTGTTCAGGATCCCTTTTCCAGTGCACTGCAATGCAAACAAGTCCTGAAAAACTAAAATTGCTCTCTTTCTCTTTGGAAGGCTTCTCACTTCTGAAGATGAATGGGGGACTCTGTGTGCTCTTCTCTTGGAACATATTCTACTTTCACATGTGTATGCCCTTCGCACGGTGACAAATGATCTCAGAGCAAAGTGAAAAGAACAAAAGGAACAGGTACAGCCTTTTCCAGGTTGCAAGTAACTCTTCTGTAATAAAAGCTGGGGAATTAAAGGAATGTTAGCGCACCCTGTTGCCATCTGCATCCTGATGCCTTTTTAATATATATATATATATATACACACACACATATATACATTTATTTATATAAATATATATATAATATATATACACACACACATATATATATACACACACACACACATATATATATACACACACACACTTTTTTCCCCCAATACCTTTTTAATATATTCAATTAGCATGTAGACGCTTCTCACATACCCACATCCCTTTTCGCTTCAGAAAAAGGGTGTCTTTAGCTTCTGTTCACTAAAGTCAAAATTCTTCCCAATTGATTCTCTATTTTAATACTTTACTCAGACGAGTCTTGCACAGATCTCCCAATAAATCGCTTGTTTGGAAGCCCATATACCAGTGATTACACTATGCTATTAGAAAACAACAATTGGTGTTGGTATTGAAACAGGCACAGGCCTTTGCCTTTTTTCATTATGTATCACACACTTCAAAAATCATACAATGGAAAAGAATCAAGAGATCCCTCTTATATTAATTTATATTAAATAACTATTTTACCTGCTACCAGCATCAAGCAGGTAAAGAAAAATGAAGGGCTCCAACATCTTTGCCTGCTGGTAAAGTCTAACATATGTGAAGCTAAATTAAATTTGGTTTAATCCTGCTATGAGACTAAACTGTTATGATTTTTATTCCCAGCCCACACAAACAATAGATTATGAAATCATATTAGATTTGTAAAATCATATCAGATTTGTAAAAATGGAATACATGGGGGCTTTTTTTTGCAAGAGCTACAAGAGAAAACCTAAAACAAATATTCTGTTCTTACATCTAATCGTGGCTCTCAACTCTGGGATTCGGCTTTCCTTGTACCTATGGAGTTACTCTTGAGAGCTTTATGCGTGTAGGAAGAGAAGAATTTACCCTAAAGGCAATTAAGGCTTACTGGAAAATATGCTAAGATATATATAAAGGCACCAAATTCATTTTACATCCAACAACAGATGGTCTTAAAATTCTCAGGCAGACAACATTTTAATCACATATTTTGCATACATGAAATGACCCCCTTCATTAAACTGCACTTCGGTTAAGATATCGGGGAATAGGCAGAAACTAAATATACAGATGAAATAAAGTCAGATGAACCCACTGGACCAGTTTCAACTGTCTGCTCTGCCCTGCAGTCATTGGAAGCTATTCCACAATAATTTCTGTTTCATTAAGGGCTAATCATTATGGTGTAGGTTGTGGGATAGGAGAGAAGCAGCCCAACAGTTACAGGGGATCAGATGCTGAGCACTTACCAGAGATAAATCCTCCCGCACCGCAGGTTAAAGCAGTGTAACTGGCCATCTGTCTGTGCCCAAGAAAACTGCCCATGGGAAGCTCTAGAATTATTCTTTACCCTTTAGAAACAAGATTTGTAAAGATTTGCTTACGGAGGTGACATTGCCTTGAGCAAGCTTTGCAATGCTAACGCTGCCTTCTTTATCCTCAGCTTCTGCCTTTGTAGCACTGGGGCCCTCTCCGTTGCTGGAAATGAAGGTGACAAAATATTAAATCAAAGCAAACCATCCTGCCAGCCAGTCAGTGTACTGGTGAAATTCATTCTGTGAAAAGAGATCGTCAGTGAAACTTTAGCTGTAGGATTGTCTCTGAGCTAATAACCAGTCTTGCCTTGTTCTCCTACAGGTAGTGTGAGGACACACGGCAGAAACAACGCATGGATTTAACCCAGCGTAAGCGAAGGCGATTCTCACCGCAGGTCACGGATTATGGGCCTGCATATTCTGGAGCTGATTTTGGCCACGGGTCTTTTCTCCCCATCACCAAGAACACGGGATCCTGCCAACCCACCTGATTTGAAGCCTGCGTACAAAAGCAGCCCCGCTCTGTGTTAGGGCATGTTCGTGATAGTTAGCATTCACATCAGACTCTTTTTAAAGATGAAATTGACAGTGCAGGTAATGGAAACTTAACATTTAAGTAAGAAATCCATTTACCCTTCAAAAATTATTTGCTAGTTCCTGTCTTGGAATTGATAGCTATTAGATATCTGTGTACACAGAGACTTCTGAGTCTAATAACCCATCTTCTCCATCAGCATTCATGAGAGCTTTATAAACTTCCACTTACAGCTGTCAAAACTCGCTAGACAAACCCCAATTAGCTATGCGAGATCTCTCTCAGGACGACCTTACAGTTTCTCTCAAACTGCTTTCAAAAGACCACTTGTAATTTAAAAAAAAACTAATTGTGGTTTTAGGCTACCTACTCGCTTTGTCCTCCCAGCTAACTTATTTCAAGGCGAAGTCTCAAACCAAGAATTGACCTGCATCACATACTATGCCAAACTTTAAGAGCACATCTTAGCAATGGGAGAAAAAAAGCCTAGCTAACAACAAGGGGAGGGGGGATGAAATCAAAGAACAAAATGACATGCAATATCTTTGTTCTTGAACATAAATGCAGGAGGCTACTGAAAGAGAAGAATAATTTTAGGTTAAGAATGATTGAGAGCAACCAAGCGATAACAGTAATTGTTATCTAAATTACAGCACTCATAAACAACTTTTCAAAGAAATCTAAACTGGAGTCAAATAAAAGGGTTATCTGAAAAAGTCCTGAAACCAGAGTGAAGACAAGCAGGTGCCTGAAAAAGCAAGGACAAGAAAAAGAAGTCAGGGTCAGGCGTTATTTTGCATACCTTGCAACCAGGAACTGGCTTTAAAACTTGCATGAGCGTCATCAGTCACGAGCTCTTACTCAGATGTCAAAAAGTCACCATCCATTTCCACCGTGTGCTTCTGCCCACGCCGCAGACCAGGCCTCTCCCTCCTCCCCCAGTTCGTATCGCTGCCTGTCTTTGCTGTTCCCCTACTTGTGTCAGTGCTGGGATGAGATCCCTTCTCCTCCACACTGCCTGTCATCTGATATAAGGTGACTTATCACTCTGGCTCTCTACTTGCACAGAGAAAGGGTGACCTTGTGGGTAAACCGTGGGAGGGGGATGAAGGATAACTTGCTTTGCTCCCAGACTTTCTGCCTGACCTTGGATGAACGTCTCCTTCGGTCCGTGCCTCCTATACAGTCACCGGTGAAGCAGAGGAAGTGCAGGTGGCTGCGCTCAGGGGGTCCAAGCATTCACACCCACTTCTCGAGCATGTTGCAATCCCGGGATAACGGGCAAAATAACGGCCCGACGATCCCGCAAGAAAAATCTCTCAAACCCTGCTATTCACCCTTGCTAGCGCCTCACTGTTTTCTTCTCCCTCTTAATGCTATAAAATGTTTTTTGGAAGTTATGAACAGGATAACAGCTGTGACAACGTGACACAGAAATATTTAGGTCCCAATCTGCCGTGACAGTAGTACACCTGAACCCATGGATGTATACCGACTTCCATCAGCCCAGGATTTCGCTCTTGAACGTTACCTGTTGCCTATTATATATTGACTGGTGAGATGCAATTTAACAATGTGACAACTGCAACTGCTGTTTGAGGAAAACTAAGGGAGGTGTCCATGACAAGGTATGGACAAATGAAGTTTTTAGCCACTTCACAACAGGAGAGGGAGCTGCTGCTCTAATTGTTAGGCCTGCTGGGGCTTGCAGTGATAAGTATTAGCTCAATCACCCTAACTTTGAGCCTGAAGGAAGGTTAATATTAGGAGTGGTTTTTGTTCCACCTGTACGGCAGCAGAATCACAAAGAAGTGAAAAAAGAGGCAGTTCGCCATGTTAGTCTGAAGGCAGGCATAAGGCAAAGTAGAGATGCACTTTATAGAAAACTGAATCAGAGATGCACAAGCTGCCATGAGCAAGAGCTCACTTCATCAGATGCTAACAGCTGCACAACAACAGCCGGCATCGGTGTCCTTCGATACTGCCCCAGTTGTTACACGTCTCTATACCCTGAGTTTAATTTAAAAGACTGGAATTTTACACCCACTTTTAGGTTTTATATAAAACTTTCCTGATACTGTGCAACACCTTCAAGTCAAACCCAAGACAGTGAAAGGAACAGTCCCTTTGTTTTACCAGATTTCTTGCCAAGGAAAATAAAAATGAATAGTGAGCACTGAAATTTCCATTACGTTTTGAATGCCTACTTGGAATACATTGTATGCATGAAACCGTAATGCCTTGCGTGACCCCCTTAGATCTCAAAATCTAAGTACAGTTGAATCAAGCCAGTACTTAGATGGGAGCCTCCCAATGAACAGCATTTAAGCCAGTGATTCTCAGCTGGGGTGCTGCGAGATCACAATGCGGGCACCACAGCAGCCAGGTTCAACCGTCCCGTGTGGCTTATGCACAGCTAAACTAGGAAAGGCTGCAGCATGAGCATGCATTCCTTCGACATTAAGGTTATCTCTTTAGCCTGAAGTGGGGCCTCCTCATGCCTCCGTCCTTACCCATCCTTTTCCCCCATGCTCCTCCCAGAAACAGAGTTTCATCTGCTCCACACGCCTCTGTTTCTAGGAGATGCTGTGCGGGAATGGACCAGGATGGGTCCTGGTCCGTTCATGAGTTGGCTCTCCTGCCTGCTTTAAACTTATCCGATAACCCTACCGAAGGCGTGAGCCCATGCTCTTGCCCGACCCTCCCTGGTTGGGTTGAGCCTGAGGAGCGCGGGGCAGCTCCGCTCGCCTGCAGCACCGACAACTCTCCGGTTGAGACCCGACACGGTAAACCGAGGCAGTGCAGCAGTGGTTCCCAGCTGGGGAAACTGCAAAATTCAAAAATGTTACAGTGGGGTGTCCTGAATCTTAAAAGGCTGAGACACGCTGTTTTAAGCTATAAGACTAGTATTCATGATTCCTGATAAATGTATTTATATCAATACAGATCAATATAAATCATAACCAGATCCACTTTGTATCTGCACATATGAAAAAGGCGTACAAAGCAGCCCCAGAAAATGACAAAATTAAGCAATGAAATGACTTCCTTGCGGCCACACAGTGTCAGTGGCACAACGAGGAACAGGAAAGTCAGGTATCTGATCTACTGGATCACAGACCCATGCTTGAAATACGACTTCTGTCCTGAACCAGCATCTTACCTGTACTGATGCCTCCGATGCAACATGTAATACCTTGTTTTAAAGAGCAGTGATACACATTAAACACCACTTGCTTTACTTCCTACACAGTGCAGGCAGGAGATGGTCCTAAATTAATACCGGCTTCCAATCCCATAGCTACGGGTGAACTCAGCACAACATTTATAAAGACAATCTTGCTTTAAAATTTTCCATTGACAGAGAATCTATCACCGCCTTTGGTAAACTGCTGAGGTTAAGTGCCCTCGCTCGTAGAAATGTATACTGTATTTCTAGTTTGAATTTGTCTACCTTCAATTTCCAACCAGGGGATCTTTTGTCTGTTGGAATGAAGGGAATTTTATCCTCAATTTACTGCTCTCCACGTAGGTACTTACAGACCGGGTCAAACCAGCCCTATACATTCTCACTGATATACTGAACAGATTGCATTCCTTAAGTCTTTTCTTACAAGGCATGTATTCCAATCTTTTATTCATTCTGCGGGCTCTTATGTGAACCCTCGCCAAGTTATCAACATCATTCCTCAAGTCTAGACATCAGAAGTGCATGCAGAGCTCCAGATAACTGCAAAAGTGATATAATTTCCTTACTCCTCACTTAATAGTACTCTGCTCCCCAAGGACTGCATTAGATTTGGAGCCACAGTGCTACATCACAACTCAGATTCACCTGATTATTCACCACGATCCTTAAGATGTTTTCAGCGTCACTGCTTTCCAATATCTTATAGGTGCTGTCTGAATTTAGAGATGCTGTCCATCATCTGATAGGCATGACCTATATTCTTTGTTCTTAGATGCAGGAGCTTACATTTGGCTGTACTGAAACGCATCTTGTTTGACTGCATCCAGTTCATCAAGCAATAACGACAGCTCTCTCTCTGCGACCTGTTCTGTTCATTATTTGCTTGCCCCTCTTTGTGCCCTTGTCTCACCTGCAAGCTTTATCAAGAATAATTTTATATTTCCTAGCAGGTGAGCAATACAAATATTAGGAGGACCAAAAACAGACACGCAAGGAACTCCAACAGAAACCTGCCCCCGGTTTCCCCATTTACAATTCCACTCAAAACCTGTTGTCTTGCCAGTTTGTAAAACCACGTCATGGGTGTCATTCCACTTCCTTATTTCAAAAACCATCCGGTACAGAGTCAGATGTCTAGCAGAAGTCTATTACATTAAAATTATTACTGTTATCAATCAAATCTGTAACCTCATAAAACATTATATAGTTAGTTTGACATGATCTACCCTCCAGTAACCCATGTTGACTAGCATTAATTATATTACCCTCTTTTAATTCTTTATTAATTGAGACCTGTATGAGCTGTTCCATTATTTTGCCTGGGATCTAAGTCAAACTGACAGGCCTGTAATTACTCAGGTCATCACATCTACCCTTTTTGAGTGTTACCACCTTCCAAAGGGCCGCAAGAAAGCTAATTTCACCACCTTTCTACGAATGAAAAGTCAGCATTAATGATCCAGAGAGCTCAGCTATCTGATCTTTTAAAACTCCTGAATTTAAGGTACTTGCATCTGCTGATTTAAAGAGGTCTAATCTTAACAGCTGTGGTTTAGTACTCTTCTTAGCTACTTTTGCAGCATATAGTGCTTCATCACCATTATATGATAGGGCTATATCACTTCACTTTTTTCCACATACAGAAGTATTTATTGACTGCTTCTCCTTTAGTTTAACAATTCCCCCATTTCTATTTAGGAATGGACTAATTCAAAGTTCCTTTCATTTCTTACATGCATAAAAAAATCCCCAGAACTTATACCTTTTTTATTGCCCATAATCCTTCTGGCCATACATTTTTCCTTGCATGCTTTTGCGTTTCCTTGTCAATTTTCTACAGCTTATACCTACTGATTTCTATCCATTTCTATCAACTTTTCCTTTATTTCACCTTCAAGTCAAATCAATTTTAACCAACACAGCCCTCTTTCTTGTCAGATTGAAGTTTTGGGGCATCTAGTAAAACATCTTCAAACAATTCCCAATGATCATTCACATGTTTCTCTTCAAATTCTCTCTCCCAGGTGATCCATCTCCTGTTTCTAACTTAGCATCTGACTGTCTTTGCATCAGGAGTACGGTAGGGTTTATTAATTCATGCTCAGTGAATTTGGTCTGAACAGCAGCACACATGCACAGTGCTTAAAACAAAAAAAGACCAGTTTCACTGTCAAAGCAGTGAGTGGAAAAGAAGGTGAGGTACGTGACAACCTGGGTTTGGGCAAAAAATAGTCACCATCACAGATGAGCAGGCTAATCATCACAGATGATAGTCACTGTCACAGATGAGTAGATTCATGAATGGCACACAGTAATGCATGGGTTTTTTTTAAGTATATCTCCATATTTGTTCTAAAAATACGTCCATAAATTTATAAAGCTACTGCACATTCTTACAAAACAAAGGCTGCTTGGAAGTAAGGTGGCCATGTACCACACCACCGTAGTCTGTACAGCACAACCCAAAATCAGATGTGCTCATTTTGTTAAGAGGCTAGACAACAGACTTACACAGGATGGTTTGGATGGGGATATCCTGCCTCAGGCAGGAGGCTGGATTAGACGAGACCTCCGGAGGTCCCTTCCAGCCCTACTTCTCTATGACTGCTGTAAGGCCCCTTGCAATATCAACATCGTGAGTTAGGAGCATGAAGCTAACTTCAACTTCTGAATCTCCTCATTTGGGACGGTCTAGATAAGAACGCTAAATTATGTCAACACAGGGATTCGGTAGCATTAGCGGCTCAGACATTTCTTTCGTGTAACAGGTTCCTGCCTGTTGAACTCCAGGAAGGGAGAGGAAATATCAGCTTAATCTAGCTGTGACGACTCCCAGTCCTGAAGCAGCTCCCCTGTGGCAGAGGTGGAGGCAAACAATTAGCCCTGCTGTTGAAAATGGAAAGAAAAAAGCTGGTTGGGATCCCCATCCCAGAGGGTTTACAAGTTTAAGATATTAAATTAGGCACAGGGATATAAGGATGTATAGGAAGGGAATCTGGAGACCCTCATATAGCACAGCTTCCCTGGGATCCTTAAAAGCTAGATCCACTATACTGGGACCCCTAAAAGCCCAAATCCAGCTCTGACTACTGTAGTTTAAATTTAAATCCACCTGTAACACAGCATTGTTGCAAGTAATAGCTCATCTATTAGAGATGCCAACCCATTAAAACTGGAAGCTGCATGATAAGCCTGATCTTAAACTAAGCGAGACCTTTTGTTGTCCATGTTCAAACCCTGTTGCTATTACTGCTGGACAACAAATACAGACTGGACCTTCTACGCCCTGGAGCTAGAGACTGGAGCCAAAAACAGATAGACCACGAGAAAATTAACACTCTAGGCACACTATCATAAGGGACTCTACCAAGAGATGCTTTGGTACCACAAAATCCTCTGTCCGCATATCCTTTATCATACCATAACTGAGTGATCTCACGACAAAAAGATTTCAAACGACAACACCCTACAGACAGAATCCAAAACAATTCAGGACCCATGTATTTAAAAAATCCATACAAACCCTTCCACTTACTTGTCTCGGAAGATATCTTGGGCAGTTTTCTGCTGTTTTTTCTTTCCAGCTTCCTTTAGGGGGAAAAGTGACTTTATTTTTTCAAGAGAAGTCTGGCATCTTTCTTTCACTTCCTGAGGGGTCTCCAACATGTCAATAAGGTGCTGTTCAATAGGTGGCAAGGGCTCATTCGGGTGAAAAGCCTTATGATGCAGACACTGTCACAGTGTGGAGAGAAGACAGATTTTCAGGTTATATGTGCATACCACAATACAGTTGTATTTGGCTTAATTTATGATACATACAATATGATTTCTGCACATATGAGAAACAGACTGATTCAAGATTGGCAGGGAAATGTCATGTGGTGCAACAAACTTTGAGAGACAAGTTGACAATATTAACCAATGACATCACACATGCAAGTAAAGTCAACCTCGCTGACAACAGGAAGCAAAATTATAGATTTCATAGACATCAGGGCTGGAAGGGACCTTGGAAGATCATCGAGTCCAGCCCCCTGCCCAAAGGGCAGCAAGTCAGCTGGGGTCATAGGATCCCAGCAAGATAAGCATCCAATTTACTCTTGAAGGTGTTCAATGTAGGTGCTTGAACCACCTCCGCTGGCAGGCTGTTCCAGACCTTGGGGGCTCGGACAGTAAAGAAATTCTTATGTCCAGCCTGAAACGGTCTTGCAGGAGTTTGTGACTGTTCGACCTCGTCATCCCTCGGGGCGCTCTGGTGAGCAGACGTTCCCCCAGATCCTGGTGGTCACCCCTGATAAACTTATAGGTGGCCATCAGATCACCCCTGAGCCTGCGCTTTTCCAGGCTAAAGACTCCCATGGCTCTCATCCTGTCATCGTAAGGTCTGTTTTCCTGACCTCTGATCATGTGTGTGGCTCTCCTCTGGGCTCTCTCAAGCTAGACATCAGGAGGTGCCACTTCCCGGTCAGGGCAGCTAGGGTCTGGAACCAACTTCCAAGAGAAGTGGTGCTGGCTCCTGCCCTGGGGGTCTTAAAGAGGAGGTTGGATGAACACCTTGCCAGGGTTGTTTGACCCCAGTACTCTTTCCTGCCATGACAGGGGGTCAGACTCGATGATCTGCTCAGGTCCCTTCTGACCCTAGAAACTATGAAACTATGCAGCTTCTCCACATCCTTTTTGAATTGTGGAGCCCAAAACTGGATGCAGTACTCCAGCTGCGGCCTCACCAAGGCCGAGTACAAGGAGAGAATGACGTCCCGGGATGTGCTTGAGAAGCATGTATGGATGCAAGCCAGCTTTTTGGTCGCTTTAGTAGCCGCAGCGTCACATTGCAGGCTCACATTCATTTTGTGGTCGATGATGACCCCCAAGTCCCTTTCATTCGTAGTGCTAGCCAGCGTAGCACTGCCGAGCCTATAAGGGTGCTGCAGGTTTTTCCTCCCAAGATGGAGAACCTTGCATTTTTCGGTGTTAAACACCATCAGGTTCTCGTCCACCCATTTGCTGAGCCTGTCCAGGTCAGCCTGGATCACCCGCCTATCTTCTGGCGTGGATGCTTTGCCCCACAGTTTGGTGTCATCGGCGAACTTGGCCAGTCTGCTTCTGACTCCAATGTCCACATCATTAATGAAGATATTGAACAGTATGGACCCAGTAAGGACAGAGCCTTGGGAGACCCCACTGGTCACAGAGTACCACGATGAGTGACTGCCATCAATTACAACCCTCTGGGTCCGACCACGGAGCCTGCGGCAGGAAGCCACCTTTGTTTCTCCCCAAAATCTCTGTGCTGTGACAATGTGATGAGGATGAGCCCAGCAGAAGAGACACACCTTTATCCTCTCTCTTTAGGTAATCTGAGCTGGCTGCAGTCCTGAGGGAGGGGGAACCTGCTCCCTCTGCCCACGGGACTGGTATCCGCTACCTGGGTGAGGGGCATCTACCTGGTGGGCTAGAGTCTGCCCGGCAACTAGTGATGTATTTCAAATTGGTTGGCCGACAGCCAACAGGTGCTGGCCTCCGTTGGACCAGGTGAACGAGGTCACGGGATGAAGGAGCAGCAGCCATGTGGGGGACTCAGAGGAGCTTTACCATCTGAAACTGGTTCTCTCCCCCATAACTCACGAACCAGGAACGGCCTGCAACAGCCTTGGGATGACGCTTGTGAGTAAGCTACTCGAGATCTGGGTAGATATCTAGCTGGCAGTAACTCCGATGCGTGACCAAAGGCTACCTCAACCAGACTGGTTTGCTTGATGGGATTTCTATGATATTGCTCTATCTTGTACCCTATTTTCACCCTACCCCTGTAATCAATAAAGTTCTCCTTTGTGACCGGTGTAGGAGACATATTGAGGGGTGGGTCTAAATTACACCTGAGAGGCCCCTTAGGTCTGCGGACTAAGGGAGACTTTCCTTTTTGACCCCCGACTTGGGGAAGTGCCCCAAGTGCCTGTACTGGGTTGAGTACTCGTAGGACTGTTAGGCCTGTGTTTCCCCGAGGACACAGGGCCGAGAGAGTCCCTTCTCAGGGTGGTGGCAGCTACGTTACCCCCAGGCTAGCGAGTGTGCTCCAGGAAGGGGTCAGCCGGACGCAAGGCGCCCCTAGGGAGGCACTCGGATCCTGGACGGTGGTCGGGCGCAGGGAGGTGGGTGGCTCAATGCAGGAGTGCCCCCTACTGGCCCGCCACAGAATCAATTCCCCAGCCAGTGGATTGTGGTGGACCCAAGGCCACAATTGGCCAGTTTCGCCCAGAGGTGATCATGGGATATCAGATCAAAGGCTTTTTTGAAGCCAAGATATATGACATCAATCTCTTCTCCCTTGTCCAGGTGATAGGTCACCTGATCGTAGAAGGAAATGAGATTGGTCAAGCAAGACCTACCTGCAACAAACCCGTGCTGGCTATCCCTCAGGAAGTTGGCATCGGCCAGTCCATTAAGGATGGCCTCTTTAATAAACTTTTCTAAGACCTTCCCCAGGATAGAAGTCAGGATGATGGGCCTATAGTTAGCCGGATCCACTTTCCTCCCTTTCTTGAAGATAGGCACCACATTGGCCTTCTTCCAGTTTTCAGGCACTACACCAGAGCGCCAGGAGTTTTCAAAGACCTGTGCTAGGGGCTGGGCTATGACGCTCGCCAGCTCCTTGAGTACCCTGGGGTGCAGATTGTCAGGGCCGGCTGACTTGAAGGTATCTAGCTTCTCAAGGTGTTCCTTCACGAGGTCACCATTTATGGAGGGCAGGGGATCTCCCCCACCCAGACCTCCCTGTCTCATAGCAGGCATGGGCGTTCCGTGGGACTGATGAAAGACTGATGCAAAACATCCATTTAATAAGTTGGCTTTTTCCTTGGCGTCAGTTGTCAGTTGTCCCATTTGGTTCAGCAGGGGTCCAATGTTGCCCTTGCTTTTCCTTCAGCTCCCCACATATCTAAAAAAGGACTTTTTATTGTCCTTGATGCTCAAAGCTAGTTGGAGTTCAGTTGCAGCCTTGGCTTTCCTGGTTTGCTCCCTGCAGGACCAGACGAGCGCAGAATAATTCTCCTTGGAGGTGAATCCCATCCTCCAGCCTTTGTAGGCTTCTCTTTTTAGCCTCAGGAGGTCTGCTAGGTCCCTGGAAAGCCAGGAGGGCTGCTGTGCCTTCTTGCTGCCTTTCCTCTGAGATGGAATAGACTTAGCTTGTGCATTGAGGATCGCTCCCTTGCGGAGCAACCACTCTTCTTGAACTCCCATCTCCCTGGGATCATGGTCCCTTAGGGACTCACTGACCAGCCTCCTGAGCTTGTCAAAGTCAGCTTTTCTGAAGTCAAGGACTTCCATGTGCTGCCTAACTTGCCAGCTTTACAGCGGATGGTGAAGTTGATCAGCTCATGGTCACTGCCACCCAGCTTCCCATCAATCACTAGGTCGCCGATTAGGTCATCCCCCATAGCCAGTACCAGGTGGAGCAGTGCTTTGCCTCTTGTTGGCCCATAGACTTCTTGAGTCAGGTAGAGGTCATCCATGCACAGGAGGAAGCTTTGAGACCACTTGGATTTTTGCTGAGTGATCCTCCCATGAGATGTCCGGGTAACTGAAGTCACCCATGACAACCATGGTCCTGGAGCATGAGGCCTCAGCCAGTTCCCAGGCGAACTCCTGGTCAAGCTTTGGGTGGGAGGTCTGTAGTAGACTCCCACCGTTGTGCCCCTGTGCCATGTTCCCCACAAATTTTAACCCAGAGGGTCTCCAGTCGTCCACCCTGGTCGCCAATATCAGCTTGCAGGGACATGTAGCTTTCCTTAACATATAGAGCTACACCCTCGCCCCTTTTATCTACACGATACCTCCTGTACAGGGTATAGCCATCTCTACCCGTGGTCCAGTCATGGGTGGAGTCCTACCAGGTCTCCGTTATCCCTGTGACATCATAATTATTTGCACTGAGCAGGAGGACGTGGTTCGTGGCCATTAAATAGTTGTTTCTACCCCTCACAATTATTCAATGTGATTCTACCTTTCCAATTTTAATTTCAAAGGAAACTAAGACCTTGTTTTAGAACTCATGGCCAGATAGGAGAGATGTTCGGGTACTTCTGATAAAGACAGTATGAATGCAGATAAAAATATTACACAGAAAAATGATGCCCTGACTTCCTGTTTCAATACCACTATGGATACACTCACATCCTGTTTCGGTTTCCATCAAGCTTTATTCAAGGAACATTTTCCCCTTTGGTCAATAAATCTGGCTATTCAACATAAGAGAAATCACTATCCACCAAAGAGCAAACAGTGAGAGAGACATTAAAAAGAGCAGGTACAAAAGGACAGAAATGCTTGTAAACAGCAAGAGAACAACTGAAGCTAGAAGACGCATCTGAAGATTGAAAAATATGGCAGGAATCACAGAGAAGTTTCTCTCACCAACATGGGTGAAACAGCAAGCAAAACCCTGAGGCTGGGGCTAGCCCACCAGGACAGAGACAGCCGGCTGGCAAAGGGGGCTGGAGAAATTCCAGAGAGCTCGTGCAGACACTTCTGGATGAGTCGAGATGAAATTCAGCAGAGGTACATATCTGCATGTACGAAAAGCACGTACAACTGAAGCACCTGCGTGATTATCCCTAACACTCCTAGTACAGTGTAACTCCGCCATCTACAAGGCAAACATGAGAGATCTGCTCTTTCTGTCGCAAGGCACGACCTTAATTTAAAAAAAAGAAAAGAAAAAAGCAAACAAAAAAAACACTCCATTCATGCTGAAGAGCTGCCAATAAAGAAAACCCAGACCATATGTTTCACATCAATACTGATGCTCTTTCATGCTGCCATTAAGATTCCAATCCATATTAGCGCACGCTTTCAAAAGGAGGCAGTCATACAGAGCTACTGATTTGGAAACACTTGTAATGATTTAAGGCATAATTATTTTGAAAAAAGGTTGAGTATGTTGCTGGAAGCTGTAGTAATGGCTTTTGTAATACAAAAAAACAATATTAAAACAGCATTAGGGAACTGAATTAAAGTCACAAAAGCAAGAAATTTAAGGCTCCTGTTGTGAATGTGTTTTGCAGGCTATTGTATGCCAAGGTCCTTGGTGTGTCAGCTGCAGTAACAGGGTGGACTGAGGAGCATTTTTTCTTCTTATCCCCACAAAACAAGGAAAGCTGTTGTTGTTTTAACCCAGTGACTTTCAACCATGGTGCCACAAAATGTTAGCACAGTTAGATGTGCAAACAGGATTCACCAGACAACCCAGAGAAGGGTGCCTTGAGTCTAAGCAGGCATATATTGGGTCTAAAATGGTTGAGAACTACTGTTTTAACCCTTAAAATTGTTGTATATGAATCTTGTAGAGCTAACGCAAGGCCTTGTAGTGCTAAAGTGAGGCCATTTCCTTGTCCTTTCGCCTCCATTTCATTAAAGCGGACACAGCACTTACGAGACGGCTGGGGGAAGAAGGGTACTGTGTAAGGGTTACTGATAAGATATGAAACTAGCTGAATCCAGTCAACAGAGGAGTCTCATCAACAGAGAAACCCTGAAGGCAGTACAAGGATTGTTTTTGTAAGATAAGATATGTCTTGGCAAAAAATATATGGGGCGTGTAGTCACGAGAGTTAAACTTCGGTGTTCACGCTCACGGTGCCACTTGATTGGATAGAATAGTGATTTAGTTAATAGATGATTGAGTATTTTTACGAGTACGAGCTAATCACGAACTAACGCTGACGTACTAACAAAGCATAAAATAGTATTATGTCTGGTAGGCGGGGTCCCTCCTTGGAGGCACCTCGCTGCAGCGAATAAAGATTCTGTATCTGACTTTGGATACCTGCTCTGCGTGATCACTGCCCCAGCCTAGAGTGAACTGCACGTGGCTTTAAGAGCGTAATTTGTAACAAATAAGATGTTTAGAACCCAAGTTGATGAGATTTGATTTACCTAAATTAAGCTTCTATGTACTTATCCCAATGGATCTACTCTCAGTCTCCCTTTCACCTCATTTCCTCCTTCCTCTGACCTTCCCAGAGCCTCCTCTACCTTTCTCACAGGCAGGCTGTTATCCTCCTTCCAAGCTCATCTCATCATCCCATTCATGTCAGCTGTTGGCAATGTATTTGCTCCTCTTCACCCTAATTAAATCCTAAATGGGTTTTGCTTTTCCTAATCTGCAAAGTTAAGAGAATTAGAGAGCAAAAGGCAGTAAACAATGAAAGGCTGGCTGGACACGCATTCTTTACAGGGAACTCTGATACCACAGTGAGGGGCACAGTATGAAAGCCTACAGAGACAGGAGGGACAGAGATGATTAGGACATACTGAAGGAAAAGTCCCATCTCCGTCCTCTCTATCTCCCATGCAGAATCCAGAAACACTCTTCTTTCTGGATCACTGACCATTAGCAACACCACAAAACCCGTAGAAGTGGCTAGTCCTCAAAGCAGGGGGAGACCTGAGCACCCCTATGTGTCTAAGAGTTCAAACTAGATCCACATTTAAAAGAGGCTGAACATAACTTCCAGATCCATTTGACTGCACTGGCATCCAGATTGCCTCCACAGTCACTGGTGCAATGCAGTGTTGGTTTTCTTGTGGCACCTCCTGTCCTCCCCTTCAACTCACAGACCACCTCTGCACTGATCTTTAGAGAGAAGCTCCCACCAGGGCTGGGCACCCCATCGCCTTCCACATAGTCAGTGCTCAACTCCGGGTCACTTAAACTCGACCCAAAACAGGCCCTATGTGGTATATTCTAGCTACAACACCGGTCAGCCACGTAAATTATTTAGACTATAAAACAAAAACCTTTAAAATACACAGTATCCCCACCCCTTATTCCCCACCCCCCATTAATTTCCTCCTTACCCCTTTCCCAGTACAAAACAATCAGTAGAGCTTATCTAATGATGTAATTAAATATTAAACTGAATGTAGGGCACAAGCCTTCAAAATATGCTGCAGATTTCTGCAGGGAAATGAAATAACTGTACTACAGAAAGCATGGGAGGGAAGCTGAGCATGTGGACGCTGAGTCAGGGACGCAGTCTGCCCTAGAGCTGAGCACAGAAATTGTTTCCGTGTTTTGGCGCCCAGGAAGAACTGGAGACTGTGCATGCTGAGAAAGGACTGATTTTTCTGTGCACCGCCCCAGGGAATTTTGACAGCCACTGCACCCTCTCATGATCTCTGCCGTGACTTCCAGAGAAGGAATTTAACTTGATGCTTCCCACAATATCCACATTCACTGTTCCACAGTTTAAGTATCCTCTTAAAGGTCTCTTTTCTGGCTGCCTGTGGATTAATGCAGCCATCAATGCATTGGTTACATTCATAGGATGATGACTGTTTCTACTAGCCAACCCATAAAATCCAGGGATACAATTTTTTGTTAGTAGAAATGTTAGAGGCTGGAGTCCAACTATGGAGCAAATTCAATGGCAGAAGGGTTTTGCTGCAACTTCCATGGCTGACGGGGTCTCCAACAAGAAACCAGGGCCAGCAGTGATGTGGACACGTTCCAACGGACGTGCTGGGAAAAGGACCAGGCGTTTATGGCTCAGCACATACATCATAAGCTGTCTGGGGTAAGAACCGTACTGTGTGGTTTTATAGAGCCTAGCACAACCATGATTGAGTCCTCCGGCAATTACTGGACTAAATACATAATACCCTACCCACAGCAATCTCTCCTGGGAAGTCCTACGTCTGCAAGTCCTCCTCCACATAAAGTGTCTGCAGTCACAGCAGACTGGGCCAATGCCATTTTTCTACCTTGGAAAGCTGCCAATGCACCTAAGGAAAGATGTCTCTAACCAGCAATGGCCGGTGAAGCAAAAGAGTTTAACATTTTGCGTCTTGGCATAACAGCAGAAGAAATTCCATCTCAAATTTCCTTCTATTTATAAGTAAAACCATTTTCCCCCTTTAATTCCCAGTCCTGTAAGCTTCCCTCAGATGTGAGTCACACTGGGGTCTTTCCATTTCAAGCGTCATCATCAGTATTAAGCTTCTGTGAAGCAAATTTTGCATTCAGTGACATCCTGTGTAATCAAACTGATTGGCAGAATCTGAGAGAACGTTGGGTTTTGCAGGTACAAATGAGAGTGGAAATGGGGATTTCAAGACAGTGGGGTTGACTTGTGTCACTGTGAGCTAAATTTGGATTTCTGAATTTTTATTTCTGGTGATGATGCAAGAAAAAGAAGAAACCCAAGATGACTTTCTGAATCCGGGTTGAATTTAGAAACAAAAAAAAAGTCTTCCTATTTGCAAAGTTAATCTAGAACGATTGAGATACAATATCAGTGGACACCACAACTGTTATTTTTACCATAATTCTTTTTAGTCAGTTCTCAGAGCAGAACCGCACATTTAACAATACTCTTGCCAAGGCCCTGTGCAGAATTCAATTGTGCAGCCACGTAACCTGCTTCACAACTGCCCTTTTCCTTGAATTTCATGTTAACTTTTTTTTAACGGACACTTATATTTTGAGGCATAGTTCTCTCATCCTGACAGTTGAAATTACAAAAAACCCATTGCGATATGAAATGAACGTAAATCAAAATGCAGACAGCTTGATACAATAACTCCAAAAGAAGTGTGAACTGTTCTACCGATTCTGCAAAATGTGTTAACGCCGAAGCCCAATCAGGCTATTTTAAATGTCAGCACTCTAAACTCTTCCATTTTTGAACGTGTTACCAGAAACAATGAGCTAATTTGCCTATGCCACATCCCTAGAAGAAGTGACAAACGGGCAAATGGTTGTGTTCAAGGCTTGCTAGAAGAATTAAGTCCCTCTCCAGATCTAAAATCAATTCCTGTCCATGCCTACGAGCAGCAGACAGAGGATGGGCATATCCACATTGTCTTGGGCTATGCCCAGAAGTGCTGCTGTGAAAAAAGGCCTCACCCACTCACTCTCACTTCATGTGCACCACGTCACCAAAACAGGACGTGTACCTGCTGTTAGAGTGGTGCTGGATGCATCCCGCATCGTTCTCATGAGCAGGCATGAGGCTGACTGCTAGAGACTAGTGCTGGGTGCATGCTGTGTGTATACCAAAAGACAGCGACAGCACATTTCTTTGGCCCATGCAGAGCAAAAAAGAGCAAAGAGAGTGAGTTTCACAACAGCACTCACTAGGCCCATGTCTGACACGGCACAAACATGCCCAGGATGACTACAAGATTATGCAGAGATAGATGTCAGAGCTACCCTCAAACTAGCCAGCTTGACCATATGGAGCTCTCTAGCAGGGAGTTTTATCATAGGCTGATTTACTCTGCTTTTTGAAAACCAGGAATATTCAGAGTAGGGTTGTGTATTTGACCAGTCAAATAAGGTTCAGTCAACTGACTAGTCAAATACTGGTCAAAAATAATTAAAAAAAAAAATGCCAATAGTTCCAATTTAATGCACAGAAAAAGCACAACTTTTCCATTAAGAAATGTGTCAAAAAATAAAAAATCATATTTCTGTCAAGAAAACTACAAAAAATGTAGTGGGGGGGTGTTGACAAATTGTTATAATAGTTTCATATTTTCTAGGGTCGGAAGGGACTGAACAGATCATCTAGTCCGACCCCCTGCCATGGCAGGAAAGAGTACTGGGGTCAAACGAGCAAGGTGTTCATCCAGCCTCCTCTTAAAGACCCCCAGGGCAGGAGCCAGCACCACCTCTCTTGGAAGTTGGTTCCAGACCCTAGCCGCCCTGACCGCGAAGTCGCGCCTCCTGATATCTAACCTAAACCTACCCTCTGCCAGCTTGTGACCGTTATTCCTGGTCACTCCTGGTGGTGTTCGGGGGAACAGGGACTCCCCCAGTGCCTGCTGGTCCCCCCTGACTAGTTTGTAACAGGCCACTTGATCCCCCCTCAGCCGTCTCTTGTGGAGGCTGAATAGGTTCAGGTCTCATAGCCTCCCTTCATAGGGCCTGCCCTGCTGTCCCCGACCATGCGAGTGGCCTCCTCTGGACCCTCTCCATGCTGTCCACATCCCTCTTGCAGTGCGGCGCCCAGAGCTAGACGCAGTACTCCAGCTGCGGCCTGACCAGTGCCGCATAGAGGGGGAGGATCACCTCTTTTGACCTGCTTGAAATGCATCTGTGGATGCAGGACAAGGTGCGGTTGGCCTTCTTGACCGTGTCCCCACACTGCCGGCCCATGTTCATCTTGGAGTCAATGATGACCCCCAGATCCCTTTCCGCCTCCGTGCTGACAAGAGGGGAGTTCCCCAGCCTGTAGGTACGGTGCTGGTTGTTCCTCCCCAGGTGCAGCACCTTGCACTTGTCTGTGTTGAATCCTACCCTGTTCTCATCTGCCCACCCCTGTAACCTGTCTAGGTCTGACCATAGCCTGTTGCACCCTTCCAGTGTGCCCACATCCCCCCACATCTTAGTGTCATCAGCAAATTTGAACAGGTGCTTTTTACCCCCTCGTCCAAATCACTGATGAAGACGTTGAACAGCGCGGGCCCGAGGACCGAGCCCTGGGGGACCCCACTGCCCATGTCCTTCCAGGTTGAGAAGGACCCGTCCACCACCACCCTCTGGGTGCGGCCCTCCAGCCAGTTGGCGACACATTGGACTGTGTGGGTGTCTACACCACAGCCCCCCAGTTTCTTAATGAGAACGGGGTGAGAGACAGTGTCGAAGGCCTTCCGGAAGTCCAGGAAGACGATGTCCACTGCTACCCCTGCATCTAACGATCTGGTGATCTGATCATAAAAGGCCACCAGGTTGGTCTGACAGGACCTGCCACTGATGAACCCATGTTGGTTGCTCCTAAGCATGCAGCCCCTGCTGGCCCCTCCTGGATGTGTGCCAGAATAATTTTCTCGAACAGCTTGCCTAGGATTGAGGTAAGACTAACTGGCCTATAGTTTCCCGGGTCATCCCTCCTCCCTTTTTTGAAGATGGGAACCACGTTGGCCCTCTTCCAGTCCCCCAGTACCTCACCAGAGCACCACGAGTGCTCGTAAAGTTGTGCCAGAGGACTTGCAATGACCTCGGCCAGTTCCTTTAGAACTCTAGGGGGGAGATCATCCAGGCTGGCTGACTTGAAAACGTCCAGCGCCTCCAGAAGCTCCCTAACTAAATCCTCGCTAACCCGTGGCCCAGGTGTGCCTCCCCCGGGGCCCGAGGGGGGCCCAGCAGGGAGGTGGCTGGATTGGTCCCTACTTAGGAAGACAGAGGCAAAGAAATCGTTAAACATGTTAGCTTTGTCATCTGGTGTGACGACCAAGTTTCCCAACGCATCCTGCAAGGGCCCCACGTTACCCGGGACCTTCTTTTTACCCGCTACGTATTTAAAAAAGGACTTCTTATTGTCCTTAATCTGGGAAGCTAGCCCCAGTTCCATCTCCGCCTTGGCCTTCCTGATTGCCCCCCTACATCCCCGAGCAACTGCAGAATAGCCCTCCCTGGTGATGACCCCTTCTTTCCATTGGGTGTAAGCCTTTTTAGCAAGGAGACATTCCCGGATGCTTTTGGTGAGCCATGGAGGCTTGTGTGCCTTCCTGCTCCCTTTGATCCTCGTTGGGATTACCTTCCTTTGGGCTTGGAGGATCGTCTCCTTAAGGAGCGACCACTCTCCTTGGACACCTGGCTCCCCTCCCCTCCGGGACCTCAGCGCTTCTCCAACTATCCTCCTTAGCTCGTTGAAGTTTGCCCTCTTAAAATCTAGGGCCACTGCCTTACTGCTTGCCTTTGCCACCTTGCGCTGGATGGTGAATCCCAGCAGGCGATGATCGCTGTCGCCCAGGTGGTCGAGCCCTCGCAGCCCCCGCACCAGGTCATCGCCCGTGGCCAGCACTAGGTCCAACAAGGCGTCCCCCCTGGTGGGGCTGTGCACCTCCTGGGTTAGATGGAGGTCCTGCACTCTGGCCAAGAACCTATGTGAGCGGTCACACCTGGCTGACTGTTCTTCCCAGATGTCCGGGAAGTTCAGGTCCCCCATGACTACCACATCCTTAGCCTTCACTACCTCTGTGAGCTGACCCAAAAAATCCTGGTCAAGCTCCTCTCCCTGGTTGGGAGGTCTGTAGTAGACTCCCACCGTTGACTGATCAAAAAATATGCAGTCAATTGGCAATATTTGACCAGGCCAATTGACCAGCTGGCCCACCCTAATTCAGAGAAGGACTAATGTTAGCTGCAAAGTTCAAGCCAGTGGTCACTGAGGACTAAATGGTGAATTAATGTGTATTACATGCCTCACAATTCAAGTCTTTTCATGTGATTCTGAGGACGAGGAGAGAGGTGTGTAGAAACAGGGAAAGTTTTCATGCACAAGTGATCAGTTTGTCATCTCACCTGATACAATCTCTGAAAATGAGGATTTAGAATTTTGCTTGTTTTAAATGTGTCGAATATCTTGCCATCATCATCTTCATGGACCAAACTCATTGAATCAATCAGAGAGTCGACAGCAGACAACTGCTCACCTAAGCCAGCAATTAAACACAGAAAAAGATTGAACATGTGCAGATAGATGTGTGCCTTTGCAATAAGTCACCCACGAAGATTCACTCCAGAATGTGCAATATTAACAGAGGCATTAAATGCCGCAGAATTCACTGGGGGTTTGTATTCCCTGGGGACAGAAATAGGCTGATAATGAACATGGATAATGGACACAATAATGAAAATCCTACTTTGTTTAAGGACTACAATGTAAAGTTATAAAGCCTTTTTGTTTTGAGAAGCCCTCCATTATTACTGCTTTTCTGCTTCCATTTTTCTTCTTTTTCAAGATATTTTTATTTGCAACAGAAGGTTTATAGACTGCTTGGAAAATAAGGAGAACAGTTGGCTTGGAGAACTAAGCTGAGTAATGCAACTTTTAAAAGTTGTGATTGTAAATAAACTCTGTTCACAATAGTCAATTATTGCTTTGGTAAGATGCAGTGTTAAATTTCTGTTCTCAAATTCCCCATTACAAGCAAGCAACCCCAAACTGACTCAGAAATAACCGCATGCTTTATATGCTGACTGGTAGAGCCCTATTCATTTTCTGAGTGCAGCACACAACAAAGAACAGGTCTGAGCAGGCCTGCTTCTGCCTGGAGCAAGGGGTTGGACTAGATGACTTTGTGAGGTCCCCTCCAGCCCTACAATCCCAGGTGACACAGAGTCTGTACTACACAGTACACCCATTTACTCATGCCATGACAGACTGATTGGACAGCGCACCAAACATTACGCAGCCACATTTTCTTAGAAGCCTCTGAATGTAAATACTCGCATGTGCACATGCTCCTTCAGCACTACCACCAGCACACAACTTTAAATGCAGGCTTTGCATGCAGAGGAGACGTCACCAGTGTGTATGTATAGGTGACTGCCGGACAACCTCGGGTGGAAGGAGCTGGTGATTCTTGGTCTAACTTGTGCAGCACATGGATACATAACAGGAACCTGATCATAAATGATGACTGTTTACAGCCTCATAAGAGAAGGCAAAAACTATATAGTTGTGGTGGATTAATTAAACTTCCCCAGTAGTACAGGGAGGTATATAGGTGATCTCTCTTAACTGGCAATCATTTAATCTGGGCCCAGTTTTGTCCAACAGCATGGTGTTGAAAGGTCATAGGCAATGCTCCAAACCATTCAGTGTGCAAGCCATCTCCAAAGTGTTGAATGGTCTTTACTTTGGGACACTACCTGGCCACGATTTGTGCACAGGAAGGCTGCTTTGTTCAAACCAAAATAACCATGCACAGTTCATGGCTTCAGGGAAAAGGGAAACACTCCAACTATTCTGGAGTGTCCTACAGACAGGGACGGGGCTGCAGGCAATCGGAGATGCAGTGAGGGACTAGCTCACCTGTAGGAGTGCACTTCTTGTTGTTTTTCAAGGAAGCAAACATGTACTGTCTTATGTCTTCCATATAAGGCAGCTGAACATATATAAGACACTAAAAAAAGAACAAAGCAAAAAGCAACTGAATCCGAAGTAAAACAGGTCAAGTTTGTCCTAATACAAAAGTCAGTACAAGTGCAAGAAAATCTCATCTGTATCAACACTAAGTGGAAAAGTCACTGTATCATTATTATTTTCTAAAACATAAGGACATAAATAATGTTTCGGTCATGCTGGCTATCTATTAAACCTCTGGGGTCACTGGGCCCCTGAACCTGCTGTTTTCGGAAGGCTTGTTGCCAAGAGCTCTGTCCAGTTTAGCTTGAAATATCCCAGGCAAGAGAATTAGCATCAATTGCCTATAAGGAACTATTCTATAGACTCCTGTGCCTCACCATCAGCAAGTTGTTTTTGACATTTTTAGCCTAATTTTTCCTTTATTCCTATCCCTCCTCCAGTTCCTACCACCCTAAATAATCCCTTTCCATCCTTCATGTTTATACCCTTCAAAAACTTGAAG